>NC_135575.1:122982526-123616860 GCF_965152235.1 Eretmochelys imbricata
AATGACACCATGTTTTGACACTTTTTCAGTTCGCACATTCCAAGTAGATAGCGACTTGGCACTGTTAATATATCCCCTTGCAGCGTTGTAATTTATCATTTCATGAAAATAACCTGTTTGAGAACGATGCACCAGAATACAAGTCTGATATGCTTAAATTACTGAAATAAAAACTGAGCTTCTGCATATATATATATTTTTTTTATGTGCCAATCACTTGTCTGGTTTACACCAGTTGTTAGGCATTGGTTTGACTAGGACTTTGTAATTCAGCGTGGGCAGAAAAACACTAAAGATCATTTCAGCTGCAACTGTGAAATATAATTGGTTTAATTTCTATAATGGGTAAGTTTGTAAAATGACTCCATCTGCCTTGGCAGTTCATGAAGAAGAAAATATCTCAAATAAAAGAAAAAGAGAAGCAAAATTGCACCCCTTAAACCCTCGGACCCTCCTCCCCCAACATGAGGAAAAGGGATGACCACTACATTAAATTTGATTGTATGTATGTGTTAGTGGAGAATCAAGACCCCAGCATGTAATTTGGAGAGAAGTACTTTCTAATGAAGCACTTAAACTGGCAAAACTTCCAAGACATCTGAGGTCTTTGCATGTGGAAAGTGTTGACAAGCCAGTGGAGTATTTTGAAAGGAAGTGGAATTGCTTATTAAAACAACAACAACAAAAACTATACAAACTGTCAGATGTACAGGAGAAGGCTCTCAAAGCATCCTACAAGGTCGCAATTAGAATTGGTAAAATCGGAAAGTAATATACAATTGTTGAAACTTTACGATGCCAGATACAATTGATATGTGCCATGAAATCTTAGGGGACAAAGCTGCTAATAAATTGAAGAATGTGCCAGTATCAAATGACTCCATTAAAAGATGAATTGCAGATGATGTGAAAGACCAGTTTGTTAGACAGGATTCAAGCAACTTGGAAATACAGCTTACAATAGGACGAATCTTGCCTAACTGAAATTATTCCTCAACTGAACAAGCTGTTTGCTGCTAAACAAGCCCTAGGATTGCATTAGCATCAGGTAAACTGTCAATATATTAATCTGTGACTATTAAAGTAACATGAAACAAACCAATTTATGAGCAACAAAATAATGTGGGAATTGAGGGGTCAGTGGGTTTGTCTATTTAAACTTATGGGGCCCTTAGTGTTTTTGTTTTGTTTTAATGTTGAGAACCACTGCTCTTGTCTGGCCTCAGAACTTCCCCAAATTAATTCCCAGCTCATATCTTTTTCAGAAAAACATCCAATCTTTATATAAAATTTATCAGCAATAGAGACTCCACCTCATCCCTTGGTAAATTGTTCCAATAACTAATTCACCTCACTAGCAAAAACTTATGCCTTATTTCCATTCTGAAACTGTCTAGCTTCAACTTCCAGCCATTGGGTCATGTTATACCTTTCTCTGCTAGATTTGAGAGCCCATTAGTAAATATTTGTTCCCTATGTAGGTATTTAGACTATCAAGTCATCTCTTAACCTTCTTTTTGGGAGACTCAAGGAGCTCTATCTCTTTAGTTTATCACTATGAGGCATGTTTTCTACTCCTTTAACCATTCTTGTGATTCTTCTCTGAACCCTCTCCTGTTTATCAATATCCTTCTTGAATTGTGGGCACCAGAAATGGGCACAGTATTCCAGGAGCAGTGGCACCAGTGCCAAATACAGAGGCAAAAATATCCTTTTTACTCTTACTCAAGAGTCCCCTGTTTGCGCATCCCAGGACCACATTATCTATTTTGGTCACAGCATCACACAGGGAGGTCCTGTTTGAGTTGATTCTCCACCAGGACCCCCAAATTTTTTTCAGAGTCGCTGCTTCGCAGAGTAGAGCCTGTCTAGCTGTATTAAAATGCATATGGTTTGCTTGTGCCCAGTTTACCGAGTGATCCAGATCTCTCAATCAGTGACCTGTCCGCTTCATTATTTACCATCCTTCCAGTTTTTGGTCATCTGCAAACGTTAACAGTGACTTTTGTTTTCTTCCAGGTCATTGATTTAAAATGTTAAATAGCATAGGGCCAAGAACCGATCGCTGCAGGACACCACTGGAAACACACCTGCATGATGATGATGATGATTCCCTGTTTACTGTTACATTTTGAGACCTATTAGTGAGCCAGCTTTTAATCCACTTAATGTGTGGCATCTTAATTTTATATTCTAGTTTTGAATCAAAATTTTGTGTGGTACCAAGTCAAAGAATATTACGTCAACACTATATCTTTATCAACCAACCATGTCCTCTCATTAAAAAATAATCAAGTGAGCTTGACAAGGTCTAGTTTCCATAAAGCCATGTTGATTTGTATTAATTATATTACCATCCTTTAGTTCTTTATTAATCAAGACCTCTATCAGCTGCTCCGCTATCTTGCCCTGGATCGATATCAGTCTGACAGACCTATAATTATCAGGGTCATACCATTTACTCCCCCCCCCCTTTTTTTTTTTAAACTGGCACAATAATAGCTTTCTTGTCTTTTGGAACTTTCCCAGGACTCCAAAAATGATTGAAAATCAACATTAATGGTACAGCGAGCTCCTCCACTTGCATCCAAGAGTTTTAAAAGAGCTAGCTGTCTGGACCTGTTGATCTAAAATGTCCAACTTCAGTAGTTGCTGTTGAACATCCTCCAGATTTATTAGTGGAATAGAATGTTATCACATGATGACACTATATCTTCTGTTTTCCCCCAAATACAGAACAGAAATATTTATTGAACACTTCTGCCTTTTCTGCATTATTATGCATAATTCTACCATTTTCACATAGTAATGGATCAATACCATTGTCAAGATTCTGTTTCTATTCTATTAAAAACCCCTCCTCCTTATTGTCCTTAACTTTGCTTGCCATAGACTCCTCCTGGTGTCCCTCGGCTTCTCTTCTCAATGTGCTACATTTCCTAACTTTTGACTTGCATTTGAGACTATCCACTTCCCCTTTCTTCTGTGTGGGAGTGGTGTGTGTGTGTGTGTTTTGTTTTTAAAAGAAGCTGCCTTAACTTCCTTTCTAAACCAGGTCAGTTTTTTAACCAGCACAGCCTTTTTTCTCAGCCGTGAGATTGTGGCTTTTGGGGCATTTGTTAAGGCATCCTTAAATTATTCCCGATTATCATTCACATTTTTCTGATTAAATTCTTCCTCCCAGATCTGATTTATAACTGGTTTCAGCTTTGTGAAATTGGCCCTTTTGGAGCACCAAATACGTATATTACTGGTCTAGACTTTATTCTGTTTGCACATTGTAAATGTGATCAAGTCATGCTCACTTGTACCTAAGTTACCTTTAATTTTTTGTTCTGTGATCCGTTCCTCTTTAACTTCTAGGACATGGTCTAATAAAGAATCCCCATGCTTGCTGCAACACTTGAGTTATGAAATTGTCATCTATAATTCAGAAATTCCAAGGATGTTTAACAGTCGTAACATGAGACTTCCAGCATATGTCACTCATATTGAAGTCCCACATGACAACATATGTTATTTTTCCTACACATTATAGATAGGTGCATAAGGAGGCAGTCATCCTGTCCCCTATTGTGATTTGGTGATCTGTAGTGGACACCAATTAATACCCCATATTGTGTTTTATCCATTAGTATATTGATCCATAAGCATTCAGGATCATTTCCTTCTGTGTTATCAGTGACTCGGAAACAGGTAATGGCATTTTTGACATAGGGTGCCCCCTCCCCCCCTTATCTACTTAAACCTTCCTAAAGATGTTTTTCCCTTGTACCCTACAAGGAGGAGAAGAAAAGGACAGACTTGTGGACGCCCATATTGTCAGACCTTGGAGAGCTACCTATATAGGGCCAAGGGTAGCTGACAGAGAGCTGGGAGATTGGACTCTTAAAGGGCTAGGCTATCACAATAACTCCTTAGGTAAGGGATGGAGGAATAAGTCCCTTCATAGGAATCTTTGGAGATTTTTAGATGCTACAAATCAAAGTTTCTACTGACCATAAGCAAGCAAGCAGAGATTTCTCAAAGTCTTCTAAGTTGGCCAAATTTGGGCAAACTTTTATAGGAACATCAAGAGCAGACCCCTGACACAAAGGCCATGCTTCTCCCAAATTGTAATTCCCTCCATCTAAGCATGGGGGTACTAGATATTTAACATTGCAAAATAATGTATTTTCTCCTAGCCTTGTTCTTGGAAAGGGTGGCACCATTTTGGCTGAAACTTCCATCTAATATTTATCAGACTGAGGCAAATGCTAACTGTAGAAAATTTTAGCCCAACTGGTTTAAGTTTGGCAAAGGTATAAGCAACTGAAAACAGGCTCTTATATTGGGAAGTGTCAGGTGCTGCCTATTATTAAGGTTGCTATGACCCTATCTATGATATCACTTAGCTCTACTGTTTTGTAAACGAGATCATTCTAAAGTAATAGCAAAACAACAAACATGCTTATCAAACATGTTTTATGATGTGCCTGAAGAGTCCTAAAGATCTTTACTGGCTTAAGCTGGCATGTGAACTAAGGCCTTGATTGTACGTAGTGGTCATAGCAAGCATTGGCTTCAGTATCCCCAACAGTCTGCCCTGGCATAGTGTCTCTTCCTCTCGTGCCCTTTAAATTGCATTTCTGTGGGAATTTTTGTCCTTTGAGTCAAATTGTTAGCTAATAATTCTAAAGATGATAATCAGGAACATAAATATTCAGCCGAAGAGAGATACTTGGAAAGCAGTAATATCAAAGCCCCAGGATTGATGGACACCGAATAAAATGAGCTGTTTAATACAAGAGTGTAGCAAAAATAAATGTAATGTGGAGCTGCATATGCAGAAATAATCTATTGTGGATCAGATAGATAATGAATACTCTATGCAGCCCTGGGGAGAAATGTGTGTAGCTCTCTGTACTTTTATGTCAGAAGGATATTGATAAGAATTCAAGGGGCAACTGTGATTATTAAGGGTTGGGGCTGAATTGTCTAATGAAGATCTATTGAAAATAAGAAATATGTCCAATTTGGCTGACTAAGGAGGAAATGACTTTCTGCAAGGATTCATTAAAGGGTGTAAACCGCGAAGAGTGATAAATTATTGTGATGACCCATGGGATATGACTAAAAGTAATGAGACAAAATGGAGAGAAGGAAAGTATAGGCTGAATAGTAAGAGAATTTCCCAACAGGGAGATTGACTGGACAGTGAAATAGTTTACCAAAGAGGAAGGTGGAAGCCATATAGCTGCAATATTTTAAAACCAGATTGCCTAAAACACTTTAATAACCAATAGGAAGCATTCCTACATTGACTAGGGAATGGGCAAGATGACCCAGTCAGTTTCTCTTACTACTGATTTCCAATGTTTGGGCACCAGTGGCATTTGCAAAACTCCTGCTTGGTTGCTGCCTAATGTCCCTTAGATACCTGTCAGTGGGCATGTGCAAATCTGCTGAAATCCTGACACAGCCACGCTGCTTGGTGCCTAACTCAGACCTAAGCCCTGGTGGGATCCACAAAGTAGTCATTCCGCTATTTATCTTGCCTGTAGGGCCTAATCCAATAGGTATGCTCTGAGTGGGCCAAACCCTCACAGACAGCCCATTTCTAAAAGAGCCATAATACTGCCTACAGCAGGGGTGTGTTGTAATCAATATTTGTAAAGCTTTTAATGATAATAAACAGCCTTAGATAAATTCATATTATAATAGGCACCTCCTCCATCAGATGGGTTGAAGCTAGGTAGGGTGAGAAAGGGAGCTTGGGGGAATGGAAATTGAGACCATTCTTTTGGTGGGTGGAGCTGCCTGTCGCCATTTCTAGGGGATACAACCGCTGCTGTGTAAGGGCTCTGGCTGCATTCAAGTTTGGATTTTTAGATGATGTGGTTTTGTCTCATTCCTTTTGGCTTCCCTTCAGATTACAGCATCATTATTAATAATAATGACTATGCTTTTTTATTTTAGAGTTAAGGTATATTCAGCTAGAACACCAAAGGTGAACTGTGCAGCAGACCGTCACAAATAGCCAAGTGTCTATCTTGACTAGTGCTGTAATGAAAAGCTTATCTTTTGTTTAGATGATGCTTTTAAAGTATGTGCTCTTTGCAAAATGTCATTTCCATAGAATACTTTAACTAGACACCGGGAAATAAAAGGTTGGGAAAGATTTACGAGTCACTGAGATTTGAACTAATATGCTGATAGCAGAGGAATTTCAGAGCTTCAAATAGAAGTGGTCGCGGTTTCTTAATTTGCCAGAATCCCTTGGAAAATAAGGTTAAAAGCAGAAATAACCGAGGGGGTTTTGGCTCTAACTAAAGAGGTATGTACAGATTCTTTTAATAAGTCTTACAGGTAGGAAAAAACATAGTTATTAAACTCAACATCCATATGAAATCCAATCCTTGATTCTGAATCAAAAATGTAGGGTAAGAGTGAAATCAATGAGAATTAGAAACGAACAATTTTGTATGGTTATTCTGATATCTCCTGATTCAGCAAAGCATCTTAGCACATGCCAAAGTGAATAACTATTCTACACAGTACTTAGGGCCAGATCCAATACGCTGTGGAGAGACTCCTTGTGGCTTTGAATTAGGTCTTTAAATATGTGCTTTGAAGGACTTTGAAGTCAATAGACTTTAGTACTTGCTTAACTTTAAGAGCATTCCCAAATGGTCATATTTAATAAGCATAAGTCCTTGCCTCATTACTCAAGCAAAACACCCATTGAAATCACTGGGTATTTTGAATGAGTAAAGACTACCGGATCAAGCTCTATATTAAAAACAAACTAATATTTGAAACAGTATCATGAAGCTTACTGATGGTTTTACTAAGATGGGTTACGTGCTACATCCAATTTCTGATTTCTTCCTTGAATTTAGTGTCAATTGAGGATATTCGATTGGGCGGTATCGGCCCTCCTCTCTCTCTTTCCACAGTAAAGCTACAGCATGGACAGAAGTCGGGCAATGCTCCCCCACCCCCCCGCCCATTACCCTCCCAGCCCCAATCATCTCCTCGGTGTGTCTCACTTCCATAAGTAAGCCCTCCAGAATAGGGATAAGAGGGCACGAAAGTAGCCTCCAATTAAGATCCAGGCTACATGCAATTTTTGTATTGGTATAACTGTCAGCTAGAGGTTTGGTGGGTGGGGTTTTTTTTGTTTTTTGTTTTTTTTTAAACTGATATACTGGTACAACCTCTAGTGTGGATGCAGTTATACCAATATAAAAGGCACCTTATCCCAGTAAATTTATTCCCCTTTCCTTACAGGAATAAGCTACATTAGCATAAGCAGATATATACTGAGATAAGAGTATCCACTCTAGAGGGTGTTGTATTGCTTTACTAGACCTCTGCACAAGGTATAGTTAAGGAGATACAATTTTTGTGTTCAGACAAGGCCTAACGGCTGGATCCACAAAGGTACTTAGGTGCCTGAGTCCAACATGTAGGCAACACTGACCTACTGTTCAGCAGTTGGCTTACCCCATAGGCTCCTAAGGTTCTGCTGGTAGGTGTGTGCAAAGCCACCGTAGCTGGTGACAGCATCAGCACTTAAGGGCTGCTTGGAGCCCTCGCTGAAGTCAAAGCTCTGGCAGCCCTCAGGCAGGATTCTCAGATTAAGCATTGCCCTGCCTGTCTCACCTGTTGGCACTCCTAAAGACAAACAGGTCTGGAATTTTTCAGGGGTGTGTGTTTGTTTCAGTCACTCCTCTGGGATGCGGGAGATGTGGGAAACTTAAGGTTAAATTCCTGCTCTGCTGGCTGCGGAGCAGGAACTTGAACCCAGATCTCCTAGGTGTGTGCCCTAACCACCAGGCTTTGGCTATAATGGGGGCAGGGGGTAGCTAGAGAGAAACTCTCCTGTTGAATCTTTTCCACTGCATTGGGCCAGAGAAAGAGAGTGAGAGTATGTGCGTGATTATAGCCCAGTGGTTTGGGTCCTTACCCGGCATGTTAGAGACCCAAGCTGAAGTTCTTGCTCAAATGAATATTTAGTTACACAAAGTAGAACAGCTCCAACAGGAAAGATTGAGAAAGTGCTCCCCCCATCCAAGAATACCCAACAGCCTGGTGGTTAGGGCCCTCACCTGGGATGTAGGTTTAAGTCCCTACTCTAACTCAGGGAGAGCAGGGCTCCCACATGCTGGGTGAGTGCCCTAACCACCAGGTGATTGGCTATAATGGGGTGGGTTGCTCTTTTTATTTTCTCTTGGATCAGACCCTGAATAGTACTCTTTTTGCAAGAGCGCAGTTATGCTGCCTATCTGTATTACTCAAATGTCACTTTTTAAATAGAATGACTGTATGGCATCAACCTGAGAAACAATATAAATCTTGGAAGGCTGGTCTAAAGCCATTTGAGATAACGTATTACAAAATTCTGTCACTCCTTCTTACTAATGCAGTCAGTCATTCCCTACATGTGATTCAGAGCAGAAAGAGCTGAATTCTGTTCCAAATCTATCAGTAATTTTCAGGAATTTGCAAGTGAGGTCAGTCTCTAGTCCACAGAAGAGTAGAAAAGGTGCCAGCATACATCACTGGCATGTGTGATTGGGTGGGTTCTATAATAGAAATATCTGTTAATGCATTAACAGCAATGGCGCTTAGTATCAGGTGATTCTTTGAACATTGATCCAAATGTGATGGACATAGGCAGTTCAAAAACCATTACAAACTAGAGCAGTTCTAATCCTTGCATTTTGCAAACACAACATATTCCCTGTTACATTCAATATTTGCCCACATTTGTGGTAAAGATTAAATTGTGCCAGTTCTGGAATTTTTTTTAATTTTGTTTTTTAAATGTTATCTCACATTTTCTATAAACCAGTTCTAATTTTACTTCTGACTTGTAAGAGGTATTCTACTGTAAAAAATATTGTCATGACAAAGATATCCTAAAGAGTGCATCTTTTATTCTTCTTTCAGATTTGCTTTTAAATATTTCTCTACTTTTATAGTAGTAATTGAGCCATTTTTTAGGTAACATGTCCTTTATGTGATACACTGGTATCTTGTACTTAAATTTAAATAAGATGTTAATCTTCATTAAACATGGCTGGTTTCATTTGAAAGAGCACTGATATGTAGAATAAGCTTGAAATGTGAACTAAGTTTTAAAATTCTAATCATGTTGGATTATTTTATGGATTCTCAATCACTTTTTTTTCCAAAACAATCCACTGCTTTTATTTTTTCCTTTTATTCTTTTATGTAAGTTTCAAACGATCTATGCATGCATGCAGGAATTGCTATTACTTGTCATAGAAACACAACAATACAGAACCATATAGCCTGTCTCAAGATACTTTGTATACTCATCCTCCAGTTGTAGTGTCATGTGGGCTAATGCTTAAACCTTGGATTGGGAACAGGGAAATCCTATGGGATTTAAATCTGTATTTAATTGCTTTCCTAGATTAGGGTTTACATCAGGGATTTCCCTTATGGACATAGCTAGGTTACTTAACCTCTCTGTCTCAGTTTCCCCCTCTTAAAGGAGGAGACTGCTTACCTGCCTACCAGTACTACTCAGAGCTGTTGTCAGAAACAGAGTTTTTCAGTCTCGAATGTCTATTACATCATCCATTCAACATCCCTGCCAGCACAGGATCATTCCTTAAAGTACATTTTCTAGTATTTTGTGTGGTCTAGTTTTAAAAGATTTAAATGATGAAGGTTCTACCACTTCCCTGAGGAGACTATTCCACAACTCAATACATTTTTATTGTCAAGAAAGGTGGTTCTTTTGGTTTTTTTTTTTTTTTCCTGGTGCTCAGTCTAAATTTTCCCCTCTTAATTTCGTCCTATTACAGCCCAACTGCAAGCAAATTTGTAATCCATCATGGCACACCAGTCCTGTCTCTTAGGCTAACTGCAGCAAATAGAGAACACTTTTAAAGGATTCTGGAAAGAAGCTTACAGCTTATTATAAAATGGAAACATATTTTTCTGATGTGTAATTAGGGAATAGCAAATCTTTCATGCAAACTTGAACAAATACAAGATGGTTTGGTAAAAAATCCAGCAGACTAATACCCTTTATAACACACAGGGGCCTAGTGTTTATATCTCTCCATTCCAAGACTTAAAATCTACTGATTCTACCCCTCACCGCCAGCATACAGCAGCGTTTGATGAAGGAGGGGGGAGTTCCAGGCCTGTCATCTCTTAAACAGTGGGGACAGAGGTTACTTCAGGTCTGAGGGTCTCCTTATCCCACATGCCTTCCTTAGGAAGAGCTCCCCCTGGCCTCCTGGAAAAGCCCACCCAAATCTGGACTATTTCCATAGGAGTATTCCTGCTGAGCATGCACCATAAGCAGTTCCCAGGGTGAAAGTGTATAAGGTTCTGCGAAACACCAGTTTCAGTCATTTACCAGCTGCCTTTCCTCAACCCCCTATTTGTCAGTAAAATTAAAAATACACCTCAGTCGTGGGACAGGGGCTCTTGGGATAGTGCATTTGAGCTGCTGGTGTCCATTTAATAAGTTTTGTGCAACCCCAAAAAAAGAATAGGAGTTTTAAATGAAAGTATGATTATTAATTTGGACTCGAGAGTTTTGTGTCTGTCCATGTCCTAGATTTGTCAATTTCTTTATTTGATCACCAATGATCCATTTATAGCCAAAGGCCAAGTGCTTGAGTAATTCCCTCTTTTAAATGCACATCAATGTGGATAGTGTGAATTTATCAGGCTGACAACAATCCAAAGAAACCTGGCACTGTGCTAGGCTCACTCAGCTCAGCCTCTCAGAGAGAAGCTAGGTAACTGGATGCCCACCAAGCCTCACTGAGCAGCCCTCATGAGAGTGCAGAACGGCTGGAAGTTCTTGCAAGGGCTCGCTGCTTTCTCTCTCTTACATTCTTCCCACATCTCTGTGAGCAATACCGGGGTAGTACCCAGCCACTAGTCTATACTGCTTGGTGCAGCAGCCCAACTGCAGGGAAGGTTAGTCTTCTGTAGCACTCTACATGCACTGTAGTGGTTCCCTAGCACACTGGGTGCCTTTGCAGGGCTTTCCCCAAAGCACTCTTGCACGGTGAGATGAACACCCATATATTCCAATATATCAGTAGATGGGACAATGAGCGTAGGCAGCAGAATACGGTGCCAAACGTAGATTTGGATCAATAATTGACCTAACAGTGTATCTTTTAAGAGCTATTTTAAGCTACTGAGTTTTTTCTAAAAGGAATCATTTAAATAAACACCATAGCTGCTTTAGTTCAATCTGAAAACCAATTTTCTATAAGAGCGATGATTACTGAATAACAGTGTGTCACTTTTCACCATATATTACTTCTAGCTGTGAAGCTTCTTGAAAATACACTGGTAGCCCAATAACAGAAGTTACTTTTCAATGACTTAGCTTTACAACCACGGAAAGGTTTTTCTTTCTCTCTCCATCAACTCTGCCAATGGGTGATTTCAGAATGAAGTCAGGAGGCACATTCACATCCACTGCATCATCCTTCAGCTGTTTGAAAACAAAGAGTATATACTTGGCAGCTCTTAAATTTCTATGGTTACCAATGAACAACAGAACTGCAGCAGAACTGTTGCTACAGACTGCTAGCAAAAGATAATTTAAGAGTCACACTTAGCTCCATTATCAAAATGCTAATATTTTCCCAGGACACTAAAACCTAGGACTGTATTTCAGAAGGATTGTATGTTGTATTTTAGACTTTTTTTTTTAATTTAGTTTCAAGTATGCATATAGCCATAAAATTATTTTTTGTTACACTCATGCATAACAATAAGAAAGGGAAGGGTGGTCTTGAGGTTAAGGCACTAGATAGGACTCGGGAAGTCTGATCTCTGTTCCCAGATGTGCCAGAGACTTCCTGCATGATCTTGGACAAGTCTCTTAACCTCTCTGTGCCCATCTGTAAAAAGATTGTAATAATACTTCCTCCCCGTTTTTTCCCTCCTGTCTATTAAGGCCTCAAGCCTGTAAAGACATAAGTACATCTACACATGTGAGTGGACACCATCACATGTCCATGTACTGATAGAGTAGTGGTACTCAACCAGGGGTGAGCATACCCTGGGGGTTACACAGAGGTCTTCCAGGGGGTACATCAACTCATCTAGATATTTGCTGAGTTTTACAACAAGCTACATAAAAAGCACTAGCAAAGTCACTAAATTTCATTAGACAATGACTTGTTTATACTGCTCTATATACTATACACTGAAATGTAAGTACATTATTTATATTCCAATTGATTTATTTTATAGTTATATGGTAAAAATTAGAAAGTAATAGTCTGCTGTGACACTTGTATTTTTATGTTTGATTTCGTAAGCAAGCAGATTTTAAGTGAGGTAAAACTTGGGGTATGCAAGACAAATCGGACTCCAGAAAGGGGTACAGTAGTCTGGAAAGGTTGAGAGCCACTGTGCTAGAGCATGTACCCCATACCTGTAGCAAGTATCCACATATGCTCTGCTGGGCATGGATATATACTGTGCACAGGTGTAAACCCATGTCCACACCTCCTCTTTGTGGTACGTGATGTTAGCACTAACATTGTAAGGATGGTATCTCAGAGTCGTATGTCACAGGAGACACTCTGGGAACCGCTTTGCTATGTGTTGCTGGAATTATGTGCTGCCTTCACGCATTTGATGACAACATCTCCCTGTCATCTCTCCCTTCTGTCTAACTGCACTGGAGACATGGAGCAAGTCCATGAAGATGTGATTTAGCTCCTGCTCACTGGACAAATATTCATGGATGCTGTACTGAATAATGGGCAAAATTGGTCCAAAGAGATTTCAGATGACAAAGACTAATGACCCGAGGGGGAATGAAAATGCACTTGGGTCTCATGCAACAGAGGTGTTGAACGCTGGAATAGCAATGGTATGCCCCGGGGTGGACTGGTGCTTTTGGTCCTGGAGAACCAGTACAGTGTGGTTTCATCTTGGAAACCTGGGATGATGACCAGTGGCTGTAGAATTTCATAATGAGGAAGAAAACTTTCATAAATGTGTGCAAGCAGCTTGCACCAACCCCACACTTGATTCTGGAAAACCATACCAGGCACCTGGTTCTGTGCTATTGCCCTTTGGACTTGTCTCTGACAACACTTGATAATTAATGGTCAGTTGCCAACCAGCTTGGCTTGGGGAATTCGGTTGTACAGGTTTGCCAGGCTATCAGTACTGTGATTTACCAACAGGTGGCTGTCATAATCCAAATCCCTAAAATTATACCAGGATTTCAGAGGATGGTTTTCTGAACTCTGAGGGCCATCAATGGAACATACATCCTTGTACTTTGCCCACCAAAAGGAGCCAGTGAGTACATGAACCACAAAGGTTACTATTCAGTGGTTCTTCAAGACTTCGTGAACCACACAGATCAGGTCATGACCACAAATATTGAGCACACTGGAAAGGTCCATGATGCCAGGGGTCTCAGGAGATTCTACCAGGTATTTATTTTTCATTTCTCTGGCAGCGCAAGATTGAATTTCTAAATAGATAATAAGGAGGTTCTACCATCCAGTGGAAAAGAAGGGACTTTATTCCCCCCGACACAATGTGACTATGTACAGTGTTTCTGTGCTGACATTTATTTTGGGGGGAGTCCTGCATATCCTCTCCTAATGTGGCTCATGAACCCTGACATTACTGACCAAAGAAAAAGAGAATTCAACTATGGACTGAGTAACTGTAGAATGGTGGGGGAGAAGTATGCCTTTTGGCATTTGAAAGCCCATTGGTGATGCCTCTGGACCTATCTGGATGCCAGTGGGGCCAGTGTGGTTTGGATTATTGTGGCATGTTATGCAAATTCATGATGAGGCTGATTGTCGTTGAGGAGGGGGTCGTGGATGAATTCAGGCTCCGTATGTGCAATCCTGGAGTGTATCCAGTCCAGCTCATTGTAACATGGGCATTTGCTAGTTTCTCTCCCAGAACAACTGTTTGAGTCCTTCATCCGTTGGTACGGGAGCCTGAGGTGCTTCATGTGCTGCTGGCTCTGGGGTGGAGTCTGGTGAATGCTCACCTCCTCCAGCCTCCGTGAAATCTCTCAGTACAAGTGAATGTTCCTGCTGACCCGGGTGAAGTTGTGGAGGACCATGTATTCTGCCCATACATTGTTTAGCACCCAAGTGGGCTCCAGATATGGGGCAGCAGCTCTTGGAACATAATCCATGATTGCCGGTGCTGATCAATACACTTCATGGGAGAACTAAAAGCACTCAGCACAGGTTGCTGTTACCACTGGCAATGTGGGGTCACAGACCTTTACACCTTTGCATAATTGTCAGGCAGCAAAGCAATAAATGCATTGTGGAAATGGCCCTGGAGGACTGTCAATACCCAAGCCCTGGTACACGTTCTGTGTCCCTCTCCGTACTGCACCATAGAATGGGTATGGGGCCATGCCACAGGACAGAGTATATACCTACCCACATGCCTCATGCAGGTTAGCTTTCCTGCACTACATTGTCCTTCAGAAACCTGCTTTAGCTGTGTACAGTACGGGGGCTATGACGCAACAATGCATGTGTAATCATGTACACTCAAAGTGTAGAAACACCCGTACACATCTGCTTAACCTTACACATGGAACAATGCTTGTGACTTTAATGTGACTATGCAAAATGCATAGACGTAAGCACGTCTTTGTGTGATTGGCTGAACATTCTTTAAGGCAGGGACTGTCTCTTGCTGTTTTGTACAGTGCCGAGCACAATGATTTCCTAAGCTTGGTTTGGGCTGATAGGCATTTCATAATATAAATGTGACTTCAGGGGTTTTCCTCTTTTGAAGCTTCATAAGGACAGTATCTGACAGATAAAGGAACAACCAGAACTATTTTGCACGATGTATGGGTAAAGTTTTAAAAGACCAGAATAACAATGCATGAACTGAAAGTGTGAGGAGATGCATAGAAATGAATTATTGCTGTCAGTGAAAATGGTTTGATTTTTCTAAAATTTCTAACATTTCATTAATAAATTCTTTTTTTTTTCTTACTAGAAAGGACAAATTAAATACATGAGTCCCTTACAAGAGTTTTCTGTCTAAGTATTAACCACACTCATGGGAACATGTACATCTTCCAGCGTAAGCCCATTGACATCAGTGGAGTTACACCCAGGGTGAATTTATCCCATTTTTGTTAATTACATCATCATGCTAAAGCTAGACTGGGCAACTACTTGGTGGCAGACTGCAGAATTTCTAAAAATGTGTGTGACATAAGCCCTAACCACCAACTCTGCATAAATCTCTCTGGGTAACTCATTTGGGCAACCAAGGACATCACCAAAATGAATAAGTGTATAAGAACTGTGGATATATTTTCAGTTTGCAATACATCTAGAATAGAGTTGGAAAATTATCCAAAGTTAAGCCATCCTGGTTTTTAAAGCGTTTCTGTTCAGCACCATTAAAGATAGCTGTTATTTATCACCTTTTGCTTTCTGGCATCTGTGATGAATATGAAAACAGTATTTTATTCTTTTCCATTGACTGAATGCTGACTTTTATTCCCTGCTGCTACTTTCAAAGCATATGCCAGTATGCCTTTGCTAACTTCATTTTTGAAAATAACCTAAATGTTGTGCTTAAATCCCACTTTTTTCAAGCAAATGGGCAGACAGGGAAAGTGAGGCACCAATCTGTAAAATGGGGCTAATACTGACCTCCTTTGCAAAGCTCTTTGAGATCTATGGATGAAAAGCACTATGTAAGAGTTAGCTATTATTATTAACTGTTTTACATTCCTAAATGCTCATGTGTGCACACATTCTGTATTTGTGCCTTTAATTGGATTGGCAAATACAAATTGGAATCCTTGTGTTTACCTCTTTTGCCTCTAATATCGTTAACATTAGGGATACCAACACTGTTGCTAAAGAGGAATAGAATTTATTTTTTGCATTACAGTAGTGCTATGAGTCGCTGGGTGAGATTGGATTCCCGTCATGCTAGGGACTGTACAAACAGAGTAAGAGGCAGTTTCTGCCCCACAGAAATTACAGTCTACATGCACACAGGCCATTTTACAGAAAGGGTTCTGAATCCAGAGAAATCAGGTGAATTTGTCAGCTAACTTGTACTCCCACTGCAAAATAGAGCAAAACATTGCATGGTCATGCAAAAAATAGCAGGAGCGATATCCTGGCTCTGTTGAAGTCATTGGGAATTTTGCCATTGATGTCAGCAGGAGCAGGATTTCACACTGAGGTATTTATTTTTCATTTCTCTGGCAGCGCAAGATTGAATTTCTAAATAGATAATAAGCCCAAAATAAAGCACCATCAGATTATTATGATTTTTAATGAAGGCCAAATTTTGGATTTACTCAATAGGACAATGTCCCTTTAAGAAATATAGAGTCCCAAAGAGAAGGAAGCATGGACTTGTGGTTGAGGCTTTGGGAATGGAAGACCTTGGTTCTAACCCTGGTTCCACTACAGAGTTCTTGAGTAAGTGGCTTTCCTCTCTGTCCTTCTGCTGTATTCACCTGCAAAATGGGGACAGGGCCATTTTATTTCAGCTGCTCCAAAGCTTCATTAATATTTGTAATGTGCTCTGAGATTCTCATACAGAAAGCACTATTAATACAATGGGGGGAGAAAAGTGCATTCTATCATAGAATCATAGAAGATTAAGGTTGGAAGAGACCTCTGGAGGTCATCTTGTCCAACCCCCTACTCAAAGCAGGACCAACCCCAACTAAACCATCCCAGCCAGGGCTTTTTCAAGCCAGGCCTTTAAAACCTCTAAGGATGGAGATTCCACCACCTCCCTAGGTAACCCATTTCAGTGCTTCACCACCCTTTTAGTGAAATAGTGTTTCCTAATATCCAACCTAGACCTCCCCCACTACAACTTGAGACCATTGCTCCTTGTTCTGTCATCAGATACCACTGAGAACAGCCTACTTCCATCCTCTTTGGACCCCCCTTTAGGGAGTTGAAGGCTGTTATCAAATGCCCCCCTCAATCTTTTCTCTTCTGCAGACTAAATAACCCCAGTTCTCTCAGCCTCTCCTCATAAGTCATGTGCCCCAGCCCCCTAATCATTTTCGTTGCCATCCAGTGGACTCTCTCCAATTTATCCACATCCTTTCTGTAGTGGGGGTCCCAAAACTGGACACAATACTCCAGATGTGTCCTCACCAGTGCTGAGCAGAGGGGAATAATCACTTCTTTCAATCTGCTGGCAATGCTCCTACTAATGCAGCCCAATATGCCGTTAGCCTTCTTGGCAACCTGGGCACGCTGTTGGCTCATATCCAGTTTCTTGTCCACTCTAATCCCCAGGTTCTTTTTTGCAGAACTGCTGCTTAGTCAGTCGGTTCCCAACCTGTAGCAGTGCATGGGATTCTTTCGCCCTAAGTGCAGGACTCTGCACTTGTCCTTGTTGAACCTCATCAGATTTCTTTTGGCCCAATCTTCCAATTTGTCTAGGTCACTCTGAACCCTATCCCTACCTTCCAGTGTATCTATCTCTACCCGCAGCTTAGTGTCACCCACAAACTTGCTGACGGTGCAATCCATCCCCTCATCCAGATCATTAATGAAGGTGTTCGCACAAAACTGGCCCCAGGACTGACCCCTGGGGCACTCCGACTGATACCGGCTGACAACTAGACATCGAGCCGTTGATCATTACCCATTGAGCCCAATGATCTAGCCAGCTTTCTATCCACCTTATAGTCCATTCATCCAATCCATACTACTTCAACTTGCTGGCAAGAATACTGTGGGACACCGTAACAAAAGCTTTGCTAAAGTCAAGGTATATCACGTCCACCGCTTTCCCCATATCCACAGAGCCAGTTATCTCACCATAGAAGGCAATCAGATTGGTCAGGCATGACTTGCCCTTGATGAATCCATGTTGACTGTTCCTGATCACCTTCCTCTCCTCCAAGTGCTTCAAAATGAATTCCTTGAGGACCTGCTCCATGATTTTTCCAGGGACTGAGGTGAGGTTGACCAGTCTGTGGCTTCCCAGATTCTCCTTCTTCCCTTTTTAAAAGATGGGCACTATATTTACCTTTTTCCAATCATCCAGGACCTCCTCCGATCGCCACAAGTTTTCAAAGATAATGGATAATGGCTCTGCAATCACATCAGCCAACTCCCTCAGTACCCTCGGATGCATTGCATTTGACCCCATGGACTTGTGCATGTCCAGCTTTTCTAAATAGTGCTTAACCTGTCCTTAACCACTGAGGGCTGCTCACCTACTCCCCATATTGTGCTGCCCAGTGCAGCAGTCTGGGAGCTGACCTTGTCTGAAGGCTGAGGCAAAAAAAGCATAGAGTACTTCAGCTTTTTCCACATCATCTGTCACTCCTCCATTCAGTAAGGGTCTCTCACTTTCCCTGACCACCTCCTTGTTAGTAACATACTTGTAGAAACCCTTCTTATTACCCTTCACATCCCTTGCTAGCTGCAACTCCAGTTGTGCGTTGGTCTTCCTGATTACACCCCTGCTTGCTCGAGCAATATTTTTATACTCCTCCCTAGTCATCTGTCCAAGTTTCCACTTCTTGTAGCTCAAAGGTAGGGGAGGGCATGTCATTCCCATATCTGGCAATGTATTTACATTAATATCAAACCATAAGCGCTTGAGCCTTGCCTTTATACAGGCATTCTTTATGATTCTACTGCCCCTCTCACCTGAAGCAAATCCATTCATCTACCCATCTGCAAGTCCATTCTGGTGACATCAAAGCTGTGGCTGAAGCTCAGACAATTTAGGGTGACCTTTTAGTAGAAAAAGTGAAAATAAACATGTGATAACTGACATCCTCATTTGTTACTACGAAATATGCTATGCTACCGTTAGAGATGGGCCAACATCAAGAGCATTGGGCATTAGAAATAGTCATTTCACATGTGCTTTAGCTCAGACCACTTCAAGTTAATAGGAGCTGAAGTATTTACTGGTCACTTTTATGAAAATGTATATGCAGACTTTTCTATCCAATGGCTCTAATTCGAAGCAATGTTTAAACTAGTGATTCCCTTAAATGAGAAGTCACTGAATTTATTTATAAAGACTGTTATCTGACAGTTAGCTGTATCATTCAGTTGGGATACCTTGCCTATTAGTTCCTGAGGGTAGAAACTGGGTCTTCGTATGTGTTTTGTACACAATGAGGCCAGGTCCTGATTAGAACTTCTGGACACTAGTGCAGTAAGTACTTATTTAATAGTCCTAAAGGAGATGGTGATTAATTGTTCAACCAATAGCTGGATTAAATGACAGATGAAGTGTCACAGAGGACTTTGATCTTTTAAACTTAGCATTTCCTCACTCAGGTGTCCAAAATTGTGCAAACGAGGCTGCTGTTTTTGCTCAGACCCATGCCCAGTCCCCACCAGTGGTAGACAACACCAGATGAAGACTTGTGGCACTAGAGAGAACCAGGAACATTCTCTCTTGCCACACCCTGAGCTGAGCTGTCCCTAGCTTCAGAGAGAAGAGTGGAATTTAACTATTCAATAGCAAGGGTGCCTGTGTGTGGGGGGGGGGGGGCGGGGGCGGGGTGAATGCTTCCCCTCAATGTTTTGCATTTGCTCAAATCTGGGGCATAGTCAATGTGGGCCTGGAAGGCGACAGCCCACCCAATTAGCACTATGGCCCACACAAATTGGAGCCTGTGTTAATGCTCTTGAATGGGAGCTCTTGAATGGCCTGGGTCACATGACCAGATGACTTTGCCCCTGCCGCCATTTTGTTCCCCCTCCCCGCCCCCAAGGCAGCAGCAGTAGAAGACGGAGCTGTGCAGTCCTGCCTCGAACACGAGTGGTGCGCAGGGAGCCCTCTCCATGTGCAGGGGGATTTGTGCCAACAAGCCTGGGGAGTGACATTGGAGGGGGCAGGGACTTCAAAATACCCTGGCCCCCATCCAGCTCAGCATGAAGCATCACCCCCCACCCTCCAATGTTTACTCCTGCCCCCCATATGCTCCGAGCAGGGGGTGCATGAGTCAGTCACTACCTCCCTGTTGTGATGGTGGGGTCTATGGGGGTCTCCATGCCTACAGGCTGGGAATGGTGGGCATGTGCTGGGGGAGGAAGAGGATGGGGAGGGGAGGGTAGAGCTAGGCTAAGCAGTTTTTGTACAGTTAAATTCTGATCTGAAAACTTTTTCCTCCCTCCCCAAAAGAAATATCTGAATTGGTGCAACTGTTCATCAGAAATATGCTTGGAGTAAAAATCTGGAGTTAATCAGACAACTTCTGGGTTTTGTGTTGGTTTGTTTTTTCCCTACGTACCCCCACAGTAATTTCTGTCTGTATTTTGGCCCAATGTCTTCCTTGGCTCCTGTAGATTTCTAGGTCTACCTGCACATAGTTCTTTTCAGTCCTGAGTAGGAAGAGGTTATCTCACTGTGGCTTAGAGACCTGGCTTATGTTTTTTTTTTTTTTTTTTTTTTCCTCCCTGTATCTCATGACAATCCTCCAGGACTGGCAATTTAGGCTGCTGTGGTGTGGGTGGCCTAGTACAGTCTCTTAACCCTGTCCTGTCCATGAGTGAATGTTACACTATGAACTCAAGCTTCCCGTCTAACGTTTGCGACGAATCCTAACTGATGCTGATGAATGCACACCTTTGTTCTAATGCACATAGAACAAAGTCACTTATGGGATGTGGTCTCAGTTTGCTCTTTTGACTCAGACATGCACATTCATCACAGCCTCACCCCTATGTTCTGAGGTCCAGAATTTTTTTTTGGCATTGTCCCATAATTGATTTATTTCAGACCTTATCACTTCTAATAACAATGTATTCCCAAGAAAGAAATTACTCTTCGTGAGTCACAATAACTGTCTTCCACCTCATGAAGCAGACATTTAATAATTCTTCACCTCTGTTGTGTTACAGAGCATCTGCATAAACAAAGAGTTGCTTAATCACACTAACAAATGAGAAAGTCTCTCCACTTAACCCTCCGTTGTCTATAGAAAGATTAAGGTTGCAATTAAGTGTTTAAGTAACTATACCGTATATAAAGATTTAATCTCACCTTGGCCGAGCATGCCCAAAGATTAGAGATGCTTTTCCATAAACTGAAGAGCAGAAGTTTTGCTGGAATCATATTTGTTTGTGATTGCTTTGTTACAGTGGTTTTTCAATAAAAGCTGGGGTTAAGGAAAAGTCATCAACTCAGACTATGAAGGGTCCATATAGGGAAGATAGTCAGTAGATTTTTCAAATGAGAATGTAGACTGGAAAACAAATAGAGCCTTAGATTTTTCTTCCAGAATTGTGGCCTAGATGTTTGGACAGGAGTAAATTAATGATATAAATATGTTTAGTTATATATACTTTGTGCTATGCCAGAGATTTACCACAATGGACAATGGTTTCTGTCAAATCAAGTTGTCTCCATTTGAAACTAATGAGCTATTAAGTATTTTCTTGCATAATGACAGGTTTCAGAGTAGCAGCCATGTTAGTCTGCATGCGTCCGATGAAGGGAGCTGTAGCTCACAAAAGCTTTTGCTCAGATAAATTTGTTAGTCGCTAGGGTGCCACAAGTACTCCTTTTCTTTTTTTTAAAAAAGTATTTTCTGTCATTAACTTGGCATCATCATGCTTACTTGCTTTACTTTGCTTTACTTCATTACTGGACCCTTACCAGCCACCATATCTCTTCATTCAATTAATTGAGAGCTGAAGTAGTTATCTGGAGTCCAGGAAACAAGGGGATTGCCTGCTACTAGTATCTACACATAAAGGTTAAAATTCAGTCTACAGAGTCCCAGTATCCAATATTCACTTGATTCTCTTTTTCTGATATCCCTTCTCTCTTTATTAGTGCTTATCATCTTTGATCCCTACAAAAAGGTTAAGGGGGGAATAAACAGTGGAGATTGTAATAGCAATGCCTTGGTCTAATTCCAGTAGTAAAAACCAGGCCAACTTCTGAGGGCTTCTCCCTCTTTTTTTACCTAACCATTCCAACTGAAAACCACTGCTGCAAATCCAGCCATTATAATAATCATTTTATTTTACCTATGTTCATGCTACTTTGCTGTTCAAGACCCCTAGTAATGTATTAATTTGAAATGCCACAAAACATCAAACTGAAACCTGTCCTATTTTCTTCTAAATGTGGTGAAGGCCCATTCTAATGACTATAAATGTATTCTAATTTGTTTCAGAGTAGGAGCCATGTTAGCCTGTATCCGCAAAAAGAAAAGGAGTACTTGTGGCACCTTAGAGACTAACAAATTTATTTGAGCATAAGCTTTCATTAGCTACAGCTCACTTCATCGGATGCATGTAGTGGAAAATACAGTGGGAAGATTTTATATACACAGAGAACATGAAACAATGGGTGTTACCATACAGACTGTAACAAGAGTGATCAGCAGGGGACCGGGGTGGGGGGATGGGGAGAACCTTTGTAGTGATAATAAAGGTGGGCCATTTTCAGCAGTTGACAAGCACGTGTGAGGAATGGGGAAGGGGGAGGGGAATAAACATGGGGAAATAGTTTTACTTTGTGTAATGACACCTCCACTGCCAGTCTTTATTCAAGCCTAAGTTAATTGTATCCAGTTTGCAAATTAATTCCAATTCAGCAGTCTTTCGCTGGAGTCTGTTTTTGAAGTTTTTTGGTTGAAGAATTGCCACTTTTGGGTCTGTAATCGAGTGACCAAAGAGACTGAAGTGTGCTCCAACTGGTTTTTGAATGTTATAATTCTTGACGTCTATTTGTGTCCATTTATTCTTTTACGTAGAGACTGTCCAGTTTTTCCAGTGTACACGGCAGAGGGGCATTGCTGGCACATGATGGCATATATCACATTGGTAGATGTGCAGGTGAACGAGCCTCTGATAGTGTGGCTGATGTGATTAGGCCCTATGATGGTGTCCCCTGAATATATATGTGGACAGAGTTGGCAACGGGCTTTGTTGCAAGGATACATCCCTGGGTTAGTGTTTCTGTTGTGTGGTGTGTGGTTGCTGGTGAGTATTCGCTTCAGGTTGGGGGGCTGTCTGTAAGCAAGGACTGGCCTGTCTCCCAAGATCTGTGAGAGTGATGGGTCGTAGCTCCTAGATGCTCACCAGGCCTCACTGTGCTGGGCAAGGTACAAACAGACAGTACGACAGCCCCCATCCCAGGCCCCAGTTCAGCAAAGTGTTTAAGCACATGATTAAAATTAAACAAGTATTTAAAGTGCTTTGCTGAGTACAGATGGAACAGCTGAATCAGGACCCCAGAGAGCTTACATTCTACAACGGAAGGGGAAGACAAAGTAACAGTAATGGGAGCTGGTCTTCTATGATGTCATATGTTCTTTAGGTTTTAATAACCTCTCTCTGAAGTCAATGACTTAAATTTTTCCTTGTGTGGTGGGTACAGGGTTCAAGGTCTTTGATTCTTTTACCTATTTATTCTTCTCAGGATAATCATTGGGCATAAATCACTGTGACTTCCCCTCAGAGAGAAGAGGGTAATCTGATCCCTTTTCTGGAGTTTATCAGCACCGTTCTGCAAGTCAGTGAGAGAGACAAAAACAAGGAGAGGTTTCAGAGTAACAGCCGTGTTAGTCTGTATTCGCAAAAAGAAAAGGAGTACTTGTGGCACCTTAGAGACTAACCAATTTATTTGAGCATAAGCTTTCGTGAGCTACAGCTCACTTCGTCGGATGCATACTGTGGAAAGTGTAGAAGATCTTTTATACACACAAAGCATGAAAAAATACCTTCCCCCACCCCACTCTCCTGCTGGCAATAGCTTATCTAAAGTGATCACTCTCCTTACAATGTGTATGATAATCAAGTTGGGCCATTTCCAGCGAAAATCCAGGTTTTCTCACCCCTCCCCAACCCAGCAGAAGAGTGGGTTTGTGTGTGTGTGTGTGGGGCAGGGGGTGAGAAAACCTGGATTTGTGCTGGAAATGGCCCAGCTTGATTATCATACACATTGTAAGGAGAGTGATCACTTTAGATAAGCTATTGCCAGCAGGAGAGTGGGGTGAGGGGAGGTATTTTTTCACGCTTTGTGTGTATTAAAGATCTTCTACACTTTCCACAGTATACATCCGATGAAGTGAGCTGTAGCTCACGAAAGCTTATGCTCAAATAAATTGGTTAGTCTCTAAGGTGCCACAAGTCCTCCTTTTCTTTTTGAAAAACAAGGAGGAGGCCCTTGTGGCACCTTAGAGACTTTCGTGGGTGAAAAATCACTTTATCTGGTGAAGTGGGTTTTAGCCTACAAAAGCTTGTGCCCAAATAAATTCGTTAGTCTCTAAAGTGCCACAAGGATTCCTCGTTTTTGCTGATGCAGACTAACACTGCTACCACTCTGAAACCAGTGAGAAAGACAGTCCTTCAGGAGCAAGGCCCTCATTCATCCTCTTTTCTAGGGCATAGAATTTTGCTTTGAAATATGGTTTTTGTTCCTCCAAAACAACATTCCATCTTTTATTCTTCTTCCTGTTTTTAATAAACACATACAGCTTACATCCATGATATAGCACCTGAATGCCTTTATTCTCCTATATTGGCAATGCTAAGAGTACGTGGATTACACTATATTAGGTTAACACTCCAAAAAAACCCGCCAAAACCAGTATTAAAATGTTAAAAGTGTATTGAATACTGTGACGGGGTATGTAAACCCCACCCTGGTCGAGAAAGGTTTAATGAGCTGCAGTGGGCTTCTTCTGCCTCATGTCCAATCCCATAAGCATGGGAAGTAGTATGTGGGGGTGTGCTGCAGCACCCCCAGTTTTATGGGGGGCCACTGGACCTGCACCCGGGGCTTCACTCCCCAACTTGGGTCCTGGGGGCTGCCCCGCTTCCTGCTCCCCAGGGCTGGCTCCACGTCTGGGGCCTGGCCCTCCACCCAGGACTCTGCTCCCTGTGACCGATACCTCGCTCCCCAATCCCGCACCTGGGGCTCGGGTCCTGGCCACTGGCCCTGTGCCTGGGGCTCTGCTTCTAGCCCCACCCCCAGCTGTGGCCACAGCCTCAGCCCCCTTACCGCTGTCCAGGTCACCCCCTCCGGGAGACACAGCCCTGCTCCCAGCCTCAGCTGGGGGTGGGGACGGGCGGGGCACGGACAAGGGTAAGGGGGCTGGCTTTCAGCACCCCTGTGCCTAAAAATGTTCCAGTGCCACGGCCCAATCCACTTGCAATAGGTGTCAGGTTTGGAGGGAAAGGTTAAAAGGGGAGAGCCCAGCTCATTTGGGAGCTGGGTGTGCATGGAAAACAGACCCACAGACTTAGATCTGAAAGTATGTGTACATTTGGGCTAGGGTGTGTGATTTCTAGCTCATGTAGACATACCTGTTCTATCTGGGCTTGAGCCAGCACCTAAAAATAGCCATGTGTCTGGGGTGACACAGGTGACCGCTCAGGCTAGCTGCTCCGAGTACAATCCCACCTGACCCATTGGGTACTTACTCAGGTGGGTAGCCCAAGCTGCCACCCATACTGCTGTGACACATTGATATTTTTAGGCCCTAGCTCAAGCACAGTTACCACAGATATGTCTACCTTCGAGCTGAAATGTTGATGTACCTTGTGAGAGAAACCTGGCTGTGGAAAGGACTTGCTTCAGAGACTGCTGCTGGCCAGAGCTGAGAGAAGGTAGTCTTGATGCAGGACTGTTGTTTCAATTTGCTGCCAGTACCTTGCTTGTGGTAGTTGCTAGGAAACACTGCTGCTAGGAGTAGCCTGCCTGAAGGGGGTGACAGCCCAATAAAAGACATTTTGCCTTGGACAATGGATTGTGGGACCCAGCAGTGGTTGGCTGTGGGGTCAGGAATGATCTTGTCACAAATACTTGAAAAATATATCAGCTATCCTGTTTGAACCATGAATCTTCTTCTTCGTCGTCTTCTTAGCATATGCACAACATGCCTCAGGTGGCACATGACCAGGATTAATCACTAATTTGGTCCACTGGTTGGGTCATTAGCTTCCCCATCTTTGGCCAGGTACTGTTAGGGAGTGCCATGAATCCCTGCTATGATCACTTCAAATGACCATTATATATTCTGTGTAAAGAGCCTGACAGAATGTAGGTACTGCTTAATAAATAATGTCATATGGTCTATGGAAAAGTATAGGACACCAGAGAATGAGCTTTGCAAAACTCAAGAAAATATAGCATGAATTAATGCTAATTTGTCACAGATTTTACACAATAGATTTCTTTTTTCTTCACAGAATGATAATTGAAAACTTACACAGCATCTTAAATAAACCAGTGACAGCTGGGAAAATCAGTAGATTGGCCTTTTGTGTCTGTTTATAGTAGATTTTGGCAGCAAGCTAGTTGATGCAGTCTCTGTAGGACACAGCTATTCTGTATTCCAGATGTGTTTGACCTTGAATACAAAACATATTGCCATAGAGACTGTCAGTTTATATACTCTTAGCACAAGTTATTAGCTACTTTAAAACCTATTTTAAAAAATCAAGTTTCTCCTAATGATTGTTTGTATTGTAGTTCAGTATGGAAACTTCACTCAGAGGCTTAGATTTCAATTATCAGGCTATAGTTCAGGTTGATGTGCCTGGATAGTTCCGAAGAAGAAGGGAGACTTAAAAGATTTTGCTCAGTACTTGCAAATGGACTTTAAATAGACTCTCTCCCTGTCACAATTACTCCCTGTTCCAAATATAATTCTCATCTTTGCACATAAAGTTTTGCAGTTAAAGATGGAAGACTTTATTCACACGTGGAATAAATTTGTAAGTTTTTTTAATCCAAAAATCCATGTCTAAATCCAGAAATCAAAAACTTTAACTATTAAGCAAAGCTTTGCAAGCCCCTGAATATTTTCACTTACTTCTAAAAAGAAAAGGAGTACTTGTGGCACCTTAGAGACTAACCACAAGTACTCCTTTTCTTTTTGTGAATACAGACTAACACGGCTGTTACTCTGAAACCTGTCACTTACTTCTAAGTAACTGTTGTATTCACAGACATGTCTTGATTGACAGTATCAAGTTAAAGAACAATTCAACTGAAGAAAATTGAAAGCACCCTGTTCTGCTTAAGATTACAGTTCCCCTTATGGATTTAAAAAAAAAAAAAAGGCTTGAAACATTTTGGAGTTAACTCATCCAATCAATTAATTCTAAGTAGTGATGATATGGTTTCTAATTTGTTGAGATGTCAACAGAAACACCAGATGGATCCTATATGAAATTCAAAATGTACCTTTCCCCATCTACCTTTACTTTAAATGATAATTTTGTTTCCTTGAGGGAAAAATTTTTGGTTTGTATTTATTTAAAAAAAAAAAAAGTAGTGAGTTTTGGCATGTGATGGTAATGGTTAGATAACGCAGTAGACTGAATTCCTCCATTTAGCCAACGGCACCAATAATGCTGGGCTTCTTGTATTGCTACATCACTATGCCTCAGTGATGATTCAAGAGAACAACCCCTCTGAGTAAGAGGGTAGTTCAGTTGCCATCCAGTCAATCTTTGACCTCTCTGCTGAGATTAGCACACTTGTTGTCAACTATCGGTCAACTTCACAAGGCCATCCCCTTAAACTCCTGGAGCAGGGGACATGTTAGGGGCAGAGAGGGGGTGTGACAGAGCTCTGCTCCACCATACCGATCATTTACTGTGTAGGGTCCATTCAAGGCCCCTATGTCAGTGGTGCAATTAAGAGCTGCTGCCAGGAAACTCTAAATTGGATCGGGCCAGCCTCTGAGTCAGGTAGCCTTTGTCTTGTAATAAGCAGATCTCAGACACAGGAAAGAAAATTTTCCATCATTCCCCTGTTTGTGCTATAACTGAACAGGATGCTTTAACAATGGGGTGGCTACTCCTTTATCCAACTTTTGAGACAGTAATCTTATCTCTTAGAAAGTATGGAACAAATGGGGAGGTGAGGGGAATATATCTGCAATGGAATAATATATTGGGTCCAAATTATGAAAATACATAAATTGCCAAATGCTTTTGCACAATGTGGGAAGGAAAAACATCTATGTCACCTAAATTTCTGAGAAACCCTGCTGTGTTAGCAATCTGATGTAATTTCATAATAGTTTTCATTATGCTCAGACTAGCACAAATCTAAATCATGCAAATTGTTGTACATATGCTCTGTCTGCCTTCTTCAGCGGTCGTCTTGTCTTGAAAGACAAGCTGATACAGTACTTAGGGGGTGTTTTAGTAAGCTTTTGATAAAGTGACGTACAGATGTTTCAAACAAAGTCTCCTGCAAGTGCTACTATTTGCTGGGCCACTGGGAATGAACAGGTGCAATCAAACCACATTGCCAAATTCTGGCTTAAAAAGCCATAGCTCAAAGGGAAATCATAGAGTATAACTTCTGTGCCCCAATTCTGACTTTTCCAAAATCCATTAAGTTGATACTCAGAAATTAATGTGTATCAGTTTAGGAGTCAAAGGTGAAGAGTGCCAGAATTTGATCACCTTTGTTCTCTCCCTCACTAATACTATTAAAGATTACAAATGAAGAAGGCATTTCCAAAAGTGGTGAGTCAGCACCATGGGACACCAGATGACTTGGCAAGAATGTTAGCCATCAATTATGTTATGAGTCTTATAAGTGGAACATGGAGAGGGCCTCAAAGAGGCACCAGCATGGCCCTATTGTCCTATCCTTTCTGTGGATATCTAAGTTGACTAGAATTTGGGCATGCAAAAACTCCTGAGTATTCATGGATGCCATGCATTGAGTTAATCCCTTCTGAAAGAAATGTTAGATTTTTTTTGCAAAATAGATCATATAGTGCTATTTATATCTTCAGAACACTTACATTGCATTATGATGCCCATTTGTACAAAAGGACAATAAGGTCAAGTGACTTGGTCAGTGTCACAGAGGGTATCCGTATCAGTCCCAGCAGTAGAACTCAGTCACTTGTTCCCATTCCTCTGCTCAGGCTACGAGGTCATGACTCTTAGATCTTTCAGGGAACCTGAAATTCTGCCTTTGTTTGTCAGGAGAGACGATTTTCCAGGAGCTGTTGCTCCCCAGGTCTCCGTAAATGCTGTCAAACCAGTAAAGTAAACTAATCACCAAATTCAGCTTCACTTCGTTGACATATGTTGTATTTATATGGTAGACTGTGGTTTATGAAAAAGAAATGCATAGTGTGGAGTGCAGGAAAAAAGGGAACCCTCAGCAGCTGAGGATGGGACAACAAGACAGATGATTTCTCAGGCTATGTAGACATACTGCTGATTACGTTCTCTGATTTCCAGTAAAAGTGATATTGCTTGCTTTTGAGATTTAAACATCTGGAGGTCATTAAAAGTACAATAGATTACAATACGTAGGACATTTGCTTAGGCTACAGGACAGCAATTTCTATAAGTGATCTTGCTCTAATGTATGCTGCAACTTCATTTAATAAATTAGACTGCCTAAAATTCTCTCATAAATTTAAAAAGTAAAATTCTGTCATTCTTACTCTGACAGCAATATTCTTCAGTAAACAAAATTACTAGCAAAACCCAATCAAATATTTTACATTCACAAGTGTTCAAATAATGACCTACTCATCCTTTATTAAAGTTACAACTAGCTTAACATATGGTAAGTAATTTATCATTATCACATTGCAGTTCATAATGCTGTAAAGAGGAGAGTTGTCAATATTTTCAGTAAAAAATCTCTGATTCGGGGGTTATCATCTTGGTATAAAAATGTGCATTTGGCTAAAACTTGACAGATAATATCCCAGCCCAACAGCAGACTTTATTTTAACAACACTAAAAATCTGTTAAGCTCATATCCATTGAGAATGATGTTACAAAGGTCATTCTCCTGGCCTGTTGCTTGGACCAGGTCACCAGGTCTTTGCATTCCTCTACTGGCTTCCCCTTCTCTGTTCCAACAAACATAAGTTGTTTGTCTTCACTTTCAAGACCCTTGATGGTCTATACCCACCCTATGTAGATTTTCTCATTCACTACTAAAATGTTGACTCCCATCTCCAATCAGCCAATGATGCCAGCTTCCATTGCCCACTTTTTAAACTTCCAAAAAAGCATCTTCTTTCTTTCTCTCACATTGCCCTTATTCTTGGGAGGAGCTCCCAGTAGACATCTGCACGACATTTCTTTTCCTGCAAAGGTGACTGCTCCCTAATCTCAGGAAGAACCCTAAGAATACCAAGGTAGCCCCCAAAGAATAGAATGAAATTAAAAATTTGAGGACTATTTCTTAATGCATATGCAAATCATTCTCTGATTTCATATGAAATCCTCCCACATTGAGCAGTGAGCCTAGCAACAGAACTGAAACATGGATGGACAAGGCTGTAGTAAAGGCCTAGATTCCAAAGTATACAGGGAAAAACACAGTAAAATGGGCATGTCTGATGTGGGGAAAGCTCTGTGGCCACTTTATGCTATGCCTACCTCTAGCCACTACAGGCATCCCATTACGGACACACAAATTACAATTTACTTTCAATGTTTTTTTTAAATTCTAGATATGCATATTTATATAATAACCTGCACCAATTTTGAAAGTATTGAATTGTAAATGTAACCCTTCTGTCTGCAGTTTCAAGCAATAATGGCCAGGTTCAGGTGAAAATTCAGGTGAATTCGTGGTACCATGAAGGGGAAAGTGTGAAAACTGCCTAATATGACTTAATAAATTAGTTTAATCTGGGACTACAAACACTAATATGCATTAATATAATTGTAGTTGTTGCATGATATCGCTACAGGACAGTGAGGGTACCTTAATATGTTTACTGTCTTTTGTGTTTAATGTTAATGGTTTATAAGTACCTTCCTGGGGTGAAAATACTAGGTACTAAAGAACTTTTAATCTAGTGGAGACGGGCATAACAAGTTAAAGCCAGATGAATTCAAATTAGAAATAAAGGTAAATGTTTTAACAGTGAGGGTGATTGATTAACCAGTGGAGCAGACCACCAAGCGTGGTGGTCTCCATCCCTTGATGTCTTCCGATCAAGACTGGAAGATATGCATTAGTTAAACAAGTTATTGGCCTCAGTATAAGGGCAACTGGATGAAATGCTCTGGCCTTTGTTATGCAGAAGGTCAGACTAGATGATGGTCCTGTTTGGCCTTAAATATGTATGAAACCTTCCAAGCTGAATTTCCTGGGTTGATAATGCTTGTTTTGGTGATAATTACATAATTCCTATAACGTTTTTTCCTCTTGAATCAGTGATAAGCACTCCCAACCATAACTCCATCTAAGCTAGGGTTTTTTTTTTTTTGTTTGGTCTAGGAATATATCTGGGTCCCTATAGTCTTGATCCAGTTAGATGTTAGGAGGTGTTTGAATCCATAACAAAGAGCAAGTTCATTTCACAAACAGTACATCAATTAAAAAACAGGAGTATAGAGCATGGCAAGAGGAGAGTCCCTCTCGTGAATTATTCTGGTGGAGCAGACACTTTGAGCCCTGCATGGATGCAAAATTTGTGTCCACATCCAATCTGCAATCTGCAAAAATGGTCTGTGGATATCTGCAGATAAAATGGATACCTGCAGATTTGCAGGGCTCTGCAGATGCTGTCCTTTCTCTGCTCGCATTTTCCCTTTCCTCCTGGAGAGAGACAGACAGGACAGTCCTGCTGCTGAGAGGCAGGTATGTTCCTTATGTGACTCTCCAAATAAAAAGCATGGCTAGACTCACTCTCCTGATCATACTAGGCCAGATAGGAGGGGTTGGTTCTCTCCACTGCAGTGGTTGCTGGAGCAGTTGGGGGAGAAAGGGTGAACTGCGTCAGCGCATTCACCCTCCTGTATCTCCTTTGACTCCATGTGATCCATGTAAATGAAGCTTCCTAAAGCAGTGCAGGAGAGCTGCTACTTCCTGCGATGCTCCATTAAAGTTCAGCCTAGGATTTTTATATATATATTTTGGTTTGTTCTTCTCCACCATGGATACCACCATTGGCTGAGATGATTATGTACTGTGCGAAGTTGCACATAGTGAAATTGTGCTTCTCCCGTGGTGCATAGAGACACACAGAGCAAGTCAGAATCCTGCTTGGGCCATGCTTAGAGCAACACCCATTTACTGAAGCAGACACCCATCATAGAGAGAGTTCTAGGTGGAGCCAAAGACATGTATCTTTCATCAGCAATGTGCTATGCAAAACACATGTATCCTACCTACCTTATAGGAGTAGCTCACTTGCTGTGGCTAGCATGCAGAGTGGAGCCACCATTTTCTTACCCATGTACCCTCAACTCTTGCCTATATCCTCCCTTTCCCTGGTGCAGATTGTGATACCCTCACTCATGTTGAACAACAAGTTACTCCGAACTGCATCAACAGACATATTCTGTGAAATCCTTACTCCGACTATCTGGCGCTCAGCGATTACAGTTGTTGTATTTGGGAACAGCTGTTTATGTGGCATGACTCCTTTAAGAAACCAGAAAGTAGAGCCCAGAAGGGGAAGGGGAGGAGCCCTGGGGGTCAGGGAGAAAAACCTATAAAGACGGTCAGACCCTTGGAATAAAAGTTTGTTCTTGTTTGCATGTAAACCTGAGCAGCATTCAAATTAATGGAATATCAAAGTGAGATTTGTTCCCTAACTCTGTGTTGGAACAGAGCAACTTCTGTGTAACCTGGAGGATGTTCTCTTTCTGAGGGTTTTTGAAAGGTCAAAACAAACAAATTTTGAGTTCTCCCCCTTTGTGGGTCAAAAAGAAGTTTGCAAGTGGGAATATTCTCCAGCACACTGATATGTTTTTCCTGGCTGCTGCCTTGGAGTCACACTAATGAAATCCAGCCAATGCTCTGTTCTTAACTTCTAAATGTTTGAACATTTACAGTTGATAAGACAATGAAAAAGCCAAGTGTTTGTGTGGGATTTTTTTTTAAAACTTCATCTGATTAAAAATACTCAGTGAAGTATATTTCAGGGAGAACAATTTTAAATGGCACCAGCTGTTCTGAAAAGGAGACTTCAGAAATCTTGAACCAGGATTGAACAAAACCATAGGTTGTTTTTAGTCTTTCCTTTGGAGGAGTCGGAATCACACAGGCATTGCACACCCATCTTCTCAAAGCAAGTCCTTTGCTTAAATTACTCCTAAATGATTGACAACAGAATGGTTTTGTTTTGACAGACAATTTTCCATTTTTGGAGCAACAGATTAAAGAAGAGCTTTTATGTGGGACTAATCCAGGAATGGCTGGACAACCAATTCCTCAAAAGAGTAAAGTAGAGAGTCGCAAAATATTTGTGCAGTGACAGCCTGACATTGCAATTTAATGGTTTGCATTCTGGTGCTATGGTTGTCATGACTCAGTTGTAATTGACATGATCTAACGCACCATGGAACAAAATGTTAGGGAATCACATCCCAATTATTGTGTACCTTCAATTTTATGCATTTTTTTTCTCCCTGCTGTTGAGCGGGGAGTGTGGCTAGGAGCAGGTTTTTCTTTTCTTTACTTCCTGCCCCCTTAGAAAGAAGGGGAAATATTCTGGAGGCTTTTGTCCATTTCTTCATCATTAGTAGCAGGCAGCATGGGGAATTTCTCATGGGTTCTCCACTCATTTTTGTTGTACCTGAGACCTGGCAGGGAACAAGGGCTCATCAAACAAGAAAACTCCATGGAAGTTATATGCAGGGCACCTAAAAAGCTGAATGTGACATAGGTTGTGTAACACTGGTTTATAGTTTCATAATAGTTACTAAGAAAACTGCCTTTGCTTGTGTATAGTGTTTTCCTGGGAGAGGTAATTCTTGATGCCATTGCAGATTTCTTGAAATATGCGAGATGTTGGTCATGATTTGTATCTCTGCATAAATTATTCTACCAGAAGTATGTGTGTTAAGGGATCTATCCGGCAGGACAGTTGGTCTCTTGCTTGTTTTGGGCCATAACTGCTGATAGTTTCCATGTGTCCCAAACCCAATATTAAATGTAAGAAGGCTACAGTCTTTTGGCTGGAATAGGATTAGAATTATGGATACAGAGAGAACCTTAATCCTGAATTTTGTGTTGATGGATTTGTTAAGTAGTGCTTTATTAATACAAATTGATACTATTAAGTCAGGGAGCACACTGAGATTAAGAGTCAGCGTCTTCTCGAAGCAAAAAGACATTTTTAAATACCACCAGCATATTCAGTGCTGTACAAGACCTAAAATAAGCCATGCCCTGTACTAAGGCACTTATCTAAAAGATCTACACAGAGAAAAGAAAGGAGTAACTTGGAGGATTTGATTGTTAACTGTTGACTTGGCAGTAATGCAGCAAAAGCGAGTCTTTACAAGAGATGTGGAGGAGAGGTTGGTGAAGCAGGATGAGGACTTTCGGTGCATAGGGGGAGCAAGGAGCAATGCATGAAGATGAGTGGGTGAAGGAGATGATCCTCTATTGCCAGTAAGCACTGTGATTATTTAACAAATGTGAAGATACAGGAAATAGCAAAGATTCAGATACTTTGGGGACAGACATATCCTTAGTACTATGAGAATTTTTATGGCCATAATTTTTGAAGGAATGTAACAATGTGCACCTTCACTGGAAGCTGGTCTAGCCAGACACTGACAAATGCAGCAAATAAAATCCAAATGGAAGCACAGTTTGCTTGTGCCATACCTCAGTAGACAGACTCATGCTGTGTGAAGGCTGAAAAAACACAACCAGGCTGCAAATCTAACAGGAAAAAGTCACAATAGCCAACAGAAATCTTGTTCACAGAGAAAATTTCACCCCCTCTTCGTACTATGAAAGGAAAACTCCTATTGCATATTACAAATCTGTGTCTGTATAGCTTGAGGAAAAGAGACTCTGTCTGCTTCTTTTCACACTGAACTAGTTCTAAGCAGCCTGCTGTGATCACAGCTGACCTCACTCACTCTATCTCAGATTATGCTCAGTCACACACACATCTCATGCTCTGATGCTGAACTCCCTCTCGAGCTAAATAGGCTCCTTTAGCCAGTGAACCAAACCAAACAGATTTGGGGCCTCACTCTGATCTCCTACTAATGAGAATAAGGACAACTGAAATTTCAGTGGAGTCCATGACAGGCTGCTGGGTTTATATTTTGTTGTATCGAAAAGGATGCTCATCTTGATAAATGTACAATAAGTGTTTTAAATTTAAATATTAAATCACCCCCAAAGCCTGAAAGCACCCTGACCCAGACTGCATCCTCCTGCAGCAAACCCCATGGATGGGGCAAAAGAACAGCAAACTTTGCGAGTGTCACTTGGCAGAATTTATTATGAGCATACCTCAAGAGGGAGGAGCAGAGGTGACATCAGGCGAATCATTCCATTTATCCTTGGGGATGGAACCCACCCAGAATCCACAGAGATTGTAGCCCATTCTGTAGGGATGGTTGAATTTCCATTGGCTCGCTCATCCTTTCCCCTGGCAAATGGCAGTACAGCTGTTGTTGCCAAGTTTCCACTCTCTTGCAGCAAGGCTATTAACCTGCTTCAAACAGCACTAACTCCTGCTAGGAGAACCAAGTGTTGAATGGACACTCGTGTCTTAGACCCCAGAAGTTCCCATATTCTCAAACATGCTTCCTTCTGTGAGAGGGCATCACCAGAGAAGCTTCTGCATGGAGCAAAGGTGGGGTAGGGACAGGTATATTTGTGTTCTATGCAATAGTGTCTCACCCCTCCACTTGGGCAAAGGTATTGTGTGCGTAGTAGGCAAACTAGTGAAGGAGATGCACCCGCTCCTTGGGCAAATGGAATTTTTCAGTGCTGGGAAAGGGATATAAAAGGGCTTCAATGCTTTAATGGATTGTGCAGTCAGACCTGCAGAAAAAGCTTGTCACAAAGGGAATAGTTTTAAAGTGCATTTGGTATTAATTATTATTAGATAGTTTTACAGACAAACACAAACCAGGAAAATAGGAATAGCTTGGAGATGTCATGGTTATGGGGTAGGTTGTGCTTTAGACCCCTTTGTTCCCTCTTGAGTGAACCTAGCCCAAATATTTCTCTATCGTTGTAACATAACTGGCCCATTTAGTACCTGTAAACCCTCTTTCCCCATAGGCTTGTGACAGCTGCTAATTAAGTGACTCAAGCAGCTTCTCCAAAACAAAGCATGCTTTATTCATCAAAGGTACACAGCAAACACTAAGAAAGGAGACGATGAGAAAAGGCCTGGTTCTTACCCACTCTTAGGCTATGTCTACACTGGCAATTGAACAACAAAACTTTTGTCTTTCAGAGGTGTTTAACCTGCCCTTCCCCCCAACCAAAAGACAAAAGTTTTGCCATGACAAGCACCAGTGTGAACAGCATGTTGTCGGCAGGAGAGCGCTGATCATGGGGGGTGGTGGTGGAAGTTTTTTGTCTGCAGGAGAGCCAACAAACAGCGGCTACATGGTGTGACTTTTAGCAACATGGCTGTGTTGCTTCAGCCGTGCCGGTAAAAGCTGTGTAGTGTAGACATAGCCTTACTGACACTTTATTCTTGCCTTGTTAGTGTTGGATAAGTTCCACTAAGCCAGGGCTTCCCTCCAGCCCCGCCATGCTGCTGGTTCTCAGCCAGCGATATGCATACTCCTGGAGGTAGACAGAGGTCTTGCAGGGGATACCTCAACTCATCTCGATATTTGCCTAGTTTTACAACAGGCTACATTAAAAAGCACTAGCGAAGTCAGTACAAACTAAAATTTCATAGACAGTGACTTGTTTATATTGCTTTATAAACTGTACACTGAAATGTAAGTACAATATTTATATTCCAATTGATTTATTTTATAATTATATGGTAAAATGAGAAAGGAAGCAATGTTTCAGTTATAGTGTGCTGTGACACTTCTGTATTTTTATGTCTGATTTTGTAAGCAAGTAGTTTTTAAGTGAGGTGAAACTTGGGATACGTAAAACAAATCAGACTCCTGAAAGGGGTACAGTAGTGTGGAAAGGTTGAAAGCCACTGCTCTACAGCATCCTCTATGCCAGGCTCCTCTCCAGCTGCTGCTGCCCACTTTGCACCCTTCCCCCTAGGCAGGGATCTTTAAGGTTTTAATATCACCTTTGATCCTAAGTTCAAGCCTGGGAAGGATAAACCTTGCTAGCTTAGCTGCATAGTCAGGCGGGTGCATAGTCCCTCAGTTAATAGCTTCCCAACTGTTTCCTCAAAGACTATTAGTATCAGGGGTACCGGAACAGGGAGTATCAGAGGGCCATGGCCCCTTTGCTTTTTACTGGCCATAAAGGAAAATGATGTGGGGGGAGAGGGCAGAGAGGAGCAAGTGGAGGGGAAGAGGTGGTGCATGGGTGGGGCCTCAGGGGGAAGTGGCAGCATGAGGGGGTGGCATGGGGGGGCGGAGCCACAGGGGGCGCTGGTGGCCCCCCCACTTTTAGGGGGTTTCTGCCATTCCTGCTTAGTATTCTCTGTGATATTCTTATCTTTGCCATTGTTCCATTTGCTTTTGGCTTCCCTCTGCCAACAGCCTCCTTTGAGTTAACTCTGTGCAGTCAGGCAGAATAATATCATGAGTGCCTCAGGGCTTGTCTACACTGACACTTTACAGCGCTGCAACTGCTCAGGGGTGTGAAAAAACATCCCCCTGAGCGCAGGAAGTTTCAGCGCCGTAAAGTGTCAGTGTAGACAGTGCACCAGCGCTGGGAGCTGCGCCCCTCGTGGAGGTGGGATTTTTTTTTTTTTTTTTTTTTAGAGCACTGGGAGAGTTCTCCCCCAGTGCTCTGCCATGACTACACAAGCCACGTTGCCCGTGTAGACTAGACCTCAGTTAACTTGGCTGATATCTATAAAAAGTACTACAGATATTTTTCTTGTTCTCCACTTAAAATTACTTTGTTAGATGTGTTCAGAGTGAAAGTGGACAGATAGACTCCATTTCTACTGAGCCTTGGGGGTGGACTTTCTTTTCATAAAATAAAACATGCAGACAAAGACGGTCTTACAATGAGACATGTAGCCTGAGAACATAACAGACACACTAGATTTTTGCAGACTTATCCACAGGTACCAAACCAAGGCAAACACGTATTATTTAATGCCTTGTAAAAGAAGCAGAATGCTTTTAGCAACATTAAATGCTGCAGTAGTAATTGAGTCTCTGCCATGTGATTTAGTACAGGATGCCAAATTTCATTACATCTCTCCTTGCTGCCATTAAACTCTGTAAATTAATCTCTCACTTGACAGTTAATTCCAGCTACTCCCAAATGCTCCCTCCAAAAGATCTCCAGAACCATTGAATCTATAAGAAAAGGACATTCCATTAATATGAACATACAGCAACATTAAATCTAAAGAGATATCAGTCACTGCTCCACGTACTCCTAAGTTAATAGTTATTAAAACACCTACACAGAAACACTAGGACCCACATCCACAAAGGTACTTAGCCACCTTGACAATCACTGGAATCTTTAACCTTCCCTGCTGGCATGATGGAGGGTTGGTGGGGCCAAATTTGAGTGAGTGGTATTGCAACCTGGTGCTTGGGCTCCCTCCCTTTTGGAGTCCTTCCATTGCCCCCGCGTACAGGGTTAGGCAGCAGCTGAGTGGGGGTTTGTGGATTGCAGTAGCACCTAAATATAGGGTTTAGGCACCTTAGTATCTCTTGTCATGCAGTGGGTGTCGATTTAGCAGGTCTAGTGAAGACTTGCTAAATTGATGGCAGAGCGCTCTCCAGTCGACCCGAGTAGTCCACCTCTCCGAGAAGAGTAAGGGAAGTTGACCGGAGAGCATCTCCTCTTGACACAGCGCAGTGAAGACACTGGGGTAAGTAGACCTAAGCTATGTTGACTCCAGCTACATTATTCACATAGCTGGAGTAGTGTAACTTAAGTCGACTTACCCTAGTAGTGAGGACACGCCCTTAATGGTATTTAAGCACCTAATTTGCACTGAAATTAATGTGAGTTAGGTTCCTAAATACCATTGAGGATCTGGGTCTTAGTCTTACAAGTACCCACCAGCCTTTTTAACAAAATCTTATATACCAAACTCAGCAAACCACAGCGAGAAAGCAGATCCTTTCCATCCCTTACTGTATCCAGGAACTTACTACCTTCAACGGTCTCCAAAAATCCCTATCAAATTAATGGCTTTTGCAACATGCTGAAAGTCATCAAATCTGGGCTATTTCAGTGCATGTTCCATAATCCCAGGGCCCTTACAGAGAGCCTCCTCTTAAGGAGGTTTCAGCTCAAATGTTCTAATTACCCCTGCTGTGGCAGTATATCATGGGGGCGGGAAGGTGATCACTCAAATAGGTAGATTCCAAACTTCATAGGTCACATGCCCTTATGAAGGTGTTGATTATTCCCACAGCCTATGCATGTGTACCTCTCTGATCACCAATCCCCAAGCACCGGTCGTCTAAACCTGCTCTGCATGAATATTTGAACAAACCAAGGTTCCAGTACATGCTGTATATACTCCGAACAGTGATTAGGTGGGTTTTTAAAGCTTTTTACCCATCCTTATCCCCTTTTCATGAAATCTCCAAATGAGATTCATTTCTCAGGCTCTTTGTATGCTATACCTTTTTCTTCCCATGCACATTATTCTTTCAGTTTGCACATAATCCTTCCACCCATGTTTGAAATTTATTATTATTTTTGTCTTACCAACATGGTTTTGCGAAGAGGGTTTGCTAGGTGACTGTTGCAGCAGAGCCAGGTGGTGGTGGCCAAAATTACGGTCTGTCTCTTACAAAGACAGAACTATTATTTAGTTCGTCTTTTTTAATTTTTTTGGCCAGAGTGGTGAATTTTAAAAGGCTAACTGTAATATGGCTAATGGAAAATTTCCCCTAAGTCATATGTGCACTGATGTGATATAGCAAATATCAAGTTCCATGTAAAAGTGTTTACAGGGTGTACTTCAGTGGTGCCCATCTTTAGTGTTTTTTAAAAAAGTATTTCATGTTAAGAAGTCTGAATTTCAGTATATTTCATTTGGGGAGAGCTGATATTTAAAAGAAAAATCAGATCTCTCAAATGACCCACAGTTATCAAGTTATGCATATACTGTAGTTAATTTCTGTGGTTACACGAGTTACCGTATTTTTCCCCACTTCTTCCCTCCTGTTAGTTATGGTTTCACATTTAATTAAAAAATCTTCAGAGCAAGGACTATGTCTTCCTGTGACTTTGTCCAGAACTTAGCATGATAGGGTCTCAGTTCTGATTGGGGTGCTACCACAATACTAATAATAAATATATTAATAGGACCATGTGTTGGGGTATTTGTGCTGTGTGCTAACTGGCCATACCTTTGACATGCCCATTATCTCCCTCTCTTCTCTTGTGGAGACCAATCACACAGGTCACAATAATGGGGAGAACTGGGATGCACAATTCCCTTGGTGGTCACTCAAATATTTGATCATCAATGTAGCAGGAACACACAGCATTAATGTAGGCTTTTGATTCTAATCATGACTGGGCCTCTGCTGTATATTTAAAGTTAATGTAACATTTATACAAACAAAAATAGTCCAGTTGCAAGAGTCCCTGCCTTCCACGTGTATGGATCTAAGCATGGTAGTGCTGCGTCTGCTTCAGTGGAACTGTGTTAAAATTTTGTCTATGGGATGATGCCACCTATTGGATATTCTTAGAATTAATAAGCTGAAGCAATTCAAAGAAAAATAATTCTGATATGCATGAGGAGTTCTAATAAATCTGGCCATGTTTACCTCTATTTTATATAAACCAGTTGCTAGAAGAAAGTGTCTGTTGGGACACTGAATTTCGGTGTACTGCTACCAAAATGAAAGGATATTGCTAGAAAAAGCAGTTGGGAAAAGAGATCCTTTGGATCCTTTGCCATACAACTGGAAAGAGAAAATGAAGAACAGAAAAAAAGAAAATGAGAACTACAGGCAGGGCTTAAAATAAGAAGTTTTCACTTCGAGGCACTTTAAACTAATCTCTTGAATTGCCCTTAGCAACCTAAACTGAAATGTTGAAAGGTTTCTGCTTTGGAAAATGTACCTTGAGATTCTCCGAGAGCACACTGTTAAAAATGAAATGCCCTTTCAATGGCTTTTCCAGCAGTGAAACACCTTCTATGTTCGATTTGATTTTGGTGAAACTTTAGAAGGAGCAATATAACTACTTGATCATATGGCAAAAACTGAAAATACCACTTTATTTTTTACTTTGATTAAATGTATTCTAGTAATATTTACACACAAAAAACCAGCACAATAACAGTTATGTAATATTTGTGTCATAACACTATGAAGACTTACAAACTTTGGAATTCTGGCATAGAAACACTTCATCAGAATCATAAGTGTAGAGCTGGAACAGAATGGTGACAATTAAAAAAAAAAATCCACTAAGGGCCAGGGGTTTGATCCTGCTCCCATTGAGAGTCAATAGCAAAACTCCCATTGACTTTAATGGCACAGGATCAAGCCCTGAATCCTAGACACCTTCCTAACAAATAGTCCCCCTGGCCTGAACAGGACAGCTCATGTGAGTACAGTGAGCAGGATTTGGTCCTTGATCAGTTCAGAGTAACAGGGAAATCATACAGTATAGAAAAGCAGGCAGGATCTTTCCAGATTTTATTTTAAAAATATAAAATATTCAGCACTTCAAAAACTTACTAGTGCCTCTTCATTTGCAAAGGAAACTACTCATTACTTGGGGAATATTTACTAAACATATACAAACAATGGTTCTCCCTCAGCTGCAGTAATTATCATTCTACTTTCTTGTCCCTGACTAAATGTCTACAACATCTGGCAACAGACATCATTTTGTTTATTTTTAACAACCCACTTCCAGATTATTGGACTAAATTTGGACCTGAAGGAAGCAGGTGCAGCTCCAACATGTGTTAACTTGCACCGATTGATCTGTTGAGCTTAAAAGCTAACACTGTATAGAAGGGAAAACAATAAAACACTAACTACTGGTGAGGTTATACAATCATTTTACATTTGCATTACCATAAATTTAATATAACAATGACAAGTGAATGAGAAACTTTGAATTAGTGATATCTACAGTGATACAAAACTTGAGGGGATTAATCAAAACCTCAAACTGGAAGTCAATTTATCACATCTCTTGCATTGAGAGAACAATCAACTATTTTAAACGTTGTGGAACAGATAGTGTAAAGTAGACTAGCTTCATGGACTTCAAAGAGACTCTCTTACTCAATTCCAGGTTTCAGAGTAGCAGCCGTGTTAGTCTGTATTCGCAAAAAGAAAAGGAGTACTAGTGGCACCTTAGAGACTAACCAATTTATTTGAGCATAAGATGAAGTGAGCTGTAGCTACAGCTTAGTCTCTAAGGTGCCACTAGTACTCCTTTTCTTTTTACTCAATTCCAGTGATGCTATCCTAGTTTATCTCCACTGAAAATCCTGCCGGGTTCTAAATACCCCTTTGCTTTGCTAATACTCCTCCAGAAACTTGAAAAGGTAAACTGGCTTGTCTGTTCATAGTTCAAGGTAGACTTTTTTGCATGTTTAATTTTTGTAGCATGCCAGCAATTACAAGACTTTTAGACCCTATTTGCTCTCAGGACACTGATGAAAGTAATATTTAGTTTTATATGTACTGAAGCTGTGAGAAGCAATTAACTTTAATGAGACTTCTTTTTCTTTTAATCTGAGACTGATTAACATTAGCATGATTACTATGAACTGCATGCAGATGTGTTGCACTGTTCTTGCCATTATGTCAACAGTCCTTAAGATTGGTCATATCGGATTTCAAACTCATTCTATCTCTTGGCATATTCTGTATGAAATCTCCTTCATTTGCAACATTTGAAATATGTGCTCCTTCCCGCTCAGTGTCTGAAATATGTTCTCAATCGTTGCTCTATCTGGGCCACTCTTAAATGTTTGATTTACATCCTCGACCTCAGCTTGCCGACAACGGGTTTATTAACACAAAATTCTGCCCACCATGATGGTCTCTCCAGCACCTTGCTGCCTTGAAGGACTATTGTCCACAGATTTTTATATAGCTGCAAAAGAAGAAGAATGTAGATTAACATAAGCAGAAAATCATTTAAATTTCACAAAAGTTTAAACAATTTAAATAAAACCAACTGAAATGGAATTGCAATTGCAACTGTATTTCTAGGAATACAGAACAAGCACAAGGAATAAGCACAAAATAAAGTGCATAATTATGTGAAAGCAAGAACAAAACAAATTTGAGATCAGATCTTCAGCTGGGGTAAACTGGACTAACAGTTTGACTTAGCTGAGTGAGGCTGATTTGTGCCACCTAAGGATCTGGCCTTTTAACGTTCTAACTGCTATGAAACAATCACAAAGCAAAAGAAAAACAGTGAAAACACAGTTCATAGAGGAAAGATTAAATGAAGCTGTTTCATTCTGTTCATGCCTCTGAAAGTTATAGCTGAAAATACTGTTTTTACCCTTCTTTCTATATGTTTTTGGCAAGTTACAGAATTTTTCTCCCAGATGTGAACACTTCTGTTTGAGCATCAGAAATTCCTCTCCCATCAGCACATTGTTAATTCATCAGTCTTTCCCAACTTGTTATTTTATACAGCCCAGTTAAAAGCATTAAATGGGAAGTAAATTCTGCAAAAGGCCACTTTAATAGTGTAGATCTGTTGAGCACTGGTCAGGTTATATTTTTGGCTATTTGGAAATATTTGACAGTTTCACAATTAATTTAAACTTTTTAATACCATCCTAAAAAAATGGGAGGAGGTGAGGGAGACCAGATCCTCACCTGGTGTCAATCACCATAGCTGCAATGACTTCCATGGTGCGACACCAATTTACACCAGCTGAGGCTTTGGCCCTACATGTTTTAAATAAAAATTTCAAAGAATCTCCAAAATAATTAATACATTTGAACTTTGATTTTTCTGGACTATGGTTAGCTGAGACACTTGGGTCCATAAAAAAGTTGGTTTGACCTCCAGCATACAAAATGTTCGATTTAGTACTGAAAAGCTAACAAAAACTTTATACACTTAGGCTGAGATTTTCAAAACTGCCTTGGATGGGAACTGGGCATCTAAGTCTTCCAACTTTACTCTTGAATCATTCAGTCCTAAAGCTGCATAGTAAGTTCTAAAGCCTCTTTCCTGCATAGTTTAAGAACTGCAGATTCCTGACCCCACCAACCCCACCTTAACAGAACCTTGATTATCCAAATGAAATTCATTTCCCTGTTACACTCAGATGATCTGGCCTGTACAGTCCTGCAATTTGTACTGTATTTTTTCCATTGCCTTTCTACTCTTCATTCTCTTTATTTTTACCTCTGAAATACAAGCTGTCTGTAATTTATTAACCAGTTAAATCCACTCTCTGTTCAGAATACACATTCTTACTGTCATCAATTTCTTCTGCTTCTTATTGGATATTTTAACATTCACATTTACAGTCATTTGGATACCTTTCTTTCTAATTTTCTGCTTTCAGTTATTTTGTCTTTGGATTCTCTGACTCATAGCTGTGGCCCTAATCTTATTTTAAGAACCATAATTTCCCTTTCCCGCTCTGTAGGTGGTTCATGTTTTAGTCATTTTTTAAAATTATTCCCTCTAAACCACTTCCTCAGAAACATTAATTGGATGTTCAGATTCTGTAGGAAACTTAGCAGGCAATTGGGAGCCTAGGACTGTGACTGTCCATGGGATTTAGGCTTCTAACTGCATAAGGGCCAGATTTTTAAAGGTATTTAGGTGCCTAGAGATGCAGGTAGGCACTTAGTGGGATTTTCACAAAGGGATTTCACTCCTATAGGAGTTAGGCACTGAGGTACTTTTGAAAATTCCATTTTGAATGTGGGACTTAGGCTCCTATGTCACAGAGACACTTTTGAAAATTTGACCCCTAAACTTTAATAAAGGCAAGAATCTGTATAACTCCACCAAGTACCCTAAACTTATGAGCCACCCAGACAAGTGGCTTTACTTTAAGGACCTGTATGAAAATGAGACCACTGATTTATATGCCCAAATAGGAATTTAAGTACCTAAAAGCAGACATGCAAGTGTGAAATTCTGACCATGCAATTGCTGACACTTAGCCACAGGGTGAGTTTAGCCCTTTCCCCCCCTGAATAACCCTCCCATTGATGGGGAGTCCCATTCTTCGGAGGCCACCCCCAAAACCACCACATCTAGAAGAGTCTAACAAAGTCACAGGTAGACTGTGTTCAGTGCCATGAAAATGACCACTTCCTCCTTCTTTCTCCTAATTCTCATGTGTCTGACCCTCTTTGGTAATGACTCCCCTGCAATTGAATAAGTGAATTAGAAGCTGCTGCTTTCATTTTGGGTAGCTGCAACAGCTTGATTAGGAAGAAGGTGGCTCTTTCATTTAGATAATTAATTTTTATGTTCTTGATAGTTCAAGCAGTAAAGAAGGAAGTGGAACAAAAACTGTGTTCAGCATTTTGATGATGTGTCTAAAATCACATTTTAATTGGTGTCTGCACAAGATAAAGCTGAAAATGCAACTTAGGGTTCCTGGAATGGAGACATCTATTGGAATAACAGGGCAGATGAGTGATCTTTAGTCTCTTTTGTAGAAGGAATGAAATACTTTTTAAAGGAGCTTTGCTACCACATGATACAGGGCCAGATTTTGCCCGGCCCTTACCCAAGTACACAATATGGGTGATAAAGGGAACGATGTCAATATAGTACAGCATGGATCAGACCCAATATTCAAAGAACATTCTTATACCCTAGCATGGCCTGCATACAGGCCAGGCAGAATTGCCATGTGTCTGCTTATGAGCGCAGAGATTGTTCCATTCGTGCTCCCAGGAAGGGGAACACTGGGGCATGCAGCACCTCATGAAGGGGTGGGTATTGTAGTAGGTGCTCTCTGCTGCATACTAGAGAACTAAGGGGGGCATTCTGAATACTTTTCACTGTTCCTTCAGGGAAAGTGCAGCTCTGCACGACCCTGTTCTGTGAGCTGTGCCTATCAAGTGTATTCACTGTAGCTCTCTGAAAACAGTACATTTTGTTTTGTTCAGCCTCAGATGTAAGAGGCTAGTAAGATCCACTAAGAGGAATTTTTAGAACAGAAATCTTACAAGAATCATCCAGCTGTACAGAAAGACACTTTCCAAAGCCCTTCACTCTTAACTGGACTGAGGAAGAAACTGACATGCATAAAGAGAAGAACAGACTGCCTCTAGGGATACCTGCAAATGAGCAGCACTTCCAGGACCCACGGCACAATGGTATTGCTTAGGTGGTGCTAGAACTGACTGAATGGCACTACGATGAAGGCAGATACTGAAACGCTCTGGCCAAGATTTTCAAATGTGATTTTGGGTGCCCAACCTGAGACACGTTGAAGAGGCCTGATTTTCAGAAAGTGATGAGAATCTATCCCCTTCAAAATCAGGGCCTCTGAAAGGTGCCCCAAGTTGGGTACCCAAACCCCCCAGTCACTTTTGAAAATCTTGACCTATTTTTTTAAACCGAATTGGTTTGAGGCTCCGTTAGTTAATGTTTGTAAAATACTTTGAGATCCTCCCATTAATGGTGTAAAGCACAGTGGTGGTGGTGTTATTATTTCTGGTCTATAAGTGTACCTGTTACTTTTCAAGCTAAGGGCTGTCTCAATCCAGCCTAGAGAAAGGTGGGGTGAGTTGTGCATCTCTGCCATTTATACAACACACCAATTTCGGCAGCATGTCATGTATGTGTAGCTACACGCTGCAGTTTAAACGGCTGCAGCCACACTGCGGTGGGTAGCTACATGTGTCAGTGAAAGGCTCTGGCAGGGAGGAGGCGGCAGGGAAAGGATCAGCGTTTTCTCTGCTGCCTCCCCTGCTGCCAGAGACTTTCCCTGCTGGAGTCTTTCCCTCTGGCAGGGAAGGGCTCCAGTGTCAGGGAGTTGCTGGGGCCTTTTCCTGCAGAGGGAAAAGGCTCTGGCACTGGGATGCAGCAAGACTCCACACTGAGAGTCATGGCATGAGTGAGCAGACAGCATGTAGTCTATGTACTCCGGGTACATTCCTACACCCTTCCGGCATACTTTTACTTGCTTACTCCATGTCTCACGGTCTACACTACTATTAATGTCTGTGCTAGGAGGGCTCTGCATGTACATACACTACACACTGCTGAAAGAATCCTGCAGTGTAGACACACCCTTAGGGAGCAGCCTGCATTGTGTCTCTGTTTTTTGATTCTTGTGTGTTAAGGTTCTGGATTTTAAGAAATAAAGTAGTGGTAAATCTTTTTGGAAGGTTGCAATGTAATTTCTCTGTTTGTAGGCCATGACCATAACACTTCTTAATTGGAACAAGTTTTAATTCCACTTTGCTCTCATATTAGACATTTTCATTAAAAATCAGGAAAAGAGGGTAAATTACATTAACAGATGACACTAAAATGAGGGTGTTGTGAGCACCAATAAGATCAGAGGAATCATTCCTAGAAAAGTTAGAAATATAGGCAAGGAATAAAAACACAAGATTCCAACTGGTAAAATGAAAGCCATTACATCTGATGAGACAATAATTTGAAACAGCAACAGAACTAAACAAAAACAACGACCTAGGACGAAAACCTAGCCCAATTACAATCAATGGGAGTTTTGCTATTGACTTCACAGAGGCCAGAATTTCACCTTTAGGGTGATACTGGATGGCAAATTAGACTATGCTGGGCAAAGTGATAGAGAAGTAAAAAAGACCAGACCACCTTTGGAGTCTATGTGCATAGGCAGAGCATCACGGAACAAGAAGATAGTAACAGAGAACCCGACTCAATGAGTTTGGGAATCAGAAGGGCTGGCAAAGTTAGAAGGATGTTGGAGGCCCTCCAAATATTTAAATATCTAGAAAAGAGATCTTTCACTGTGGAATTATGGGATGTATAGTAGCTTCTTCAATCCAGGGTATGTACAGATTTCTACCAAAGCAATACATTCTGAACAGTAGCATGTGACTTCCCCATATACTGGAGCATATCCTCAGCTAGTGCAAATTGTCATAGCTCCATTGAAGTCAATGCACCAGCTGAGGGTCTGCCCTTTTCTTCTAGCTGTAAAGCTTCTTAATTTAAAATATTAGTCCGGTTACATAAATGCCTTTTTAATTATTAGCTTTACAAACACAGGAAGGTTTCTCTTTACCTCTCCATCAGCTCTGCCAATAGGTGAGTTCAGAATGAAGTCAGGAGGTGCAATGACATCCACCAAGGCAACTGCATCATCTTTCAACTGTTTAAAAACAAAGAGCATAAATTTGGCAGCTCTTCTAGATTTCTATGGTTACCTACGAACAACAAAGCAGTGCTTCAAGAAACCAGCCAATGGTAACTTAAGTTGTTATACTTTTAAAGATCCACTATCAACACACTGTCTATTCACACTATTTTTGTCTTTCTTCCAGAGCAATAAGAAAAAAAAGACAACTCTATTTTAGAAGTTTTCCATGCTTTCCTTAAAAGCATTAAGTTTTATTTTCACCTAGGCAGTACTGTGTATGTTCATACAAACTGATCAACACACAACTCATTCATTAACATACAATTTCCAGATTCTTCTTCTTTACAATTCATATCTTGCCTGGTCAAAATGTGTGCTAGCTTGAAAAGCTATGTGTTGAGAAAAAAATAACACAGACAATATTTATGAGCTGAGATGATAATGAAATAAATAGAACGGCACTGCTGCTCTCAAGTGTTTTATTGGCCTCCCATTTCATCCAATAAACACAGTACTTCAAATGACAAATGAAATCCAGAGCATCATCTTCCAAAAATTTCCCCTCAAAATATGAAATATTACTTTCTCTGAGCCCTTGTAGAATACTCAGGCTTTGACCCAATGCTACTAATCTTCCCCTTTTTAAACAGGCTATTCAACTGCAAATAGGATAGCATCCTGGTAATCTCCTGAAGTGCAGAGTAAGTGGTATGTCTTTCTTCTGTTACTAGCATGTTGTGTTGCTGTCCATCCACACCAAAATGATATTAGAGACTTACCTTGGAACAAAGCTCCAGAATAGCATGCTGTATGAATTGACCAGGCTGTTCACCTGAAACATATCCACCTGCAAATATATTTACAATGAAATTAAATGGTGACGCTAAGATTATGTTGCTATATTCCTTTTACCAATGGCATGGTTTTATAAATCTGTTTGGTATTTATGAAGATGAAACTTGTGAGAGTTGTGATGACTCTCTCACTCAAGAGGTAGACTTTAAACATTCGCTTCCTCAGGCACCTGGAGCCTTTTACATGTGTAAATCACAAGGCTTTTCTACGGTCCCAGGGTGTGTGAATTAGAGCATGCACTAGGGTGCTGCACTGTAACTGCCCCATGTGGATGCTGTGGGCATGAACTAAAAGGTACCTAGTTCACAGTAACATAGTCCTGTTTGAAAGAGAACTATGTTAATGCGAACTAAGTTCCTTTTAGTTTGCACCAGCAAATGTCCACATGGGACAGTTACAGCACAGCATGCTAGTGTGCATTACAGTTCACTCCCCCAGAGTCTGAACTGCAGGGCCGGGTAGACAAAGACGCACTTGCAGTATGGCTATATATCATCCCTACGCCAGGGGCTGGATCTCACAGAGGTGTATAAGTTCACTACAGCCCTTGTGCTAACAGAGCTGAGGCTTTTAGCTTAGCTAATAGAGTCTGACTCTCTTAGAGCCAGAGCTGAATCCCTGCTTCTGACAGCCTACCCAGTAATGCTGCATTACACAGGCAATAACTAAATGTTCTATCATATACTCCAGTCAAGATTCACTTTCTCCCTGCCAAAGTGCAATGCACTATATAGAAAAAATGAAGGTTACAATTAGGGCTGTTTAAAAAGTGATCCACACTGAAGATAGATTTGATCTCACCTTGGTACAGCACGGCCATGTGTTTACTTAAAGACCACAGTCCATACAGAGCACTAAGACGCTTTAGGACAGGCTGGAGTGTAGATGGTGTGTCGGGATCATGAGTGTATTCGTGATACCTTTGTAAGACTGTTTGCTCAATAAAAGCGATGGCTAATGAACGACAGTAGTATACCTTAAGAAATAGAAAAGGATTAAATAACATGTTGACAAACAAAACACACAAGGGCCAGATCCTCAGCTGCTATAAAATGACATAGCAACATTGAAGTTAATGGAGTTATGCCGATTTACACCAGTTGACAATCCAGCTCAAGTTTTAACAACTAAACAAGACTCTCTGGGAAGTGTGTGCCTAAGGAAGTGCTTTCAAAGTGTGCATTTCAAATGTCTGTTTGGCTAGGGACAATTAGGTTTTTCAGAAACGCAGTGGACATATCTACTGCAACTGGAAATAAGGTTCCTAATTCTCTACCACCTCCCAAATGGCAGGGCAAAACTGATGTATAATATGCTACCGTTCTGATCTGGAAGCATTTCATACCCACTTTGTACAGGTGTAAATGACTAAGGTGGAACACAGTTGAGAATCAGGTCCAAGATCTTGTTAATGCCCATTGAGCCCGAACAGAAAATGCTATAGAAATTAATATGAATGATACCAGTAGGGTTCTATGGAAATGATTATAAAATCTATAGTACTGAATAGAGACTGCTCTCCTTTCAATAAATGTTTTTAAACAATCTTATGGAATTCTGTAGCAGGGATAGAATTTTCTACTAAATTAGAGGAAAAAGAAGGGTCTGATCCTATAAACACTATTGGACATAGTGCTTACTAGACCCCATTGACTCTAATGTTGTTTGAAAGAATGACACAACTAACCCTTTGCTCTTACCTTATTAGCAAGGTAAAAAAAAAAATCACTACCTCTTACAATATTTTTAATACACAGGATAAAAATATAGGGTCTGAGTATTTGCATAGGAAGATTTGGTAGTCTTTACATATCCACTTGAACTGGAATACCATTTAAATTTGAAAGAGGATGTTATATGAATGAATATGTATATGAGAGTGAATCCAGAGCTGTATAGGAAGCTGTTTGTGTTATAACAGTTTGTTACACTGCTCTCAATTGTTTCATACAGGCACTAATTTTGTATTAATCAACTTGTTGGGTTTGTTCTATGTTCAGTAAATCACAGTTGGTTGGGTTTCTTTTAAATCACTGCAAAAGACGGGATATTTAATAAACCAAAGACCTCTTCCAAATAATTCCACTTTCTTTGTATAGTTCTTTGATGGCACCCTTGATTAGTGTCACAACCAGAGATAAGCTTGAACCACAAAAACCACATCTGAACACCCATAAACTTTGGGAGGGCAGAGAGATTTTTTTCACCCTCAATGGCTGGACCTGAATTTAGATCAGAATTTCATGATTAGACCAATTCTCTAGTCGCAATCAAATGTCTCTCACAGTATCCCTGTTGGAGCCCCAAGAATGAGTTCCCTCCTCCCCCCACTTCTTCCTATTTTATAAACCCAGTCTTGTAGTCCTGCATTTTCCCCATTAACCTTGTGGCTGAGAACAAATGGACAGGACTCCCTTCTGAGCCTGTTAATCCTGTTCAACCAGAATGAGACATCACAGATGAGTGATACAAAGCATTCCCTCCCCTGCTACCCTGGGATGTCTTCAGTGAACTCTCAACTCATAACAGCCCAGGTATAGGCCAGGAATCTGTCCCAGATCTCCTGCAGCATGACTGAACACTACATCATTTCTCTGCCAAGGGGTTGACAGAAAGTGCTTCTTCATGCCTGATGTTTTAAAATCAATTCTGCAAAGGTCTCCAAAGCTCCAGCATGCTAATAATTTTCAGATGTATTTAATGCACATTATTTACAAGAAGAAAAGGAGTACTTGTGGCACCTTAGAGACTAACCAATTTATTTGAGCATAAGCTTTCGTGAGCTACAGCTCACTTCATCGGATGCATACTGTAGCTCACGAAAGCTTATGCTCAAATAAATTGGTTAGTCTCTAAGATGCCACAAGTACTCCTTTTCTTTTTGCAAATACAGACTAACACGGCTGTTACTCTGAAACCTGTCATTATTTATGAGAAAAATCCTCCCCTGTGCTGCACAAGCATTGTAGGAAGGGAAGAGGGCCTAATGAATATAAGGAAGAAGTAGGGCAGGGCACCTCTATATTGCTCAGCTTCTTAACACACTTGGCTATGCACGACATTCCCAAAGGGGCGTAGTCATTGGGTAATGGGCCGTACCAGATGCAATTGTAGTTGTATTTATGCTGCTGTCAGTAGTAAGTGCCAGCCAGGGGACATGTTGTTGCTCTGATACTGACCCAGCAAAGTAGACATTTCTCTCTTATTCTAAGCTATTGCTCTGATGAAGGCTCTGATGGTGGTTACTTCTACCATAGCTTTTGCAAAGTCCAAACCAGCAGAGCTATCCTGGGTGGTGGATGCCTGGGTGAAGCCAGGTCTTCTCTACTTGGATACAGAGTTGAGTGTTTCTTGTTGCAAGTTTTCAATGTACTTTGCAGGTAAGGTTGGTAAGATTGGCCACCTTCAGAGCAGCAGATCCCCCTCAGGAGTGACAAATGCCAAGAATTCTGTGCTTTGGGTTCCAGCCAGTTTTGCTCACTGAGGATAGAGATGGATGGGGAAGTGCTGCAAGCTGTGATTTGGAGCCATGCCCTCCTTGGCTGTTAAAATCTTGTTAGGGGACAGTGGATCCACTCGTAGTATGACTGTCAATGTTTCCTTTTCAGTTTCCAGTACTGTCAGTCTGGTATCTTTCATGAGGGCCCTGCATTTGAATTATAGACATTAGAGACGGAAAAGACCTATTAGGTCATCTAGTCCATCTACCTGCCAGAGCAGGATTCTTTCCTACAGTATGTATTTGGCCATAAGCGCAGCATGATAAGCAGATGTAGATGTACTAATTAGGAATGGTAGTGGATTTAACAGTAGTAGATATAATGTTCAAAACAGGAGTTTAAAATTAAGATTAATTTGAATTTATTACACAACTATGTCTGCACGGTTCTGAAGGAAACTATTTTCTGAAATATTTTACTGATCATAATTGTCCTCCTTTAATACTGTTTAATACAACGCACATGAATGGGAATGCATTTTTATTAGTTACTATGATTTGCTGCTTTATGAATGACAGAAGGATACAGCAAACAAGATCTGGCAAACTTGGAGGAAAATAGACAGTAAATAAGGTAGGACTCTGAATAAAGTGTTACCTGGCTGTTGTTTCTTGCTTCAAAATCACTACTCCCAGACCGTTTCTCGTGGCTCAATTTAAGGACACTTTCTCGGAGCAAGTAACAAACCAGCCATTTATATGCAGCTAACGGAACTGCAAGACAGAAGAAATTTTCCATGTGGGAAAGAGAGGAAAACTGAAATATTGCATGTTGGTGCTCCCATTGCTAGTAATCACAAACAGAATCAACTTTATTCTAAACTCATGTTATGTGGGATGGACACTGGATTCCTATAGGAGGCTTACATAAATCAATAAAAATCTCCTGCAGCCATCACATCACAAATATTCAACCAAACAGTGTTGGGCAGTGTTATTCCCTGGACAAGAACCTCTGAGGGCCACCTAAGCACTGCAGCAAATGATTCTCCTTTCTCTGAGCTGACACTTAGCCAAGGCACCAGCATGGTCTTAGGGGACACTGTGTTGCTGGAGATGCTGGGGTAGATTCTCCCTTGTGGACAAGTTCTGCTAATTGCAGAGCACAGGGAAGGTTTCAGGGAGTCAGCTGTGACCCCCATTCCTCTGCAACCTGACCCTAGCATAAGGAGCTGCTCTAACTTATCCCTCTGAGGTAAGATCCCTGAATGACTTATGAGAGTGGAGGGCAGGCATAGCAAAGCTTCACTCTGCCATGACCCTTCCCTGCTTTCAGCCTTTTCCTCCAGCATCCTGGAGATGGGCGTGGGCAGCTTTCACAGGAGGAGCTATGCCACCTCCACCAGCTTGTGACCACTGGAGAGTTTCCCTTTGCTAGGGGAATGCTCTGCTGGCAACCCACTGCCACAAAACTGCAACTCTGAAGTGCCTGACTGGGGCAAAAAGAATCCTGACCATAGTCCTTGAAATAAGAATAAACAAGGTCTTGGCTACATGCATTCATTAAATGTCCCATGACACTTTTCACAAGAATGGGTTGTTTCCTGTAACAGAGTCAAATTCTCAGTTTATTATTTATATTCTGCCTCCCTACAGGTTCAATCACGTAAGGTATTTTCTCTTCCTCTTCTAAAGATCAATCCTGAAAGGTACTGTGTATCTCCTTGCATTGAGGATAGCCAACAACTTGTGGGTTGAGCCCTCAAACGTTGTGGAGTGATGGTACATGCCATTAAACTGTTGCCATGTTCCACCCAGATGTGGCTGCATTTAAGTGACAAGTGAAGTAACCACTGCATATTAGATTGTTAAATTTTTTAAGCACTCTGGGATTATTAGGGAAGCAGGTATTACAGAGTACATATGGGCATGTTTAGTGTTGAGAAAAAGAAGGCCGACGGGGCACTTTATAACCGTCTTCAAATATATTAAGGACCATTATTAAGAGGATGGTGATCAATTGTTCTCCATGTCCAGTGAAGGAAGGCAGGACAAGTAGTAATTGGCTTAATCTGTAGCAAGGGAGATTTAGGTTAGATATCAGGAAACACTTTCTAACTATAAGGATAGTTAAGTACTGGAATAAGTTACCAAGGGACATAGTGGAATCCCTGTCATTGGAGGCTTTTAAGAACAGGTTAGAAATACACCTGTTAGGAATGGTGTAGGTGTACTTGGTCCTACCTCAGTATGGTGGGGGGCTGACTAGATAACCTCTCAAGGTCCCTTCCAGCTTCACATCTCTATGATTCTTGGCTAAATCCTGGTGGCCTAAATCCTAGTCAGAGACTTAGTCCAGTGCTATTAAATTACTTCTAATAGAAAATTAATACAGATGAACAGATTTAGTGGGTTTTTTTTTTCAACTGTGATTTGGCTGCTTCAGTAGGTATTAACTGAGGAGACAAAAATGTGCTTAGTTATTAGTTTGTGCTGTCCAGCATGTCACAAGCTTGAGATTTACCACAAAGACAAAGCAAACATTTATTTCAGCAAGTCTTTCTTCTAAGCCTTTGCATTTTGAAGCTAATCAGATGTTAAGTTTTTGTCATAACTACTGAGGCATTATCTCACTTGGAGCTCTGCATCATTACCGAGACTTCAGTAATCCCAGGATTTCTTCATTCAATTAGCTGAGCCCTGAAGCAGTTATTTGGATTCCAGGAAATAACCAGATTGCCTGTTAATGACATCTATAAATTAAGGTTAAATTTCTACCCACAATAAGTTCTGAGTTTCATAGACTGACTTTTGTCTTAAATCCTCATATAGATCTAATTCCCTCTAATTTCCCCCTAGGAGCCAGTCTGGGTAAATAGCAGCAATAAAATCGTGGGAATGGCATGTACTGTCTTTCTTAATTTGATTATAGCAGAGAAAACTAAGACAACTGCTGAAGTTTTTTTCTCACTGTTTCTCCATTTTTTCCAACCAAACTAAAGACGATTACTACATCGTGACATACTTTGTCTGAGCCTATTGTACTATTCAAAATGTTGCCCTGCTCTACACTGTTCTAACTCACACGCATTTTCCTTATAAAGCTATTTCAAGGCCCCAACCTAATTACATCAAATGGAGATCTGGCCCACATAAGAGTCTCTGGCCATGTCTATGCTACACAGTTTTGTCAACAAAAGTCAGGTTTCATAGACAAAACAGCGGAGGTGTACACGCAACAATGTTCCTCCCACCGATTTAACTCTCCTGCTACGCCAACAGAATAAAACCACCTCGACAAGAGACAGAGCTTTTTGCGACAAAGTTACAGTGACACGGTGTCAGTGTAGACACTGCACTTGTTTATGTTACCCTCAGTGGGCTCTGGGAGGTGTCCCACAATGCCCATCATGACCACTCTGGTGAGCAGTTTCTACTCTGCAAAGGTACTCAGGCATGCACTCCTCCCACTTTAAAGCCCTGAGTATGTTTGAAATTCCACTTCTTGTTTGCTCGGAGTGGACAGCCCACATCGCATCTTCCCATGCCGGCTTTCCACAGCAAACAGGCTCCCGTGTGGAGTACAATGGAAGTTGCTGGATCTGTTGGGTCTGTGGGGAGAGGAGGATGTGCAGTTGTAGCACCAATCCAGCCATAGGAATATTGACACCTATGAGCAGACTGCTTGTGGCATGGATGAAAAGGGGCAAAAAAGGGACATGTAGTAGTGCCGTGCGGAGATAAGGCAGGTGTACCAGAAGGCACAGGAGGCCAACCGTTGCTCTGGCGTGGCACCAAAAACACGCTGCTTCTACAAGGAGCTGCACACCATCCTCAGCAGTGACCCCACCTTCCCCGCCAAGAACCCCATGGACACTTCGGGGGGACTGGAGGCAGCAGCCAGTGGGTCAGCCCTGAGGAGGTTGAGTTGAAGGAGAATGTGGGGCAGGCGACAGGCTCATCTGGTGGCGTGGCGAGCCAGGATCTCTGACTCCGGAGTGGTCTAGCCTGTTCCAGCAGTCTGGCTCTGGTATGCCTGAAGCAGGAGATGGGAGCTCTGGTGAGTACTCATTTTACTTTGATAGTGCATGGTTGCATAAGGTAGAGGTGTCTTTTAATTTGCTACATGGTGCATGTAGGAAAAGGGATTGAAATTAACAACACTAGGTACTGTTTGCGTCTGCTTCACATTTTCCTGTGCAGCCACGCAGTGGAGGTCTTGCAAAACAGTTTGTTAATGCACACGGGGATCTCCTGGGAATCCTCCATAGAGATAAAACGGTTACCCACCTTCTTGTAACTGTCGTTCTTCAAGATGTGTTGTTCACATCCATTCCAATCAGGTGTGTGCGTGTGCCGTGTGCACCGTCGTTGGAAACTTTTTCCCTTAGCAGCTCCCATCAGGTTGGCTGGGGAGCCCCTTGCGGTGGCGCCTTCATGGTGCTCAATATATGACCCTGCCGACCCAACCCCTCCTTCAGTTCTTTCTTACCATATATGGCGGCCGTTGGAACTGTCTCACTTGCCTTGCAAGTACTCCCTTAGCTTAGTTATCTAGTTCTCTTTTTTTCAGAATACTGTTACTAGGTGCTTGCAGTGATCCCTTGGGTCAAACCCTCGGGTCAAGCTCACCATGATTAGCGCTCTGGCCATGCTTGCCAAGGAAAAGTGAGAAAGAGGTATGTAACTTTTATGCGCTTATGATTCAAGACTATGAGTCAAATCACAATACTGACTCTGTGTACTGTTTCTTTTGTTTCTGCAGATGTGCTCTTGAGGGCCAGCTCCTACACACTGTCAGATAAGGAGGTGAATGAGGAAAAGTAAGGGCAGCTCTCATTTTGTAGTCCTTGTGCTGTAGGGCGGGTATGAGCTCTGCACAGAGTTGAAGGAAGATGGCTTTATGCACATGAAAGTTCTGCAGCCACTGCTCCTCATCCCATATCTGCATCACAATCTGATCCCACCACTCAGTGCTTGTTTCCCGTAGCAACAGTCCACCGTGTGCTGCTGTTCCGTGAATACCAACATCAATCTTGAATTGTTTCTTTCCATGGCACACAACAGCTCATGAAATACTGCAGGATCAGCAGTTCATAACACTTATCACTAGACTGGTGAGCAGTGCAGGATCCATGCTTTCAGGCAGAGATGGCAGGTGCAAAGTTTACAGGGGCAGTTGAAAAATGTCCTGAAATGCAGCTGGAAGACCTTGGAATTTTGGGATGGAGAAAACTCCCAGAACTCTTAGCAGGAGAAGGTGATGATTTGCATATTGGGATAGCTACCCACAGTGCACTGCTCTCTCTGTCAGTGCTAGAACACCAACTGTGGACGCACTCTGCTGACACAAGGAGCATTGTATGAACATGCACAGGCGATGTAATTATAACAGTTTATGATAATCGATGTAACTTAAGTCGACTTAACTCTGTGGTGTAGACATGGCCTCTCCTAAAAACAATACAATAGTGGAGGACAACTACCAACAAATACAACCTTAGAGGAACAAGAATAACATTTTACTTGAAGAATACATGCAAGCCAATATTGCATGAAACCATTCTGTCTAGCAATTTCATGCTAGAATTCAATTTGCACATTTTGTGCCAATGAGACATATTAAGAAATGAAAATTTGGTCCCTAGTAAATTGCAGTGTGCATCACACAACATAAATAAATAGTAAAATGCAATTTGATGGAGAATATATTATAAGAAGTGATGGTTGACCTGAAAAAAGCACTGGATCAGGTGAGAATTCAAATGTTCAGCTGTCAGCTTTTCAGATCTAGAGTTGGACGAATAATACAGAAAACTTTGTACATTTTTTATAGGATCTTTACATTTTTGAAAAATACCAACTCTATAAGTTGGTTGAAAAACAGCAAATATTTTTGCCAAAAAAAAATCATCAAAAATTTGAAAATTTTAAACCAGCTCTGTCTGATTCCTTTTGCTGTCTAGAAAGCAGGCTGAAACGACATAGCACTTCTCACGGCGACCCAGGTTACAAGTAGCTCAAGAATAGCACCTGTTTTTAGTGTGTCTGCTTTGGAATGAAACCAAAAGGTGAAGAGCTGTGCAAAAGTAGGAATAAAAACACCCAACAGATCAAGTTAATTCACATTTTAATCTGAATTAGTTTACCCATTCTAGTTCTCTTGCAGTCAAGGCTCTACACATATCATAATAAATACCAGAGGAAAAACATTGCTTATGAGGGATCATAGAATCATAGGGTTAGAAGGGACCACAAGGGCCATCTAGTCTAACCCCCTACCACGATGCAGGATGTTGTGTCTAGAAGGATGTGCCGTAATTTGAGCTCCCTTGAATACTGTGAGTTTGGAAGCATCACTCAGTCTCTAATGCTTATAGGTAAGCTGTCTGCTTACAAAAGATGGTGGAAAAATACAGAGCGGACAAAGAGAGAGAAGAAAAATCAGCTGGCTGGGTGGAAGGGACAGAGTGAAAATAACTATTTGTATCGAGAAAATAGAAAATGGCTACCTGAGGAGTCCATGCAGTCTTCAACACTAGAGGCTGTGAATTTCTGGCCAAGAATAAGACTGTAGTCTTCCAAAAAATTTACTGTTCCAAGAGGGGATGCAATAGGAGCTTTATCTGGAATACCAATGATGAATTGATTAGTTACAAAGTCGGTGTCAGACTATTTTGAGGTAAAACACTATCCTAGGGTTAGGTTTACTCTTTCTTGATAGGCCAGGTGCAGAAATGCCAAAATATTTAGCTTATTACTGCCTAGTGGGGATTCAGCCGAATAAGGAGAGGTGAATAAGTGCTGAGGAGCTGACCTGGCTGTTTGCAAGCTCCCAGTGGAGTGGAGATTGTAGATTCAATACCCATGAATGGGTTTTCCACACCTGGAAAATCTTGGCCAGAATCTTTGCCAGCAATTTGTCCCGTGATCTTTTATCCAGAAAACAACAAAAGGCTATAATAATAATTATTCAGTTCGGCTAAACATTCTGCAACTTGTACTCTCAGTGCCTAGCACCAGAGTTCATTTGGAATGAATGACACGGATTCAGATGCTATTTAATGCGTATAAGGGTGGTCGGAGATAGATAGCCTTTATATTATTTTTCAAGGACCACAGAGCCCCCCTCTCTGTGCAGAAAGCTTCCAATGACTTCCAGTGGACTTGGGAGTTTGAATCCCTAGCAGATACAACACCAAGCCCTACATTACTTTTTATCATGTTAATTTTTCAAAACCTACTTACAACATGGAATACAACTAGTTACAACGAGGTCCAGATACTGTGGAGATTGATGCAATAGAAATATATAGAGAGAGATCAAGACACTTGTTTATGAAGGTACCTAGCATGTTATTTATGATCTACAAATAATGATTAAATAAATTCTGTCAGTATGAAATGATCTCCTAATCTTGTTACCAAATCACCACTAAATCTAAAACAAGATATAGTATGACATGCTAACCTTGGTGTTTAGCATTCACCCAGCTCAGTAAGTAGTTGCTGGTTTGCTGAAGCAGAACGTTATTGTCTCCTTCATATGTGCAGTTTGGATCATTGTCATTTCGAATATCACCTAGACGATTCACTTTTAAAAGAAAAGTCACAAATTTTAATTCATAATGTAACTCAATCATTATAGAAACATGGGTCAAAAGAACTTGGAAACAATTATTCTGTGATTAAAAAAAATAAGAAATTGGAATCAGTTTCCAATACAATATAATTATTCTTATTAACAGATGACGCTGAAAAGTTACCCTTTGTTTACAAAACTAAATACATGGGAGCAAATTTTCAGAAGCATGACATCCATTTTATGAGGGCAATCTGCATGTGCAAAATCTGCATCTGTATTTCTCCTCCTTCATAGGAATTGCAAGGGCAGTCTGGATAGTTGTAACTGCCTGATGGCCAGTGCAAATATTCCACTTCGCACCTGAAATTCATTTTGTGGGTGCAGATTTTGCATCTGCAAATTGGATCTGTGTGACACTGTACCTCAAAGTAGCACCCTGGAACCCCCATCTTCACCACTGTGATATGATTATGATATGTTTTGTACAAAGAATGCCTTGTGAGCTATCATTTAAGAAGTTTTGATCTGTTGAACATTAACATCCTGTTGAATTGTATGTGCTATCATTATATGTGACGTTACGAAGTACTGCTCTGTATGTGTTACTGAAATATGTTGTGAAGTGGATTGCACAGTTAGCCTTTCAGTAGCAACAAAGGAGCAACTATCACTGGCCAGATAGGCGTTGATGGCCCATCAAGAAGAATCCACTCTTCCAGAGGCTTCTCGGAGAGGGCACGTATGCAATGAGGGCTACCTAACCCCCACCTCACAGCAAGTATCTTTCTAGCAGCTGGAAGAAAGTATAAAAGAGGAACAGTGACATCATCACTTGGCCTCTCTCCTCCCCCATCTCAACACCTGGGAGAGCATCTGGAAGACAAAGAGTTTGAACCAGGGAGATTGGTCCCAGGCTGGGAAGGGAATCTAGCCTGTGTATTAAGGACTGTGAGCTGCCTGTAACACCTATTAGGGTGAGAAGAGCTATTTGATTCAGATCTTGCTTTGGCCATGTCTACACTTACAAACTTACAGTGGCACAGCGGTACTGGTATAGCTGTGTGGCTGAAAGAGCACTTGTGTAGCTGCGTTATGGTGACAGGAGAGAGCTCTCCCGTCGACATAATAAAACCAGCTCAATGAGCGGCGGCAGCTACGTTGGCAGGAGAGGGTCTCCTGCTGACACAGTGCTGTGCGCATGAGCACTTATGCCAGCAACACATATGTTGCTCAAGGGGATATTTTTTTCACACCTCTGAGAGACAAAAGTTTTGCCAACATAAGTGCTAGTGTAGACATGGCCATAGTCTGTTAAAGTTAGAATTTAGACTGCGTTTCTATTTTTATTTCCTATGTAACCAACTTTGATCTCTGTCTGCTACTTATAATCGTTTAATATTTATCATTCTGTAGTTAATAAAACTGTTTTATATTTTATTTAAAACTGTGTGGTTTTGATTAAAGTGCCTGGGAAATCTCAGCAACGGTTTGAAAGGACTGTTGCACGTCCCTTTGTTGGCCTGACAAACTAATTAATGAGCTTGCACTATCCAATGGAGTCTTGAGCAGTGAAAGATGGTATATTTCTGGGGTGCAAGGCTGGGGTGATTGCTGGGTGTGAGTCTCCACACGCTGATGGCTGAGTGATAATAGCACCTGGGGGGTTGGCGGTTTGTCACTGGCATAGCATTGTGAGAGACCGCCCAGGCTGGAGGGTTAAGGGGGCATAGCGGTCTGACCGCTCCAGGTTGTACCCTGGGGACACCATCACAATATGTAAAAAGGAAGATGGGGCCAAAGCTCTTTTGAAAACTTACTGCCACTGATACATAACCTGTACCCAACAAAAACTGTGACAGAAATGTGTGCAAACAATTTTTGACTTTATCTATTCAGGAATTTGTAACTTACTGGCCAGGTAACCATGTCCTCCACAAGCTTCTCGACATTCCTGTGCCGCTTGCTGGGCAGTCCAGGAGGCCAGTGGTTTACCACCAGTAGACAAGGCATGAATCTCACGTCCAATTTCAGCCTTTGTAAAAAAAAAAAATAAGCTCATGGTAAATAATGTTTTTTAAACAAAACAAGTGCAAGAATACACACAAAAAGCTAAGGGTGAAATTCATCCATGCGACTGCCAAAGTCTTGACCAAGACCAGGGATTGAACCAAATACTAAAAACATGAATACCTCTTGAACAAAAAAGAGCCAGGCTCTCTAGCTGTGAGCTGTATACAGACCCACATCCTCTATGGACTGGTCACAAAAGGAGACACACTGACCGGGGTGCAAGGCCTACACCATTTAACTTGGCTTGCACAAAGCCTGAGGGTTTAAGTGAGAATGAAGTGATAAACAGTCACTGTGCAGACCTTGACACAGGGGTGAATTCCACCTTAAGTTATTACAAAAATAATTCTACTTACAAAAAGACTATAAAAAACTATATAGTGCACTTATGCTGGTCAGAGTCAGGCTCTGAAAGTGCAGAGAGATCAAAATATTTCCTTGACAGAGATTGCCAAGAAATTCATTGTACTGCTCATTTAACCCACATTTCATAAATGTTAATATTTTACGTTATTTTCAAATGTATTAACTTGAACTGCAAACTTGAGCCTGACTATGAAAATATATTGTTCTGGCGTATTACAGAAACTCTCTGACATGTATCTCATGCAGTGTCAACTTCAGTTGACCAAAACTGAATCTTCATTAAGGCAATGCAGAGAGGCAAGGGGGATGAGGTAATATCTTTTATTGACCAACTTCTGTTGGTGAAAGAGACAAGCTTTTAATCTTACATAGAGCTCTTCTTCAGGTCTGGGGAAGGTATTCTATGTATCACAACTAAATACAAGGTGGAATAGATTATTTAGTATAAGTAGTGAATATTGCAAGAGCCCATTGAAGGTGCAGTGACCAGTAATTACTTAGGCCTCTATTCAAGAAGAAACATCTCTGTTTAGGAAAGAACTCGAACGTATGCTTAAATCCCATTGAAGTCATCAGAACATAAACCCATGATCAAAGTTACCTGCTTTCCTGGTCTTTAACACTAATGTTTCTCACCACTCGTCCCCTCATTTCTGAGCCACTTGTGTATACAGGTCCTTGGTTTAACAATTGGAAGTTTACTGCATTGAAAACCCGAGTTGCAATTAAAAGGATATGTATAAACATTTCACCTGTCTTGGACTCTTATCCTTCATCAGAAGACCTATGTGAAATTCTATGAAGTTCATGAACAAAGACTTGGAGAAATGGTCTAAGGCATATGTAGCTGCCAGATAGGGAAGCAGGCGCCATTGCTGGAATGAAAATTAAATCTGTGTGAGGGAAGGTTGATATATACATATTATTAGGGGCTTTTCCAAGGATACTCAGAACCCCTGTGGTATATTTTTTCAGTTTCTAGAAAACTACCATATTTCAACTTCAATCTTCTAATTATTAAGAATTAATATAGTTATAATAAATTAATATTAATATTAATATAATTCTATATTATCCAAATATAGACTATATTGTTTGCGGTTATGTTCAATTAGTAATTAGAGGTGGATGGGAAACAATTTTCCGGTCCCACAAAAATCTGAGACTTCAAAAAAAAATTCCCATCCCAAATGAGGACAAATCAACTTTTCATAAACCAAAAATCCCCACCCCCAAAAAGAAAAATTTGGGTCAACTGAAATATTTCAATAATTTTGAAATGTTTTGATTCTGTTTTTGTTTTCTTCCTACCACAAGTAGTTTAAATTTCAAAATGAAAAGTCATTTTGTACCAGAAGGTGGAGTTTTTCATTTCAAAAATAATTCTGACAATTTAAAAACTTCTTTGGATTGAGAAATTTGTTGAAATCAACCCTCTCCAGTGAACAGTTATGGTTTTGACAAATTGGCATTTTTCAATGAAAAATGTTTCATTGAAAAATTCCCAACCAGCTATTTTTGTAATGGCCCTTTAAATCAGTAAAGTAAATAAACCTTCTTCACAGGAATGCTCATGGTGAAACCATCCAAGTTCGTGGTTCCTATTAATTTTTGATAAACATCAGATTAAACCAGGACACTGGTTCAATGAAATTCTTTGGGGGCAGAGATCATCTTTTTATCCTGTGTTTGTACAGTTTCTGACTTAGGCTACAGCAATACAAATAATTATTTCTATATTTTCAAAGGTTAATAAAGAGAAAAGGCTAAAGTAATGAACACAAACATGATAACGAACTGTGCATTGACAAAACCAATGGTAAGGTGGAAGGTATTCTTCTTATTGTTTTCTTTAATACCCACAATGTTGTAGGCAATGTTTACACACAAACACCCTACCCCTAAGAGCTTTCAATTGATGATGACAAGCCAAATCAAAAGGTGAGAAAGAGAAATATAATCAAAAGGGGTACAGTTGTTATATAAGTTATGCACTTCTTGGTTTGTTAAATAATTTACACTTCAATGGTATCTCACTGCCCCTAATTTATCTATGATTAGTTTGCCTGTTTCTTGACAGCCGCAAGGAAGAAGTGGGTCTTGAGGATAATATAGAGTACAGCCCTTATGGGTCAGTTGAAGGAAGGTGCTCCATGGATAGGGAACAGCATGGAAGTAGGTGCAACACGGGTTGTGGGAGATGTGGAAAAGAGGGTAGTCAGGGCGAGCATCACCAAGGGACTATGGAAGAAACAAAATGTGAGACAAAAGCAAATAAACAGAGAGGGGCAGAGCTGTGAGGACCTTGAAGGTCAGGATAAGAAATCTTGAATTTGATTAAGTGGAGAAGTAGAAGTCAGGAGAAGGATTCAGCAGATGGGGTTACATGTTCAGAACAATAGATGAGGAAGATGATCTTAGCAGCTACATTTGGAATAGACTGGAAGATGATGTCGATGTAGGGCAGACCAGCCCAAAAGAAAGCATGACGAAAGTTGATATGAAACCAGAGTTTCTGAAAAGTAACAAGTTCCCTCCCACCAATGTCAGAAAAGTGCTTCTAAGAGCTCAATAATATATTTGGGTTTCAGTATTCCAGGGTCTGATTCTTATTTACACAAAGCCGATTTACACCTCTCTGGCAGTGAGAGGTGGGTGCTTTAAGGCCTCTTTACATTGCCAGATTGATGTAAAGGGGCCTAAGGGCTTGTCTACACTTACAGTGCTGCAACAGCTAGTGCTTAGTGAAGATTCAACCTGTGCTGACGGGAGAGATTCTCCAGTTGGCCTAGGTACTCCATCTCCCCGAGCGGCAGTAGCTATCTTTGTGGGAGAAGCCCTCCCAATGACATAGTGCTGTCTACAGTGGGGATTACGTCAGTATAACTATATGGTCAGGGGTGTGGCTAGAGAATTTGGTAGTATAAACCAAGTCTTACTGAGAATCAAGCCTTCAGAACTCTATAGGGCCAGACATTCAGCTAGTGTAAACTAGTGTAACTTCATTGCTTTCAATGCAGCTATGCTGATTTACATAAGCTGAGGATCTGGCTTTATATTTGAATACATTCCCTAGATTTGAATGAAATGCCGTATTGTAGATTTAGTTAGTACCTGCATTTGGTATTCCAGGACTGGTATTTCTTTTTCATCTGTTGGTCCAAACTGACGGCGTGTGGCTGAGAAGCGAATGGCTATTGATAAGGCAAGTTTTAAATTAACCACAGACATGCCTATGATCATAACTCTACCACTGGACAAAGCCCCAAGAGATGCGCCAAAACGCTGCTTGAGATCCTGAGGGAATAAAAGACACACTAAATGGGCAGGTTCAGCCATTCCATAGCTTCATAATTGCACTGCCTGCAACATCAGAATCGTGGTAGTTATGCCAAATGCTATACTTTCAAAGGCTCACTCAAGGAGTTGGCACCCATTGACTTTAATGGCCAATGCATTACTAAAACCCCATTCAGATCTGAAAATAGAAGGGAGCAGTTAATAGGTTTGAAAAAAAAATACAAACAATTCCTTCATAGCATATTTGATAGACTGGATTCATTGCACATACAGTTCACTGCATACCTTAAATGAGCTGACGTATACCCCCTCAGCTGTGACATCTCCAGTCCTGTTCAAAACGTTTTCTTTAGGTATCTTGACATTGTGAAACATAGCAAACCTGTTCAAGTAAATAACTATATTAATAATAAAATAGGAAGATGCTTCACGACATAGCTTGGGTATATGCCCCAACAGATGGCCATGATGCATTAACGGCTGGCTGCATGAAGATTTCATGCACAACAGTGAACTGAAAACAATATCACACCACCGGTATCTTTAGAGTCAGATTCAGCCACAGAGAGGAGGATGCCTGCGAGAATACAGGTCTCCACATAAAAAAGTTCTATGAAACGCAAGCTGGGTACGTTTTCTGTTACTCTTTTTATTTCTTATGTTAAATTTGTTTTGGTTTTTCGAAATAAGTATGACGCCTCCAGGAAAGACCCTCACTGACTGCACCTGTATTTTCTTTCTGCTGAGTTATTTGACCAGCCAACATTTAAAATATCATGTCCTGTGATTATCTTTAAAAGAAAGAGATTTTGCAAAAAGAAGAGCAATGAGAGGAAGGACTGTCTTCTGGTTAAGACACTAGACATGGACTTCTGCAAGCTATGTCACTCTGTGTCTCTATATACAAATGGGGACAATGAAACCTTTGTCTATCTTGTCTATTTTGAGTCAGATTCTTACACTCATATTCAGGTCAAATCATGTGTTACTCCACAAATAATACCATTGAACTGAATGCCTCATTTGTGATGTAAAATACTGCTTAATATAAATAAGGAAATCAGAATCTGGTTCTGAGTTTGTAAATTCTTTGGGGCAGGGACTGTCTATTACTATGTGTTTGTACAATCCCTAGCACAACAGGGCCCTGAATTTGATCAAATATCCAACATCAACAAGAACAATATAGAATCAACACAGTGAAAGGGAACTAGAAAAAGGCATTATTGTACAGGAGCTCCAGCTATGATTTTTGCTCGCTGATACGATGTAGCATCTTAAAAAGAAATTAATATTGATAGAAGCTGCATAAACAGGACACATCTTTTTCAGAAAATCATGTACTAGTAATTTTCAGTCAATTAGACAATAAGGGCTGGCATAGTATCATAACAGCAGCTCCATTTCTGAATATCTCAGCATCTAATATTGCTTGAAAATCTGTATTAATAATCAAAGCAAATTCCTCATACTTGCCAATACAGGCAAATATATTTAATAGCACGCGAGAGAGCCAGGTCTTTTACATCAATAAATTATATAAGCTTTACAATGCTACATGTACTTTAAAAGTATGAGTAATTTCCAAGGAAACATATCTGCATATTGTATTTATTCTGCCTCAGAGATACAGGGCATTTTTTGACTGAGCAATATATACTCATACAAATGGTTGAAATGTGCAGACTAACTGAGCATCAGATTCTTGAATCCTTACTCTGCATATAGACTCACTGATTTTGGTGGGACTACTTACAGAGTAAGGTACTACACGGTGAGAGTGAGGGTGGTGGAGTCAAGTACAATATTTACAGAAATCCATCTTGGACAATGGTTTTGGATCCTCTACAAAAAATGTGGGTTTTTTTAAAGATAAAAGATCTTTTGGTTTATATGCAACCCTCTGCTTTCCCCACCCCTGAAATAAACCCATCAAAGCTAAAATAAATCCCTAACAGCCTGTCCCCGCCTAATATTTGATAGTGACAAAATGTACAGGCTAGGTACAACCACAGCATGCCTGTGATACTAGGGTCTCCTCTTGTAAACACTTACTGGGGGGATGTAATGCTTATTACTACTGCGAGCTGTCCTACTGAAGTGAATGACAATACCCCCAGTAGTAATTTCGGTGGAGAAGACTGTAACCTATCTCATGGACCCACACAGGTTCTTAATACCCCTTACGTCCCTATATGAGCTACCTGCATTCCTTGTGCGAGCACAAGAAGGAGGGCAAGTCCTAGAGGCTAACAGCTAGTTTCCACCCACAGAGGTGAGCAGGGACTTGGCAAAACATAAGTGAAACCATCTGAGATAGCTGAGCCAATCTCAGGGATGGACTCATCCAGTCCAGCTTCTTTCTCTCTAAAAAAAAAAATGGGGGACAGGGTGAGCAAAAGACCTATCACAGTCATGGCTGTTGATTCTAGAAGGAAGCTCCACCCCTGCTTAAGAGTTGCTTCTCACATCATTACCTGTGGAGAGGTAGGAGCAGGCCTAGAGGCAGCAGTTGCTACCTGGAGAAAGATGCCTCAGGCAGCAAGTGATTTAAAAAGTGATGGTCAATAAACTAGTATCTCAAACCATGCTTTGAAGCCAAGGACAATTCCATTGCTTGCATCACTTCTCCATTCATAAATCTGATATACTCTGCTAAATTTCACTACTAGGGAACTTTCTATTAGTTCAATCTTAATTGGAAGCCTGATATGCATTCAGTCACATGACCCTTTTAAAATCCAGCCTCAATATTAAAAGTTTAGTAAACAGAACCAATCTGATTTGTGTAAAATTAGCATATGGGTACAATTCTGCAAATACCTATGCATGCTAATAACTTTACTTATGTGCTGTTTATTTCAGTATGACTATACACTTGTGTAAAGCTACTCATTTAAATATTCTGAGCCTTTAATACTCAATTTCAAGTCCAGCGAGTCTCTTTTATAACACCATACTGAAGATGTATAGCTATTTATATGAGAATATAAATTACCCAAATATTCTCACCTACTAATTCTAAGAAGCAAAAAAAGAAATAACAAAATAAGTTGCGTGTTGTTGTAGTGAGTGCTCTTAACGGACCAGCTATAAAAACAAAATGCCAGACATACAGAGTATTGTTTGATTATTTCTATACTGCATAAAAGATTATCCAGAATGACCTTGATGGAAAAAAAATCCATACTATCACATTTCTTATAACTAGTGAACCAGAAAATTAAATTACATTTGCTTAACAGTAACTGATCTTCTCGGTATTATACTTTATGGGTTACAAATTTACTGCTTTTTCCTCAGCTAATATCTAAATAAATACATATAGCAAATGGTAAAACCGTTAAAAAGCTTGAATAAGTGAGCAGAAAGATAATTTACAAATTCACTGACAACTACCGTGACTGAAGAAGTGAGATTTATTGTTTATGAAGACTAATGATGAAAATAAAAGCAGACGCATCTAGGACTCTGGATTTGGATGGGCTTATGAAACTACAGCCAGTTCTCCAAGAACTGTTATGCTTTTAAAATCTTATTTTTTTTATAGTTAACCATACAAACCAATTGGAAGGTGATGTTGGAACATATTAAAAATAAATAAGATTTCATAAAGTTATAGATCACATTTTGAATGGCTATTCTCTCAGAAAACATAATAAACAGACACAGATCATATCTGTCAACAAGTTTAGGGGAAAATCCATTTAAATGGATGGAAGAGCACACAAGAACCTACGCAATGGGCAAGGTACATGTAGTGGTGACATTGGAATCCACCTTTCCTGTGGCCTCCAGAGCAGTTAGTGTGATCAGGGCTCGACTCATTTTGTGTTCTGACAGATGGCTCTTATCTGTAAATATACATTATTGGGATAATTCCATCGGGGTCTGCCTCTGGTTATGTGTTCTTCGTCATGGATAAGTTGACAAGTTCACAGATTTTAAGACCAGAAGGGACCACTAGATCGAGTCTGACCTCCTGTATAACACAACAGGCCATCAAATTTTACCCCATTAACTGCCGTAGTGAGCCCAACTTGTGTTTGGCTAATGCAAATCTTCCATAAAGGCATCCCATCTTGATTTAGACTTCCACCCGCACTATTAAAAAATTGTGCCTTACTTCTTGTGTTAAACATTGGACTGCATCCCAACAAAATAATGAATATACTGCTCTCCAAACTTATTTCACCCATCACCATTCAGCAGCCATTATCATTGCATTCTTGCATGCACAATCCCACTTGAGAAGGGCAGTCTCATCCCCACAATAGCCTCTATGTCAGGGATCTAGGGTTGACAGTGTCCCAGTGCTGCTGCATTGCTAATCAGTGTCCCACATACAATATTTTACAAATAATATACACAGGAAATGTTATAAATCTAGTACTCTGAGGTTTTCCACCATTCACCTGCATTCATCACTGATGCATAACTGGGCTACACGTATTCCTGCCTGGATCAGTTAGGCAGGGTGAAGTCACAATCCCACAGCAGCCTCTCTGTCAGGTCTGTGGCCAGTGGTGTGGAGAATATTTCAAGCAAAATTAATCTCTCTTCCCTTAAATCATGCTACAATCATTAATCTGGAGCTCAGTAACATGGATAAAAGTGAGCAGCTGGAAAAGCAGCACGCTCCCTTTGCCAGTACTAAAGTAATAAACTGTTACCTGCAGTGCAGATGGCAAGACTGTGCTTTTAGGGAATTTCAAACCCACTCAGATCTCTTTTGATGGCCAACTTCTGTTTTTGACTATCTTGAGAATGTTGAAGTGGCAATTCCTTTAATCCTCCTAGCCAGATGTAGCCGGCATGGGGATGGGATTGGAAGATTGGGGATCAGTGATGGTTACAGGGCACAATGATCAAGTAACGTTAGAGGCAGAGTAGACTAAGGGCAGAACAGGGGGCATAGAGGGATGATGAAAGCCTGCAGAAGACAGAAAGACCAGTCACACATTTTTGGAATCTGGAAGCTCACAAAGGGATGAGGTTGAAGAGGGTGCCGGGAAGGGTGCCGGGAAGCTGGGGAAAAGTTTTTAAAGAAGCATTTTAGGCCATATTGCCACAGTCAAAAGTAGAAGCTTGCATCTCTAACAGTAACACACAGTAGCTATGTTAATACACCCACCTCATTTTATAGTAGCTATAACTGTGCCAGGCATTTCATGGAAGAGACAGAAAGACACAGACCCCCACCTCACTGTGCTTACATTAAGGCCCAATCCTGCAATGAGCTCTGTGTGGGTGGACCCTTGCGTCTGCAGAGAGCCACACTGGTTCTGGTGAGACTCTGTGCGGAAAGAGGCTGTGGGAAGCTTACTGCAGGGCAGGGGGCTTAATTTTAGATGTTCCAAAATGAGCGGGAGCGACAAATTGCAGAGACAATCTGGACAAGGGCTACGATCACAGCTTAGGCTGTGCATTCCAGGAACGTTCTGTTTAAGATTTTTGTTATTTTTTAAGTATAAAATAAGAATTGAGAGAGAAGATGGAGAACATTAATAATTCACATTGCACAGCAACTAGTTCGACTTAAATGGAGACTTTAAAATATACAGGGCACACGCTGTGTGTGATTCAGGGTTATTAGGAGAACGGCAGCTTTGGCACTGCCTGACTTGGGTGTGTTCAAATTTGTAAAACTTCATGGAGACTGTTTTTAATTTGTTTAACACGTTAATATATTTCAATCTGTTTGCTTTACTACTGTTATTACTGTGAGCAGCCAGTCAGAGTCAGTGCAAACTCACGTTGTTTCACAAGACATCAGAGATTTAGATTTTGAGCTTTTTGGTCTGTGTTTGTGCAGTGCCTAGCACAGTAGGGTCTTAGTTCGTGACTGGGGCTCCCAGGTGCTACTGCAATACAACTAATAAATAAATAATAATGGATTTAAAAGGGGCCTACGAAGGATGTGAGCTTGCGTGACAGCTGCCATCTTGGCCGACACACTGGGGGTTGAATGGGTGACTTCCAAAACTAAAAGCATGAGCTATTACAACTTAAATGGAAGAGTAAAGTCTTCCTAGCTGGGGGTATAACAGATCCACAGAGGGGAGCTGTAATATATACAGAACGGGCAAAAAGCAAGAAATGGTGACCTACCCTCCTATGATAAAAGAAAAGGAGGACTTGTGGCACCTTAGAGACTAACACATTTATTTGAGCTTTCGTGAGCTACAGCTCACTTCATCGGATGCTGTCAAGTGAGCTGTAACTCACGAAAGCTTATGCTCAAATAAATGTGTTAGTCTCTAAGGTGCCACAAGTACTCCTTTTCTTTTTGCGAATACAGACTAACACGGCTGCTACTCTGAAACCTCCTTTGATAGTTTTTTTTTTGTTTTTTTTTATATTGGGGAGTATCAGGAACATTGTGTCTGCCCTGCCACAATTTTTCTAGAGAACCTCCAGAATATCTCAGAGCATGTCGTATATGGTGAGAGCTCACACCTCAGTGAAGTGGATGTTGACTCATTAACACACTGTATTTTTCCAAAGTTTTAGTCTGTCATTGAAATGAAATAGGTGTTAATAAACCCCTCCTCCCAAAAAAACCCAACCAAACCCATATGTTTCGGAAAGGGTACTAAACATAGTTTGCCCTTGGTTATAGCTGAACCTGCACTGGGTTCAGTCACAATACATTTTCAGGAATCGGAAATTTTGCTACTGTAGAAAAAGCCATAGAGCCTTCCAGGCAGACAAAATCTCAATTTCTAAGGTGAAAAACCAGCAGGAAAAAAAAGAAATACATGCTGTCCTACTACCCCCACCCCCAAATTCTCTCCTCCCAAACTCCTCCTTTTACACCTTTCTTATATATTACAGAGAAGCAAAAAAAGGTCACAAGCTATGACAATTGGGGAATCTGTCTGTACAATTTATGAATTCTGTTTATCTTGACCTAGCTGCAAACTCCATTTTGAAGCTGCAGCCTTTTGCCTTCTCTATGGTCTGTTAGCCTCCCTGTTGGGTTGAAATTTGAAGGCTGGTGACAAAAGAACAACAAAAGGTAACGGACTTAAAATGTTTGCCCACTGAAATGTAATAGCTCTGACAGGCTCCCAACTGCAGAATAGCAACAGACTGGCTCCCAACTGCAGAATTAGTCTAGCAGGGGAGAGGTTGCCTTGGCCACAAAGTCACTTGGCAGAGGTTTTTGCTCAGATGGGAAAGTTGGCAAGAACATCTCCTGACAAAGAGGGTTAAGAATTATAGACAGGAGTTGACCTATCTGAGGTGTTTGGCCATTTTGTCTCTGGTTGTGGAGGACAGAGAAACAACCCAGCATGTAGAGGCTGCATGAGGCAAGAGACCCCCAAGCACAGGGTGAGTTAGCGAGGGGTTTAGGATGTTACATTCTATATGCTCTGAGCTCTCCTGTGATTTATACAGTAAGTAAACAAGAAATAATGTGTCACACTTGTGAAACGTGTCTCTGTGTTAAATGCTTCACAATCAACACAGAGTTAAACTGTAACCCAGGAGCTGAACACCTTTGGGGTGGAGTTCTGAGAGAGGTGTGTGCAAGTATGGGAGAGTATGAAGGGCCACCATTGTGCCCACAGGTTAGGCCGCTGGAGCAGTTCTCAGAAGGGAATGCCAGACAGAAAGTCTGCAGCCCGACAGTGTACCTAGGGCCCCCAGGATGGTGGCAGTTTCTGAACTCTGTTCAGACCCTGGCAGCTTAAAGCATTCAGGGACCCAGAAGTTTGGATTCTCCCCATAGCAGTCTGGTGGGTGACCAGAAAGGAGGCACCTGACTAGATCTATATCACAAGCCCAGTTATTATTTTTTGAACGATCTCCATTTATAGAATGCAGCAAAGCAACACACACTCAGTGCTAGTAACAGGCGGATACTTTTATGCTACTCCAAACATTAAGGCATGACTGAGGCTCTGAAGCAATTACACCCTCTGGTGGCTACATTATGTTACTGAATGAGAAAGATGAATAACTTGGGAGGAAAGAATGTAAAGCCTGCAATGTGCAGAATGTGGTTTTTTTAAATACTACACAGTAATTTGTATGCACTAAATGTTGTGTAAATGGTAGACAAGAAAAGAGATTAAAAAAATAGGTCCTGATTTTTATTTTTTTTTTTAAATGGGTGCCTAAAGTTAGGCTCCTAGGGAGAGGTTTTCAAAAGCCATGTGCCCTTAGATCGTGAGGTGTTCATGTACTACAGGGATGGGGGGGTCTATAAGAGTTTGTTAGACAGACAGACAGAGTAGTCCATTCAATGACTTTCAAAGGGACTTCTGCTCCAAAAGCCCTTGGGTGTTTTTGAAAACCCAACCCCTGATAAAAACATCAAGGTCTACATTACCAGGAAACCAAACCTCGGCCAAGCAACCCAATCGATTCATAGTTTTCAAAACCAGAAGGGACCATTATGTACCTAGTCTGACCTCCTTAACACAGGCCATAGAATTTCACCCTGTAATTTCTGCAATTTCTCCCCGCGCACCAGTCCTTAATAGGTAACTAAATATGAATGAGTATTTAGGAGCCTAAATTTAGGCACTTGTTTTTAAAAATCTTGGCATTAGCCCCTTCTATTCCAGTAGCAAAACTCAAGAACAGAATGTAAAATTGCTTCATCACTTTCCTTATGGGCCTGCTTCTGGTCTTGCTTCCGACAGTCTTACATCAGTGTAACTCCACTGAATTCCATGGAGGATTTACAGAAATGGGATCAGAATCAGGCCTTGTGTGTGCATTCTTATAGCTGGCAACATCTATTAAACATAGTAAAGTTTTAAGTAACTGCATATTAGGGGTGAAACTTGCCCCATTCTCATCTCCACACACAATGGAAACTACAGCATACAAGAACTTCCCTTAAGTAGTCTTTTGCCTTCTAAGGAGCATATTGTGGAATATAACTATTGTCCTGAGTAGGAGGTGATGTACCACCCTAAGGGGAGTCAGGGAGGGTGTATGCCTCAGGGAGGACTCTCTCCTTATGAAGCCTGGTATGCGGGGACTGCACCATATGTACCCGCATCACTGAGAATACTACAGCCTGCCTGCTCTGCAAGCTGGTATAGGAAGGCCAGGTCACATCCTCCCCACTCCCTTTGGGGCTTCATGTGCTTCTGGGAAGCAGTTCATCCAGTCCCCTGACTACCCGGGCTGCATTTGTAACAGACCTTTGTGCTAGCTCTGCAAGATGTGTGTGGGCGGGCAGTGGGAAGGATCGGTTCTTCTGAACCCTCATCTCCGATCCCCACACATCCAAATAAAGACAGCCATTACTGATGTGACATGATTTATTCAATTTACAACATTTGGGAGGGTTAGGAATAAATTTACCCTTCTTGCTACCTGGGATGCACACTACAACCCCCGGCAGCAGAGGGGCAGCTTAATCTCCTGGGGACGGTCAGCATTCGCCTTCCTTTGTGGTTTCCACAACTGGAAAGCAATTTTAATTTTTGGTTGAAGCGCCAAAGAAACCCATATTCCAGAGGCTGCTCAGCAGATGTAGTGAATCTGCTACCCTGGCCATACCTATTCCCTCAGCTGGATTCTGTGTAGAACCAGCAGCTTCCAGGACTCTAGCAGACTTTGATGTGCTGGTGCCTTACTCTATTATGACCTCCATCCCAGCAGCTTTTCTGCCACTGTGGGTTATGCTGTCAGAAAATGAATGAAATGAAATGAATTTTCAGTTATTTTGTGTTTGAAGGATGTTGCTGCCTATCCAGGAGGAACTGAATTAGGGGAATATAAAGCAACCAGCTGGAAGAAGCCAGCCTGAGTCTAATCAGAGCCCCTGGGGAGAGGGCTGTGGGATCACCTCACCAGGGGAAAGGGTTTGGGCCTCAAGGGCCAACAGAAATGGTATAAAAACTTCATAAATCAGACGCTCCGGGAGGGGAATTATATTTTATACCTCTGGACTGTGGATTTTTTTTGGAGGAGCCCTGAAAGAAGGAGAAATCGAGGCAGGGTGCCTCAGAGCCCCAAGGAGACACTCGGGAGGCAGCCAACCCCATTACACTCTCCCATTTGTCTGTCTATATCCACCTGTTGTCTCGTTTTATATTTAAGCTTTTTGGGGCAGGGACTGTCTCTTTGTTCTGTGTTTGTACAGCACCTAGCACAATGGAGGCCTAGTCCATCAGTCTGGCTCCTAGAAACTGCCATAATATAAATAACTAATAAAAAATAACTTATACCCATTAGCCTGAGAGAGGGGGGTTAGGGAAAGCAAATTGAAAGAGTGGTTAGAATACCCACAATTATTTTAAATTAGCAGATGTCCTAACCAAGGTAGGGGACTGTCTCATGACATTTACAAAGCATGTTGTGTGCTATTTCTTTCTTCTAATGTACTGCATGGGCTTCCAATCTAAATGTACTGTATGCATTTTATCTCAAAGTACTGATTACTGCCCATACACTTGAAAATAAACTGTGTAATGAAAAAATGTCTACAGGGGCACAGGATTTTAGAATACAAATATCTATAAAATAATCTACTGTTTCAGCAGTGATGCACACACATTATGGACACACACGCCAGATTAAATGCTTTCTGTGTTTGTGGATCTGTACTTAAAAACTATTCTGCAGTTCAAATATAAATTTCAGTGTCATTGCATAAATGCGAAGCTGAATTACTCCATTCAGTTTATTTAGACACATACAACAATGCCACCTGCTGGACGGCAGCTTGTGGTACATATGCAACTATGCATTACATTTCAAAAAACAAGTGGAATCATTAGAAAAAAGTATTGTGAAAAGAAAGAAGGAAAACAAGAAAGAGCTCAAAATAACTGACTTCACGCTGGTGTTGTTATTAGGGGGAAATCTACCTGAATTTCCTATTGTATTTCTTCTCCCTGCACCCTGTATTTCTTCAAATGGTCTGCCTTATGGGACTTTCCTGGAGGTCAATGATGCCCGGAGAGAGTCTATTAATGAAGCTGTGAGTACTGGAAAACAGGCTCGGAGAAAATGGAATCATTCATCCATAGCTGCTTAAAATTTCAGATTTTTTTCTCTGAAAAGTTAGCTTGGTTGTCCCAATTTTGGGGCTGTGGCCTCATTCTCTCAAGTAACTTAAAATGAAATATTATTGGTGGTGGGATATTTGCCTGCTTTGTTTTGGACTGATGTGCTGGTGTTTCTCATCTTTATTCTCTTGTTTTTAATGCGTCTGACTCTCACTTCATTTTATATGGTTAGTTTTGTCCTTGCTTCAGGACCAGATTAACTCTCCTGTAGACCCAGGGCTATTAGATTTTGTGAGGCCCCTGTATACAAGTCTTTTTCCTAATTTAAAACAAAATGATCACAATTATGGCATCGAGGCTATTAACGCTATACTAAGCTTACCTTTTAATTAACATAAACCCATTCTGTGGTTACATTTGCGTCTTAAAACATGGAGAATTCAAAATAGCCTACTTCTTACCTTAGAACAGTTGTTATATTAGTTTCTTTCTGGGAGGGAGTTTGCGTGCAGGAGTGGGCTCCAGGCTGGGGCACAGTATTGGGGTGCAGGAGAGGGTGAGGGGTGCAGGAGTTTGGGTGCAGGAGGAGATTCTGAGGTGCAGGCTCTGGCCGGGAGGCACTTACCACAGGTGGCTCCAGGCTGGCAGTACAGCAGGACTCAGGCAGGCTGCCTGCCTGCCATAGCCCCACACTGCCCCTGGAAGCAGCTGGCTGCTGGCATGTCTCTGTGTGCCCCTGGGGGTAGGGGGACAGGGTGTTTCTGTGAGCTGCCCACGCCTGCAAGCACTGTCTCCACAGCTCCCATTGGCCGGTTCCTGGCCAATGGGAGCTGCAGGGATGGTGCTGGGGGCGGGGGCAGCGCATGGAACTCCCCCTCCCCCTAGGGCTGCAGAGATGTACCAGCAGCCAGCTGCTTCCAGGAGCTGCGTGTGGCCATGGCATGCAGGCAGCCTGCCTGAGCCCTGCTGTTCCGCTGGACTTTTAGCGGCCCGGAGAGCACGATCGACTGGCAAAGGCTCCAGGATTGACCAGTGAATTGCAATTGGTGGGTTGGAGACCACTGAATTGTATATAATTATGAATTTATTTTTGTGTGGTCCCCTTAGCCCGAGGCCCTGGGCTGCAGCCCCTAAAGTCCCTGCATTAATCCTGCTCTGCCTTGCTTTGATCGGAGTTAAAATGCCACTGCCACCAGTGGTCTGAGACTACGTAGTCACTTATTTCACACTGAAATAAACATTTTCATATCTAAATGTTATTATGGATAGTCTCTCTAAGGTCTGAAACCTAGATTTCAGCATTACTCTAGTCCTCCTCCACCAAAGGTGCCTGCTGTTGCTTCTGAGTGCTCAGTGTGACTGTGTCCACCAATGTGTGTGTTCCTAGTTCTCCCCCCTCAACAGTGTCTACCGCTGAGCCATTAACTCATATCTGCTTCCAGCCCAGGAGTGTGCTTTGCTCAATATACATGCTCGGGCTTGTTTTGATTAAGTTTGCTGTGGAAAACCCACATTCTACTTCTGTAGAGCAAGCGGATAATGAGAAAAATATCAGAAGAGCAAAGGAAGGTATCCAAAAAAGTAGGTGAGCTGGTGGCTAAAGGCTGTGTTAAATTGTACGTGCAACACTAGTTGTGGATTTTTGGGTATTTAATTGTAACTTTAGGGGTTAATCACGCCTTTCCCTATTAATTCATTCAATACCTGTGTAAAGTGACACAGCAGATTGCCATAATGGGCCAACTGTTTTCTTTAATCACTAGGCCACTAAGGGAAGGAAAAGCATGAAAACAATGTGAATGGTGTTTTGCTGTAGCCTGGTGAATCTGGCATCCATCCATCTGCTCAATGGAAGCTTCAGCATGTAGATCTGATTTTTCTCATCTTCTGTCCCTACCGATCCAGAAATGTTCATCCCTTCAGATTTGCCATCCCTAAGAATAAGTTTTTTGATATATGGGCCAAGATGGTCTCTCATTACTGCAAGTCTCTTTCTAGCTGTTGTAAATAATGATTAAGATTGTAAGGAAATACAAGGAGCCCACAATTTTTCTGGTTGTCATCCGCACTTAACTCGGATTACATCAGCCTTGGCTCAGTTTCTACAATATGTTCTTTTTGTGTGATGTTGTGTGATAGGGTATACTGACTCTTTGGACTATATGGAAAGAAATCTATTTGGCCAACAGTCCCCTGCATCAAGCTGATGTTTGGAAGAAAATTTTACCACCTTACCCTCTAATATAGGGGAGTTTATCTAGGAATCAGACAGGCTAAACAAGATGGTGAATTTGACTGGGGGGCTTGGTTAACCCTATATATTGGCTAACTATAGACTTACTCACCTTGCTTAGGTGTGCCCTGGGGGCTCAGAAACCAGAAAGACAGTTAAGTAAGGATTCTTGCCCAGAGAGCTGGGGAAGATAATTTGCGATTACATGTGACTATTTGTTTCGTTCATTGTAATTGTTGCTGGGTAAGTACAGTGTATATTAATATTATTATCAGAACACTTGGATGTTCACAGAGTATGAATGGTGCTATGTACAAAACAAATCTACTTCTGTAGAAGCTAGAGAATGGAAAAGCAATGGTGAGTATTAAAATAGAGAATACTAATACCGAAGGATCTTCAGTTTATATTTTGTAAATAACAAAATATCTTTACAGTCAGTACGTGCCTCAACAGAAACATGGAACAGACTTAGAACTTTTGCACCATTTATTTATAAGTAGCAATATAAGTATAGTGATTTTCTTCATTCAAATGTTATTGACTTACCCATTATCCAAACCATTCTGCCCAAGTTTCTTTCCTATGTCACCCACCATCACCCCTGGCATAGGAAGCAGCGTTTTTGTATCTCGAATCTATGTGCAAATTAAATGAAACATTATTTTAGTCCTGAGAAAAGTAAAGCTCTTGATGGAATCCTTTCAAACAGTGAAAAGTACTCCCAATCTATTTTGTTATTAGCATTTTAAAAAAAAACCTCACTATTTTTCCAAATACAGATAAATAGAATCCAGTCTTGGATATAGTTTCTGCTTAACACACTCTTTCGTCCAGGATACTATAAATTCAATAATGAAAGCGACTTGGAAATCTTTCACTTTCTTTGACAACATGCCACTAATTATACTATCATGCTCCAAATGTGCATCTATATAGAAGAATCTTCTAATCACAATTAGCATGAAAACCTTCTTTTGGTCTATGTGGACAGGAACAGGAATCAACAAAACTGATTAACTTTATGTACTAATTGTGTCCTGCCTTTCCCAGAGATATATGACGTGTTTCATCTGGTCAGCAACCCAGTTCGTTTAAATACGTGTAGCTTTGCCACTGCTTCTGCAAGTTTTCTACTGAAAATGGCTCCAATCCTGCAAGCTGATCTCTGTGGCTGGAACCCTGCTTCCATGCAGATTGGCTTGTAGGATCAGAACAAATACTGATACCCGAAAGAGAGGGCTTGAAAAATTGGCTCACCCATTTCAAGGGGGAAACTTTCCCATGAGAACGTGATCAATTTCTGCAAAGTCCATGCTTTCATTTAAAAATAAAATTTGGTAGCCCTTAAGATTACATAGATAACTCTCCAAATGTGCCCAGCATGTGAACTAATGCAGAGCCCATAGGATTAGACCATTCATTTGTATTTATTTTATTTTTGCAAACAACCTTCTTTACACATTAGGGTTTTTATGTTTACTGATTTTTAAAAAAAATTTCTTCATGTTTAATGCCCAGAAGTTCCTTTACATTGACTTTTCTATGACTAAGCCCCAGGAGGTCTCCCTCTCCCTGCTACAAGTATCATCTCTTCCTGGTTTAGGCTTGCCCTTCTCTCTTCCCTCTGTTGTGGTCACACAAGGACCAAAGGGCACTACTAACTACAGCAGGCTTGCGCTACAAGATGACATCCATGACCAGCCAGTAGGGAAGGTCATCCCACAGTGGATGTTGCAAGACAATGTTTTCTAAAAAATATCATGTTTCACAAATATGTCAAAGGACTGTTTTCGATCAGTGCTTACATTCCAAATGCAAGGGTACCCCACTGGTCAGTGTGTGCTAGGCAACCCTTTCTGTGCCCAAATCACGGACAATGTGAGTCTGTTACAGCCCCTGATTCTTTAGCGCGAGCTATAGAAAACTCGCTCTCTGAGCTTTTAGGTCCCTGGTTCAATCCCACTGTCGTCCAAGATGACATAAGCAGCTGGAATTTCAGCAGTTTGTAGCATCCTGCATACACATTTCAGTTGACATTATATGCTCAGGTTCTACCTTGCCATAAACTAGCAGTGGCCTGGCACAGTCTAGTAGTATGTCACAGTTGGAAAGCCAGTGTTTGCCTTTCATTTCACTTGCAATACATGCTGCCACTTGAAACGTCACAACTCACTCCATAAATTCCATTTTTTGCTTCATACATGTAATGTTCAAAAAACAATTGAAAAAAAATCTATCCCCACTTCATTCATCCCAGAAATCTGATATTTCAAAAAATGATGCTAGAATTAATTACCATGTTTTTGGCTCCTTTGGGAGATCCACAGAAGTCAATGCAGGTGCAGTGTGCAAGTGATGAGGATCCTCATTAGAAAACAGGACCTGATCTAATGGTCACTGAAAACAATGGAAGTGTTTCTACTGTTTGGCTTTGGACATGCATGACATCCAACATATGCCCTCACTTATTCTCATTGTATTTATTATTATATATCTGTCCAGTTTGTGTTAGGCACTTTCCAAACACTTAGGGACATTTTTTGCTCTGAGGAGCTCCTGACCTAAAGTATTTCACACTTTGTAGGCTATTTCAAACTGCATGTGTGATGCAATAATATGGAGATTCATTTCTACTTTCTAGTTATAGCAATTTGCTACTATTAATTCGACTGTATTCTTGCCTCAAAAGCACAGTGATCAAATAAATACTGAAGTTTGGTAGAAAATGTTAAAGACATTTTTACAGAAATTCCTTAATGGACATAATACAGTGACATGAAAAAAACATAAAGTAGTACTCTTTTCTCACCTGTACAACAAAGGAATGTAATCCGTGGCACTGCCCATCAGGAGTGTACAGCTGGGCGTAGACAACAGCATGAGTGGCATTTTTCCCCATGTTGCCAACCCAAAACTTGGCAGCTTCAAAATCAGGAGTGTTGATGATAAATTTCTACAAACAGTCAAAAAGGGGGAAGTCTTAAATCATACGAATCAATGTACATCCATCACTTCTTTTTGTTTGCTGCCACTGTAACATTTTGAAAATTGCCAGCATTTCATACTGTACTTCGATCCAACATGCTCACAACAATGAAAGTGAATTTGACAGGAATCTATCGGGCTGAGCTTTATTCTAGAACATGTGTCTAGGGAAAAGTCAGGGCAGAACAAGAGCGCGACTGTCAACCTGAGGCCTAAAATTCAGCCTCTCAACTTTCTTATAACATGAGGAGGGGAGGGAGTGCCATGGAGACACACAATGGTCTCTGGGTTTTTTTTTTTTTCGTGAATGCAAAACGCTCCTGACATTTGGGCATAATCAGGCATCTTGATATCAGGCCCTATTCCGCAATGTGCTCCTCACCCCACAGACCTCATTTGCTTCAATGGGACTTTATATGTGAGGACAAGTCTTCCGTCACTAAGCTGATTGCAGGAGAGGGACATGAGGTGTTATATTGCCTAACTGACTTAAACAGAGAAAATTATATCTGCAATCATTTGCTTTCACAAATATGGAGGCCCAGTGAAGGGCAAGCTGGAATTTTTGCCTAGTTAATGGCATATACTGTGCTTATGTTTTCAATCCCTAATTCCCATTGCTTAATATTTTAGAGCCACTTTATGACATACAAGATATGTCTACACTGAAATCACTGAGTGTGATTGCAGCTTGTATAGACATATGCACAGAAATAAGATGGATTTTATCTGAGACTGTACAACTTGCTGGACAGCTTCTGAGCAGCCTCCCTGGAGGGCTGCCACGGAGCCAGCTGCTTCGGGAGCTGGAAGCAGAAATTTAAAAAAAAAAAAAAAAAAAAAAGGTTTTGGTTCTTCCAACACAGAATTTTTCTGAAAATGTCCATCCCAGGGAAAATTTCACGTATCTGACATTTTGTTCCAATTCAGAATTAATCTTTTTTAAAAGCAAAATTTTTTTGTGGGATGGAAATTCCAGTTTCCACGCAGCTTTATTACTACTAAAAAGTGCTAGATATGAGCAAAGTATTAATTATTGTTAATCACAGAATCATTTTGGCCTGATATCTTTATAACAGATGTGATACTCTGTATCTTGGGGGAACTCCCGGACCCCCATGTTCATCCTTATAACATGATTGTGTGGTATCCAATGCAAAGTTTGTCATGTCAGGTCTTTTTTCGGAAGGCTCATGATGCACTGAGCATTGTTATTATAGTAATGTTCTAGGTTATAATTTCATGTATATAGTTATGAGGCTGAAAATGTGTCCTCATGGCTTAAAATAAGCCCAGGCAAAACTCTCCAGGAACAGAGGGGCAGTTCACACCTCATCAGGGCACGTATGGGACAAACTCAGCCCAGCCTCACAGGAACAAAGGACACTGGCCCATGCAGCAACAAAGGATTGGTTGGACTCTTGACTGAGTCACCCCTCTTCCCTTGGTCAGTTTGGGACTAGGATGAGGTAATGCTCACCTGACCCTGAAGTGGGTGGGGGGGCAAAGTGAAGAGGAAAGAAAGAACATGATAAAAGGAAGAGACGTTTGCCACCTACATCTACAGACACTACCACCAAGTGACTGAAGTGCTGATCAAAGGGGAGAGCCTGGCTGAAGGGCAACCAGCCAGCCTGTGGTGAGAAGCATCTAAGTTTGTAAGGGCACTGAAAGTGTTAAGACCAGCTTAGAATGCGTTTTGCTTTTATTTCATTTGACCAAATCAGACTTGTTGTGCTTTGACTTATAATCACTTAAAATCTATCTTTTGCAGTTAATAAATTTGTTTATTCTACCTGAAGCAGCGCATTTGGTTTGAAATGTGTCAGAGACTCCCCTTGGGATAACAAGCCTGGTACATATCAATTTCTTTTCATACAAGCTTGCAGCGTCCAGTGGCCATAACTGGACATTGCAAGACAGAGGTTCCTAGGGTTGTGTCTGGGACTGGAGATATTGTCATTCGGTTGCACAATCCAAGCAGTGGCTGTTCAAAAGTGCTCACTCATATGCTGGGAGCAGCTTACATGCCAGAGGCTGTGCGTGAACAGCCCAGGAGTGGGGGTTCTCACAGTGGAGCAGGATAAGGCTGGCTCCCAGAGTCGAGGATTGGAGTGACCTAGCAGATCACTGGTTCAGATAATGCCAGAGGAACGTCACAACAGAATGTAAACAATAAAGTACCAAATGTCACTTCTGTAGGTTACAGACTGACCTGTGTGCTGGAGTCGTATCTGGCAGTTGTCCGTATGCCCTTGGTATTGCTGCCATGGCTGACTTCAGTCAGAGCAAAACATCCAAAAATCTAAACCGTGAATCAGGAGGTGCAAATCAACTCAATGTTAACACGGTAACTCAAACATTTTAAAAGTCAAGAGTGTTACTCAATATGGTATTGCTGTAAAAATGAGAGTTAATAAAAATCCAACTGCTTAGTAGGAGGTTGCATTGGGCCAAATTCATCCCTTTTGTAAGCCAGCACAATTCCTGCAATAGGGTGACAGTGCTTTTCCACTGAGCCATCTTTCTGGCAGGTGTTGTAATCCTGCAGGGAGCTGCTGACTCATACTGGCAGGTGTAGATTATTAATTACACCCATCATATAATAAAAGTGGGACTGGCTCTTTGAGTAGAAGGAACTGTTGCCTACAAGACAGGAATGGTGGGTCAGTCTCTCTGTAGGGAAGTCATAGGAACAGCCAGTGCTTAATTTATGCCAGGGCTGAGTGTCGGCACCTTTAGGCTTGGCAGTTCATTTCTGCCCTGGCACTTCTGAGCTTCCTGCGTCAGTTATGAATATGAAAAATTGCTTGACCCTCAGCACCTTATTGATTGAGCCCTGGTATCTCTTTCATTACAAATTAAGCACTGGGAACAGCTAGTTTGGAAAAAGATTAGGCTGTCTACGTTTTATTGAAAAATTGTCAATAATGCAAACACTTGGAAGGGGTAAACTCAGACTAAATCCAGAGTGGGTAAATTCTTTTCTTAGCAAGGTGCGAAGTCCACCGGCTCGCAATTCTACTGCATTCAATGAATTGCATTCCCTTACACTAGGGCTATATTTGGCCTGTTATCTTTATTCTTGCGCATCCTAAAAAGGCAGGGTAGTACAATTGGATTGGGGTGTGATTGGAAAGCAAGCCCGCACCGCACTCAGTCCACAGCAGCGGCTTGGCTACTGTCCCATGAAGCTGGGCCCAGCTTCCCGCTCCAAGCATTGTGACCTGGTGTGTGGAGTCAAAGAACCACTCAGGTTTGACCCAGCTGCCCCTCTAGCATGATGGAGGGGTCCCTGGGCCAAATTTCAGTGAGTGGCACTGCAACCTTGTGTGCCAGGTCACAACACCACTCAGTTTGGGAGCCCTTTCGAAAAGGTGGAAAGATTAAACTGAAACCTAAGGCAAAACTACTGCAACAGATACAAAGCGCTAAGCTCTATTTGATGCTAAGGGTCTTTAATTGTGTCACTAATTGGATTCATATTGGTTTAACAGTGAGCCCATCTACATAATCAACTACTTGCTACATAACATGAGCTGATCAATAAATAAGCATTTTTTTAAAAAAAAGGAATGAAAGAAAAAGATCACTCAGTATTTCAAGTTAGTGGCAGTAAAATGTTGCCAGTATCGATTTCATTATGCTAGTCATCCTAAGGGAAAAAAATGAAATAAAATAAAATGCCTCTGATAAACAGGGAGTGCTCTTTCACAATAATTAATACTGTATCTAGATCTGTCACTAGTGTGATGTTTCTGGACTATGGAATGGAATGGATAATTCACCCTAGTGCTCTGACTGGGTGGCAGAGCCTGCCAATGTAAAGAAAGGTGAATATTAGAGAAGGCCTCCTCTCTCTAACAGTGTAATCTTAAATCTCCTTAAGGACAATGCCAGAGCAAGTAGCGTTAATGGCTCCAGCCCCTCCTTGAGGAGCACCCAAGCCAGTACGACACAGCATAAACAGGATGGGTCAGGCAGATTAACAGAGCCAGACACTAAGGTGGATCTGGGCTGGCTAGGACTCAGAATGTGAGTTGGTTCACTTCTGTTCCTGAAACTTAAGAGAAAGCTTAACTTGTAGTGAAGTGAAGAATAGATGAGAGTAAATATACATGTTGGCTGTCTTAAAATAACCTTTTTCTCTAATGCTTTGTTCTAATGGCTAAATAAAAATACTTTGCTTTAAGAAGTCTGTTGGTCAATATCACGAGTCACAGGTTCTGGCAGGGTGGAAATGCAGGTGCCTGAGATCCAGTCAGACCTGCAGGGTAATAAGTGGTTTGTATCCGGGCCCCAGTTTAATGATATGTCTAGACTCCAATCACAGGGTATGACTGCAGCTCAAGCAAATATTTCTGACCTACTTTTAACATCACTAGCTCAAGGCTAGCACCATGAGTAAATTACCTAGAGTTCTGGGCAGGCTTGTGTCACACTACCGTGGTTTCACTGCTCTGGCACTCAAGCTAGGCGGCTACTCGAGCTGCAATCACACCCTGTTATTGCAGACTGGACAGACCCTAAGAGTGGAAGAACTGCAAAATTCCACCCCGAGTCAGGTAATGGTGAAGGGCTGAACACCTGCATTCAGAGATCAAAAAGGGCCAAGAGGTGCTGCTAGCCCCTTAACCATGACAATAGCCAACCCTGAAGAGTTACCCCAAAATTACCTCCATGTTACTGGTTTGTTTCATGAATTCCTGATGCCTTTCAGAGCCAGTATTCGCAATTGCACCACCGAACACCTGAAAACAGAAAATGAGAGAGATGACTGTGAAATCTCTGTCAAAATGCTGGAAAGAGTGCTTGAATAAACACAACAATCACTAAGCATGACATTCACCCTTAGTAGGGGGCCAACAGAAGTGTCCAACACTTACGTCTCACTTAAACGCTATTTTCGGGGCTTAAAGTGGTGATCTGGCTTTGTGCTAGCTCCTCTGCACTGGACTGAATGTCATACAAAGTCAGAACACACTTTGCATTATACAGAAGAGAGGCCAAGGATGGAATGGGTCATGGAGACGTTGCTCCTCATGACAAGCCCAGCTTTTGGCAGCTGTAACGGAACACTCAGTGGGTTCACTTTCCACTGGCGTCTGTAGTTACAGGTGCAAAAGCCCAGTTTAGGGATGCAAAACCTTTGAAAACATACTAGCTCACTGCACGTAGTTTGGTTTTAAATGACTTGGGGTCTGAATCTGAAGTTGGCCAGCAAATCTATCCCAGATCAGCAGTAATTGAAAGCTTTTACAATCTCATGCTGTTCTAATTACAAAACAGTTGGTGGTCGTAATTCAGTTCCTGCTGGACAGCTATCTACGTCACAAAATCACAACCACAGCTGGTACTAAGTAGCAGAGCTGGCCACATATCATCAGTCAAATAGATCATTTAATGGACATAGAAATAGTCACTAAATAATACATTCAGCCAATGTGATTCAAACATCTCTATTGACTATCCTTACTGGAAGATTCAACTGAAGGACAAAGGATTGAGGGACAGATCCAAGGCCCATTGAAATCAATGGGAATCTTTCCACTAGCTGCAGTGATTTTGGGAGCATGCCCTGAATGAACAAGGCCAATTTCCCCTCTGACACAAAAAAGGGCTGGCCCCTCCAAGATGGAGGTGAGGCTCATGTGAGGAAGTTTTCAGTATCAACACCTCTGATGCACCTGTTCTATTATCCAAGAGTGAAGTCCTGGCATTACTAAAGTCAATGGCAAAGGTGCGTCCCATCGATTTCAGTGGAATCAGAATTTTGCACCAAGCCTGTCCAATTCCTCACTTTTAAACAGTTTAACTCACTTTTCTTATTTAAAAAGAGATAAATAGTTGTATCGAGATATTGTTTTTAGAAAATGTTCCTCAAAGAGGGGGAAAAAAAAATCTATGAAAATGCAGTGCGACACAGTAACAAGACTTTTCTCTGAACTGAACTTACCTGAGCATTTAACAAATATTTGGTACCTAGAGACCAATCATACATCCCTAGGCAGTTTATAAGAACCATAATTTTCAATGGCTTCTCCATGATATCTTCCAGTTTAAGAAACTCATATTCAAAGAGCCTTTTACAGCGTAGGAATGTCAGCTCACGATACTTCTCAAGGGTCACATCTTCTCCGGGGTAGCGAGCAAAGACAGGATCATTTTCAAAAGCAGAGAAGATTCTATTCTTGAGGGGAGAAGTTGGCAATAGATATTTAATACCAGAAAGTTGGACGAAGTTCAGTATTAAAGAATCAAGTTAATTTTCCTCCCTGGCTGAATTAGGCTTTCTAGCACAGCAGCTGTTTGTTCAGCCAAAATAAAGAAATAAATATCTAAATAAAATTTAAAAACACAAAAGGCTGAATTAAAACAACTGATATATGCAAGAGAAAAATATATTAAAATGTGGTTTTACAGATAACGTGAGTGCCAGATGCATCTTTCAAAGTGAGGCAGCCACACACTTAGCACTGCATGAGTCAGAAATTCCTGTAAATTGCCATTTATTAAAATTAAATCTCCACAGTATTGGATGAGTCAACATATCCCAGGAACAGTGTTAGGCCATAGTTGCCTCACATGGTTGCATTTTAGCTGCATTATTATTTGATTATTGGCAGGAGTCTAATATTGTTTTAGTGCTAGTCCTCCTTTGAGCATCAGTGTAGAGCACTGAGGGTCATATTCAGGCTCTTCGCCAACTAGCAGTGGCTGTGTAATGCCATTTCAGCCATTATGTGGCCACCTACGACTGCTCTCTTCCCAGAAGGGAGCAGTTGCACAGTCCATCTAGTCCAACTGCCAACTATTGCCACCAGGGCTGAGTTCTAGGAAGAGACTGCGCACCTTCTAATGGGCTAACTTGGAGCAGTTCCTTCCCTGGCTGACTGACTGACTTATAATCTGCCCAGGACAATTTTTAAAGGGAGCTTGTATCTGTGAAGATGTCTGTGTCTTCTTAGGCAAACAGCTTCATTCATATAATCTAAGGAGAAACACACAGTGCTTTTGGCAGAAGATGTGCCTTTCCCTGCTCTTCAGAGAGAAGGTGACTGGGAGGAAAAAGAGGGAACTCTCTCTCCCCCCATGAAGACTATTGTATTAATTTTGATGAAATAAATGGGCCCAAAGAGTGAAAGGTGTTAACGTGACCCTGAAACTGTCGAACATTGAACTGTTTAAACAAGGTTTGGCGTTCGGTATACAGAGATCTTTTATGTTGTCAAAGATCTCTGTATACCACACCCCAAACCTTGTTTAAACAACATAAAAGAGTGGACTGGAATGGACTTCGTGGAGACTCAAACACTGACACACAATCGTCAGGAGACAATTGGTTGATTGCTCATCAATGATGGTGCCCCAGTGACCAATGCACTTATGGGAGTGATGATGATGATGATGATGATGATACAGAGATCTCAACCTGCTTAGTCCCATGACAAACACACCATGTTTGTCACCTTTTATCATAACCCAGCTCATAACAATATGCGGTCTTGGCTGGCTAAGTCAGACTCTTATTATACAGAAGGAGAAAGGAGAGGAATAGGAAAGAGAAGAAATGAAGTAGGGAAGGAAAAGGACTGAGCAAGAGACAGAGACAGTGGGTGAGTCTGTCTGTCAAAGTGTCACATCCCAGATGGGTGTTTGGAATTCAGCCAGAGCTAGTGGAGGTGATGATGTCATGCCAGTCCCTTTCTTGGCCTGGTCAGGACTTCTCTCAGTAAATGACAAAGACCCAATGGTATTACGGGACATCCAAGGAGATGGTGGGGGTGGCAGCCATGATGGTAAAGCTTGTTGCAGCAGCTGCTGGCAGACAGCTGCTTCTTCTCCTTAATTTTCCCACCCCTAGTGGTTTTTTTTTCTTTTAAGACCCCAAAAGGGAGTGATGGGCTGAATAGCCCATCCCCTCAATATTTTGTTTACTAATTAGGCCAAATTTTTGACACCCCAGTTTTGGTCAAGGTAGATAAAAATCAATACTTTAAAATAAAATAAAAAAAACTCAATTTTTTTCATTTAAATTAAATACAGGTTTTTTTAAAAAAGTAAACCTAGTTAAAATTAGATTTGAAACTGACAATCTATGTTAAGGCCTAAACTTAATATCTATTAAAATAATTTAAATTAAATACAAAAAATAATATAAATTACTACATATTTTTGCCTAGTTTTAATGAAGGTCAAACCACTGAACTGGTAGAAGTGACTTACTAAGCACCTGGAACTAGATTTTGTTGAAGTGCTAAACCAGCTTTTGACAACAGTAGTCTTTTCTGCCGGTGCAGAGAGAATATTTTCTTCATTACAGTTTATTCAACGTGTTCAGTTCAATTACTAGATCATTCAAATTTAAGAAACCAAATGGAAGTTGAAAAAGCAGAAAACACTTGTTTTCCTGTTCCAATCTATGAATAAAAACTAGGTGTGAGAGGATGAAATCTACTAGTTCTAAAATATCGAAAGACATGGTGACCGGAAACAATCAGTTCAATTCACTAACTACAGATAATGCTTCCTCTGTTTCATAAATCAGCTAGTTTTAAATACAAACCATGTTTTGATTATTTTTTTTATTAAATAAAATTAGTTTTAATATGCTGAATACATAAAAAAAGTTAAAGTACTGTTGTGCATTTTTAATTAAATATTCCATCCAAATAGTTTCTCAAATCACAGGTTAAAAAAAAAATCTTCTAGTAAATAAGAAATGCATCATTCACCTTTTTCTAATAAAATACGTAAACACTAACAATCTGAATAAAGGTTAACTTAAGCTTCATAATTGCTTAAATGTACATAGATATTGTGTATCCTCCCGATTAGTGAAAAGAAGCACCAAATTTAGTGTAAAGACTATATTTAGTTGCAAATCAGCATGTTTTAATGGTTACCAGCCAATGAGAATAAACCTCTCTTTAGGAAAATAACTAAAGTACAAATGCAAAACATGATTAAAATCGATTATTTAAATCAAGATTTTCTGCATGCTGATTTAAAATCATGATTAAAAGCAGTCATTTAAGTCACTGATTTAAAATCAGTCCACCCTGATTTTGGTCCATCGATTTCTTGTTTCATTTTTTGGTTTACCAGGCACGATCTTAATACAGTTCTTTAATTATGGTAATAGGCTTTTTGTTTAGACTAATTTTTTTTTGTTTTTGTTTCCCCTTTGCAGTTTCTCTCATTTATTGGAACATTTGATAAACTTTTAATTAGTTTTTATTAGTTGAGCTTACAATTAGGGTCAATTTGTAGTCCCAGTTATTACAACAGTGTTATCTGCCTGTGCAGCTCTGCAACTCCCTGGTACAAAAGAGTATTTTTGTCCTTTAGCTTTTTAGTAGGTCAGCCAGACGCAGAGCAAGGTATTTACGATCCCTCTGATCTTTTAAGGTTTGTGTATCTAAAGCCCAGAGATACTTTTGTGATGCTAGCAGACCAGGTGCCAGCTCAAGCCAAAGTCCCCACATCTCAAGTGAATACTGGCAAATATATAGCTAGTATCAGTCTGGCTTGCCTGTTTGTAAGTATTGTTAAAATTGGTTCTAAGAAAGTGTTTAGACTTCATTGAATGCTTGTGACTTGATTTGTTGCATGTATTAATCTCACTTATAACATCTGTTCCCATATTGTATGGTAATATTTGAGTGGTTGTATTGTGAGCCTCTGTGACTCACCAAACAAGAGAGAGACATTAACTAGGGTAAAGTGCTGATCTTCAATAGAAGACGTTAAGTCCTGTCCAACAGGAAAGGTCTATCAGCACCAGACGCACTATTGTGGGACATTAAAGAGGACAAAAGACGTTTGTTCTGCCCTCCTCCATGTGAAGATGAGTCATGCAAGTGGATTCCTCCCATCAGGGCAGCTTGCAGCTCAGGGCATACAGCAAGAGGGGATAAAAACTCCTAACTATCCCTGCTTGGATTCTGGGGGTTGGGAGGAGGAAAGGGTTTTCTAACATAAGCAAGAAACCCCCAGATGTTTAGTCTGGGTTAGCCCTAAAGGACATATACAACTTTTTTATTATAGCAGCTTCTATTATCTTTTGAAACTTAAAATTGTAACTCCTTTGTGTATATATGTTTACCTGTTTTAACCTTATAAATAACTCTCGTTTCCTTTTCCTATTTAATAAATATTTATTAGCGTTTACTAGAGGATTGGCTACAAGCGCGGTCTTTGGTGTGAGATCTAAAGCGCAACTGACTTGGGGTAAGTGACATGGGGGTAACCTTAATATTGCTGTGATTCTTGGTGAAGGGATAATCTATCTCAAAAATATGATCACCTGGGGGCTGCGATCGATCAGAGTACCCAAAGGGACTGACTCTATGTTAATGCTTTTTATAGTGCCTGAAGAGTGTCCACATGATAACAGGTGGTGCAATCTAAGGGCAGGTCTACACTTAAAATGCTGCATCAGGACAGCTGCACCTGTGCTGCTGCCGTGCTAAAGTAAAGATGCTCCTATGCCGACGGGAAAACTTCTCCTGTTGGCGCAGTTAATCCACCTCCCCGAGACGTGGTAGCCATGTGGACAGAAGAAACTCTTCCGTCGATGTAGTGCTGTCTACACGGCAGGTCAGGTCAGTATAACTATGTCAGTCAGGGGTGTATATAGGGTAGACCTGGCCAAAGTATAGAACTCACCATTTGGGATTTGTGCCCAGTCTCCTAACAGCCTGCCCTGCGGCTGGTACTCCTGCTCTCGAGTCAGTGCAGGCAGCACTACATCTTCCATCTGGATAGGGTCTTATGCAAATATAGTAGGCCACTGCTTTGTTAATTGGAAATGGAGACTTTAATTTGGTGTCTGCTGTAATTTAGTATTGCTTCCCTATATTCATCATTAGTAGTTAAATAAAAAAAAGTGATATCTGATCAGTGCATTGAAAGAAGTATTATTTAGAAGTCAGTTCTACTCTAAAAAGTGACTACATAAAAATGGTAAACCACTTGCGTGCTGATAGTCCTCCAATGCCTCTCTCCTCAACACTGACCCCTCATTTATTACTTCAGCTTATGCCCTCCCCTTCAAAAATACCCTCACTTTCCCCAGACAACATAGCAATCCTTGGAAAAAAACATGAACAAAACTTACCTTGAATTGGATGAGATCTTCTTCATCTATAAACACTGCCATCTCCTTCCAGCTGAAGGAAGCCCTCTTACGGTACTCACAAAGTGGCCCCTCAGGGAAATCTGGTAGCAACATGTCCCAAGAACTTTGGTGGCAAGTGGCTTCTTTCAGATCACTAGTCGATGACATCTTGAATTTAAACACTTCTGCATCCAACAAGAACATATCTCCAATGAACTAAAACACTGAAAATGTCTATTTTTTTCCCCACAAGTACTTTTATTAGTGGATAAAAAAGGGAATTAAAGAGTGTGTCAGTATGTACCTCATCCTTTGAGGCCCCAGGGTCCCACTACACCCTGCCACAAAAGAAGAGCAGCAAAGGTGGGTCTCAGGTCTTCTTAGAGAGGCCTCATTCGAAGCAGCCAATCAGACCCCAGTAGGCTCTGTTAAAAGGAGCTGCAGGGGCTTAGCAGCTCAATTCCTGGCTAGGGCCAGAGGGACATGGAAGGGTACTCTGCTCTAGCCAAAGGGAGCTGGACAGCCTGCATTAGCTAAATCTGTGAGCAAGAGGAGCTGAGAGCTGTAGCCCTAAAGTAATAGGCAGAGGTAAAAAGGCTTGGTCCAGGAGCAACCAAGTAAAGGAAGCAGCACATTGCTTCTATTTATAGGGTCTCTGGGTTGGGGCCTGGCATAGCGGGTGGGCCCAAGTACCCCCATCAGCTAAAGGGGAAATGGCCCAAGCCCTGAGAAGGGGATAAGGCTTATTTAGAAGCCCAAACAAAGGGCTGGAAGTTAAGGGCTCAGGGACAGGGCTGAAAGACTCTGTTTGGTGGACTCTTGGTTACTGCACCCCTCTTTCCCCCCCTCAAAATCCCCCAAAAACAGAAACCCCAAACCTTGAGATGACCTGTCTGGAGAGTTGATGCAGAGATAACTGGTGAAGACAAAGAGGCTCCAGGGAGACAACCCTGGGGGCGGTGCTCTCTAACAGGGCAGGGAAGGACTTACAGTTAGCCCAGAAGGGTCTGAGAACGGAGCCCAGAAAGGGAGCTGAAGACACAACAAGGGTGCAGCAATAGTTCTTGTTGGGCCTTTGTTACCCCGGAAGGGGTTCATTCATGCCTACTGACTGTGTTTGACTTGACTGGAGGGTTGAGCCACTGAAGATCTACCTTGTGAGGTTGGCTGCCCACAGGGGTGCCTGGAGAAAAAGAAGATGGCGGCCCCACACCCAGCTCACAGCAGTAACTTCTGAGAGGTGAGTGCATCCCATCACAAAATTCTTCATTAAATCCATACATAATCATTCAGAAGGGACAGGGACTACAGACTCAACTGTTAAGACTGGCCTTCTCTTTTTCTAACTTAACTGATTTAGTACAAGTTAAATAACTGTTTTTGATCAGATACAAATGGCTTATACACTCTTATTAAAATGTGAACTGAGCAATGTGAAAAAAATATAATTTATGCATATTAATAAAACTAGATAAAAGGAAGATTTAGATAAAAGGAGCAGCAGAAGAAAGTGCTGTGATTTAAACATCAGTAAAAAGATTAGCTCGCTCCCAAATGAAACACTGTAATAAAATATCAAAGCATCTCCACACATGCAAAAAAAAACAAAGCGTAAAATGCAGGAGATGAAAGCATTTCTTTTCTTCCCTGACTTGCCAGTTAATGTTCAAACGAACTATTCCAAAGGGCATTTGTCAGTCAGCACTTTATAACCAAACATTTTATTCTCGCCGTATCACCAAAGTGACCAATGAGTGCCAGGAAGCCAAGGATCACACTGAAGCCAAACTAGACAGAAGTGATGTTGGCAGGGAGACAGAACTTTGGGGAACTGGCAGGAGCTCTGACCTCCTCTTCCATTGAGGTCATCTGCCCTTGTGTTATCCCGTACACCTATGCAAAATGCATGTAAAAATGACTGTAAAATACTACCAAATCAGCATGGTATCACTCTGTACCTGCAGTACACAGGTATAAAAGAGAAGGGCAGAATCACTACCCGGCCCTTTGCATCCACAGGCTATTTAGGGTATGTCTTCACTGCAGAGTTAACTCATGCTCTTACTTGGGTGTTGCTTCTATGGCCCTTCCCATCCACACACATAAGCCCTCATGCAATCCAGACTAGCTGAGTAAAACTTTCACTCCGGGTAGTAACCCACCCACTTTGCAGTGAGACCTCAAGCTAAACCACTTGAGTGCTGATAGTCCTCCAATGCCTTCCCCCCACAATGCAATGGGAAAGTCATAGAGCATCTCCTCTTACTGCATCACAAAGAACCATGGGAGATGCCCCTAGATATCCTACCAACACATGCTGGAGGGGGCACAGTACCAGTGAGGACACAGTAACTTGGATAGGGCTTTGCGGTGTGGATGTTCACATTGAAGGCAGGCTAACCTGGGTGCTGATCACCCAAGCTAACTCTGCAGTGAAGACATATCTTCAGTAAAAAACAAAAAACAAAACAAAAAAAACCCATCTGCAACCATTGTATCAAGACACAGTTGCATTGAGAATAGACTAGATTAAGCCCCCCGTGAAAGGGATACCCTTGTGACAGCAGGGACGGCCACTGCATTCTAAACTTGTATTTTCAGCCACTTAAAACTTTCCCCAAAATACTGACTTTTTAGGCTGCAATGACTTAGAAGCCTAACTCCTTTTTGTAATTTCTGAAGACCTCTCCCCACCCAAGGACTAAAATTGATGTGTTCTAACATTGCCCTGGATCCAGCAAACTGTGGGTAGAAGTCTCAATAAATACCTACAAATACAAATTGTTCATCTCACAGGATCCAGACAGCTATGTTAAAATGTTACCTTCTCATCTAAATCATTGCTTTCACTATTTCCATGAAAAACCCTTCTTTTCTACCTGCTTGTAACTTTTCTCAAATATTTTCCTTTAGGCTGAAATATAGAATCATAGATTATTAGGGTTGGGAGGGACCTTAGGAGGTTCATCTAGTCCAACCCCCTGCTCAAAGCAGGACCAATTTTTGCCCCAGATCCCTAAATGGCCCCCTCAAGGATTGAACTCAGAACCCTGGATTTAGCAGGCCAATGCTCAAACCACTGAGCTATCCCTTCCTCCCGACATCACATGCATTGAACAAGTGACTTGGAAGGGGGGAAGCCAGGAAAGCTCCCCTATTCTCCTCTCTAAATTATCTTGTTCCTGGTTCTTGTTACACACTGAAAAACTTCCTAGACAAAGAATGTACCTCTTCCCCTGCACGCTTCTTTTTTTGTTGTTGTTTATATTACCATTTTCTAGGTAGATTACAATGTACTAATGTGTTCAGACTGGCAGTGTAACCTTTGGCTGAGCACAGAGGTTTTGTTACCATGTCTTTCATTTGATAGACTAATATATGTATTCATGTTACTTTAATTGATGCACCTAGATGTGGAGGCAACAGGTGGCGTTGTAAATCCTTAAATAAACAAATAGCTCTCTCCATGGTTTTCAGGTCTTTACTGACTTCTGCTCCCCAGCTAGGAATTTCACAAATAAATCACTCCAAAGGTGTTCATATTATTATCATTTTGTAAGCAAACATGGAATTCACCCTCCCTCTGACCTTACGCTATGCTCATAGTCCACATATAAATTACTCATCGGAGACACTTAATGACAAAATACAGGGTCTAGAATTCAAACTCAGCTTTTGTTTAAAAGTGCACTGTCTAGTCAATGAGAGTTTGTTTTAAAAGGAATAACATTTATACTGCGGCATTTGGAACCCCTCCCAAATATTGCAGAATCCTGCTGATAGAGGTCTCCATCCTGCAGCTGGATCTGTACAGGCAGAAATCTGTGCCTGTGCGGAGTACCACTGAATTTAACAGGACTCCATGGGGGTGTGAAGATTTAGTTGCAGGATCAGGGCCATATAGCTCAATTATGCCCTACAGAGATACCATGGGGTGCACTGGAGAATCTCTGGAAGCATGCACAGAGTGCCTCCACTGTTACACCTTTCCACAGGGTGCAGGACACTCTCTCCCTGCAACCCGCCAGCTGCATCTTATTCTCCACCCCTTTTGAAATAGCTTGTGCCACTAGACCTACACAGTCCTGCTGCTGCAATTGTACCCAGTAGGGGGAACATGGGAGCAAAGGAAGGAAGTGTCATGGTCCAGATTCACTCAAATATTTAGGTACCACTGCGATCCACAAAATTAATCCTGCTTATCTTCCACCTAAACTGTAAGTGCCTAAACAAGTGCCTAAGGGACCTATAGTGTAGACAAAGCCTTATACAGCAAAAATGGAGGCCCTAAGTTTCTGCCCCAGAGAGGCAGCTGGACGTCTCTCATGCCTAAGCCCCAGCATGATTCTCAAACCAAGTGAAAATAGGTGTTGCCTGGCCTACCTTGCCTGCGGGGCCTTATCCAATAGGCATCCTTTGAGCATGCCTAACTGCACACACAATGGTTGGGGGGAGGGAACTTCCTTACTAACTTTAGTCCAGTTATTCGGGTAGTCCCCTAGGATGCGGGAGATCCCAGTTCAGTTCCTTCTCTCCCTAATGAGAAAGGATTTGAACGGGGTTCCCCTGCTCTCAGATAAGAGCCCCTGCAGGGTCTGATCCATTGCTTGGTGATGCAATACCTATGTCTCTGCTGATTTAGGCCCAAGTGCTCTTTCATCCCATTGTACACCCACACAGAGAGGGGGCAGATCCTCAGCTGGTGTAGACTATCATAGCTCCATTGAAGGGAACAGAGCTAATAATCACCAGCTGAGGATCTGCTTCAGGGACTCGACATAATCAGATTTATATGAATTTTAATCCTTTTGGTTTGTAAGATAACGGTACCCTGATCTCTACTCAGAGACCCATGGCCAACTCGTTTATTAACTTGATCTTGGATTAACTCCTTTTGAGTTAACATAAAGCAATCTTGAATTACTGTTACAATGAAAAGAAAAGGAGGACTTGTGGCACCTTAGAGACTAACAAATTTATTTGAGCATAAGCTTTCGTGAGCTACAGCTCACCTCATCGGATGCATTCCTGTAGCTCACGAAAGCTTATGCTCAAATAAATTTGTTAGTCTCTAAGGTGCCACAAGTCCTCCTTTTCTTTTTGCAGATACAGACTAACACGGCTACTACTCTGAAACCTATTACAATGAAAGTTTGAGTTAATCAAACTGCTGTTAGGTAAACTGTTTAAAAACAAAAGTTACCGCCGGGGCCCACCCCCCTCAAACACACATCAATTTTGGTCTTTGTTCCCCATCTTATGATCTCACTTCTCTCCTCATCCACCAGCCTACAGGCTGCTGAGGATCTTGTTCTTGCAATCAGCTCTTTTATATTGTGTTTCAAACCTGAACAGTGAGGGAGGACCCTCCCAATGTAATCCCAGATATGAGTAGAAGGAGGGGGGAATTCAAGCCATGCTGATTGAGGGGAAGAGATAGATGGGAAAGGCATAAAAATCAGCTTGCAGTGAGCCATAAAAATGCCAGAAATTAATCTGCATGCAAAAATGGGCAGAACCTACTGGGTGAAAATCTGAAAAGCCTGAGTTCCACTAAAATCAGGCCCATGGAGTGCCCACTTGGTGGTGTAGACAGAGGAAGTTCTCTGCTACCTCCTACTGCAACCTACTCACAGCTTACCAGAAGGTTGCATACTTGTTCATGTGGGCTGACATCCTGTGTTATCATGCAGCTGGAGGTGGGGGGACTGGTTGGAGTGGAGCGTGAGACCCAGCTGGGAGGGAAGGAGGCAAGGGGGCTGGCTGAGTGTATACCCTGGCCTACCTAAACGACGAAGGAGCAAGTGACCCTTTAGTTTACCAATAATGGTTTCACTCTTCTCCTTTCCCACTTCTCTCTCTTCTCTATTTTTAACCCCTTAGCATCTCTTTCCCCACAACCTGATCCTCTTAGAATGATGCCACAGCACAGCTTTGCAGTTGTGGGTGATAATGTTTTGGAAGAGGAGTGGGCAGTAGAATTTCTGGGTGCCATCCTTCAGACACACAAGAGAGTTAGCAGCCTGGCATTGGTGCAGTGAAGATGCTGAGGAACTGGCTTTAGAAGAGAAACAGAAAGTAACAGGCAATGGAAAAGAGCTTGAGCTGAAGCAGAAAAATAAACAAACTACTTTTCTGACACTCAGGCAGTAAAAAAAAGGGCAAGTCCATGGGGTGGTGAACTGGGCAGAAAGTCAGAGCCTCAAACCAAAGGATACAGGTTAGACTGATCTGAAGCAAGGAGGAAAACAAGATCAGAATCCTGCAATGAATGATGCAAGTGTGTAACTTCATTACATGGTAGCTCCATGGAGCTCAATGAGATGATGCATTTGAGTAAATTAATGCTCATATGTAAGCATTTGGAGAACTCAGGCCTTTTGTGTTTTTTAAAAATTCCATGACTTTCTTTACATCTTGGGATTTGTGTGTGGATGTGACTGTAAACAACTGGACCTGTTGCACGGAAAGCTGCCAAGTTAAAAATGGGGCACACGGGGGAACTCTTTTTAGTAGTGAAAATTCATAATTGCGTAATAATAGCTGCCGATAAATCAGTACAGAACCATTTGCAATATACTGCTGAGAAATAACAAGGCACAAATAATGCAGCCCAGACACTCGTGAGCGATCGGCGTTCAGGGAATGGCATAAAGTAAAAGAACTGTCACTTATCAATACCACCACAGCAGCCCGACATGCTCCTTGGGAAAGGCCCCTGCAGTATAATGCACAACCATCAGCGTGAAATAATTAAAAACGCGGTACAGAAATGACCCTCTGCTGTCCAGCCAGCCAGAAACGCAACAACAAAGAGGGAAGAGTAAACTACACACTGAACAACCTGTCGAGGTTTTATTAGAGAACCCTTTATATATATGGATTACGACCCACGAGGGAGCCTTTCAGCGGGGAATGACTATCACACTTCACCGCCCCAGGGCCACCACCTGGCCCGTCTCCCTCCCCGGCTGTGGGTGAGGAGAAGGGTCCCGTGAATGGGACCCTGGGAAGCGAGGGAATCAGACACGGGCACAGAGGAGAGCTCGCCATGGCTCTATACGCGGATCAGCTGCTTCTGCGGTTGCCTTTGGCTTCTCCCCTTCGCTGCCAGGCTGGCTCTGGAGTGAACCCCCCAGGACGCAGCCACCGGGAAGGGGGCAGCCAACGGGACCCCCGCCGGGGCGGAGAGTCCGTCACTCACTCACTTACCTGCCGCGGCCGCCGCCCCAGCCTGCCTCGCCGCAGGAACTGACGGCACAAGCCTGCGCCTCGCCCGCCTCCGCCCCGCCGCCGGTGACACGCTCGCTCCGCGACGCCGGCCGGGCTGGGGCTGGGGCCGGGGCCGGGGCCGCGGGGCACATGGGGCTGCTGGCGGGGGCGATCGCGCTGCGGGACAGCGCCGCGCTGCTGCCCCGGGGCTTCTGGGCCGCCGTCAGCGTCTGGCTGGAGAAACCCCAGGTGGTGAACAAGAGACTGAGCGGCTCCCGCATCGAGGCGGAGAGGAGAGTCCCCGCCCCGGCGGTGGCTGGGCGCAGGGCCGGGCCGGGCGGGGGGACGGGGGCAGCGGAGAGGAGGGGGGTGACTGGGGATGGGGGGAAGGGGACAGGGGATGGGAATGGGGGGAGGGGGATGGCTGGGGATGGGGGGAAGGGGACAGGGGATGGGAGGGGGATGACTGGGGATGGGGGAAAGGGGCCCGGGGCAGAGGAGGGGAGGGGGGTGACTGGGGATGGGGGGAAGGGGACAGGGGCAGAGGAGGGGAGGGGGGTGACTGGGGATGGGGGGAAGGGGACAGGGGATGGGAGTGGGGGGAGGGGGGTGACTGGGGATGGGGGGAAGGGGACAGGGGATGGGAGTGGGGGGAGAGGGATGACTGGGGATGGGGGGAAGGGGACAGGGGATGGGGATGGGGGGAGGGGGATGACTAGGGATGGGGGGAAGGGGACAGGGGATGGGAGTGGGGGGAGGGGGATGACTGGGGATGGGGGAAAGGGGACTGGGGCAGAGGAGGGGAGGGGGGTGACTGGGGATTGGGGGAAGGGGACAGGGGACAGGAATGGGGGGAGGGGGATGACTGGGGATGCTGGGAAGGGGACAAAGGCAGAGGATGGGAGGGGAATAACTGGGTACTGGGGGCAAGGGAGGGAAGAGGAGAGGCAAGTGACTGCTGGGGATGGGGCTGTCCCTCCTCACACAATGCTGGAAGCTCTCTGGAGTGATTTCTCTAGCATGATTGCTCAGGAGGATTGGGAAATGCCAGCCTTCATTAAAGAACTTGGGAAAGAGAATCAGCCTGAGACAGATGCTCTCGGCCTCGATGTGGTCCTCAGAACTCTGTTCCCTAAAAGTCACCGTCACCATTGTTCCACTGCACCAAGAAAAGAAATGGTCATAAAAGGTAATTTAACAAAGGGGATGAATGACAACACAGAGCCAGAGTTGTGGAAACTAGCTGGGGCTTTCATATGTGCAAATTTCAGCTGCCTCCTGGACCCATAGCAAGAGGGGATCATAGAATCATAGAAGACTGGGTTGGAAGAGACCTCAGGAGGTCACCCAGTCCCTTGCTCAAAGCAGGACCAACACCAACTAAATCATCCCAGCCAGGGCTTTGTCAAGCTGGGCCTCAAAAACCTCTAAGGAAGGAGATTCCACCATCTCCCTAGGTAACCCATTCTAGTGCTTCACCACCCTCCTAGTGAAATATCCAACAATACTATCCAACCTAGACCTCCCCCACTGCAACTTGAGACCATTGCTTCTTGTGCTGTCATCTGCCACCACTGAGAACAGCCTAGCTCCATCCTCTTTGGAACCCCAAAGCAAAGGATGATAGCAAAGGAATGAAGTCACCCTGGAAATTCCTGTGATGGTATCAAGGTCAACAGTGTCAGGTGAAAGGTAGTGAAAGGTATTTCCCACAGGTGCTAGCAGAGTGTGTCTGACTGTTTTGTCTTTAAACATATTAGTAAAATACTTCAGACACTACCTTTTTGCGGGGAGGGCAGTAGGAGAATTTGACTTTGAAATGTGAACATCAACCTTTTAGATAAATGGGCTGAGGGGTTGTCTAGTTTCATTGCAATGACACTGTTTTTCCTCTCCAATGCACCTTCCCAATCTTAATTATCTTTCCTCATAATCTCACATTTCTTATGGGAGTGGATAAAGTAGTACCTACAATAAGAATACCTCCGATATCTTCCATTGAAATACTATTTTCAAAATACTGACCATCAATAGGCCTCTGTGAATCAAACGAACACATCCTTCAACCTACAGAAGTATAGTAAAGCACTATGTAAATGCTAAAGATGGGATTTTCAAAAACACTTAACAGGCAGGCACCCAATTCACATGGAAAGTCAACAGGAGATTTTGAAAATTCCACCCTAAATATTTATTATTGAATTTGGTATGTCTGTTACCCTGATATTGGATCCAAGTGCACTTTTAAAGGACACTGACAGCCTCAAACTAGAATCCAGCCTTTAAAATACCATATTTTTTCAGCTCCTCTTCTAATCTTGAAAAACCTATTACCACCCAAAATGAAGCACTGAGAAAATTCCAGCTTCTACTAGATTTCTTCACAGCCTCATGCTTTATACTATTGCTAAATTTAGCCTGTCTGTTCCATTCTTGTGAACAAGGAGGATATTGAAAGAATGCTTGTCTATTTTAAGAAGAAAGTAGAAGTATGGTGGGGGGACTGGTTGGAGCTCCTACAGAAATAGGCCAAACAAAAACACAGCTGGCAGTGTAGGTGTAATGGTAGATTTACAAAGCTTGACAATAGCCTTTGAAAGTATAGAACTAAAAAAGGACATCTGCAGCTGTAGAACCTGACGTGGCTTGTAAGATTTTTCAAAGCAACTGGGGTCTCTCTGTCTCTTTCAAACTATCTTTTGCTTAATAATCCTGGTATTTAGGGTTGCCAATCCACCAGGATTGGCCAGGAGTCTCCAGGAATTAAAGATGAATCTTTAAAGGATGTCATATGATGAAATCTCCAGAAATACGTCCAACCAAAATTGGCAATCCTGCCTAGCATGGAATTTTAAGCTTTCCTGAACAGACACATATAGTAATGTGTTCTATGTACAGACCATCTTACTTTTTATGACCCTGATCCTGCAGTGTATCCATTCAGAGTGGATCTTTACACCTGTGTGTAATCCCATTGAAGAAATACGCAGGGTGTGGATTGAATTCTGATACTGGTCCTTGGAAAGGAACTTAAATCCAAAAGCGAGTAAAGTAACTGATCTAAGACACCAACACTGATAGCTGCCTTGAAATACTCAAATGTCTTGGAATTCTTACTCAGTACCTTTTCTGAAACCATTTACCGTGTGTATTGTACTTCTGAATAATTTTTTGAGGATGGAAAGAAAAATCACTTATCTCATGTTTTTATTAGTCAACAGCCCTGTGTCTGGTTGTTTTAAAACTTTCCCAGGGGATTCCATCCATACGGAATAGCTTGGTAGACGTTACAAAAAAAGAAAAGAAAATGATTTCGGAGCATTCAGTTTAGAATGGGTTTATATAGTCTCACATCAGATAGGGGACTGGGTAAAGATGGATTTTGTTTATTAAGGTCATGCTTACCAAATCCAGTGCTGTACAAAAGTGCAGTGCTATCTAAATGTATCCATACTAGTCACATCCTTTTCCTGATCCTCCATTCCTTGCTCACACAGAACTGCTGTTGAGATCAGTAGGAATTTTGATGGTCTAAGGAATGTAAGCGTAGGCCCTGACTTCCTATTTGGTGCCCTGTGACTATGTTGTTGTGTTGGAATGTATGTTTTGATGAAAATAAATAGAAAAGGACAAACAAATACTGACTTATTTTGTATTGCTGCCAACTGAAGGGTGTTGGAGAAATTCAACAGCAAAATATTTGCTAGAGGATACTTTTGTGGTTACCTTTATAAATTAATAATGCCAATGTAGACCAATAACAGCAGTGATAATTCTTTTATAGCAATGCCATATGGAACATATTAAGCAATTTAGGGTTATTTTATAGGAGGCTATCTGGATATATTGAAGATGTGGGAGGTAAAATCAATAGCATGTGAGGACTAGTTTATGTCATGCTATTTATGGTTTGTGGCCCTCCTCTTTGTTTTTCCTTGATAGGAAGTTTAAATGAAATACTGTTTAAAGTTATGTAGGAGTTAACCTTGGTATGCACACAATTCATGTTAGAAAATGAGACTTGATAGCTAGATGGTGCAGGCATTTCAGGGCCTGATCCTTAGCTGGTGTAAGTCAACATAGGGAGGAGGGATAGCTCAGTGGTTTGAGCATTGGCTGGGGGGGAGGCAAGGCTCAGTGGTTTGAGCATTGGCCTGCTAAACCCAGGGTTGTGAGTTCAATCCTTGAGGGGGCCATTTACGGATCTGGGGCAGAAATTGGGGATTGGTCCTGCTTGGAGCAGGGGGTTGGACTAGATGACCTCCTGAGGTCCCTTCCAACCCTGATATTCTGTGATTCTAACATAGCTCCATTGACTCTGTTTTGGGACCATGTTCTACCTGACATCATTTGAAGATTATAAATGTCATTGGACCAGTAAGATGGTGGTTGGGTTTTACTCAGTTTCCTTTTGTTTTAGAAAATAACACTAAGGAACTTGCTTTCTGCTATGCGAAGTCATCCAGAAGTATCATCTGGCTATTTGTGTGCTGTCTGCTTGTACCTAGAAGGTTGTGTTAAGAGCAAGGAGTGAGGTTTAAGAACACTAGGACATACCATTTGATGACAAAAAAGGGAAGTTAATTAAAGCCAGCCTTGTACAGTATATGTTAACAAGATTTCAATCAACAGCCAGATTATTTGACATCTCCCATCCTTGCATTAACAAGGAAAAATGGTGTGTGAAGGTTTTGTCCACCCTCGCCCACAAAAAGTACAGTTTGGGAGCTGTGTGGTTATGCTTCCTCAGTGCTATGTGTGTAATTAAGTGCCCAAGTGCTGCATTGTGCCTTTCAAACCTTTTTTTTTTTTTTTTTGGACACTGAGCTGAGTATTTATCTATCCTAAGTACATTTGCTGCTGATGATTCATTTTACTGGTGAGGTTTTTGACTGCCTACCTTGCAAAGAATCCCAAAGATCGTTGTTTGCAATTCAACACAAGGAGGCAGTTGTGATTGCTACAGATGCAGAATACAGCAGCCCATTATACCGCACTTCGTCAGAAGGAAGTTATCTTCTGAGAGAAAGAAGAAATGCTAACTTACCAAAAACCAAACAAGGATCCTGTACCTGAAATGTATGACAGATGCTGTTGGGGTTGGTATTCGAGGGGCAGATGGGAATATCTGGCTTTTACATTAATGTTTTATCATCACAAACAACAAACCAGTTATATATAAAATTGTATGTGATATCTTTCCTTCCCCCTCCATTTATATGCCACTTGTCTTCTTAGACCCATATCCTTCAGACACTTGGCACATGCATAAGTTTGCTCATGTTCTCAGTAAGAGTATTGGAGCTAATAGGACTGGTCAGATGTGTCAGTATTTGTAAGATCAGGGCATTAGGTCAGAGGCTAAAAAGTAGATGGAAATGAGAGGAGAGAGCTCTCACTCCACTAGCCGAGAGGGAGTGGTCGTGTAGGGGAGCATTGCTCGCTGAAGTTGTGGAGAAGAGAGAGTGCTCTTCTCTGATTTTTGGTCCCTCGCTCTTACTTTAACCCTTGCCTTGCTCCACAGTCCTGAAAACACAACTTCAGCTAAAACCCTGCACTAGGCCAGCTCGGAGATCCAACGGGTTCCCTTTGGGGCAGGGCCTTGTCTTTATGTGGGGGATCTGGATATTACTACAGTTGAAATATAATAGTAGTATTTTTTCCAGTTTTGAACAGGTTAGTTCACAAAATGGTTGATAGGTATCTTCCTGCTCTTTTGCATTACAACAGCTATGTACCACCCTTGGTAGTTGTATCTCCCTTAATTTGGAATTTACTTTCCAGGCTTCCAGTTTTAAAGAGACAGTGAATTGCAATGTTATGGTGGTAAATGACTTTCAGTAATAGATATCTGGCCACATATTGATTATACCACATGGTCCCTTAGAAGTCAACTAACATGTTTTCGAGTTAAGCACACATGCAAGTCTCTGCAGGGTCAGGGCCTTAGAAATGCTGCAAAACTGCAAACTGTATAAAGAATCAACAGTTTTAGATGGCAGAGCTGTTTCTTATACTACACCTCTCCTGAGCATTAGGTTCCTTTCTCTGCATCTAAATACAGCTTGCTTCACTAAGTTGTGCTCTGGTATAAGCAGCAAAATATTAGCTTCTTATTTTGCGTGGCTTAGAATTACCCACGTTTCTACACAACATAATAGTTTGAGCCAGTAATATTCCACAGTTTACAAAACTTTTCAGATACCTTTAATGGGACTGTGACCTTTCTACCATTGGAGGAAAATGATGAAGGAAAATATCAGGTTAAGAAGTGCAACATTTATCAAATTCGACTTACACACGCTAAAGATGATGAATGGTGAGTGCTGGGGAGAGAAAGGGTAAGCAAACCTCTGCATTGGCGTAAGATGACACCCTCCTCTTCTATAATGTGTCTGGGTGGCTTGATTTGTGTTATATAAGGCCTGATTCATGTGATAGAGTCCCCTGCTCCTTATTTAAGCTATGATCGTCCTATGGCAGTATGTGCACACCTGCATCCATTCACTTGATCTAAAATTGTTAGCTCACTGTTCTCAGAGACCTGAACTGAGTGCATCATCTTAGGGTATGCCTATACTACCCACTGGATCGGCAGGCAGCGATCGATCCAGCGGGGGTCGATTTATCGCATCTAGTCTAGGTGCGATAAATCGACCCCCGAGCGCTCTCCTGTCGACTCCTGTACTCCACCGGAGCGAGAGGCGCAGGTGGAGTCGACGCAGTGAGTAGATCTAAGTACGTCGACTTCAGCTACGTTATTCACGTAGCTGAAGTTAGGTAACTTAGATCGATTTCCACCCACCCCCAGTTTAGACCAGGCCTTAGTTAGGGCTTGATCCTGCTCCTTTGAAGGCAATGGGAATTTCACACTGACTTTAATGGGGGAAAGATCGACCCCTCAGATCCTTATTGAATGAATCATTCTGTGGATCACAGTCTCATCTTGCCGTAATAGAAAAGTAACCTTTTCATTTAATCAATTCTGCTTTCTTTTTATAATTGCTAGATGACAGTACTGAAGTGGAATTAGCTAGATATTAAATGTTTCTTGGTTAATTGAAAAATCCCAAATTTGTATCTGTACAACTAAGCCTGTTCCAGTTTTGCATGGATAGGATTATGAATTGTGCCATCTGACTTCCTTAAAAATGTTTATAATTTGGTCACAGTCACTTCTGAAGCCTACTCAGAGTAAAGTTAAGCACTTGTGTGTTTGCAGTATCAGGGTCAAAGTTGGAGATTTCTCCAAGTTGGGACATGGTACTTTAAAATCATGAAAATTAGACTTGGGGAATGCCTGACTGATCACCCAAAGCACAGTCCTGCAAGGTACTGAGCACTCTAGTTCTGATCCCACAAAGCACTTAAAGACACACTTAGCATTTAAGTGTGTGAGTAGTCCCGTTGACTACTCACATGTTTAAGTGCTTTGCTGGATCAGGGCCAGAGAGCTGAGCCATCGTGCAGTGTCAAGTTCCTAGTCTATACCTCGGCCAGTGCTGCAGTGTATACCCATGTGTAATGTCTGGTTTAGCTTTAAATGCCTTAAACAATGGGAATTCTACCACATATTCTGGGAGACTCTTCTACTGCCTGACAGAATTCATTGCTGAGATGTTTTTTCTTTTACTCACTCTGTTTTCTGTTATTTTCATGTATTACCTAGTTGTTTCTTATTCTGTCCCTTGCACCTCCCTGAATATCTCATTTTCCTCTTGGATCTTTATACCCTTCACATAGTTGTGTAATGTTATCAAATCTCCTGCATAGGCCCCAACCCGGTTAACAGTTATGTGATTAACATGATGCACATGAATACTCCTGTTGAAGACAATGGGGCAACTGAAGTGAGCAAAGTTATGTGTGTACTTAAGTGTTTGCAGGATTGGCGTCCTAGTCTCCAGATAGCCAAGCTATAAATATCAATTCTTCTGATCTTTCCTGGTATGTCAGTTCCTTTCTTCAATGCACAGAGTGGGATTTTCAAAAGCACTCATCATTGGGAGCCACTAACTACAATGGGAGCAGTTAGGCCAATGCTGAGTGCTTTTGAAAATCCGGCCTTATGATGTATGCAAAAGATAAAAGTAATAAAGCTTGTGTTTAGTGGCTTCTGCTGTTTTTTTCTCTTGACCGAGCCTTTCGTTCAATCATTGACATACACTGTATTTATTCAGATTTCTTATATTTTTAAAGGTCTGTATCTGTTTTAACTTCATCTCCAGAAAACTGGGTCGCAGATGGAATTGTATACCCCAAAACAACGTGGCTTGGAAGTGAACTATTGTCCAAACTGGCCAAATGGTCCACAGAGAAAAAGCAGAGTGAGTTTAAAAGTACACTCTCGCTCATTTCTGTGGCTAAATACAGCAGGGTTTATCAAGAGCTAAAAGAAAAATACAAAGAAATGGTAAAGGTAAGTGTGGCAATAAAATCTAGAGTCCCATTCTCTCATAGTGTTTTCTGCTTCCTAGTGAGACTGGGGTCTTAGTTAAAAAAGAAGAAATCTATTTGAAAATCATTAAATTAAAATTTGTTCTTGATTTTAAAGTTCCCTGTGTATGTGAAGAGAGTTCAGTGTTATTACATAGTGTTGGTGGTAGTTATGAGTCAAATTGAAATCTGCATTATTAATTCGTAACTGGGAGAAAATGAAGAGCAAGATCGCATCTGAGGTGCAGAGCCTTGGTGTGCTGCTGATAATATTTTCAAAAGCATCTGAGTGACTTAGGAGCCTACGTCCCATTTTTCAAAAGTGACTTATGCACTTAGGAGCCTAAATCTCACTGAAAGCCATTGTTGCTTTAGGTGTTTAAATGCCTCTAACAGCCTGGCTCTAAGTGACTTGGGAAAATGGGACTTAAGATCTTAAGTGACTTTGGCACTTTTAAAAATTTTACCCTCAGTGGCTTGCTTTAGGCCTCTGCTGCCGATTTTTTACCATCAGGTTTCCTAAAAATTTCCACCCTAGGCTTTGATAAATCCTGTGTGCATTCACATGTGTGGGAATGTTTGCTTGCCAAGCATTTGCTCTTCAAGAATTATTTTTTGAGCTCCAGGGATCCTTCATCTCTATTGAGGGTGAATTCCCCCCAAGCCAGGGAAACCATCTCAACTGTCCCTTCAATCTGGGGGTGGCATTTTAACAAGACTTTCCTTTCTGTGTCAGCCTATTGCTGTGGTTGGTGCATAGTATATATGTAGCTGCCCACTTCATGCTCCTTTCAAGGGAGTCACTGCCTTCAGCCGGCCCAACAATGCTAGGTAGGCTTGACATTGTGTACTGCCATCTCAATATCCTAGACCACCGGTTCCTCGCTGGTTCCCTTGAAGTCAGTGTGGTGAGAATTAACAGGGGCTTGAAACACACTGTCCCTGGCCGACAGCTCTGAAATGGACCTCTGATTGGGACCAGTTGGGTCAGATAGATTCTCCTATGGCATTTGTGTACGAGAGGAGAGCTTTAGCACCCCATTTCCCATACAGTTCCCTCGAATGATATGTTTTGTTCTATCCCAAGTCCTTTGCTTCCAGTGCTTTTCTCTTCCTTCCCTGGTTCTGCACAGGTGTTAGTCCAGCTCTAGAAAACAGGATACAGGTACAGTAGGGCTGTGATTCACCTTACTTCCTGGCTCCCCAAGTAGCTCTCCTTTGGTGAGTGACAGGGCAGACCTAGTTCCCTCTTCTCACTCACTTAGGGCCTGATCCAAAGCCCATTGAAGTCAATGGGAGTCTTTCCATTGACTTCAGTAGACTTTTAATCAGGCTTTAGGCACCGGAGTCTGATTCTGTGAGGTGCAGAGTGCCCTCTATTCCCACTGAAGTTAAATGACTTCACCCAGAACTTTGAAAGATTAAGCTATGAGTCAGTCATCCCAAGGATCAGTCAGCCCAGTACACAACCAGTGGATGCGGTCTTCTGGGCCGTGTCAGCTCCATGAACTGTGGCCAGGATTGGTCACTACGCTGCCAAAGATTCAACAAATCCTTTTATGAACAAGTGGTGTAAAAATGTTACAGGGATATTATCTTCCCCATGGGAGAAATATCAGTATAAATAAGAGGGGGCTGGTCTTGTGGCCAAGACCTCTGACTCATGAGATCTGGCTTTAGTTCACGGCTTTGCAATAAGCAAATCACTTAGTCTTTCTGTGCCTCAGTTCCCCATCTGTAAAGAGGGTATAATGCTTATTTTCTGTCTTTTTTATTTAGATTGTAAGCTCAAGATTCCATTATACTAAGTTCATTTCCTGCTGTGACCTATAGGCACCTAAGTTCCCTCTAAGGTGCGTGGCCGTGCAGCAGGCTATCAAGGGCCATGCAGGTAGGGAGAGGCACCTCTCCCCTGGCTGCTGTGGTGAGACAGGGCTGGGGGAGTCCTTTCTCTCCCCACCACAGCGCCGGCAGCCTGCACCCAAACCCCTCATCCTGGCCCCACCCTAGAGCCCACACCTCCAGCCAGAGCTCTCACCCTCCCGTACCCCAATGCTGTGGCCCAGCCCTAAGCCCCCTCCTGCATCCTGAACCCCTCATCCCCAGCCCCACCCCAGAGCCTGTGCCCCCAGCCAGAACTCTCGTCCCACCACACCCCAACCCTCTTCCCTAGCCCTGAGCCCCCCTCCTGCACCCCAGACCCTTCATCTCCAGCCCCACAGCCAGAGCCCACATTCCCCCGCACCCCAACCCTCTACCCTAGCCCTGAGCTCCCTCCCACATTTCGAACCCCTCGGCCCCACCCCCGCCACACATCACTTCCATATTGGTGCACGTAACAACATTAATTCCGCACATGGATGTAAAAAATTAGAGGGAACATTGATAGGCTCTGCTGTAATACAAATAATAATCTTTCCAGTGGCAGACGTAACCATACCAATGGAGGTGAATTTTCCTGAGTCACATAATAAGCACCTGCAATGTACTAGAGAACATGTGGTGGGCTTTGTTCCATGTGATTTGCACATCTGGAACCATAACTGGTCCTGAAACTTAGCTTGACTGAATGACTGCAGATGTTCTCTATCCTAGTGTGTGTACACAAGTTAGTTTATTGTGTGACTCACAAAAATTTACGCAGTCTTTCATATTCCTTATCATGGGGCAAGATTTTTTTTTAATTAATTGGAAGGTTAGAATTCCATAATGTTCAGTGATAGGTTAAAGATGGGGTGACTATCATAGACTCATAGACTATCAGAGTTGGAAGGGACCTCAGAAGATCATCTAGTCCAACCCCCTGCTCAAAGCAGGCACAATCCCCAATTTTTTTTTTCCCCAGATCCCTAAATGGCCCCCTCAAGGATTGAACTCACAACCCTGCGTTTAGAAGGGCAATGCTCAAACCACTGAGCTATCTCTCCCCAAGGCCAGTCTAGTTGAGCATGTTCTTTAAAGAGGTGTGGTTAAAATGATAACGCAATTGGTAATTTTACCTCTGTTTATCTGAAGGTGTGGCCTGAAGTAACAGATCCCGAAAAATTTGTATATGAAGATGTTGCCATTGCTACTTATCTGCTGGTAAGTGTCTGGTAATAGACTAGCAGAATTTTAAAAAAGACTAGATTACGATATCTGGGGTAGCAAAAATGGAATAATGGTTAGAGCAATAGACTTGAGAGTAGAAATCTGTATTGTATTTCTGGTTCTAACACTGACTTCCTATCTAATCTGATATGAATTACTTCAGATGAGATTTTCAAAGCAGTTTAGGAGAAGATGTAGGTGCTTTTGAAAAATTCACCCTTAAGTCCCATTTTCAAAAGAAACTCAGGGCCAGATTTTCAAAGGTATTTAGGCATCTAAAAATGCAAATTGGTGTCTACTTGGATTTATCTGGATCTTAAATACCTTTGAAAATCTGGCCTTTTAGGCTCCTTAGTCACTGAGGCATTTACGTTTTCAGAGGAAGTCTAAATGCCTTAGATTGCTCTGAAAATTTCAGTCATAACCTCTGTGATTCAGCTTCTTCATCTGTAAAATAAAATATTAGTGAAGATACTCCCGCATGGACCGTGCTTTATAATGCAATATGATTGCTTACAATTTTATTTTCAAAGGTAACATTTGTAGATGGATACCAATATTAGGATAATACAGTCACATTCTTTAGGGGTAAGATGATCACATCTTGTGGAATATTCTTAACAGTTTTTTGTTTTTAAATGTACTTTGTGACAATGGCTGTAAGTTTAACCTGTTGTGTTCCTTGAGATAATGTATGTCCTATGAAGTGACAGTAATTCTTTTAGTAACAGTTGTTAAAATGATTGTTATTGGTTACAAAAGCTACTCTGACATTACCCAGGGTACAATCTGGACTGTCGAACAGCTGTGTCCTCTCAATTCTCCAACCTGGGGTGCCTTTTACACTGATTTGCTGTGAGAGCCACCACTCCTGGTTTGCTTACAGACAGCTTCCAGCATGTAAATTATTCCCAGCTCTATAGTGGCCATAGCCAGCCACTCCTGAATTATACTGCAGCGTAACACTAGAAAATTCCTCGTCCCAAACTTGTCCCCAGAAATGTGAATGTTATACTGCCCAGACTGCTCTTTCCTTCTGGACAATATAAGCTCATAGAAAGTCCATAGTCTCATAGAAAGTAAGCTTAGGAGGTTTTCATGTCAAGGTTCCTTCCCCACTCTGAACTCTAGGGTACAGATGTGGGGACCTGCATGAAAACCTCCTAAGCTTACTTTTACCAGCTTAGGTTAAAACTTCCCCAAGGTACAAACTATTTTACCCTTTGCCCTTGGACTTCCACTGCCACCACCAAACTTTATCTGGGTTCCTGAGAAAACGTTGTTCAGAAACGTCTTTCCCCCCCAAAATCCTCCCAACCCTTGCACCCCACTTCCTGGGGAAGGTTTGGTAAAAATCCTCACCAATTTGCATAGGTGACCACAGACCCAAACCCTTGGATCTTAGAACAATGAAAAAGCATTCAGTTTTCTTACAAGAAGACTTTTAATAGAAGTAAAAGAGAATCACCTCTGTAAAATCAGGATGGTAAATACCTTACAGGGTAATTAGATTCAAAACATAGAGAATCCCTCTAGGCAAAACCTTAAGTTACAAAAAAGACACACAGACGGGAATATTCATTCTATTCAGCACAGCTATTTTCTCAGCCATTTAAATAAATCATAATCTAACGCATATCTAGCTAGATTACTTACTAAATTCTAAGACTCCATTCCTGTTCTGTCCCGGCAAAAGCATCACACAGACAGACACAGACCCTTTGTTTTTCTCCCTCCTCCCAGCCTTTGAAAGTATCTTGTCTCCTCATTGGCCATTTTGGTCAGGTGCCAGCGAGGTTACCTTTAGCTTCTTAACCCTTTACAGGTGAAGGGATTTTTCCTCTGGCCAGGAGGGATTTTAAAGGTGATTACCCTTCCCTTTATATTTATGACACCCCCTGTGACTGGAAGGGCCTCCCTAACCTTGTTTGCCACATGACCTTGCTCTCCTCCTTCAGCACTTGCTTCACTCTCCTGATCTGTCAATCTTGTAACCCTTGTCCTCCTTGAGCCACTTTTATTATCCCTAGTCCTGTTATATCTCATTTAGGTAGTTAAGCTGATCGGGGCAGGATGTGTCCCTACTACATTGGCCCAGAAAGAAACATTTATCCTTATGGCATTAGGCAAATAATAAGTAATTTATGTTTATAAATTAATTGCTCTGAGATCATCCAATGAAAAGTGCTTTCTAAGTAAGGTCCCGTGTGCAATATGGCGAATAAAGACCTATGTTATGTGACAAGGCCAGCTCTGACATACGCGGCTGAGCTGCACTGTGCTGCAGCAAACTCAGCATCCTGCAGCAGTGCTAGGAGACTAGGAATTGTTCGACATCTTTCATTTAGTATTATTAAATAATGCTAGCAATGCCCCCACTGTATGAAAATAATATACAAGCAGTGCATATGATTTATTTGCATTGTGTCAGAAGGATTCCACTTCTATGAGGCTTAGGAGCTGCCCAGCAGAGTGCATGGTTGGCAGAGGTGTGCGGTTGCATGAGGGACAGAAGAAGTCAAAGTGTGGTTTGTGTTAAGGGAAGTAGGTAGAGGTTTCCCATTCTCTCTCCTAAGTTGTGCGGGAGTTTTACTCCATTTGCGTAGGGCTTGTGAGTGCCTCATGGTAGCCACTCTCCTCAACTACACAACTTCCAAGATGCACAGAATTCTAGCTGTAGCTCACAAAAGCCTATGCTCAAATAAATTGGTTAGTCTCTAAGGTGCCACAAGTACTCCTTTTCTTTTTGCGAATACTGACTAACACGGCTGTTACTCTGAAACCTGTCAAGACAGTGCTCCATTGAAGGCAGCAGTGGATTAGGCACCATTTGAGTATCACTGGATTCTACCCCCAGCACTGCCACTGGACTGATATGTGACTGTGACCTGGTTATTTTCCCTGATTGTGCCCCAGTCTCCACACTCATGAAAGGTAGCATCTTAGAAATCTATGGGTAAAAGCAATAAATTAAGGTCTAAGTAGTAATACTATCATTCAGACTTTTCTGCCCACCACCTATGGGGAAAATGGATCAGTAGGGCAGATTGCTTCTGAATCACAAATGATCTACTTTCACTACTTCCCATTGTGTGCCTTAAAGGGCATCAGGAAAGACACAAACAAAATACCCCTGTGGAAAAGGGAGGCAAAATGGTATATGCACTAGCTGAGGGGTTGGAAGACGGCCATTTTTGTTGATTTATGTGGCGCAAACCAAGATTTTTGATCACCTGTCGTGTGATCCCACAATTGTGTTATTTCTGTCTAACGTATTTACATGGGCCCCCTTGCCATGGTATCTCAGCCCCTCACGCTCTTTAATGTATTTATGCTTGCAACAGCCCTGTGAGGTAGGCAAGTGCTGTGATCCCCATTTTAGAGATGGGAAACTGAGGCACCAAGTGACTTGTCCAGTGGTACACAGGAAGTCAGTGGAAGAGCAGGGCACTATTTAGAAAAACTGGACATGCACAAGTCCATGGGGCTGGATGAGTTGCATCTGAGAGTGCTAAAGGAACTGGCGGCTGTGATTGCAGAGCCATTGGCCATTATCTTTGAAAACTCGTGGCGAACGGGGGAAGTCCCGGATGACTGGAAAAAGGCTAATGTAGTGCTAATCTTTAAAAAAGGGAAGAAGGAGGATCCTGGGAACTACAGGCCAGTCGGCCTCACTTCAGTCCCCGGAAAAATCATGGAGCAGGTCCTCAAAGAATCAATCCTGAAGCACTTACATGAGAGGAAAGTGATCAGGAACAGTCAGCATGGATTCACCAAGGGAAGGTCATGTCTGACTAATCTAATCGCCTTCTATGATGAGATTACTGGTTCTGTGGATGAAGGGAAAGCAGTGGATGTATTGTATCTTGACTTTAGCAAAGCTTTTGACACGGTCTCCCACAGTATTCTTGTCAGCAAGTTAAGGAAGTATGGGCTGGATGAATGCACTATAAGGTGGGTAGAAAGTTGGCTAGATTGTCGGGCTCAACGGGTAGTGATCAATGGCTCCATGTCTAGTTGGCAGCCGGTGTCAAGTGGAGTGCCCCAGGGGTCGGTCCTGGGGCCGGTTTTGTTCAATATCTTCATAAATGATCTGGAGGATGGTGTGGATTGCACTCTCAGCAAATTTGCGGATGATACTAAACTGGGAGGAGTGGTAGATACGCTGGAGGGCAGCGATAGGATACAGAGGGACCTAGACAAATTGGAGGATTGGGCCTAAAGAAATCTGATGAGGTTCAATAAGGATAAGTGCAGGGTCCTGCACTTAGGACGGAAGAACCCAATGCACAGCTACAGACTAGGGACCGAATGGCTAGGCAGCAGTTCTGCGGAAAAGGACCTAGGGGTGACAGTGGACAAGAAGCTGGATATGAGCCAGCAGTGTGCCCTTGTTGCCAAGAAGGCCAATGGCATTTTGGGATGTATAAGTAGGGGCATAGCGAGCAGATCGAGGGACGTGATCGTCCCCCTCTATTCGACATTGGTGAGGCCTCATCTGGAGTACTGTGTCCAGTTTTGGGCCCCACACTACAAGAAGGATGTGGATAAATTGGAGAGAGTCCAGCGAAGGGCAACAAAAATGATTAGGGGTCTGGAACACATGACTTATGAGGAGAGGCTGAGGGAATTGGGATTGTTTAGTCTGCAGAAGAGAAGAATGAGGGGGGATTTAATAGCTGCTTTCAACTACCTCAGAGGTAGTTCCAGAGAGGATAGTTCTAGACTATTCTCAGTGGTGGAAGAGGACAGGACAAGGAGTAATGGTCTCAAGTTGCAGTGGGGGAGGTTTAGGTTGAATATTAGGAAAAACTTTTTCACTAGGAGGGTGGTGAAACACTGGAATGCGTTGCCTAGGGAGGTGGTGGAATCTCCTTCCTTAGAAGTTTTTAAGGTCAGGCTTGACAAAGCCCTGGCTGGGATGATTTAATTGGGGATGGGTCCTGCTTTTGAGCAGGGGGTTGGACTAGATGACCTCCTGAGGTCCCTTCCAACCCTGATATTCTATGATTCTATTAAACCTAGATCTCCTGAGTCCCAGGCTAGCAGCTTAATCACTTAAAACTATTCTTCCTCTCCATCAGTGCACTTGGGCATGAACTTTTATTGTTAGCTTATGCAACCTCTCATTTAAACTTTTTGCTTGAAAATGTATTATGTGCTTCCACTTGCAAACCCTTATTCATGTTGAGTAGTCTTTACTCACAGGAGAAGATCCACTGAAGTCCATATCTCTACTCATGTGAATAAGAGTTGCAGGAATGGGCCACAAATATTTTAGTCATTGAGAAAATGCTCTGAGAGATTAAAACTTGTTTTAATTTTTGTCTTTACTTAGATCCTTTGGGAAGAAGAGAGAGCAGAAAAAGGGTTTTCTAAGAAACAGTCTTTTGTAGACCTAGGATGCGGAAATGGTCTGCTGGTTCATATTCTGAGCAATGAAGGGGTAAAAACAATCTTTTTTTTTTTTTTTTAACAAAAGTGGAGGTGTTCAGTATTCTGGTTCTCCTTTCCTTTATCTGGCATGTTTGATAGCTGGAATGCGCTTCATTAATATCATTAAAGCAAGGGTTTGAATCTCTGCAATTATCAGGAAAAAAAAAAAAAGAACTGATTACAAGCTTTTTGTTAGTATAAGTGGTTCTCTGTGAAATGAACTTGTTTCCTGCTCAAGGCTAATGTAGAGGAAAATAAACAAAATGTAATTATGCAGCCTAATCATGGTATGGGTATAGAAAGATGGGAAATAACTTAAAATCAACAAAATCTTCAGGGTCCTGAAATGAAATCTTTTTTGTAATCTGTTATCTGCTAATCATCAAAGACACAGTGGGCCAGGGCTTTAAAATGGAGTTTGTTTGACTGCATCAAAAAAGGTAACTAGGTAATATAATGTGTACTAAATGTATCGTAGACTGTACTTTATGGCACAGTCTATGGGTTTAGTTGTTGCCTGTACTGCCTTTTTGGATTCCGGGGGAACACTTCTGGACTGACAGCACTCCACACCAACTTGATCCTTGGAAAGAAAACTAACTAGCTCTGGTTCACTGCAGGATTTATCCCTTAACAGTAGTGATTAAGCTGATTTCCTTGGCAGCTGGCCTTGTTACCCTGCCATTTAACCCAGCAGGAAGTAGCATAACAGCTGACATTTACTGACATTAAAGCTACAAGATATTTTTCCTTACCATGACAAATGGTCATGTAATTGTGAAAAAGACTACCAGTACGTGGTGCTTGTGTGCATGGAGCATAACAAAATGTAGGTCCTCGAGTCTGATTTTTATCAGAAATGTTTGGAAACGAAAATGTTAAAGAAGAGTTCTATGTGATACAACAAAATCCCATGACTTTCAGAGTCTGTCTGTTTCATCTCAGAACATTTTCTTTATCGTTTTTAAGAACTTTTTGAAAAGGAACTTAATAGTTATAAAAAATTTTTATAGGACTTTAGGCATTTAATGAAAAACGTTTTTAAATTTCATGGAAATGTTTATTTCATCCATCCAGTGTAACAGACTCAATCTGAAAGTCAAGTTGGTAATTTATTCCTTTTTTCTTAGCTTAGTGTGCAGGCATAGCACCTTATGGTGAGATCCTGTCAGATACATGATAAACAAGCTTGGGCAGAGTCAGTACTTGGATGGCAAAGGAACAGATTTGTGCTGTAGGTAGTGGTGTTTGGGAATGATTCAGTGGATGAGTGAGAGATGAGATAGCTAACCAAGATTCTGACTTGTTTATGCTCAGACAGAGAACCAGGGCATTTCCCAAACAGGCATCAACCATCATAGAATCATAGAATATCAGGGTTGGAAGGGACCTCAGGAGGTCATCTAGCCCAACCCCCTGCTCAAAGCAGGACCAATCCCCAATTAAATCATCAGGTCCAGGTCCAGGTCCAAACTGGGTAATTATATTCTGACTACCTACATTTCCCCTGCTCTTTCCATTTGACATGATATTCCGGATCTAACTCCACCTGTCGTGCAGTGCTGCTGTGTTTCACAGAGGTGGCTGCATGTCAGTGTGGATCAAGTTATCCCTGTATTTGGTTTGTGTCTTGATTTGGCAAGTGTGTATGAAGTTTTTGGATGAAATACGTGCTTATAAATATAAGATATTATGTTTTATTTTTTAATCAATTATTAATCCAAATATTTCAGTATCCAGGTAGGGGAATTGATGTCAGAAGAAGAAAAATATGGGACATGTATGGACCACAAACCCATTTAGAGGTATTGTAAAAAACAGACCTACAGTATCTTTATTTTTATTTATTCATCAGTCATTGCTTCAAATTATTTAATTTAACTTGAATATATGAGTACTGTTCTGTCAGCTGCAGGGTGATGGTTCAGCATAGTCATGTTTGTAGGTTGTTGGCAAGGAAGGTTGGGGTTAGGATGTCTGTTTCTTATTGTATGCATGCATATGCTCAATTTCCCCCCAGTTCTCAGTTACAAGAACCAGCATGGGTAACCTCCCCGCCATCACCCTTCCCCGCCACGCACACAAAATAAATACAATCTTTGATCTTGAAAGATCAGAGCTTATATAGTGGTGGTGCAGCAACACCACATAGTGCTATCCTTAAGAAAATAGAAGTTCAAAAGCGTTTGGCTTATTCTTGAGAAGTTCATAATAGAATCACTCTGGAAATGATTCCAGCCACAATCCTCCTACAGTGCTGTATGCCATTTTGGAGCAGCATTATTGTTCGGTCCTAAAAGGAACAATCACCTGCTATGCTTATTTTGTAATAAGCCATCACAATAATAGCCTGCAGCAAACTGGACAGGAAAATGGGTCTGAAAGAGGGATTATCTTTCAAATTCCACATTAGCATTTTTATGAGAACAGAAACAACTAGAACACAGGAACATTCACTTTCAATCCAGCTGTGCATAGTCTTCTGTGTATCAAATCCTCATGTTGATTGATAGTTGCCTTGTTCCTTAGTTTCCTCGTTTTTTTTCACTAAACTCCTGAAATTGACTTTTCCTATTTCCACTCTCTCAAAAGTACTCTAAGGTTTCCCCAGATTCAGCTGCTTAAAAAAAAACAAATTCCCTATATAGTTGTGTTCTAGTTGAGGCTGTTGATTAACATATGTCAGAGTTCAGTATGACTTTTCCCCACACTGCTTAAAAAAACAGGAATTTCAAAGTCATAGAGTTGAAGGGTTGATATTAGCTTCAGTCAGGCTAGCAGAGTTTGTACAAGTCATTGAAGTTTAAGGTACTAATTTATTACATGCAACTCTGCAACTAATTCATTTCAGTGCTGGCATGCATCATCCCTGCTTTTCCAGTCCCCATCCTCAAGTACAGAGACCGCCAATTGCATCAAACTGTTTAGTGGCTCTCAAGTGTGGACAAATAGAGACTGAATGTGACTATCACAGTTGTTTTCCCACGCAGTCCAGAGCCAGAATTTAAGCCAAGGGTTTGGGAAGTAAAAGTCTAGAGTGGCAAGACAATGTACTACTTCAACTCCCATATGCTATATATATCTAGTCACTTCTGAACTAATTAGTCATGTTCTATTCTCTCCTGTTATATATTAATTCATTTAGGCCCTGCTCCATGAAAGTTATTGGACGTTTTTCCCATTCACTTTTTTGGGCTCAGGATCAGGCCATAATGCACCATCTGGTGAGGTGCTGAGCACCCTCAACTCTCATGAGCTTTTTTAGGAGCTGAGAGCACTCAACACAGTGCTTTGCACCATTGGACCCTTAATTGTATAACAAGGTGACAAGAAGGAAAAGTATCTTCCTTTTGCCCTTTAATTTTTATTAGTCTTGTGTGTTTTTTTTTAAATTTGCAAGTGCAAGTAATTAGGTTACAGTCGTGGTTAAATGAACATAGAACGGTTACAAATATGAACATAAGCTATGGGAATTATACATAAACGTTTGAAATAAATGCCTTATAAAAGCTGTTTGGTGGAGGAGCAGATTTCGAAACCTTATTTCATCACATGCATTTGTGGCTAAGGGAATTTTAAATTACAGGGTTTGTAAAAGAAGAAACCACCTGTTCATAGCATCTTTGTGTTACCCTGAGAGGTTTTTTAGCTTGATTTTTTTTTTAAAGCACAACTTGTAGTATGAGTATTGCAATCTGTGGCATGCAGTGCCAATCCTAAAATTATTCATTAAATGTGGAGTATTGCAGCGCCAATCTGCTGTCAGACGTGATGAATACAAATCTGCTTATGGATGATTATTTAAATGCAGAATACGGCATTGCTAATCCACACGGTTTCAAAAATGAACAATCAAAATTAAAATATAGTGTCGGTGGTAATTTGTTTATCGGAACATAAAGGCATTTACCAGACATTTTGGTTTAGTATATTTGGATGAACTTACATGGAGCATTTTGAGGAACGTGTGTGTGCGTATGCAGCATGTGTGTGTCTGTGTCGTGTGTGTACGTACATGCATGCACACTGTATATAAAATGAAGGCATTGATAGTGACTCCAGAGTTAAGGCTGTATAGCGATTTTCATTTAAAGAAGGATTAAAATCTTTCTGTGTTCAGTTTCCATCTCTGGCCCAGTAACTTCAGGGGACTGTTAATTTTTCCATGGAAATTCTGAGAAAAAATATACTAACTTTTATGAGGAAACATTTTAAAATGCCTCCTTTTTAAAATTTAGCTCTCTTCCTCACTGTTCTTTGGGTTCCTCTCGCAAAATAGCCACAAACTCCAATTTTCTCTCTCTCACATGTGCTGATAGCATCTTGGGCATTGGCCACTCTTGAATTTTTAAATTAAACCAATAACAGTTCCTGCTGTTCAGGATACCTTATGGAATGTCCCCAACCGTAGTTATTGCACAGTCTCAATGGCAGTAGCGTGGAGGGAAGGTGTCAGGTGCTAGTGCCTCAGTGCAGACATGCTGAGTGCCCACACAGCCCAACCCTCTCTAATTAAAGCCTCCCCCCCATCAAAATCCTTTTCCCCAGTTCCCACGCCCATCCTAGCAACTCCCTGACTTGGTGTGTGTCAGGCGGCAGCTCCGTGATAAGTTGAAGGGGCAAAGAATGGTGGCTGTGTCGAGGTGTGAGAGGGTGTACACAGATGACATCAGGGTGAGTGGCCGTGGGGGAAGAGAAGAGCAGAAGGAGTGGAGAGGGGGAAAAATTGGGATTTAATCTGAGGTGGACCAGGGGATGGGAAGCAGACCAGAGAAGCTGAATTCTGATGAATCACCTGCAATAGATGCTGTGCAAACATATGGAGACACAGTCCCTGTCCCAAAGGGTTTTATGATCTAAGACCCGGATCCTGCAAATTGAAGTTACTGGGGCTCTCTGGGGACACAGGAGTCTGCCCAGGCAGATACAGATTGCAGGATTGTGGTCTAAGAGGACAAGTGGCACAAGAAGAGTAGTGGGGGAGGGATACAATCAAATGTATATAATTTTATATTCATGTTTTTGTTGTTGTTATAGTCTCTCTGTCTAGCTTTACATCTGACTTGTTTTATGTGTTTCTATTATCTTATTTACGCTTTGCACCAATAAGACATTGTTGCATGGCAAAAGGATTTGCTTTTGGTTCAGATCAGAAAAATATTGGTAGTTCACATTCGCTGTTGCTGTTCCCCTCAAATCTATTTTAGGGTTTATACTGCTGCGCTCACTGTGTCAAATGCAATAATTCTAAAAAATGTGGGAATGAAATGTATTTTTATTTTTTAAGGAATGTGCAATCAGACCAGACGACAGTTATCTCTTTTCAAATGTTGACTGGCTAATAGGAAACCATTCAGATGAGCTAACACCATGGATACCTGTAATTGCAGCTAGGTATGGAAAAAAGTTTTTGCTAAGCTCTATTATATGCATGCCCTGGGATAACTGTATACTTTTGCCTCCAATGTTCATGAAACAATGTGGTAGTCTGTGATCTCATTGCAGGACTTGGTGGAGTTGGTGTTTAGCAGAGCGATGGCTACTCACAAAACATTTATCTCTGTAGGTATCCCATTAGGAAGCACGAGAATAGGGTTCCTGTGTAGAGGCATTTCTCCATCACAGAAAGCTGCAGTAGCATAGCAGCTCTCCAGTTTTTTTGGCACAAGAAATCGAACTAGATTTTATTCTTAGATTTAAGTCCTAATCCTGCAAGCACTTACTATCCGGTCTAGTGCTTACTGCCTTAGACTGTCCCACTCACTACATCCAGCAGCAAGAGTTGGCAGGACTTGGTCCTTTGGTATTAAATTAAACTGGGATGATAAATCTCTAGAGCAAACCCTCAAAACAACCAGTGGCTATTTCACTCAGAGGAGCACGAAAGGAGGAACATATTTATATTGCTTGACCTAGAAGCTCTGTCGCGCCATTAAAATGATTGTTTATTGCTTGTATCTGAAGTGGTATTGACTGTTTCATACAGCCACTTAATAAAATTAGCCTTCTATAACTATTATTCAGTAGCCAATAATCCTTCTTGCAGGTCTTCCTATTCTTGTTGCTACTTTGTACTGCCTTGTTGCTTCTTTGATTTCCATGGAAAATATAACCGAAGGCAAAGCCAGAAGACACAGTACAGAGAATATCTTGATTTTGTTACACAAGTCGGATTGGAATGTGGCTTCACTGTGGAAGAAGATTGCCTTAGAATTCCCTCAACAAAAAGGGTAATTTCTGACGACATTTTAAAATGCTGCTAGCTCTTTATAACACATGTATGTTTGTTCATTATGCCTGTATTGGAGAAGCAGGCCACAACAGATTAGTACATAATTGCAGACAATATTTTCCATACAAAGGCTAAAACCATTCATCTGTCTCCTGCATAGTCTGTCACGGCCCACTTAGTGTCACGAAAAGGGGTCTAAAGGAAGCAAAAGGGGCTCTATCATTTTATAGTGCTACATAATCATATGCATGTTAGTGGAATGAAAATCTTATGGTATATCTGCTTTTCCCATATAGTCTCCTACTGCCTTTGTTTGTCCCATAGCATTTAGGTTGTTTGTCCCTTGCTGTATCTCATAAAATTCACACTGTAAGATGCTTAAAGTAGGGACCCATTTTTGGTCCTGATCCTGCCTTTTGGGTAGGGATTGTAAAGATGCTGTAAAGCATCATGAACACCTTTGGTGCAGTATAAATAGTAATTTTATTTATTTTTGCTAATATAGGTATGCCTCATTGGGAAGTCCAGAACATATCCACCTATGCAAGAGGATCGAATCAATAAACAGAGAACACAGTATATTAACAACCGTCAGTCCTGCACTGAGGTCACATCAGACAAAACAGTTAGATCTAATCAGTGTGACAACCACCATGTTGTAAACTGTGTCATTGACCAAGCAGCAGTGTTGGAGCGTGCTGCAAATGAGACAAAGACAGATGGTGGCAGGGTCTGGTTATCTGGATTTCAACCCAGAGAAAAAGTAGAACAAGTCAGGAACTGTGCTGCTCTCCCTCGGGATTTTGTAGATGTTGTGGTTTTGACCGTGGCAAGCTTACTGTTAAATGCAACCCAAGAGAAACCATGGGATCATACACTTGACGTACGTTTGAACACCTGGAATAAAGGAGGTAAGATTGTTCTTTACATGCAATGTACGTTGCATACAACAGTGCTTGCTATTAAAACTTACAGTTTTGCTGCTGTCAGTACATACCATGAAAAGTACTGTAATGCTATTTCCTATGGCAAATATACAGAATATTCTTAGGAGTCTCTTTACTGCTGTCATCCCTGTAATTGGTACACTAATGTTAATTAGTTGCAAAGTCATTTGCAAAAATTTCTCTGCTAACCTCCTTAGAGGCCATACCATTTAGATTTTTATATCATCTATTCACACTCTATTTTTTTATCATTTGCTAGATTCTTTTTTTCACATTTAAATACTGGGTGATAGTCTGTATTTTTACTTTTAAAAAATTAACTCAATTTACATTTCATTGTTGACAATTTTAAGGCTACTTTTTGAAAGCCTGTCTGCAAATGCTTATATCTATTTCTTAATTTAGTAAGTTTTTTTTGACACAGTCCTGCATGACATTCTCATACACAAACTGGGGAAATGTGGTTGAGAATAAATTACTATACAGTGGGTGCAAAACTGGTTGAAAGACTCTACTCAAAGAGTAATTATCAATGGTTCACTGTCAAACTGGGGGACTTGGATAGTGAAGTGGAGAGTATGCTTATAAAATTTGTGGATGAAACCAAGGTGGAAGGGGTTAGCACTTGGGATGACAGGATTAGAATTCAAAACCACCTTGACACATTGGAGAATTGGTCTGAAATCAACAAGATGCAATTTAATACAGTACTACCCTTAAGAAGGAAAAATCAAACGCACAATTACAAAATGGGGACTAACTGGCTAGCTAGGTGGTATACTGCTGAACAGGCCCTGGTGGTTATAATGGATCAACCAGCAAAATATTTCTGCCACTCTGGAGAGAAACCATACAAAATAACTCCAAAAATATCCTGTAGCTTCCTGTAACTGCAATGCTGGGATACCATGCTCCAGTGTATAGATTTTGCTTGTAATTATGCTGGTCTGGTGAACTGACATTCCTTTTTTAATGGCTATATTATTGTTCGCTGCAGAAAGTCTTTCCTTGAGGGAAGTAGCAGAACATTTAGACAAAGAGACTTTAAAGAGATTAAAGAATGAATATGGAGGCCTGCAGACATTGCTCAGGAACAATCATCAGGTGTTTGAAGGTAAAGAATAGAGAGATTTTCATTGATAATCTCTCATTTATATTTTTCTGAGTTGATTTATATATAATTGAAAGATCACTGGATTAGATCTTCAAAATACTGAGTACACTTCCTTGATGAGCAGAATTTTCCTTATATTTACTCCTATTGTATTTCCTAAAATGTCATTTGTAGATCTTTCCTTTGAAGGGTAGGGCAGAATGAGATTGATGCCTTGCTAATTAGTCAGCTGGTAGGGATGAGCTGTGAATCTGGCATGCTTCCCTATACAAACCATTTCCCCCTTATTTACCTGTTACTGTAGCAGGATGCTACACTTGGACTAGATTGGAGAAAACTTTCCCCCCTCCTACAGTGGTGACAGTGTTGAAGGAAGTCAAGTGCAGATTAAGAAAGTCTTCTGGAGCCTCTCATTAAGACTTAGTCTGGACTTAACAAGCACTCCAGAGAAAAATGCTCACACAAAAGACAACTGGTCTAGAGTGGAGCCTCTAATTATGCGAGGCTTGACAGATTTATACAGGCTGCAGTAGCCTGGCAGAATAGGAAGCTAACAACAAAATAATTTTTTTTTTTTAATGTTCTGTTGATTTTCTTCGGGTTTTCTTTTTGCTGCTGTCATTGTAGGATTTTTGTGGCATTGATGCCTAGCTGCTGAATAATCTCAAAATCAGCACTTTCAAACGTTGGTGCATAGGTTTGTATAATGTGAGTGTGTTTTATAAAGAGTTTTCAGTTCTTGGATCCAATGGTCCCATGTTAGCAGAAATATGGGAGGCAACTGACCCATGACAATTGTCCAGAATGTCACCACGTACCAGTGGATGAACTGGTAGGTTACCAGAAAACGTATATTCTTCTTGTTTTATTGAGAGGAAGTAGGTAGAAGCTTCGTGGTAGTTCCAGACTGTAGTAGTCCTGAGGAATAATATAAAAGCCCAGACAATGTTACATCTACACGAGGACTTTCTATGGTATTAGTCCTAGCCCTGGGAAGTGTTAGATGCCACGGAGGTTATAAACATGTGTGCCCTCTGTTGCTACCAACCATGGAACTGTGTGACCATCATTAGGAAAAGTGCTGGTTTTGACACGGTCGGATATGGGTCAGAGTTAACACCCACTGAGAAGAGTCAGTTCACACTTGTCCTTCGGGTTCATGCTGCCCCTTCCATGGATGATCATCTTGTGGTGGAACTAGTGAAGTTCCACTACAAAGCAAGGCGGGGCAGGATTTGGGACCCCCAGCAGAAGGCAAGTTCTCCTGTTTTCCTTATGCCAAGCTCCTTGGGGGCTGTCTGCATGCTACCTGAGCAGAGGAGATTTGGATATGGGGCTAATTGAATAAGTGGCACTGAAGTTACTTCACCTGTGAGGCTTCAGTAGAGACGTCACTCTGCTATTGTGACAGGGCTAGGGGGAGAGGGGATTCTTACCACCAGCCACCCTTGGAGCGAGCTTAAAACTGGCCACGCCAAAGAGGGCAAAGAGAAAATGGGGTCATAGCTCCTCTGCCTTCTCCATGCCAGCAGAACTGGGAGCATGCTGCACCTTTCTGTGGGAAGGGGATGTGGGTGCTCTCTCCTTTTATACCAGCGTGTTCTGGAATGAAGTGTCCTTCAAGCCACTCCCAACACCAGTGCACAATCAAGGCCATTAGCAACATTGCTTGAAACAGCATTCACAGAGTTTGTGACGCGAGACTGAATGATAGTTTGGGACATCTGGTAGCTCGATTTCTTTTTCTGACAAAGAAGATCCAAAAAGGCGGGGGTGCAAAAAGAATAATTAGCCAGGAGCTTAAAATTACAAATCTGTGCTGGCATTTTATAGTCACATATTTGGTCCAGTTTGGGACTAATATCCTGGAATGATTGAACCTGATCTTACATGCTAACATCCCTCTGTTCGATTCTCTTTGAGTTTTGAGAGAGATGGTAACACAACTGATTTCGCTTTTAAGAACTGGGATAAAATGCATTTATATATATTAGCCTATCACAAGGCAAAATAATCCTCTATCATTGGTAGGAGCACTTTCTCTCGGGCCTAAAGGAATGATACAGAGATGGGCAAAAAATGCAGATTTGGGTTAACCAAAGCATGTTGTGAATTTGTGACAAATTGTTTTGATTGGGGGGAGGGAAGGGGCAGGGAACAGCTTTTAAAAAAATTCCAGAAAAGCTGAAACATATAATTTTCACATTTTCTAAACATTTTGAGTTTTCTATTTGAAGTGACTTTTCATTTTAAAATTACCTTTTAATATGTTCTTTTAAATTGAAAAAAGGAAAGAAAAGCTCAGTCAAAATGAAATTGTTTCATTTTGGATCAAACAAAGCAGTTTAGTTTGTTTAGTCCAAAACAATTTTTTTTTCAACTTTTTTCACCAAAAATTCTGGTTCTGGGTAAACCGAAAATGAATTTTTTTTTTTTTTAATTGCAAGTGAGCTGAAAAATCAGTGGTATTAAGATTATATTGCACTCCATAGGTTTTAAAAGTGATTTTCAGAATACAGAATAATGTGGATAAATTTTTAAAGATACAGGAGCAGTCGATAATTACATGGGCTAAATGGCATAAAGACAATAGCTCCCGGAAACTTGCCAGTAATTGTTTATCTCCCCTTCCTTCCATCCTCTTCTCTTCTTCCTCTCTTGTGTATTAACTTGCTTTCTATATGGTTTCTTTATTCTTATACATATAAAATTCAGTATAAAGTCACAGATGTGTATGTACAGTTTCTGGCCCTGATCCTGCTAGTGCAGCAGTTCTCAAACTGTGGGTCGTGAAGCTGAAGCCCGAGTCCCACCACCCAGGGCCAAAGCTGATGCCCAAGGGCTTCAGCTGTGGGTGTCGGGGCTCAGGCTACAGGCCCCCTGCCTTGGGCTGAAGCCCTGGGCTTTGGCTTTGCCCTTCCTTCCCTCCCAAGGGCAGTGGGGCTCAGGCTTTGGTCCCCCCCCGCCAATTTTTGTTGTCAGAAGGGGGTCGCGATGCAATGAAGTTTGAGAACCCCTGTGCTAGTGAATATGGCCAAGGCCTTTTGTGCCTGATGCAAAACTCCTTTAATTTCAGAGGCGCTCCATGCAGGCACAAAGATACATTCACATGATCCAATTGGAGGCTCTAAATCTCTTCTCTGTGGCATACTTTGGTGCACCATTCTCATTGCTGAAGATTCTCATTTACAGATCTCAGAAAGAACACCCTGCTTTTTATTGCCAATTAATTTTTAAAATGTGGAGTAATGCAATATCAAAAGAAAGAGAGAACATGTGCAGGATTACAATATATAGTGTTTAGCTCCTAGCAAAAAGAAGGTTTAACCTGCAGAAAAATGTTTAGGGTAAAGCATTAGTAAAGAGGATTACTTGCAAATACCAGGTTTCTCTATATTACTAATACTCATTATATGTACTATCGCACCTTTTTACTTGGGGATTTCAAAACACTGTACAAACCCTTAATTAGACCTTGTGATACCCGAGTGAGGGGGATACGTGACATATACTTTGCAGGTAGATGGTTGAACTGGGGCACAGAAATTTAAATGATGCTTTGCCCATAAAAGAATAAATTAGTATATTTGTAGAGCCCTGCAAATCTGCAGATATCCGCAGGTATCTGCAGACCATGTTTGTGGATCGCGGATCAGATGCAGATACAAATTTTGTATCTGTGCAGGGCTCTGTATATTTGCATTCCTTTATTCTGATGTTGATAGTATTGTATTTATTTAAATGTCTCACTCCGTGTGTGTACACGCGCACACACACTCCTCCATATGCTTTTATATGATTTATGTACAAAAGAATCAAAATTAATTTTAAAAAGATGTTAAATGACGTCCCTGAAATCACATGGTATTAAGGGAACGCGGTGGAAGAATTAACTCCTCATTTCTAGTTTTCTCCTTTATTTGATGGACACTTCCTTCTCTATAGCGGCCCTGATCCAAAACCCAGGTAAGTCAACTGGAGTCTTTCCACTGATGATAGTGGACTTTGAATCAGGCTCCAAAAGGTTAACTTATTTGTTTGAAAATTTCCCTTTCCCTACAAATAAACAAAGTTGTTTTCCTTTTATAAATAGGTGCCCAGTGTTTGAAGCCAAGAGTTTTCATTCCAGGGCTAACTCCACCTCTTGTTTGGGTTGGGCTTTCCCAAAATTTATGTATTATTTATGCCATTTAAAGAGAGGGATGTTACTTTCCAGTATCTGCATCTCTTCGAGGGGTACCTCTATTTCTACACACAGGGTTTTATTTATTATATAGTTATTTATTTGCTATCCCCTGTAGGATAGTTTAGATCCTAATCCTGACCGCTATCTACAAATGTCAGTTCAGCACAGACTACATAAGGTGCCCTAAAACTGTCCAATATAACAATGACATCCCCTATAAGTCCTGGTCTACACTAGGAGTTGAGGTCGAATTTAGCAGCGTTAAATTGATTAACCCTGCACCCGTCCACACGATGAAGCCTTTTTTTCAACTTAAAGGGCTCTTAAAATCGATTTCCTTACTCCACCCCCGACAAGGGGTTTAGCGCTGAAATCGGCCTTGCCGGATCGAATTTGGGGTACTGTGGACGCAATTAGACGGTATTGGCTTCCGGGAGCTATCACAGAGTGCTCCATTGTGACCGCTCTGGACAGCACTCTCAACTCAGATGCAGTGGCCAGGTAGACAGGAAAAGGCCCGCGAACTTTTGAATTTCAATTTCCTGTTTGGCCAGCGTGGCAAGCTGCAAGTGAGTGCAGAGCTCATCAGCAGAGGTGACCAGCATGGACCGAACGGGAGGTACGGGATCTGATCGCTGTATGGGGAGAGGAATCTGTGCTATCAGAACTCAGTTCCAGTTTTTGAAATGCCAAAACATTTGTCAAAATCTCCCAGGGCATGAAGGACAGAGGCCATAACAGGGACCCGAAGCAGTGCCGCATGAAATTTAAGGAGCTGATGCAAGCCTACCAGAAAACCAGAGAGGCAAACAGCCGCTCCAGGTCAGAGCCCCAAACATGCTGCTTCTATGATGAGCTGCGTGCCATTTTAGGGGGTTCAGCCACCACTACCCCAGCTGTGTTGTTTGACTCCTTCAATGGAGATGGAGGCAACACAGAAGCAGGTTTTGGGGACGAGGAAGATAGTTCACAGCAAGCAAGCGGAGAAACCAGTTTTTCTGACAGCCAGGAACTGTTGCTCACCTTGGACCTGGAGACAGTACCCCCCGAACCCACCCAAGGCTGCCTCCCGGACCCGCCAGGCGGAGAAGGAACCACTGGTGAGTGTACTTTTTAAAATACTATGCATGGTTTAAAAGCAAGCATGTTTATCATAAAATCATAGAATAACAGAGTTGGAAGGGACCTCTGGAGGCCATCTAGTCCAACCCCCTGTCCAGAGCAGGACCAATCCCAACTAAATCATCCCAGCCAGGGCTTTGTCAAGCCTGACCTTAAAAACTTCTAAGGAAGGGGATTCCACCACCTCCCTAGGTAACACATTCCAGTGTTTCACCACCCTCCTAGTGAAAAAGTTTTTCCTAATATCCAACCTAAACCTCCCCCACTGCAACTTGAGACCATTACTCCTTGTCCTGTCATCTGCTATCACTGAGAATAGTCTAGATCCATCCTCTTTGGATCCACCTTTCAGGTAGTTAAAAGCAGCTATCAAATCCCCCCTCATTCTTCTCTTCCGTAGACTAAGCAATCCCAGTTCCCTCAGCCTCTCCTCATAAGTCATGTGTTCAGTCCCCTAATCATTTTTGTTGCTCTTCGCTGGACTCTCTCCAATTTTTCCACATCCTTCTTGTAGTGTGGGACCCAAAACTGGACACAGTACTCCAGATGAGTCCTCACCAATGTCGAATAGAGGGGAACGATCACGTCCCTCGATCTGCTGGCAATGCCCCTACTTATACACCCCAAAATGCCATTGCCCTTCTTGGCAACAAGGGCACACTGTTGACTCATATCCAGCTTCTCATCCACTGTCACCCCTAGGTCCTTCTCTGCAGAACTGCTGCCTAGCCATTCGGTCCCTAGTCTGTAGCGGTGCATTGGATTCTTCTGTCCTAAGTGCAGGACTCTGCACTTGTCCTTGTTGAACCTCATCAGATTTCTTTTGGCCCAATCCTCCAATTTGTCTAGGTCCCACTGTATCCTATCCCTACCCTCCAGCGTTTCTACCACTCCTCCCAGTTTAGTGTTATCTGCAAACTTGCTGATTAATTAAATCATTAATTTAATGATTAATTTACCCTGCCATTCGCTGCTCTCCTGGATGTACTCCCAAAGCCTTTGCAAAAGGTTTCTGGGGAGGGCAACCTTATTCCGTCCACCATGGTAGGACACTTTACCACTCCAGGCCAGTAGCACGTACTCAGGAATCATTGTAGAACAAAGCATTGCAGTGTATGTTTGCTGGCATTCAAACAACATCCATTCTTTATCTCTCTGTGTTATCCTCAGGAGAGTGATATCATTCATGGTCACCTGGTTGAAATAGGGTGCTTTTCTTAAGGGGACATTCAGAGGTACCCATTCCTGCTGGGCTGTTTGCCTGTGGCTGAACAGAAATGTTCCCCGCTGTTAGCCACGGGGAGGGGGAAGGGGTGAGGGGCTAGCCACACGGTGGGGGGAGGGAAAATGTGGCGTTGTAACGAAAGCACATGTGCTATGTATGTAATGTTAACAGCAAGATTTACCGTGAAAGAGTGTACACATTGTTCTATAAAATGTGGTTTTTTTTAAATACCACGATCTCTTTTTTTTTCCTCCACCAGCTGCATGTGTTTCAAGGATCACAGGATCTTCTCCTTCCCAGAGGCTAGTGAAGATTAGAAGGCGAAAAAAAATGCACTCATGATGAAATGTTCTCTGAGCTCATGCTGTCCTCCCACACTGACAGAGCACAGACGAATGCGTGGAGGCAGACAATGTCAGAGTGCAGGAAAGCACAAAATGACCGGGAGGAGAGGTGGCGGGCTGAGGAGAGTAAGTGGCGGGCTGAAGAGAGGGCTGAAGCTGAAAGGTGGCGGCAGCATGATGAGAGGAGGCAGAATTCAGTGCTGAGGCTGCTGGAGGATCAAACTAATATGCTCCAGCATATGGTTGAGCTGCAGGAAAGGCAGCTGGAGCACAGACTGCCATTGCAGCCCCTCTGTAACCAACCGCCCTCCTCCCCAAGTTCCATAGCCTCCTCACCCAGACGCCCAAGAACGTGGTGGGGGGGCCTCCGGCCAACCAGCCACTCCGCCCCAGAGGTTTGCCCAAGCAACGGAAGGCTGGCATTCAATAAGTTTTAAAGTTTTAAACTTTTAAAGTGCTGTGTGGCCTTGTCCTTCCCTCCTCCACCACCCCTCCCGGTGCTTCTCTCCTCCACCACCCCTCCGGGGCTACCTTGGCTGTTATCCCCCATTTGTGTGATGAATTAATAAAGAACGCATGAATGTGAAGCAACAATGACTTTATTGCCTCTGCAAGCGGTGATTGAAGGGAGGAGGGAAGGGTGGTTAGCTTACAGGGAAGTAGAGTGAACCAAGGGGCAGGGGATTTCATCAAGGAGAAACAAAGAGAACTTTCACACTGTAGCCCGGCCAGTCATGAAACTGGTTTTCAAAGCTTCTCTGATGCGTACCGCACCCTCCTGTGCTCTTCTAACCGCCCTGGTGTCTGCTATGTGTAACCAGCGGCCAAGTGATTTGCCTCAACCTCCCACCCCACCATAAACGTCTCCCCCTTACTCTCACAGATATTGTGGAGCGCACAGCAAGCAGTAATAACAATGGGAATATTGTTTTTGCTGAGGTCTAACTGAGTCAGTAAGCTGGGCCAGCATGCCTTTAAACGTCCAAATGCACATTCTACCACCATTCTGCACTTGCTCAGCCTGTAGTTGAACAGCTCCTGACTACTGTCCAGGCTGCCTGTGTACGGCTTCAGGTGCCATGGCATTAAGGGGTAGGCTGGGTCCCCAAAGATAACTATAAGCATTTCAACGTCCCCAACGGTTATTTTCTGGTCTGGGAATAAAGTCCCTTCCTGCAGCTTTTGAAACAGATCAGAGTTCCTTAAGATGCGAGCGTCATGTACCTTTCCCGGCCATCCCACGTTGATGTTGGTGAAACATCCCTTGTGATCCACCAGTGCTTGCAGCACTATTGAAAAGTACCCCTTGCGGTTTATGTACTCGCCGGCTTGGTGCTCCGGTGCCAAGATAGGGATATGGGTTCCGTCTATGGCCCAGCCACAGTTAGGGAATCCCATTGCAGCAAAGCCATCCACTCTGACCTGCACATTTCACAGGGTCACTACCCTTAATATCAGCAGATCTTTGATTGTGTTGGCTACTTGCATCACAGCAGCCCCCACAGTAGGTTTGCCCACTCCAAATTGATTCCCGACTGACCGGTAGCTGTCTGGCGTTGCAAGCTTCCACAGGGCTATCGCCACTCGCTTCTCAACTGTGAGGGCTGCTCTCATCTTGGTATTCATGTGCTTCAGGGCAGGGGAAAGCAAGTCACAAAGTTCCATGAAAGTGCCCTTACGCATGCAAAAGTTTTGCAGCCACTGGGTATCATCCCAGACCTGCAACATTATGCGGTCCCACCAATCTGTGCTTGCTTCCCGGGCATGAATAGCCCATTTATAGTCCATATATGTATGCGCAGATGATCAGTGTAATTCCCACTGACCTCTAGTAATGGTTTGTGTGCTTGCTTTTTTTTTTTTAAACCCTCAGTTCTAAATGGAAGAGTTCATATTCGTGACTGGAGAGAAGAGAAACCCTCAAAGCGAACCAAGTCAGAAGTAAAACGAAGATTTTCTGCTGAAGCTTTTAAAACACGTCTCTGTTGGTTTTTCATCCACCATCCTGATGGCTGTTCTCTGACTTCTGAATCTTGTCCATATGCTCATGGGACTGAAGAGCTGAGGCAGTCTCAGATTATGAAAAAGAAAAAGCACCGACAGTAATGAAGTACTGTTGGTTACTCTTAACAGCACAAATAAATGGATTTCTGATTAATTGAATGGACTTCTGAATGCATGAAGAATGTATAAGATTAAGTCTCTCTCTTTATTTATGTGTTCATTGTATTTATCCAGTTTCTTATAAGTCCTTTTCTAATTTTAACTGATTTTTTTTCTTTTTTAGGGATTTTTATGGACATGAAAATGTCCATGATTTATTTTTTTATTTTATTTTTGGTAACATCCTTAAAGTATAGGGTTTTACATTTTGAAAACAGTTGTGGTCTGACTGCTCACTGTTTTTTATTGTGTTTTGTTCAAACAGAAAAGTAAAACCAGCTTTTAAAATCTCAGCACAGTCTTCAAGCTCTTTGGCTGATTGGTGAGGCCTCATCTGGAGTACTGTGTCCAGTTTTGGGCCCCACACTACAAGAAGGATGTGAAAAAATTGGAAAACGTCCCGCGGAGGGCAACAAAAATGATTAGGGGACTGGAACACATGACTTATGAGGAGAGGCTGAGGGAACTGGGATTGTTTAGTCTGCGGAAGAGAAGAATGGGGGGATTTGATAGCTGCTTTCAACTACCTGAAAGGGGGTTCCAAAGAGGATGGATCTAGACTGTTCTCAGTGGTGGCAGATGACAGAACAAGAAGCAATGGTCTCAAGTTGCAGAGGGGGAGGTGTAGGTTGGATATTAGGAAACAGTATTTCACTAGGAGGGTGGTGAAGCACTGGAATGGGTTACCTGGGGAGGTAGTGGAATCTCCAGCCTTAGAGGTTTTTAAGGCCCGGCTTGACAAAGCCTTGGCTGGGATAATTTAGTTGGTGTTAGTCCTGCTTTGCGCAGGGGATTGGACTAGATGACCTCCTGAGGTCTCTTCCAACCATAATATTCTGTTATTCTAAGGGGTATCGGGGAGTGAGGAAAAGGAGAGCTCCTTGGGCCCTGTGGGGGAACCAATATGGAAGACTCCAAAGCATTTGTTCTGGGACCTTCTAAGTCATGACCGGCCTTCACTCTTCATTAAAGGTTCATTAAAATTGATCGAGTCAGCACAAACTGTGTTTAATGATAACCTTTCTTAGATTGACAAGACTTACAGTCGTCATACAACAATGGCATGTCTTGCATCCTCCAGTTGGTTAAGCTCCTCCCTGCTGGAACATGTCATTTTCTTTAAAGGGCAAAAGTCTCTGTAATAATTGGTGTCATCTTCAGTTAAGTGATCTTAGAGTTGAAGGTTCACTATCCAGTCTCCAGTACAACGAGTCATTTCAGTCCTGGCCTGACAGCATTGTTCCATCCAGGATGTGTTGAGGCACAGAGCCTTACATTGTGAAACCATGTGGGAGGAAACTCACTGAGACAGGATTTTGTATGTAACTCCACTGCTAGTTGGAGCAGCGGCATGAAGCAAGGCTGGAGAATGAAGAGAAGAAATGTGTGGCCAGGTGAGCTAAGCAGGTGGTGAAAGCAATGAGGTAAAGCTTGGTTGCAGGAATGGAGGCAGGATCCAGGAGTGAGAGTGGGCAAGTGTGGCTGGTAGAAAGGGGAGTGGAAGGTACAGCAAAACTGAATGCTGGCAGCAGTGCAAAGGAAGTGAGAGGTTGAGAAGGAATGAAGCATGGTGAAGATGGAAGAGAGAATGGAGGAGGAATGTAAGTGATGACAATTTTTTGCAAAACTGCTCTGAAACCACTCCCAGCTTTGCTTTAATAGTCACGGTCCATTGTAGGCAGAAAAAAGAAGTAAGGCAGCAAGGATTGATTCCTCCGCCTCCATGGCAGAGACAAGCTGGCCTCAAGTCACTTTTCCCTTGCTAACTTCTGTATCACTGGCCATCCCCCTCTGACACACACGCTAGAGTGTGCACCTTGGCCTTTTTATAACCAGGTTTAGCCTTGGCTACATACGTGCAGAGCAAAAAGGAAATATAAAGTCCTGTGCTTGGGCTCCCCAACCTGCACTTCTGCCACACCATGGGGGTAGGGTTTGATGGAGAGGGGAATCCTCTAAAACAGTGGTCTCCAAAGTGGGGTGCGCAAGACCATCCCTGGGGGTGAGCAGCAGGAGGACTGCCACCAGAGTGGCAGGAGGGTCGCTCCTGCACCTTTTGATTCTTTGGCGGCACGCCTGTGGCAGCTTGGCTCTTCCCTCTCTGTCTTCAACCACTGCTCTAAAATAATGCTTTCATTGCAAGAAAATCCACAGGGGTTTGCATGGATATGGTGGGGCAAAGCCACTCAACCATGCCCCTCAAAGGCACCACTTCAGGAAAGGAATTAATTTTGCGCTTAACTTGAAGCATGTGCTTAAGCCCCTATGCACAGAGCCCCAAAATGTGGTATTCATGCATAAGGGGCTTGTGTAGGGTCAGAGGGGAGGGTTAGAATGCCAATTTTCCACTCTTTTATTTCCTCTCTAGCAAAATAGATAGGGCATGCTGAGGCCCCATCGGCTGGTCTAGTCATGTATATATTTATATCCTCGACCAGTCTCAGCTATTTTTACACATAGCCTTTTCTCCATCTATTGTGGAGTTTTCTTATAATTGGTGTGCCACACAGAATGACTTCCTCTATATAACTCTATTTTCTGCATTCCCCCACATACCATTCCAGCAACCTGTCATCAAGAATGCATGATTGCTTTCCCTCCTTCCCACCTGCCATCACTGCGGGCAACAAACCGGTCAACAACTCGCATCCAATTAAAGAAACTTCCCTGTTGACTTTAAAAGATTGGAAGAAATATCCTCCCTTTTCATGCTCTTTCATCAAAATGTTAGCCTCATAAATAATTTCTAGATGTAGATGCAGGGTTAGATGTGGAGGAGGGTTACTGTATCTACCCTGTCACTTTGTCTATGGTCTACTACCTCAGAATAGTATTTATACAACACAACTTTAACAAGTGCAGAGGGTGCTCAGGGAAAAGTAATCCCACTTCTAAAAATTAAAGGCAACTGAAAAAAATGAAGCGATACAGAGCCCCGTAAACTGATGGGGTATTTTTTCCATTGTACTTCCTGGTTTTTGAGCATCACCACTTGCTTTGATAACATGACCTTATTTGACTTTTATCATTAGGATGAAAGAACATTTAAAAATAGAGTTGCACACACCCCTCTCCCGGACAGCGCATGATGATGGATGTTTTGACAGAAAAGTGCTAGGTGATTGCTCCTATTCCCAGGCATGCTCTGGGTTGAAGATGCCTGCTAAATAGTTTCCATTTTGACCAGTTTTACAAATATGCATGTAAAGTTGGTATTCTAGGTACAAATAGTGTGTTAAAATGGGTGCCAGTGATTTCTCTATTTTAGGACTCAATCCTGACTTCACTGGGGTTGATCCCAGCTTTGGATCAGGCCCATAAACCAGACGAGAGCAATAAATGGCTGTTTATAGGTATCCTGTGAGTAGCTTACTTAATGAAACATGTTCCAAATCAATGAAAGCTGTGTCATTTTGAAGACCTATGTTTATGGTATCACTATCAGCCAATCGTCTACTGAATGATGTGACACATTATTAGGTACACCAGATTTAGAGGCTGTGCTTCCAGGAATGATTACAGCCAATTTGGCAGCTAGACTGGCTTCAAGGTAGGTTGAATAATGAAAAAATGCCACTGTGATATCAGACTGTGTTTTGCATCAAATCTCACCGCCTTTCTCCCCCAGCCAAAAACCGTAACTCGGTTTAAGTCTGATCATTAATGAACTTTGAACCATGATTTTGTGGGCTGAATATCATTAAAATGCTACATGGTGGATGATTAACAATTTCAACAAGGACATTATAAAAGGAAGTGTTTCACAATCAACAGAAATTCAGGATAAGAAGAAATCAATGTCAAAGCGGTGTATATGTATCAGGTATTTGTGTCCCACCCCTACAGCTAAGTAAAATGTTATCAGCACATATGATCCTGGTCTATCTAAAGTTGGATGTCTGCCTCCTGTAGCAGGCAATGGTTCCTGATAGGTGGTTGTTAGTAATTTACTGTACGCGTGATTTAAGAGGTACTTTCGTACAAAAATTGCAGTTGTTTGTGAATGCCTCAAAAGCAATTCTGTCAGGTCATTAAAAGCGGCACATTTCATGGTCATCTACATATGCTATTCTAGTGTACAGAAACTGGGTAGTGCTCTTTAAATAATTTGTTAACCCTCTAGTGGTGCTCACTGTCGTCTGTTTTAGAAACCAGCCAGAGCAGCAGTGTGCGCATATGTAACTAGACCTTGTATACTGTGAACAATTTTAGTGAACAGTGTTATGCGTGTGTGGTTGCTTTATATTATGCTTATTGTATTAAGAGCAAAATATACCATGGCTATAGCGTTCAGTTACCATCTTCCCATCACTATATCACTTTGAGTAATGTCTAACTGACTTGTATAAATACGCTTCAGGATGAAACATGGTAGATAACGGCAGCCTAGATCCACTCCCCCGATCCCCTGAGCTTTATTGTAACTGGTTTCAACAACTTTAAATAGATGAGGCCCAGTTTCAGGGTTCTTTAAGGTGTGTAGCAATATTCTAAAAATTTCTTGAATGGATGGACATGATGCATGGTGCCAATTGTTCAGGAATTAATGGATCCAGGTTAGCTACAATGTCGTTACTTAATGTTTCATACTATGGATTGGGACAGAACAGCATAATGGCTCCAAGCACCAGTCATCTCAATGCGTGCTGTAGGGCTGAGTTGTGGTCTGCTGTATCTGGCTGCAGCCCGGCACCCTTTTTAAGCAAACCCTCATCCAGCTCCTGTTGAATATCGCTGCCTAACAACTAGCTAGATACTTGCTATTGAACAAACAAAAGGCAGATAACCAGAATTCTGAGGACTCTGAGGGGTGCGTTTCTGTTTAAATGGGAAATCTTTCTAATTGCGAACTTGTATCTCCTGAAGCATGTGCAGAAAGACACCACTCTAACCCCAAGAACCGCTGTGAGGTGACAGCCTGACTGCAGCCATACTGTACGTGTCAAAATTTTGTTATTCAATGAGCAAACACGGATCTGGGTGACATTTGCTTGCTCTTTTTCCAGGGGCCAAACATCAACAATTCACAAGGTTTTAAAGTTGTCTATTCATTTGAATTTGTGACCCTTCCTATCACAGTGTGTTTTTCCTCACTAAAACCAGGAGAGACAGACTGACACCAACAACAGCAGTCTGAAAAATCCCCTTATTTCTAACACTGTGATTGAAATGCTTATGGAATACCCTGGGCATGAACATTTTGGTCCTGAGCTTTAATTTTTAAGTATAATTTAGTATTTTGGCTCTTGCCAGGACCTCAGATGGTTAAATAAATATCTTGTTTTGAACATCCTAAATGTTAAAATGAACATACAATTTTTAGCATAATTTTATTAGACAGTTTCCCACTCTCCATCCCAAAATTCCCACATGTTGTATTCACATTTTAAAAAGTAACAGATTATTTTCAGCAAGATTGCTTTTCTATTTCTGAAATACTTTATGCGTCAAATATGTGCAACCTTGCTCTCAACAGCCTTTTGTCTAGATCTTTTGGGACCGATCCTGATCTTATTCACCCTGGTGTAAAGCTGGAGTAATTCCACTAAAATCAATAAAATTACAGTGGTGTGAGAGAAGAAACATCCCTTTCTCCAAAGAGGTATTTTCACGTTGATGCTGTGCTGTGCTCCAGTATGACCAGCAGGTGGTGCAAGCTAAGATGATGCTGTAATGGGCTTCCCCTCCCTCATTAGCTGGGCTGTAGGTGGATATCATTTGAGCGGGGGAGGGAGCAGGCAGTTGCAGGGACTTTTGGGGGGGGCAGGAACAGATACGATAGTTCTAGTTATGTTACAGTTTGTGGCATTTTTAGGCAATGTGGTCTCTCTTCATTCTTTTTGTAGCATCAAAGGTACCTAGAAAATCTGCTATAGCACCTTTTGTTTTCTTACCCACACCCCTCCCTTCCTAAACCACCCCCTTTTTAAAAAAAATCTTCAAGGTGTTGCTGCTAAGTAGAATTTCTGGTAACTGGTATAATTAGCTGCTTTCAGTGTTTTCTGTGCACTGGTGATCAGATCTGGGGGAAATGTAAACTGGCAGCGTAGAGCTTGACATCTGAAAGAATGATACACAAACCATTTCCCCCAAGATGTCACTTTTTTCTCTGAAATGTTCTGCAGACTCATAATGGGACACACTCCAACGGCCAATACAGCCCACGGTGAACATCACATTGACTTAGATTAGTGTCTCCTATGAGTCTAGTGTCTTTATGTGAAATGGAGAGCATGTCTCAGTGGCAGAGGTGGATTAAGGTCTCCTGGGGCCTGAGCAAGTCTTGGGGAGGAGTGCTGGAACTGTGGCCCTGTCCCTTCTGCCTGCAGCCCTGCCTATAGGCCCACCCAGTTCTGCCCCTTCCCCCACAGTCCTGCCCCTGTTCCTCCCATGGTCCCACCCCATTCTGCACACACACACCCTGACTGCGACCCCATTTGCTCCTTATGGCAGCCGCGAGACCGGAGAAGCTCTTATCCCCCCGCCGTCATGGACCACATCCCTGGACCACAGCGGGGAGTGAGAGCTCCTCCAGTTCTGGGGCCACAGCCGGAGTCCAGGTGCTGGGGCTTCCCCTGCCCTCCCAGCGCTTCTGCGGGGGACCGGGGCTTTGGGGCTTCGCCCATGACGCCAGCCCCACACTTCTGTCGGGGACTCGGATCAGGTCTCCGGGCTTCTGCCGCCCTGCAGTGGATGTCTGCTGCGGGACCCATTTTTCTGGGGGGCCCTGGGCACAGGCTCCATGGGGCCATTGGATAATCTGCCACTGCTTAGTGGAATAATAGAAGCTTCCTCACCTACTCCTTACTACTCCATCTCTTCTTCCTTCTATGCAACATCCGAGGGTAAAATGGTCATTTGGGTGGGATTGAGGAAGACTGGTTCAGATAAAGTAAAACCCAACTTAAACCACAGCAAAACTTTAATGGCGATTTTTGACAATTGTTTTTCTTTTTAATTTTTTGTATGATTTTAGTGTTCTTGGACAGTGATGAACTGAAAGCCCTGGCACCTGAAATCCTTTATTTACCACTGAACAGGAATAGTTTGGGTAGCTTCCCTATGCTGCCCTGCCAATATGCCGCATCCCTGACCTGGAGGGACCACTTACAGGGCTGAGAACCTCCAAGGCCTCAGGGGTAACTAGACAATAACTGCAAAACAAACTAAAGGGATGCTGCTGGTGGAAAACAAAATATTCCAGTGAGCAACTTCATTTGAACAGCATACTATTCGATGATGAAAACTAGTTAAATTTTTATATTTCTATAGAAAGGAACTGTTCTCCTTTCTGTCTCCAACTCTCTCTTCCCACCTTCTTCTTCTTCCTCTGTACATCTCTCCCCATGTCTTCTTTGTTTTCTTTCTACTCTCATCATTTCACACTCTAGTCTTTCCTCTTTTGCCTTCTGTCAGTGGAGAAGAAAAATTGACCAAGGCCATTCTAAGGCACTCTAGAGTCTGAGTCAATGGTAATCTTTCCACTGATTGAGGTGGGAGTTGGAATGGGCCCCACCCCTGTCTTTCCGCCACACTGAAGACAGCCAGAAGAAGAGGACTGGATAAGACTGCAGTTTCATCTAGAATATTTGAGAGCAAGTATGGCGCAGGAGCATGGCACTAGTCAGTCCCATGTTCAGCTTCTTCTCTTTCAGTAAAAACACCAAAAGGGACAGTGGACCTGCAAATTTCATTAAGGATGGGACACAGATGTTTGGCTACTGTGCAACCACGGTCACCCTGATTAGGTGTGACCCAGTCATGAAATTACCAATTTCTAAACATAAGGGATAGGAGAGTTTGTCATCTTTCTTGCACTTTCCCAAAGGATATTTAACAGTGTTCTGCACTGATACCACTTGCAAAGCTGTTTTGCATGGTGACTCAGTCGTTGAAACATCTCGCTCTGTTTAAACACTGCAGCTTTTTTACAGTAAATATTTATTCTTTGGATTTATATTAAAAATGCTTACTCTGTTTCTGGATCTAAAGATTGATGAGTGTAGGCTGATCTATGTTACATTGCCCTATCAAAGATGATAAATTGGAAATCATCGTTATGCTAAGAGAGAGAGAGAGAGAAAACTGGCTATGGAAATGAAAAAGGTGGACTTCAAACTGGCTACAGTCAGAGAGGCTAACAAGGTAGTAATTCTCAAGGAATATTTACAATATGCTTGTGTTAAACCAAGCTATTTTCCCCAGACACTTCAGTCAAAGGGACACTGCTTTAGATTAAAACATAAAACAAGTTTCTTAACTACAAAAAGATAAATTTTAAGTGATAGTAAACAGATCAAAGCAGATTATCTAGTAAATAAACAAAATCACAAACTAAGCCTAAAATACTAGAAAGATTGGATGTGAATTAGCAATTTCTCACCCTGACTGATGATACAAGCAGGTTTGTAGATTGTCAAGGCAAAAGCTGCACTTGCTTTGCAGCTTGGGATCTCCACCCCCGTTCCAAGTCCTTTTCTTTCGGAGCTTTTCTCAGGTGTTGAGTTCTGGGGGAGTGAAGAACAACAGATGATGTCACTCCCCACTTTATATAGCTTTAGCATATGGCAGGAACCCTTTGTTCCAAAAACAGTTCCCAGCCCAGTTTGTGGAAAAATACAGGTACCCAAAATGGAATCCAGAGTCATGTGGTCTGGTCACATGTCCTTATAGGCTGTCTGGAGCATTCTCAGGAAGGCTCACCAGGTGGGGGATAAGCTTCTCCTAAGGCCTGTTGTTTTCCTAATGGCCAGTTACCCTGAATAGACCCTTCACAACCAGCTGTCTAGGCTGGAAGCATTTTGCCTACTGGGTGTCACCCAGGTATAACCACATTTGAAACACAGATACATAGTCAATATTCATAACTTAGATACCAAAATGATACATGTATACAAATAGGATAATGATATCAGCAAATCGTAACTTTTCCACTGACACCTCACACGACCCATCTTGTACAAAAAGCATCACAATTATGCCATAATCATATCATAATAACATTACTAGGATGAATATGGGTCGTAGCGTCACAGTGCCATTTTGCACATAGCCTCCTCATGAGCATAAGGGGGCAATAACAAAGTGATGCCCCCCAGTGGCCCATTTAGTTTTGATAGACCTTCTTGATGGGCAGGAGATGATCCCTCTCACCTCACAGTTTCAGAGCAAACATTTTTTTTTACAATTACAAAGCAAAACTTACCTATTACCTTACAGCAAGGGATAAAGATGTTATAAGTGAGATTAATGTATGCAGCAATTTATAAGTATTGCATACAGTCTAAAGACATTGTTATACCTCCAATACCAACCTTAACTATACTAACACACAGGGGAAACAGACTGGTTTCCAGTAATGAATTTGTCAGTGCTCAGCTGAGGCCTAAAGCCTTGGCACGACCTGGCATCTGGTTTGCCAGTGTCCCATCCCCACCACACTAATACTGATTGTCTACATTTAATAAGTTCAATTGGACTTGAGACTATACACCATTTGTATGAAGGGGGGATGGATGCCTTTTATGGAAGGGGAATACTGTGTCACAACTAGTTCTTTGAAGCACTTTCCCCTGTTGACCAGCACGACTGAGGTCTTACCTAGCCACTCTTCGTCCAGGAGCTGATTTCTTATAGATGTTGTGACATGTTTGTGATGGCAATGGTTGCATCTGTGGAGAATGAGATATCTAGTCAGGAGACATTGGCATATTGTTGACAACAGAGTCTATGGGATGTCACTACCTCTCCAAATGATCTCATGTAGATGTTGAAGAGGAAGGGAGATCAGAAGGATCTGAGTCAGAGAGCTGTAATGAGAGCTTTTAGGGATAAGGGAAGTGGTTATCCATTAACACTGCCTGGATCTTATTGGAAGAAAATTACTGGAGGCCCCTCCCCCCCAAAAAGTAGCACTAACAATCCTATTCCAGCTTTCGCTCTGGCTAGGGATGGTTAGAAAACCCACTTTTTCTCCTCCATTGAAAATTCTGCCTAAAACTCAGCACTTCATAAAGACAATGAAGTTGAAAGTCTGTCATGCTAAAAAACATCTTTGTGCAAATAAAAGTTTGTATAGATAAAAACCTGGAGTGATTGCAGACTTCTTTGTGTTTATGGACAGCACAGACATCTACGGTATGGGATTACTGTACCTACACCCACTTGCAAAGGGTTTTACACCTCGGCTTAGGGGAGTTACTTCCTGCAGCTGGCAATATGGAAATCTTTCCCTACTAAAGTCTAGCAGTGAGGTGAAAAATAGAATAATGTTCCTTTAAACTGTCCTTGGGGAAAAATATACAGAAAAGAAGGGAAAATTACTATTGATTTTGATTTTGATTTTTTCCTAAGGGTATAAATTTAGTTTTATGAGTCATAACCTCCCATTTTCAAAAATGGTCCTGACCTATAAAATGCTAACTGTTGTTAATATCTGTAATGAAGGTTAAAAGTTGCATTTTTAGAACCATTCACCAGTAATTGTGCAAATTAGGTAGTACAGTGTATCCATAGGAATAATCCTGATTGCAGGCAGAACATAGAAAAATGAAATGCTGTACTCTTCATTACTGAATATATCAACTACAGCTCCATTTTTTCGGTGACAGAGGTAAGGTGTGCTGGCACACATGAATGCCATGTGTGCTTGCGTGCTTCTTTGCAAGATTTTTTTTGAGCATAAGGTCAGCATCTGTCTTGGACAATTCCCTTCTATTCATTGAAATACCTGAAGCAAATATTGACTGGCGATATAAAGCTGAGGTTATTTTATTTAAATAAATAAATAGTGTTGCAATACAGGCTTTCCCATTTCACACACAAATCCATGTTTACATACAAGTAGGCACTGAGCTGGTTATTATTCCTCTATGCACTATTGTTGTAGCCATGTTGATCCTAGGACATTAGAGACAAGGTGGGTGATAATATTTTTTATAGGACCAACTTCCATTGGTGAGAGAGAGAAGCTGTCAAGGTTACACAGAGCTCTTCAGGTCTGGGACATTTTGGTTATGTCTATACTACAAATTTGGTATAATTTACATCACTCATGGGTGCAAATAATCCATATCCCTGAGTGACATAAGTTAGGGCTTGTCTACTCTATTGCGCAGAGTGTCGATCTAAGATATGCAACTTCAGCTACGTGAATAGCGTAGCTGAAGTCGACTTACTTAGATCTACTTACCGCAGTGTCTTCACTGCGATAAGTTGACAGCTGATGCTCTCCCGTTGACTCCGCTTGTGCTTCTCATTCTGGTGGAGTACTGGAGTCGATGGGAGAGCACTCAGTAGTTGATTTATCATGTCTATACTAGATGCAATAAATCGACTCCCACTGGATCGATTGCTACCCGCCAATCTGGTGGGTAGTGTAGACAAGCCCTTATACTGAACTAAATGCCTGGGTGGGCAGCACTATGTCGGCGCAGAGAGCTTCTCCCGCCTCCATAGCTACCGCCTCTTATGAAGGCAGGAGGTATTAAAACGATGGGAGAGCAGCTGTAGGGGGTTGTTAGTGGGTTAGAGGTCAGTGTGATTGGGTGTCCACCCCATATGAGGCCTGAAGGGGTAAATTAGGCCATATATTAGGTAACATATAGGCTGCACCTGGAGGAAAACCAGAGCCTGCTAAGGCCTAATTTCTAATGAAGTCCAGCTGGGGCAGGAACAGGCAAGGTTTCTGTAAAGCCTAGGAGTTGAGGCTGAAGGGTGCTGTGGTGAGGAAGCCTACAGTCCTTGATACAAGAGGGAGTATAAGATACAGGAAAGGGAAGGTGTGGTAAAGTCTGAAAGGGAGGAACTTGAACTGTTGGTTTGAGGGTTCCTGGACTGGAATGTGGTTTAGTGGGTGGGCCTGAGTTCCCCTCAAGCTACACAAACAGTATTTTATCCTATTCATTACTCTACATAACCTGACGGCATACAGCCCCCCTGTTTCAGCACTGATATGTACAAACTCCTTCAAAGTAAGGCATCTCTAGCAACTCTACTGAGTTGCTAGGACAACATCAGGAAACTTATGAGTTCTTCTTCCCAAGAAAGAGTGTCTCTTGTGGTGTTGCATTAATTTATCTTGCTCTATATTTATCACAGGTAGAGAGAAAAGTGACAATTAAACTATGACCCTTCTCCAGCTGACACAGAGGTTGAATCAGGGATCTCCGTAGGTAAAAAGCATAAGCAGACTTGCATCCTCTGCAGATCAGGCACAGAGAGGGACTTGTAATGACCCACTGCTGAGTGTATGTAATCAGAGCATCTAGGGAGGGAGCAATTCACTGGCCAGCAAAGCTGAGCGGTTGTGTGGGGTACCTTAATTTACTTCTGTTTTGAGCTAGCACAAGACTACTCTTCCCTGGGAGCTGGGAGAAGCGGCAAGGGCATTGTGCCACAGATGGTATCTCCAAAGCTCAGTGCCTCCCAAGGCTACTGGTGTAGCTTATGTGCTCAGGGCTATGCCAAGGGGTGCAAGTTAGCCCTTCATTTGCAAGCGGTACAGCAAATCACGGCTAAATACTTCCAGGGATATTTATGAATTTAAGCCATCCGTTCAATGAAACTGAGTTCAGTCCCATTTGGTAGCCTGTAATAAGAACAACTGTAAAAGTAACTTTAAGTGAAATTGCTGATCTCTCTCAGCTTCAGATCATGTACCCCTCAACCAGCAAAGCCATCCAGGAAAGGGGAGGGGCAACAAAGTCTGGGAGAAGACTTTCTTCTAATAAATACTATATCCTAATCTAGTCCTATCCATTTCATACCAGAGAACTTCCCAGATATCCCATTATCATGGTATTCATGTGCACAAGTTCTACTATAATGAGTGGTTTGATCCTAAATCTTACAAGAATTCAATTTAAATTGCATTATGCATTCCCAGTCACTGGACTGACTGCGTGGAAACACCATAACTGAGGAATAGTCCTCAGTTACATTCTGTTGAGAGTAAAGTATAATAAACCGTCTCTGAATGGCTGTGAGAAATGAGGTTTTTCTTTTTCTTTTCTTTTCTTTTTTTCCCCTCCCACTTCCTGTCTCTTCAGGCTGCACTCATTAAACCAAACTGTGAAGCAGAATAGATGAGGCCTGGTCTACACCAAACAGTTAGGTTGAGCCAGCTACACTGCTCAGGGGTGGGAAAAATCCATACCTATGAGCACTATAGTTAAGCTGACCGAACTGCTGATGTAGACAGCACTAGGCTGATGGAAGAAGTCTTCTGTTGACCTAGCTACCACCTTTCAGAGGTGGATTACCTATGCTGATGGGAGAACTCCTCCTGTTGGTGTAGGTAGTGTTTACACTGAAGTGCTACAGTTCTGCAGCTGTCGCATTTTAGGTGAGGACAAGCTCAAAGAACAGCAAAGTCTGATAATCAGCAAACTAAAATGCATCTACTAATTTGGTCTCAGCTGTTTTAGTTTCCTAAAGGCAATGGTTGTGTTTTGTTCTCAGTTTCAGGTTGACGTTATGCAATGCAAACCAAAAGGCTTCTAAAGCGTGTCTCAAAACAAATGTGACCTTTGCAGCATATGTTGGTGTGTGGAAAATTATAAACTTTGAAAGAGAACATAACTGCAAGAAATGAGACTGGATCCACTAAGTAAATATGCTTTCAATAATTACAAAATGTTGGCCCCAAACTCTTTCAACATATGTGCTGATAAATTAATATGCTGCTGTTTAAACGCTTTGAATATCCTTATTTTGTGAAATAATTTGAACAGATGGTTAATATGACCCCAAAACCTCAGAGTGTCAACCAAAGCTTTGCTGTACTAGGCTAAACGGATCCTTGGTGTCATTTTGGCTTTCGTGGAATTTTACCAGGGAAGACTGTGGCCTATACAAGCTCTGTCATTGTATTGCTCTTCTGTTCATGTCTACAACTTATGTGCACTTAGTTTTTCTATACAATACTCTAACAAAGTAATCTGACATTCACTGCAAATATATTCTATACACTTTGAAATGAAAGATGCTCCCTGCATATATTTGTAACAAATACAAAAACCATAGTATTAGGGAAGCAAGTAAGGAGAACATAACATAAGAGAGAAATAATTCAATAGGAACCTAGAGAGGTTCAAAATATGTACAGAAAATAAGAGAAGATTTGATGTGGACAATAGATACAGTTGTGGAAATGTAAATAATCCAAAGTATAGATAATTCAGTGGAAGGGAGAAACTTAAGGAATAGTGCAAAACAAGATTTAGTTATTTTATTCCTAGACTTTTCTACAGTGCCTTTTGCATTAGTATATGTGCACCTCAGAGGCGTTAGTGAATTTATCCTTGTAACATATGCTGCAAAAGCAGGATAATGGCATTATAATACCCATTTTACAGACGGGGGAAAACTGAGGCACTTCTTTTTTTTTTTTTTTTTAAATCTTCAATCTTGCAAAGAGCTGAGCATTCTCAAGAGGAGTAATTTGCTGGTCTTAACCTCCTGAGCATTCCTGAGGGATGTGGCATCTTACAATTTGGCGCATTCCTGCCAGGTGCTGAAGGTTCTCCTCAGCACAGGAACAAGGATATAAAGACACTGGAGGGAAGAGCCAGGAAAAGAACCCAGATTGTCTACCTCTTAGTCTAGGGCTTTAACCATAAAACCATCCTTCTCTTCTAGGAAAGAGTAGATAGCAAATTATGATCCCTATTCTTTAACCCTTCAAGTCTCTTCAATGGGTTGATTCTCAGGCGCAAGAATCACTTATGTGAATGAGGGTTGCAGGATTGGACTCTATGTGCAGAGCAGTAAGGCAGCATAAAGGCTAACGTACGGTTTGGGGCTGATTATACAGGCCATTAAGACAGAGATCATGGAGATATTCCTTTCATTATGGCAAGGATGCTGCAATCATTTCTGGGTGCCTTAATATCACAGAAAGGTAGATAACTTTACTGTAATCCAAGAAAAGTAACAATGCTGAGGGGGCTAGTCAGGAGAGATGAACTATATGGCCAAGATTCCCAAATAAAGGTGCCTAAACTCAGGCTCTTAAATCAGTAGTTAGGCACCTCAGGAAATTACCTGATTTTTTTTCAAAGGCGCTGAGCACCCAGCAGCTCCCGCTGATGTTATAGTATTGAGGGAGCGCGTTGCCCTATTCATGTCTCTCTAGGGACTATTAGTAATAGTGCTCACCATTGCCACACTTGGGACTTGAGTTGAGTAGCAGAGTTGTGCCCTTGACGGCAATGCAGCCATGATTTCACCCAGGGTGGTAAGCCCTGAGAAGGCAACACATTGCATCACCCTACGCTAACCCTTCTGGTAAATTACAAAGCAGCCATGAAGGATGAAACCCTTCCCCTGTCAGAAGGTTAGGGGCCACAATAATGGAGGAAATCAGATGGCTGTTAATTCTTCAGGCATAAGAGGGGATGATGAGCAACTAACAATGAAAGGCAACTTCTCCTGTTCTTTTCAACGTGCCCTAACACTGATTTGCTCTACTTCAGAGCTATTTACATGGAAGCCCTCCAAAAAGGAGAGGCTAGTCTACACACTGCTTTTTTTTCCCCTCCTTCCCTTTCTCTGGAGACCATTTACTAGCTGGGGATTGCCAGAGTGGACCAGCCCCACCCAGTGCCTTGCCTTGACTTCTAGGTTTTGTTGGTCCTGCCTCAGGGTAGGGGCCCGGACTTGAACTCTCCAAGTACCTTCCTGCCCTATGTTTCTATGATTCCCTGTGCCCAACAGGCCCCTCCCTATCCCAGAAGCTCCACTGGTTCTGTTCCTGGTGGGGCATCCTCTACCCAGGTAGTATCCCCAGAAGGGTAGTTAGGGACAATAGCCCCTCCATATGTGCTATCTGAGCAGCGCAAAGTGGCCAATTCATGCATGTTTGCCTTTTGACTCTAGATTTCTGTATCTTTTGTTGCTTAAAGAAGAGCAAATTGACGGGATAAAAATTTTGCCCAGATGGGAACTTCACAGATGAGAAGATGCTGCATCATCTTACACTCAGTTCTGTTAAAAGCTTCCTACTCATCTGCTGCTTCAGCTTCATCTCATTGGCATTTCCTGATGAGCCTGGTTCCCCCATATGTGAATAATCTTTTTCTAGACCATGATAACACCTTCAGGAAACAAAACATCGTTCCCCATGTACTCAGAGGGAAAGGGCTTTGGTTTTGATTATTTATTTTCAGTTGTGATCAGTAACGCTGGCTTTATTAGGCATGCTCCTATGTGGAATTCCTCAGGAGGGTCCTAAACTAGCATAAGGCCATCACACTGGTTCCACTCCTTTTCATTATAATTAAGTGATGGTGCGTCACCGATCCAGGATCTCTTCCTGGCATCCAGAACACACAGTGCCTCTAGCTCACCTCCTACAGAATTTTTATTCTGTTCATGCTGTTGTCCATCAAAGCCAGAACCAGGAGAACCAGTTTGTTCTCAAGTTCCTGAGACACAAATGTCACCAGGTTTTGTGCACAAATGTGGATGAGGGGCTTGGATCACTCCAGAGACCATGAATACATAATCCCAATAATAAACACTAAATCAAGTCATAAAATATGCACTACCAAAATCACTAGTAAAAACTCCAAATAAACAGCATAAAATCCCTTTACTGAGAATCAGTCCAAAGGGCTAGCGGCTAGCATCACAAATAGACATAGGCATCTAAGCCTAGGGGGCAGGTGCCTAAATCTCATATTTTTAGGCACTGCTGTGATTCGCAAAACCCCTAAGGGTTCTGCCACCTAATCCTGCCAATGCCTACATTCTCTTGGCACCTAAGTTTTGCAGTAAAAGTTCCCTAGGTGCCTGTGTTTCTGCCTCTGAGCATGCGCGCTGCTGCCCCGCTCTAGGTACCCAGATGCCTATATCCTGCCTAAGCACCAGAGCAATTCACAAGCCAGGTGAAGACAGGTGGTTTTTTACCTAACTTTTGTGTGTGGGGCCTGATCCAGGCGGAAGAAGGGTTCCCCGACTACCCTAACCACTGGGCCAGAGCTGGCACTAGGCATAAGCAGACAAAACAATTGCTTAGGGCCTCAAGCAGCTCAAGGGAGCCCCTATTAATTATTAGGGTGTGTGTATGGGGGTGGGGCAAAATATTCTTGTTTTGGGCCCCCAATGGGCTAGCCCTGGCACTGCACTGGGCTAAAGACTCTCAGCTGGGATGTGGGAGACCCTTGGTTCAAGTCCTCCTTCCACCTCATGAGAAGAGAGACTTTAAACAGGGATTGGGAGACTGCATTAACTGCTGAGCAGGTAGGGGATAGTGTGATTGGGGGAGGGAGTTTCCTCAGTCTCTGCAATTGAAATAATAATTGGGCCAGAAACAGTGAGAATGACTCTACAGCCCAGTGGTTAGGGCACTCTGCTTAGAGGTGGCACATCCCAGTTCAACTCTCTTCTTTTAATCGAGCAGGGATGGGACTTGAACTGGGGCTCTTCCACATCTTCAGTGGGTACCCTAGTCACTGGGCTAAAGGTTATCAAGGTCAGCGTAGCAGCAAGGAATTAGGTTATCTCTGAGCATTGGATCAGGCCCCACATGTAAGTTACACAGAAGAGTGCCTCTTGTCCCCTGGTTCATAAATTGTTAGCAGAGATAGACACCTAAGTCCAGACTGCAGGGAGGCACCTATCTCCAACAAAGAGGTGAGGGTTAACATACCTCCCTCTTTTCAGCATCTCCCATTGGCTAGCCTGCCTACCATGCTGGCTATGTGAATGGTAGTCTGAGGTGCCTGCCTCTCACCATTCATTGTAATGTGAGCCTAGGCGGGGCCAGCCCACAACATTTTGGCACCTGAGGTGCGGAGCTCAAATGACTCCCCCACGCCCCCTTGCTTAGGCCAAAACTTTGAAAGGTCTCAATTCTGCCTTCTCCCTGTTCTACTCCTCTCATGGTACTGCTCTGCTACCTACCCCAATAAAGGAGAACTAACAACTTAAAATGCCTTGTTCAAAAATGTGAAGTGACACTTAACTTTCAAACTCCTGAACAGCAAATGTAACTTTTCTTGTCTGCATAGTAAACACTGGCATTTTTATCTGTTTGAATAATCAAAGTGGTGCTTTCTGTGCCTTCTTGGTTGCAAAGATTTGAACTGCTTCCTGCTGAAGGTCCACAGTCTGGGCCAGCTCATGATCTATTGACATGGTTGCAAGGCCATCAGTCTCTCCTGTGTCATTGTGGAGCGTAGATGTATTTTTATTAACTTCAGCTTGGAGACGCTGCGTTCTCCACTGGCAACTGTTACAGGAAGCGTTAGAAGTATGCGCAGAACAACAAAAGCATTTGGAAAGAGGGTGGTCATCTTATTTGTGCACATATATTCCAGAACAGCCTTTGGAGTTGATCCTGCTGAAATGTATCTTGAAAGGGCTTTCCGTTCTTCACCTAAATCATTTGCATCAATATCGCGCATGTCATCATGTGTCAACACTGTCTCTAGTGCCCCACATTGCTGGTGTAGGTCTTCTTCAGGTATAGTGCGGAGTTTTGGAATATCATACAACATCCCAAATATACTGCTGTGTTCCTTCAGCTGGATGAAACGTTCTTCAACTGACTGTATTGCACAATCTAGCACGTGGTTAAAGAATTCAACTTTGAATTGTTGTTTGGGGTCTCTTATGGGATTATCCCATGCCTCATAATCAAAATGTCTTCTTCTTCGGTGACTCTTGTATTCTTGAATGGGTGGGAAAATAGCTTCAGTGTGAAGTTCCTCTGCCAACTTCTGTGCACTCTTTAGAACGTTTTGAAATTCCTCATCTGACTTTGCTTTGTCCAGTTGTTCCATTGCTCCAGATATATCAAGGTCAACACCTTGGAGTCTCTTGCTTACAACATTTATTTCAAACAGTATGTCATGCCACAATACTAAGCCACACAGAAATTTGAACAGGTTTCAGAGTGGTAGCCATGTTAGTCTGTATCAGTAAAAATTTGAAGTTATGTATGTTTCTGGTAATTCCATTTCCCTCTGCCACTGTTCCCCGCTGAACAGTTCCTATCATAGCATTATCCTCCATAACGGCAACTATGGCATTGTCTGTCTTCCCAATTTTGTGTTTGATAGGCTTTATCGCCTACACTTGACTTTCCCATTGTGTGGCACTCAGTGGTTTCCGTGTCAGAGAGGATGTTCCCAGACATTGCTTCAAAATTTGCCATCGATGAGTTGATGCAGAGAAAAATACATAGATGCTTTGAATTACATTAAAAAATTCAGCAGCCTCACTAAGCTGATGCTGCGTCACTGATTACCAAGTTCAATGAATGAGAACTGCATGGGACAAAAAAAGCTCGAGGGTTTAACTTTTGGATCTGTGTCTGCATTCCTCTGTTCTTTCCTCTCATGTTGACACCATTATAGTAGCCCTGACCTCTCATGTCAGCTATCGCAATTCCCATATCTTCCAGCTTTTTAAGAAGCACATTTGTCATACCAGCTCCTGTAGTACCATCAATGTCAATAAATTCTAGAAGATGCTCTCTGACAGTCACCATTGCAGGGACATTTTCACTAGGTTCTGTTGTTGTTACAAAATGCACCATTAAAGTAATTTGTTCCGTATGGCTGATGCCAGGTGTACAGTCCAGAATTACAGAGTAATGTCTTGCTGACTTCAGATCTGCCATAATCTTCTGTTTGACTTTTGTTGCCAGTAACTGTATGATCTCATTTTGAATTGTTTTTCTAAGGTAGTGGTGTACATTTCTTGGGTGGCGACTCTTCTTAGATGCTCCTGGGGTACAGCATCAAACTCAGCCACCAGCTCCACAATTTTAAGGAAGTTTCCATTGTTTGGCACATACAGCTGATCTGAAGTGCCATGCAGTGCTAGATTTTGGGTAGCAAGCATTCTCACAATAGCAATGAGCCTTTTCAGAACATTTTGCCAGTAAAGAGACTCTGATGCAATCTTCTCTTGATGCTGATCATCTATGGTGGCCTTTCACCTTAGTCTCATCTCAAGCTCTTTCCACCTAAGGAATGGTCTCTGGTGATTTGCTGCCTTCCCATGGCATGCCAGATTTCTAGCCAGATTTTTCCAGTCCTTTGTTCCTGTAGAACCCAATGTGGCTGGAACTTTAGCCTGGAAGAGTTTGCAACAAAAACAGTATGCAGCATTCTGGGTTTTTGAGTACATAAGCCATGGCCTCTCCACTTTGTCACCATTGGGGATTTCACGCCAGTAATGTGTTGGATGGAAACTTTTATTTTCATTGTCTTTGGGGAACATGAAGTTTTTCACTTGCTGTGGCCCATCATGCAGTACAAGGAAGTCCCTCAGGCTACTGCTCAAGTGGGTCCACAGTCCTGGATCATCTAGACTTAAGGAACTAAACTCAGCAGCAGCTGTCTCTTGCACCTCCTCCACACTCTTCTCTGATCTACACTTTTCTTCAAGAATGTGCACGGTTACATCCATTTGAGATGGAGATATGGATTCTGCAGTAGCTGCCAGGTCACCTGCACTCTGACTAACTGGAAGACCAGGCATCTCCTCACCATTCACATCCTCACTGGGGCCTTGGAAGGCTCACCATGAACATTTGTGTCTATGTATCTCAGGAGAGCGTATTCCTGCTTAGATAGAAAAGCTTCCTTTGCTTGCTTGCTTTCTTTCTTTCTTTCTTTCTTTCTTTCTTTCTTTCTTTCTTTCTTTCTTTCTTTCTTTCTTTCTTCTGAATGCTTCCCCCGGGGGATGTTTTCTTCTTTCACTAAAGACTGCTGTTCTGTGCCAGCCATACTGGCTCTCAACACTTAATTGAAGGGGACAAATAAGCAGGGTGGTAGCAGGGCCTGAGTGAGGGAAGATATCAGTGTCTTAAGGGCCTAACTGGCTCCTACCACTTCAGTTGACTGCTGTTCTCCTCAAGTGGGTTCAGGGAAGCAGCAGGAAACAGGAAGCTCCCTGAGAAGCTGGTGTTAATCAGTCCAGGCTCCTGGGGGTGCTAAAGAGGTACATAAGAGGCTCCTCCTCCTCTCTCTCTCTGCAGCTCCTGCTGCTTTCTGTTATTCCCTCTCACCTTTTCTCCTGCCTGCCTGTTATGTCTCTTGTGCCCTCCTTCCTCCAGCACAGCACTCCACCATCTCTGTGCATCTAGAGCAGAGAGAATACATATGCACCAGCAGCAGACACAATTTTTTACACTCTGGGTCCTAGTGGTGCCCCCACCCCCACCCCCCACAGTCTGGCACCTGAGGCGGCTGCCTCAGTTCACCTCATGGTAAGGCCAGCCCTGAGCCTAGGCACCTAACTCAGGCCTTGTGGATTGTGATATTCTAGGTGCCTAAAAGTTGTGTGTTGTGACACTCAGTATCTCAATACCTAAGTCCCTATGTGAATCCAGACCTAGGTGCTTATGGGATTGGAACTTGTAACTGCAACTCCAATAGATGACTTGACAGAGAAGGAGACATGGAAGGAAGAGTTTACTAAGCTAGTATGGGGCATTAAGGAAGACCCATAAACATTGCACATAACGATTCTGAAGGGGACCTGTAAAGTGCAGTGTAGTAAAGTGGGCATGATAGGGTTGGCTGGGTTACTCGGAGTATTATAGGTTGCAGCCATGTTCCACCCCTCTCTTACTTACCATTCAGTCAGTGGGAATTTACCCTCACTCTATTGCGATGCAGCTAAATAAAACAGCAAGTTCCTACCCTGCACACCTGTGAGTAGACATAGTTTTATTGCACTGAGTGGTCCCTTTCCAAAATGCAGGCTGCTGGGATTTCACATGTTAACGTGACTGTGTATCTTCCTCTTAAACTGTTGGGCTCCAACTGAGATCAGGGCCCCTTTCTGCTAAGTGCTGTATAAACACATAGTAAGAGACAGTCCCATCCTGCAAGACTATGGTCTAAATAGACAAGACAAGGGAGAATGGAAGGATTGTCTTCCCCATTTTACTGATCGTGAACTAAGAAAACTAAAGGCCCAAATCCTCAGAGTTATTTAGGCACCTAACTCTTTTATGTGCCTGAATACCTTTCAGGATCTGGGCCTAACCAGCTGATTCTAGGTCACTGAGGACATCTGTGGTAGACCTCCCAAATGACCCTAGGTCTCCCAAAGCCCTGCCCAGTATCTTAACCACAAGATGATCCTTCCTTATTTCACATTATTTGTGTGTGTTCTTCCATCTATATTGTGGAATGGTGGGGAGCATTTGACCTCGTGATGTTCCCCATGAGTAAAAAGAGACCAGACTCTTGGTGATTTTTTTTAATAAGGCTGCTGGACTCACACAGACATCAGCTCTCTCTAGCTTATGGGTTGGAGAACACAGTGTCACCACACAGAATCTGTCTAAATCCTGGCGCAGCTCAAACCAACATGCAATGGATTGCTGGTTCCATTTTCAGGTCTTTACACATTAAGGAATAAGAAAAATAGTTCTTCAAAGAGTCTATCTTTGATGTCATTTGAACGATGCTTACCGTACTTCCCCCTTCTACTAGGGATTCTACTTAACATGAGGAGATATTCTAATTATTGTATTCATTTATAGTAAAAGTAAATTAATATTGTAGTCTCTTGGATAGGTTAGATGCATAGGAAGGCCTAGGAATACAATACTCAATAGTAGTACTGGAAATTGTTCAGATTTTCTCAGGATATGAATTTTATGGTGAGGGACTGAGGGTGAAGGTTATATATTAAACAGTTACATTCTCTTTCATCTAACCAGTTTCATCTCTCTAGCTTTCAACATCAAGGACCAAATTCAGGACTAGTGCAGCTCCATTGACTGCAACTGAGCTGCGCCCTCTTCCACCAGGGCTGACAGTGGCTCTTGTTGTTTGAAGTAGGGTGACCAGATGTCTTGTTTTTAAAGGGACAGTCCCTTTTCTTGGGACTTTTTCTTATACAGGCGCCTATTACCCCCCACCCTATGTCCCATTTTTTCACAGTTGCTATCTGGTAACCCTAGTTTGAAGAGGAAAAATAAAGAACACCAAACTGTGCTTTGCTTGGGTAAAGTACTTTCTACACTTATACCAGTGCTACCAAAAAAAAAAATTATAGGATAATGAGATTTTTATATAAAGGGTCTTAAACGTGAAGCAAGCATACAGCAGTGAAAATTTATTGGCTATGTATTTAACTGCTATCCTGACATTCTGGCCAGACCACACTTGAAACTAGAGAGACCAGGAACTTGAATTTATTTTATTTAGAGCACAAAATAAATCAATAAAAGAAATAGGACATCTCTTACAGCTGCAGGCAGCAAGACGGCTGGCTATTGGAAACTCTGCTGCTTGGTTTCTAAGGATCCAGGAGGCCACAGAAGATCTATTGATTTCAGTAGGAGCTTCCTGTCTGAGTAACCATTATGATTTCTTCTCTCTGCCTAAAGTACTTGGGCTCTTGTCATTAATCATATTCATTCAGACTAACAGGGTAGCTGAAAATATGCTTCTCCCATATGCATATACATGGAAATTAGGCCACAGCAATGTTAGGCCACAGATATGTAAGTCCTTAGGCAGTTAAAATCTCATTAGGGATCCACCCACAGTTCAACACCAAATGGGTTTCACTTTCTCACTGAGAAAAGCTCAGCAGTTCCTGGCTGATCACCTACATGGGGCAGATCTCAATGCTGGGCATATGGAAGCCTTGGAATAGCAGGTTTGACTAGTGTGTGGAGCACAGTGCAACTTCCCTACCCCACAACTCTGAAATACTTTTCTTGCAGCCTATCCCACATTCACTGAGGTATACCTCCTCTCCTAATACACTGTAGCTTCCTTTGCTGTCCTTTCCTCAGCTGCCATCTGTCTCCATCCAAAGGGAAGACATAGCATTTCCTTCTCATTCCCTCACCCTCCCAGGACACTACAGGTTTCCTCATCAGGCACTCGGGTGAAGAAAGGCACAAAGAGAGTAGGTTTAGTTTATTTATTGTCTCTCCTTCATTAGTTGCTTTTCCTCTTACAATCACTCCCTGAGCAAGGTCACCTCATAATGTGGCCAATAATGGACTCTCAAGGTGGTAGAGATCCAGTAACCATAAACATGGATGAAACATTGTCATGGTGCAGCACTCTTCTCAAATGGTGACAAGGGTGTCCCGTAGATTAATGCTTTCTTCTGAGCCAGTGTAAAATATATCTCTTTTCACCTCCATGTCCAAGTGCCAAGCAGTGGTGTAGAGAGTAGATAACACAAGAGGAAATCCTCACCTCAGATCTGAGATGGTCTTATGCCGTAAGCATCACTGATGCAATGTTGCTGTCCCAGAGGGACTTACCTAAGGTGATGGAGGACTTGGAACATCAAACAGACCGGCACCTGACTATCGTTGAATCTGGCATGCACCCTATTGTGCCAGCCAGACAGATGGGCTTGAATACATGCAGCCATAAAATAATGCATGAGCATCAGAACTGCTTCATGAAAGCAATACATCTCTCCTATGAAAGGCAAAATTGCAGTCTGTGAGGAAACCACCCATCTGAAGTTGAGGGAATATGCTATTGCTGTTCTAGTTCTTTGCTTGAGGGACTTCAGTAAAGTAAAAAATAGCTTCATAGCCCAATTGAATGACATTTTAGAATGCATGAATAAGGATGGTGAGTGTAGAGAAAAATGTTGTAACTTGTCTACTACAGCTGCCAAACCCTTACAAATTTTGTAGCGCATCAGAGCCAGTTCACAGGCCTAGACGTTTGAAAGGGTTCAAGTTAGGACAAGCCTCATTTTCAAAACTTGTTTCAAACCCAATATCAAGGTTTGTGCACCTTGCATGGACTCACACTGGGTTGGTTAGAAGAGGTGACCCAGTAACCGTGATCTTTTCCAGCAAACCCGATTCAGATTTGAAATAGACCCATCGACATCAGCCTCAAAATTGTAAATAGCTGTCATAATATTACAGACTGTCAGCAGGAGGCATTTATTAAAGAAAACTATACACACAAAGAGGCTTTCACACAATCTGAGTTCAGTTGTTATCCTCCTTATTTACCAGGGACCACATCCTGTCTGAAACTCATCACAACAACCAGAGACATCTAGTAGCTGAATGAAATGCACAGATAGTCTCTCTAGTTTACAGGTCATGCTTGAATTGGGACGGATTTGGGGTACATTCAGTGTTCAACATTAATGTTAATCCAAACTAGCTAAACAACAATTGCAGAGGATGGCCAGCTTTCTGCTGAACAGCTAGGAGTGGCCCACCTGTGTGTATGCTTGTGAAAAGCCTCATGTGTCCTATTTCTGTTGGATTCATCCTTAGGGGCTAAAGCAATAAAAATATCACTAATGTTATGTAGTCATCAGGATATAACAGTAGTCCTCAAAATATGGTCTGTGAAGCACTTACTGGTGGTCAATGCAGAGCAAATGGGTCATATGGCACCGGCTCCTTCTCCTTCTTTCCAGCTGCTAAATAGCATTGAAAGGCAGCTAAATGTATACAAAGTGCTATGCTAATATTAATTTAACATTAGCAGTCACTGCAGGCTGTGGTTTTCAAAGGAAGCTAACAGAGATAGGTGTTCAATTCCTATTGAATTAAATGACATTTGTGTGCCCAACTCCCTTAGTCTCCTTTGAAAATAACAGCCATTTTGTAAGGCTTTTATAATGCTTCCATCACTGTGATATCTGAGTGCCTCATGCTCTTTGATGTATTTACCCTCAGAATACATAAGAACATAAGAATGGCCATACTAGGTCAGACCAAAAGTCCATCCATTAACAGAACAGGTAATCATCAAGTGATCCATCCCCTGTCACCCATCCCCAGCTTCTGGCAAACAGAGGCCAGGGACACCACCCCTGTCCATCCTGGCTAATAGTTATTGATGGACCTATCCTCCATGAACGTATCTAGTTCTTTTTTGAATCTTGTTATAGTGTTGGCCTCTACAACATCTTCTGGCAAGGGGTTCCACAGGTTGGCTGTGCATTGTGTGAAAAAATACTTCCTTTTGTTTGTTTTAAACTTGCTGCCTATTAATTTCATTTGATGACCCCTAGTTCTTGTGTTACGAAAAGGAGTAAATAACACTTTCTTATTTAGTTTCTCCACACCAGTCATGATTTTATAGACCTCTGAGTTTTATAGACATCTGTGAGGGCTTGTCTACATTACCTGCTGGATCGACGGGCAGCGATCGATCCAGCAGAAGTCGATTATTGTATCTAGTCTAGTATTGCATCTAGTCTAGCAATAAAATCGACCACCAAGCGCTCTCCCGTCGACTCCAGTACTCCACCAGGGTGAGAGGCACAGGTGGAGTTGACGGGAGAGCATCAGCCGTCAACTTACCACAGTGAAGACACCATGGTAAGTAGATCTAAGTACATCGACTTCAGCTATACTATTCACATAGTTGAAGTTGCATAACTTAGATTGATTTTCCCCCCTCCCCCAGTGTAGACCAGGCCTGAGTTAGAGAAGTATAGCTATTCCCATTTTACAGATGAAGAACTGAGGCACAAAGAAACTAAGGCCATGTCTATACTACCACTTATGTTGTTCAGGGGTAAAAAAAAACCCTGAGTGACATACACTTTTCCAGCATAAGCGCTTGTGTGCACAGCATTATGTCAGCGTGAGACGCTCTCCTGCTGACTTAGCTACTGCCTCTCGTTTAGGTGGTTTTATTATGTTGATGGGAGAGCTTTCTCCTGTTGGCATAGAGTGGCTACATGAATGATCTTAAAGCAGCACAGCTGCATTGATACAGCTGTGCCACTGTAAGTTCGCTAGTGTAGTCATGGACTACGTCTGATTGATTTGCGCAGTGGCACAGAGGAATGCCATAGCAAAGTAGGGAATCAATTCCAGCTCTCCCAAGTCCCAGCGGAGCACCGCAACCACAGGACCATTCTTTCTCTTTAGCAGCTTTTGGTACAGAGATGCTATCTGACCATGGGTGGGAGGGGAAGCTGTCTGCATGACTGGGAAGGGGTGGGGAGGTGGGTCCAAAGACTATATATTATGTTGAGTTAGGTTTTCATAAACCTTGGTATAGAGCAGTGATACTCAGACCTCAGTGGTTCAGGAGCCAAAGTAGTGATCAACATTACCCAAAAGAGCCACAGTACTGTGAATTCATTGTTTCATTTACTATAGTACTATCTATTCATGTTTAACCAGTATGTCAGGGGAAATAATTTAATGCGTGTGATATATATAATCCTATTCTCACAGCAAAATGACTGACCAAATATTATTATTTTACCAGCTACAATTGGTTAATAACATAGTAGAAGCATCCTGATTGGTTAATAAATTAGATGGTTACTAATTAAAGAGCCACTTGTGGCTCAGGAGCCACAGTCAGGGTGTCACTGGTGTAGAATATATCATAGAGGTTAAGTGAAATCTAGGTAACTGATTAAAATGTTTAGTTTTATCTACATTTGCATCTATTCAAGTAAGTCATGTGTAAATTGACTGCATGTTTTGTTTCCTGGTATGAACATTAATCCCAAAGTTCTGTTTTTATTTAAATATGATTTTAAATCTACTGGCGTATAATTTAGCTCTACATGTGGTAAACATTATATCTCAGGTTATTATAGGATAAGGACCTGTGAGTTTCTCCGACAAGTAATCATCCATATCCACTGTAAAATAAGCTATGAATAAACTGGCGTGCATTCTGAACTCAGAATATATATGGTTAGGAAATCATATATGTGTGTTCAGGCTTCTTCAAATAAATATTTTCCATCTTGATGGGATCATTAGTAACAACTATATTTTTATTTTTTTCTTCACAATGCCAAACAAAACCTGATGGATTTCCACCTACCCTTATCAAACACAGAGCATATTAAGCAAATATCCAGCTTTGAAAACTTTTTTTCAGTTTTCTTCTGAGTCGCACAAATATTTCTGTGGCATTTACTGCACTGCTTATTGTAAACCAATATCTATCAACAAACATTAGCTATACAATAATGGAAATCTCATCTCACAGAGAAAAATCTTTAGGAAATGCAATACAAATAGTATATACTTTACAATAACTATCTCCTACACAATATTTTTCTAACCCAATCTGAACACTGGTAACACTTAATTTGTGACAAACCAAACACTTGGACTAAACTTATGCATATGCAATCACAGGATAATACATAGGAGAAATAGTTGAATTAGGTTTTTAGGCCCTGTGAATAAAAGATTAGACAAATTTACCTGATTTTCTGTTTGTGACTTGCAAAGTTTGGACAACTATTTTTCATCCTAGGACATATATACAAGCCACTTGACCCTATTTGTTATTCACTGCTTGTTATTCATGCTCTGCAAATGGTTACCTAAGACACATGGCCCTGTTTCTGCTCCCCGATTGGATCTTTTTAAAAAAGGAGAAAAAAGAATGTAGATAATGGATACTCTTCATAGAATCATAGAATATCAGGGCTGCCGCAGGGTCCTCCAACTCCACTGCCAGAGCAGACTGACTCTGAGCCTGCCCTTCCCCCTCAGACCCTTCCCTTTTCCAGCAGGACCCTCCACCAGCACAGGGGGCCCCTCCACCTGCAGTCACCGCTCCTGCCCCATGCTGGGCAAGGGGCAGCCCCATCCCTCACCCCCAGTGAGGCTACAGTTGGGGCAACAGCAGGGGAGGAGGTGCATGTGGCCCGCCCCGGCACCCACCACAGGGGAAGCGAGGGAGATTCCTGGGCCTGAGGGGCCCTAGGAGCACATGCAGTGACAGTGATGGGGGTGAGTGTGCTGCTGAGGGGGCCGGAAAGGGGGGCTCCTCCCCCAGAGCTCGCTGCTGCTGGCAGGGAAAGGGCTGGGGGGAGTCCTCCTCTCTGGCCCCTGTCCCGGAGCAGCCTGTCTGCACCCCAAACTCATCCCCAGCCCTGCCCCACCCCAGAGCCCATACCCCCAGCCAGAGCTTTCAGCCCCCCACACCCTCAACCCTCTACCCCAGCCCTGAGCCCCTCCAACACCCCAAACACCTTATCTCCAGTCCCAGCCAGAGCCCTCATCCCCCCGCACTCCAACTCTCTGCCCCAGCCCTGAGCCTCTCTAACCCCCACACCCCCCAGCCCGAGACAGAGCCCTTACCCCCCACACTCCTACTCTCACCCTGAGCCCCTCCCACACCCCAAACCCCTCATTCCCAGCCCCAGACAGAGCCCTCACCCTACACCCCTACTCTTGCCCTGAGCCCCTCCCATACCCAACCCCCTCATCTGCAGCCACACCCCACAGCCCTCACCCCTGCGCCCCTCCCTCTGCACCCCCTTCCATCCCCATACTTCCTCCCAGAGCCTGCACCCCAATCCCCTGCCCCAGCCTAGGACCTGCACCCCAGACCTCCTCCCCTATCCAAACTCTCTCCCAGAGCCTTGGGCAGGTGGTGGGCGGAGTTTGGGGGGGCAGAGTTTGGGTGGGGTCAGGTTCTGGACACCACCAAAATTTCTACAAACCTGCCACCCCGGACAGAACAGTGAATGCAGTTGTTTCAACTGAAAAGTGTGCGTGTTGACGTGTACTGGGGAGAGGGGTCACAAAACCCTCCAAGTTGGAAGAAAACATAAAACAGACAGAGGAACTGATTGCCCTATGCCCTGCACTTACATCTGTGCAAAGTAGCTGGAAAATGCTACCATTCTGATCTGGAAGTATTTTGCACTGGTGTAAATGACATGCTGTGCAAGGGAGGAAACACTCCGTCTCTGAAAGGTAACCTCAGGTTGCATGAGCCACTGCAACTGCCTCATGCTGCAGAAAGTTACCATCCCTCCTATAGGCATGGACAGAAATGGAGAACGTAACATACATTTTGTCAAAGTGGTTTTGACTCTGAAGAAAACCTGGAAAACATAGGTGTTGGAACTAGGGGTGCTGCTGCACCCCCTGGCTTGAAGTGGTCTCCATTATATACAGGGTTTATAGTTTAGTTCAATGGCTCTCAGCACCCCCACTATATAAATTGTTCCAGCTTCCCTGCTGGAAAATATAATCTTTTATCAGCTTTAGGCAGATTTTGGGGACTGAAACAGCAGCAGCCGTGACTGGCAGCCTTGTCTCGTCAAGGAGCTGACAGCTGGAAGCTCTGGGAGTTGCTCTGGTCCCCACAAGTATGGGTAGAAAGTAACTCCTGTTGGTGTAAGTGGGTAGCTACCCTCTGTATTCGCAAGCCTTGTGTATTCATTCCAGTCACATACCAGGCCTGTGGGCCCCTAGAGTGGGTTCTATCACAGCTGTAGAGAAAATGAAGGTTTGCAAATACATGAAGAGAACTCCATTCAGCAGCATTTAAACAAAAAAGCTCTCTGGTGGTGTGATGCTGCCGCTGCTGTGATCAAGTGAGTCTTGACATGTCTTTTAATTTTCATCTCTGCAATCCCACAACACTGAGAAATTCAAGCTGACAGAACAATACAAAGAGTTCTCTGAGACACAGGCTAGCCTAATGTGTTAGTGTCAAATGAAAAAAAAAAAACCCCAAATAAGCCTTTGGAGGGATTTGCCTGCTACAGAAAAGAACTGAGAGGGTTTTATAGATGTAGCTTTGCTGAACAAGGGTTTGGGGGCACGTATGGGAAGGTGAGATTAAAATATTGTTGGACGCACTGAATGGATTAAAGGATATTAAAAAATAAACTCATAGGTCTGTCTTACATAATTAGTGACCGCTGAAGTAAAAACTAAAGTCTGATGTGAGGCAATGGCTTCAGAGAGGTGTGTGCGCTGGGGCATTTACTCACTAAACCGTCAGTGGTGAATCATTGACTTCAGAGGTCTGGTGTGCCATGACACAACAAGCAATCTTGTGATGAACAGCTGGTTTCACAGAACCATGTGTGCTTTGGCATTAGCCAAGCAAGCCACCCTGTAGTGAAGCCATGATTCCACCAAACCTTTTGCAATTTGACTCCAGCGCATGAAGTTAATCTGTATTGATGTCTTCACACATTCTGGAATGAAGGAAACAAGTCTGTGTTGATGGCAGGTGGGATTTTCATAGGAGATGTAGGAGTGCAAATCCAATTTAGGTACTTCTAAAACTCCCATCTGCTCTACAGAGGCCTGTGTGCATGACAACAGCCCAACAAACAGACCTGTGACGAGGCAATGAAGGCACATGGGTGTGTGTGCCTTGATGTCTGTCCTGCAAGCTGGGATGTGATGAGTACATGACTTCAGAGGCTTGAATTCAATCTTGTCAACTAGCCTGTGCTGAGCAAAATTCGGCACAGAGACCCACCCATCCAACAAACAAATGAGTGAGTGGTGAAGCCATGATTCTAATCAAAACCTTGGTGTCAGCATAGGAAGGTAGCCTGTAGTGAGATGGTGACTTTGCCAAGGCTTCTGGGCCTTGTCATAAGATCAGCAAGTTAGCCTGTGATGAAGGTCTGATTCACAGAGGCCTTGCTGTTCTGACATGAACTCAGGACACTAGTCTTTGGCTCTCCCAAAATAATTAGCTATCCAAATAAAGAATGGGTTCTTTTGTTGCATTGGTTTTTGCAAATAAAGAAAGACATGTTACCTACCTCATGCTTTTACTAGGCCTTGTCTACACTACAAATGCTTTGCTGGTATAGCTCTGCTGGCAAAGCCACTTAGTGTAGATACAGCATATGTCAATAGAAGGAGGTTTTCTGTCAAAATAGTAACACCTTCGTCCCAAACAATGTTAGCTATGTGAATGGAATCACTCTTCTGTTGGCACATCTGCATCCACACTGGGAGTTTTGCTGGCATAGCTAAACTGGCTAGAGGATGTGGCTTTTTCGCACCCTTGACTGACATACTTATGTTCTCAAATCTTTGAAGTGTAGACCTGACCTAAAGTTGGGGAAGATTTTCAGTTCATTTCAGAGAGTTGGTTCATTTTTTGTATTTCTGTGGTAGAACTTCTGAACAGGGACACTTATTGTAAAGGCTGTCATTCTGAGTATGTAGTTAAAAGAAGATATTTAAAAACTGTACAAAACCTTAAACTGGAAAAATAGTAATGAGTCAAGATAACTCCGTGCACTTCATTTTTATTTGAGATTTTTTTTCCTTTAACCTTCATTTATCCACTTACACATTAAAAAAACTGGAGTTCAGAGTTTCACAGGTAGTTAACACTTGATTGAACATCACTCAACCACTAGTAATTAACAGCATATGTTTCCAAATAGTTTCTCTGTTACTGTATTCACTGGCAAACAATTTAAAGAGACAAGGTAGATGAGGTAATATCTTTTACTGGACCAACTTCCGTTGGTGTAAGGGACAAGCTTTTGAGCTACACAGAGCTCTTCCTCAGGTCTGGAGAAGATTATTAGAGTGTCTGAGATAAATACAAGATGGGACAGATTGTTTAGCATAAGGGGTTCACACGTGCTGTAAGAGACTACTTAAAATGAAGTAGGCAATTAAGGGTTAGCAGGATGTATGGTGTGTTACAAATTGTTGTAATGAGCCATAAAAACCATTGTCTCTTTTAAATCCATGATTTTTTGTACCCAGCAGAGTATGAATTAAAGTTCCCAGGCTTGTCTTTTCAAGATGTTATGCAGATTTCCTTTGAGGACAAGGTCTGAGAGGTCAGATATGAAGTGATTACTTTGTGAAAAAAGTGTTCACCCACAGGCGATATGGTGTTTTTGTCTTATTGTTTTTCTGTGTGTGTTCATTTGAGAACATAGTGATTGTCTGTCTGTTTTCATCCATGTTGTTGTTGGAACATTTGATGCACTGGATGAGGTACACCACATGTAGTAATAGGCATGTGTAGGACCCATTGATCTTGGTGTGTTGTTGGGGATATTGATCATCATAGCAGTGGAGGTATATCTGAATATTTTGCATACGTTGTTCTGGCAGGGTCTGGTGCTGCTGTGAGTTAGTGTGTCCTTGTCTTTGGGGAGTTGCTTCTGATGATGAGGGTAGAATGGCTGGGAGGTTGGTTGAAGGCCAGAAGAGGGGGTTCAGAAAAAGATTTCTTTCAAGATGTGATCCGCATCAAGTCTGGGTTTAAAATATTTGATGACACCTTGTATGGGTGCTAATGTGGGATGGTAGGCGTCAACTAGGGGAGTATGGTTAGTGGGTTGGGTTTTTTTTGTATTGAAGTGGGTTCTGCTGGGGTATTTGGTTGGCCCATTGCATGATGCAATCTACTTCTCTGGTGGAGTGCCTTGTTTAATGAAGGTTGTTTTAAGTGTGTACCCGAGACTTTCTCTTCAGAGCATATTCTGTGATGTCTGAGTGCCTGGCTGTAAAGAACAGGTTTCTTTGTGTGTCTGGGGTTGTGGCTGGATCTGTGAAGGTAGGTGTGGTGATCCTTGAGGTTTCTTGAATATAGTAATTTGTAGAGTTCCATTGTTGAAGCTGATAGTGGTGTCCATTAAGTTGATGTTCATATGAGAGTGTTCCAGAAAGAGTTTGATGGATGGGTAGTGGTTGCAGAGGTGAAAGTAAGCCGGTGAGCCCCAGTACGGCGTACCGGTAAGAGCCAGTGCGCCATACCAGGACCGGCTTTCAGAGAGGGCAATTTAAAGCCCAGGGGTAGCGGCGGTGGGGCTGCAGCAGGGATTTAAAGGGCCCTGGAGCTCCAGCCGCCGCTACTGCCCCGGTGCCCTTTAAATCCCCGCCTGAGCCAGGCTGCCCAAGCCCTGGGGTAGCGGCAGTGGGGCTCTGGCAGGGATTTAAAGGGCCTCGGAGATCCAGCCGCCGCTACTGGAGCCTGGCTGCCCAAGCCCTGGGGTAGCGGCAGTGGCTGGGCTCTGGCGGGGATTTAAAGGGCCCCGGAGCTCCAGCCCCCGCTACCCTCCCGGGGCACTTTAAATCCCCGCCTGAGCCCTGCTGCTGAAGCCCTGGGGTAGTGGTGGCGGGGCTTCTGGGGGGATTTAAAGGGCCGGGGCGGTAGTGGCAGCTGGAGCTCCAAGCCCTTTAAATCCCCGCCTGAGTCCTGCTGCCCGAGCCCTGGGGTAGGGGTGGGGGGGCTCTGGCGGGGATTTAAAGAGCCCCGGAGCTCCAGCCACCCCTACTGCCCTGGCCCTTTAAATCCCCACTGGAGCCCTGCTGCCAAAGCCCTGGGGTAGTGGCGGGGGGCTCCGGTGGGCATTTAAAGGGCCGGGGCAGTAGCGGCAGCTGGAGCCCCGGAGCCTTTTAAATCCCTGATGGAGTCCGGTCACCGCTACCCCAGGGCTCGGGCAGCAGGGCTCAGGTGGGGATTTTAAGGGCTAGGGGCTCCGGCAGCTGCTAGCACAGTGGAGCCCCAGGCCCTTTAAACCTCTGCCAGAGCCCAGAGCCGCGGGGTAGTAGTGGCAGCCAGGAGCCCCCAGGGCTCCTCAGTGATTTACCACAGTGGAGCCCCAGGCCCTTTAAAGCTCTGCCAGAGCCCAGAGCTGCGGGGTAGCGGTGGCAGCCGGGAGCCCCCAGGGCTCCTCAGTGATTTAAAGGGCCCGGGTAGCGGCAGCTGGAGTCCTGCGGTAGCGGCAGCTGGAGCCCTGGGCCCTTTAAATCGCCCTCGAGCCCTGGGGCTTCCAGCCGCCTCTGCAGCTGGTAGCTCGGGGGTGATTTAAAGGGCCCCGGGCTCCCAGCCGCCGCTACCACAGCTGGATTTAAAGGGCCCAGGGATTTAAGGCCCTGCCTCTTCCGGTTGAGGCCACACCTCTTCCGGTTGAGACCATGCCCCCTGCTCAGGACTCCAGCGTACAGGTAAGTCCTCTAACTTACTTTCACCCCTGAGTGGTTTTAAAGTTGTGGTGGAAATCTACGAGTGAGTTTAGGTTGTCTGTCCAGAGGATTAAGATATACTCGATGTATAACACTGGTTTCCTGGTACATTTTCCCGGAAATTCTTCCTTGGGGTGGCTCACGAAGAGGTGGCCATGATGGCATTTTGGGGAGCCATCTTAATACTCATGGCTGTCCCCATGGTTTGAAAAAAGTGTTTGTTGAATGTAAAACTTTTGTGGGTGAGGATGAAATAGATGAATTTGGTGATGTGGCTGGGGTGGATTTCTAAATATTGCATATTATCTTGTCAGTATTTGAGATAGGCAGCAATGCTATGGGGGCGAGGGATAGCTCAGTGGCTTGAGCAATGGCCTGCTAAACCCAGGGTTGTGAGCTCAATCCTTGAGGGGGCCATTTAGGGATCTGGGGAAAATATTGGGGATTGGTCCTGCTTTGAGCAGGGGGTTGGACTAGATGACCTCCTGAGGTCTCTTCCAAGTCTGATATTCTATGATTCTATCCTGGTGAGGAATATTGATGTATAGGGAGGTGACATCCATGGTGGCAAGGATAGTGTTCTGAGAGAGGTTATTAATGTGGTGGAATTTCTGGAGGAAGTTGGTTGTGTCCTGAAGAAAAATGGCCCTTTGTATGCTCTGTGGTTTGAGGATGGTTATTATGATATTCTTGGTATATATTCAGTAAAGTGTCATGGCAAGATATGATGGGTCTCCCTGGGTTCCCTGGTTTATGTATCCTGGGAAGCATGTAGAAGGTCCCTGGGGTGGGTTTGTGTGGGATGAGGTTGTAGAGTTTTTCTTAATTGTTTGGGGAATGATTTGGTGATGTCTTTAAAATCCTGTGTGGATCGTTGTGTGGAGTCTTCTTTTAGTTCTCTAGACTAGGTGGTGTCAGAGAGTCGGCCTTGTTGACATAATCATCATAATTAAGGACTATCATGGTGCCCCCTTGGTCTGATGGTTTGATCACTGTCTGGCGGTTGGATTTCAGGGACTGTATAGCTATCCTCTTGGTAGTGGAAAGATTGTGGTGGAGGTAATATTTGTCGAGGATTTCACAGTTGTTTTCTGACGCAATTGAAGTAAAATGATCCAGTGTGTGATTTCATCTTATGAATTCAGTCAGATGATTCTTTCTTATGACTGTCGGTGGGGATGTTGTCATTGTGGATGGTGGCATCTTTGTATTATGTTAGTGAAAGACTTCTTTTAGTTATTTACACGTTAGTATGGTATCAGGTTCTGTGGTTGGGCAGAAGTTCAGTCCTTTGGAGAGTACAAATACTTCAGTCCCAGTTAGGGGTAGTCTTGATAGGTTGGTGACATTGGAGTGTCCACGTGGTGGGCCCTGGTGTTGTGGTTTCTCTTAGATGTGGTGTTTTGTTCATTGTGGCATTGTTGTAGTTGGGTCCCCTTTTTGTTTTTGTGTTGGGTGGCTGCCATCAGGTTTTTTGATAGTTCCTTTGGGTTTCCTGCATGATATAAAATATATTACTTCACCTAGTGTCAGGAATGAGGGCCCGCAGTGTCACCTGCCCAGTCACCGGGCAGCCAATCAGCACAACTGGGCCACAACAGAACCACCTCATAGGCTAAGGCAGTCAGGTGGCTTTCTCTTAAGCCCAAGAACTTTAGAGGATCTGTTGCTGCTTAATGCCTTCGCCCATGGATTCTCTGTTTCCCTGTGCTCACCTCACTTCAAGCTCTGCTCCTGCTCTGCTCCAGCCTAGACTTTGCCTTGCACCCAGCCTTCTTCCAGTCCTGTCGTAGCCTTGCTCCTGCCTTGGAGCCAGTGCTGCTCCTATCTTCCCTGACTCCAGGTAATCCTGTTCTGACATTCAGCTCTGATTCCTGGCTTTGGACTCTGTCACTAGGCCTAACTTCTGCTCCAACTACAAGGCATGGCCACCTACAATCCAGTCTCTCAACACCTACCTTGCCTCTCTCAGATCTGGGGACTGCCATGGCTAGAACATCATTGTGAAAAACCTTTTAAATGATTTTTAAAATACCCTGTATTTTTGAGGTTAAAAACGTGAGAGCCAGGTTAAAGTTGAATTATCAATCTCAAATCACAGAATCATAGAACCATAGAATATCAGGGTTGGAAGGACCTCAGGAGGTCATTTAGTCCAACCTGCATTGAATGACTTCTGAGTATGAGAATGACTTTTGATTTCTGAGCCTTAACATTGCATTCATGCTAATTTTTTTTTGTTAATCTGTGTTGGTAACTCCCTGTATTCAACAATTTGCAAATGGAGGTCAATTCAGATGGAGAATCCCTGAACTCCACACACGGAAAACTCAACTCAGATCCTGGTTTGAACTTCCCAGTTCAGGCTTCAGGTTATAATGGAGCTCAGCTTGAACCCTGAGTCTTCACTCCAATGAGTCTTGAGGGAGTTGGTTCCAAGTCAGAATTTCACAGCTTTTGTACTGTCAACAGCTAAACTATCAATTGCTTGTTTTATAACAGAGGAAGCCCCATTTGTTGCCAAAAGGTAAAGCTGTTTTTTAAAAATCATCAAATAAAACACTAGTATTCAGAAAGTCAACTGGATATTGATGTATTTTTATTACTATAAGTTCCAAGTGGTAGTCTAGTGCTACTTCCACTTCAAAACTTTCAGATATTGTGTTTTGAAAAAGCACTCTGCATGTTCATATTTTAACAGTCACAGTCATCATACCATAACTAAATGATATTGTACTTCAAGGTCTCTTTTTGTTTGATTCCGCATAGGTCACACAGTAGTTGTAAAATGATTGGACACTTGGTATTTACAGAGCTTTTCAGTCAATAAAGGGGGTGCTTTTAAACCTTTTTCAGAGAGCAACTTTTGTGAAAGGCAATAGATAAGTACGCAAAATATGGCTTTTAGTACTAGACATCAAAGTATTCTAACAACGTGATGGCATGCAAGAGCTAATCTCAGTTGGTTTATGATGTCACCAGAAAGTGAAATCTATAGGACAGCCTTTTGCAAATAACAAAGACTATTTTTTCCTTGGATTATATGGATTCAGAGGGCCCAATTCCCCTCTCACTTTAGTGTAAATCAGTTGTGCCTCAACTGAAGTTGATGGAGTTGCACCAGTATGAGAGGAAGAGAATGAGGTCCTAAAACTCTACTGTATTTATATTACAGAGAAAATAAATCAAACCAGAGAAGATGCTCTGCCATCTACTGTGAACTCTCTTCTGTTAGCAGAAGACCATTTCCATTATTCAACCAATTTTTTACATTCCCTTTAGCTGTCTTTTGGTCTTTCAAGATAGGTGTCGCTATTAATCCACAGCATACCATGCTTATGATTGATTTGAATTATCTAGATATTCCTTGGGTAAGAAATATGAATATGCATCAAAAAGGTTCTTACATTATGTAGGGTCTGACCCTGAGAATGGTGGTTGTGCAAGAGAAGTAGTCACTGGCAACCCAACAAGAGTAAGAAGCGACTGGACTAGAAGACCTCTCGAGGTCCCTTCCAGGCCTACAATTCTGTGATATGGAATTATTCAAGGCCTGTAGAGGGGAAAAAATGGGTGAAAATTGGTCAAAGCAGAATGAGTCAATATTGCCCAAATGAGCTAAGAGGAATAAGAGGAGCTCATGAAAATATAAAAGGGAGAAGAGACATCCTAGAAAGACAGACAGAAAGGACATTAGTAAATGAGTAGATGGGTGTTTTTAAAACATTCAGAAAATCATGGTTAATTTTGTAAGTATGTTTTTAAACATTGGATCCAGAGACTCATTTTATTTTTTTTTCTTGAGAGGCCATTTCCACTTACGGCTCAGCAAATGAGGAATTGTCTAGCTAGCTGGTGTGCCAATCTCGCTGAGCACCAAATATAAGAGTTAAAAGGTGTCATTGTTATCAAGGAAAGCCTGTTGTTCTCTGGCCAATCTGTGGTGGAAGGTTTATTCCTTCGCCTAGAGATATAACTTGCCTGTCAGCTTAATGCTACTTCTGTTGAAAGAATGCCTTTTCATTGTGCTATAAAGGAGGATAGACATGAACTCATTCTATTTTTTGCAGGGCATTCTAAATTATAATTGATGAGAAAGTCCACACATGGGAAATGTTAAATCAAAACACATTCGGCCAAATTTTCAAAGATATTTAGGTGAGTAAAGATGCAAATAGATGTCTCTGTCCTTTTGAAAATCCCACATTTAGGCATCTTTATGTGCCTAAATACCTTTTGAAAACATAGCCCCCATGGGCCTAATTCTGAGTTACTCCATTGCTGAGCTTGAGGCAAATGGGGGCAGGGGAGGTCCAAGAAAGTGACTTTAAACCACTCCTAGTATTCTGGGGCCATTCAGGTACTTGTCTCGCCACCTGATGTGAATTAGAGAAGCCTTATAGCTGCGCTAATTTATGCTTTGCTTTCCATGGCTCTCACTGAGCTCTGGAATCAGAAAATAGCTAAAGTATAGTGCTTTTCAACCATGCTACCTCTTCATTAGCTTCATCATACCTTACAGTGGTTAGCCAATTAAGGACTGTCAAGATGAGGATGAGGAGCTTAAATTGGATTTGGTATTGAATGGGGGATACAGGGAAGTTAACTGAACACCAGAGTGATATGCTTAGATCTCCCTGTTCCTCTCAAGAGACGTGCCACTGTGACTGGGACCAGCTGCAGTTTGTATGTCTGTCTGAGTCAGCCACAAGCAAAGCACAATTACCTCCTCAGTGTACTGGATTGTGAGTTTAATCTGCAATAACAAAATCTTTCCTTTCCCCTTCCTCCATTTTCTCAGTGATCGATTGAGCCTCCCATAAGAGACTGGCCCTCTTGGAACTTGAGAGTTCCAGTCTCACAGTGTGACAAGCACAAAGAACTTTTTTGATCTTCAGAGCAAAATGAAATAGATCATTATGGGTTGTTGTTTTTTAGTTAATAAAGAATTGGCTATTTGAAGCAAAGGACATTCTGTGGTGTTTCACTTTGCAGCAAAGCTATCAAGGGGGAATAATGCAACAGACAATCATTGCCTCATAGTCTACGCAGAAGGCTATGATTAAATCCTATGCTATGATTTACTGAGTTTTGAGAGAAAAAGGCAAGGGAATGGGAGACGAAGCACAGACAGTAAGAAACTGTAACTGTACTGTTCCCTCGGATAGCAGACTCCGTCTCTCCGATATGCATTCTTGACAATCATCAAAGAGAATTTCAAGTCATTTCCAGTTTCTTTAATAGAGTGGCTTGGCATTTAAAGAGGCTAGGCTGCCTGTGACTCACGCACTGTTTACTTCACCATGGATCCTGACAGTCAGAATGTGGCACTTAGTAACTAAGAGTGGCTGTAGAGAGCAACAGTATTTGTTCTTCTTTAAAAATCTATTGTGTGTTAACTGCCAGCAGTATGTTTAGTTCTACTTTAGACACAGAGCGTGATTTTCCTCTGACTTACCCCTGTGTAGATCAGATGTAATTCCAGGGAGCTCAGTGGCGTCACATCAGTGTACATTGAGGGGAGAGTCAAGCCCCCATAGTGCTTTTTCTTATAATAGTAATGGCCAAATTCTGATACCCGTGAGCAGAACCTTACTCCACAAGGCATCACTGTTAAAGTCAATGGGCAGCTTGTGGAGCAAGGTGCTACTCACCCTAAATTTTAATTTATGGTAACACTGGGCATGTTTTTTCTTCAGAAAAGAAGACTGGGGAGGGGGGAATATGATAAGTTTTCAAATATATTAAGGCCTGTTATAAAGAGGACTGTGATCGATTGTTCTCCAGGTCCACTCTAGGTAGGACAAGAAATCATCAGTTTAAATTGCAGCACGGGAGACTTAGGTTAGATATGAGGAAAATCTGAGCCCTGAGCCACCTCCCGGAGCCAGCACTCCATGCCCCTTCCTGCACCCCAAGCCCCTGCCCCAGCCCTGAGCCTCCTCCCAGAGCCACCCCACAGTCCCTCCTGCACCCCAACACTCTGCCCCAGCCCAGAGCCCACTCCTGCACCCCACCCCCCTGCCCCAGGCTCAGCCCAGAGCCTCCTCCCACACTGTGAACCCCTCGGCCCCAGCCCGGAGCCCACACCCCCTGCCACAGCCCGTTGAAAATGAGTGAGGGTTGGGAAGAGTGAGCGGCAAGGAGGGGGGGATGGAGTGAGTGGGGCAGGGCTTTGGGGAAGGGGCAGGGTAGATCCTGGGTTGCCCTTAAATTAAAAAGTGATCTTGGACGTAAAAAGGTTGGAGACCACTGGGTTAGACAAATACCTGTAAGGGATGGTCTAGGAAGGTATACTTGGTTCTGCCTTATTGTAATGGGCTGGACTAGATGACCTCTCCAGGTCCCTTCCAGCCCAACATTTCTATGACGCTAAAAGATTGTGGGATATGTTGGCTTGCAGAACAATTATTTTTAACCAGTTTTGTGGCTTGAAAAAGCTGCTAGAATTTTTGGTGTCACTTTGACTTTTTCAGTCACTTATCAGTATACGTGATGAAGTCAGACCTGACAGCTATTAAGAGAGTGGTGGAAGGCAGATATATCTGCTCTAGAATGGTGAAGGCCCTTTTACTTGTGAACCGAAAAGAAGTTACCTCAGGTTAATTAGAGACATGTAAGTCCAGTTCAAGGACTGCAGGTGACCTTTAAAAACCCCTCTTCTGGTGAGAGAAGAGGAGGAGGAATGAGAAACAAACTGTAACAGGGAGAAAAGGCTTCTCCTCAGTAGCGGGCTGTTCTCCTTCCTATAGGGGAAACATTGAGTTTACTTCTGTTTAGGGAAGGGCTGCTAACCAGAAGCCAGCATAATAAGCAATGCTCTGGTGGGGAAAGGAAATATATATCTTTTGTGTTGTGAGTTTTTTGTTTAGGAGAACTACTCAGACCTATCTTGAGGCCCATATGGTAAGTAAACCAAAAGTTAAGAATTAAAAACCTCCAGAATAGGACTGACTTACTTCAGGGCTCACCCACCGACTCAATGGAAGAAAATCTCAAGGATGACTGTGGACCACTCATGTAAGCAAAAACAAACAGAAGGAACATCCAGGGATCTTGTAGGCCTCCATTTTACAATGGGATCCAAGTGGGCATATCTTGCACCCAGGTGTATCTGACTGCAGGACTGGGGTCTTATTTAGTGTTCAATGTAAGTGTTTGATTTAGTTTTTCCACAAGTCAATCAGTCTGAGAGTGATAAGAGCTTAGATTAGGGCTGGTCAGAAATTAATTTTCCATCAAACCTGTTTTTCAATAGAAAATTTACGTAATGACTTTTAGTACCCCCCTCACCCCCTAAAAAAATCTGACTTCCACAGATAATGTTAAGATTTGGTTGAAATTCTTTAGTTTTTTGCCAAAAGGTGAAATTTTGTGTGTAAACTCCTCTTCCGTGCCCCTCCCAATCCTCTGATCAGCTCTAGCTTGGATTCCTAGTAGATGATAGAACATTTTTAACACTTAGAAGGAAAAGTTAAGGCTCTCATTGGTAAAGCTCTCCAAGGCAATACCAATAATATAGTAGTAATTCTTCTGCCACGCTGCATGTGGTCACATTTCTCTTGGCTAGAGCTTCTGGAGATCTTGAAGCATAAATACTTACCAGTAACCCTCACCAGCAACTCTCAGAAGTTTAGAGACTAACACATTTATTTGGGCATAAGCTTTCATGGGCTAAAACCCACTTCATCAAATGCATGGAGTGGAAAATACAGTAGTAGGTATATATATACACGAAAGTTTATGCCCAAATAAATTTGTTAGTCTCTAAGGTGCCACAAGGACTCCTCGCTGTTCTTGCTGATACAGACTAACATGGCTACCACTCTGAAACCTCTCAGAAGTTTGTGAATGGAGACAGGCTCCCACTTCCCTCACATTCCAGCCTCACAAAATAATTCGGAAAAAACACAGGTCCTTCCCAAATTCTTTCCTGGCAGTGGGGAATTCCCTTCTGTTCACTCTTGGGAACTCTCTTCTCAGGGATCCTTTGGCCTTAAAACAAAGAGAGCAGAGTTTTAGCTCCCAGCCTCTAACTGAGCTCCTTGAAAATTTGTCTCTTCCTTCCTCCCTATAGGCCAGTCACCAACCTGTACTCCAGACGTGATGAGGCAATCACTCTATCTCAGTGGCTCTGAACCTTTCCAGACTACTGTACCACTTTCAAAAGTCTGACTTGTCTTGTGTACCTCCAAATTTCACCTCACTTAAAAACTTACAAAATCAGACATAAAAATACAACTGTCACAGCATACTATTACTGAAAAACTGCTTACTTTCTCACTTTTACCATATAAGTATAAAATAAATCAATTCGAATATAAATGTTGTACTTACATTTCAGTGTGTAGTATATAGAACAGTATAAACAAATCCTTTTCTATGAAATTTTAGTTTGTACTGACATTGCTAGTGCTTTTTATGTATCCTGTTGTAAAACTAGGCAAATATCTAGATGAGTTGATGTACCACCTGGAAGACCTCTACATACTCCCATGGGTACATGTACCCCTGGTTGAGAAACTACTCTATCTCATGTAGAATATTGTTACAAAATGTCCCCTACATTATGTATCTATTTCAAGTTAGGTCAATTTTGGATGTAAACTCCTCAGAGATTGTCTTAAATTATAAAAGCACATTAGTTTCTTAAGGCTTGTTTACATGCAAAAGTTTTGCTGCTTAAATTATACTGGTACAATCCCCCTAGTATGGATGTAGTTATATTAATATAAGGGTGCTTTGTGTGGGTAGAGTTATTGCTGTATAGGAAGAGGAATAAGCTATATCAGAGAAATCTGTATTCTGGAATAACAGGGGAATAAGCTATATACAGAGCACCTGTATTCTGGTATAACTGCATCCACGCTAGGGGGTGTAGCTATTCCAGTAAAAAATAATACCGCTAACCAAAATAGCTATACAGGTACAAAAACTATGTGTAGATCAAGCTTCGGAAACTCCTCTTTTTTCCCTTATTTGCACTATAACTTTAGGGTTTTTCTTTTTTCCTAATCGCAGTCTGATCTGCCTGCTAAGCCCTGGCAGCATAACTTGTTTTTACCTCTGCTGTATCATACTTTCCCCAGAAGGAAGAAGTGATACATAAGTTAGCAATAACAAATAGGTCAACGGTGGTGTGGCAAGTATGAAAGCAATTCCCATTTGGCTGTCAGGCATAGAATGTGGATTGCAAAGCTAAACATTTATAGGTCTTTTTTAAAGCTGTTTTGCAGTATGGTACATAGAATCATATGTTTGCCTGTTAGAACGCAAAAGCTTAATTGGAAAAGCATGCCCCTTTGATATTTGTAGTTTAAAATAAGGAAGGAGTCAGCAGGGAGGCTAGAGCAAAGTTCTCAGGTCTGATCCTGCTCTGCTAATTGAGGAAAACTACCCATTCCAGATCTCCTGTTTGCAGATAATGAAGTGGAGGCACTGTTGAAAATTTAAGGTGTCAGGGGAATGGGTGCTGAAACAGTTGTAGAACAATGAGTCACTGGAACTGGATAGTGTTTGTAATATTAGTGTTGGTAGGCTATTGCTGGGACACTGGCTTGTTCCTAGAGATAATCCCAGTTTTTCTTACAGAAATATATCAGACTTGGCTGAAAAGCCCCTACAAAATTAGGAGACTTTTTAAAATTGAAAATCATAGATCCATAAGGTTAGAAGGGACTGCACGGGTCATCTAGTCTAACTCCCTGCCAAGGTACAGGATTTGTTGCATCGAAAAAGACAGGTGACTATCCAGCCTCTTTTTGAAAACCTGTAGTGAAGGAGCTTTCATGACCTCCCTAGACAGTTTGTTCCATTGTCCTACTGTTCTTGCAGTTAGAAAGTTTTTCCTGAGATTTAATCTAAAGCTGTTATGCTGTAGTTTGAATCCATTGCATCTTGTGCTGCCCTCTGGCAAGAGAATGCTTTTTCTAAATCTTTTTTTAATGTATTTGAAGACTGCTATCATGTTTCCCCCATGCCCCAACCTCCTCTCTTCCAAACTAAACATATCCAGTTCCTTCAGCCTTTACTCATATGGCTTGCATTCCATCCCTTTGATCATCTTTGTCACTTGCCTCTGCATCCTTTCCAGGTTCTCTACATCCTTTTTACACAGTGGTGACCAAAATTGGATGCAGTATTCCAGCTGAGTAGAGTGGTACTATCACCTCCCAGGACTTGCATGCTATGCTTCTCTTAATGCAACCCAAAATTGCATTTGCTTTTTTTTTTTTTTTGGCAAATTATCAAGGCAAAAATAATGTCAAATCTTGAATTTCAGAAAGTGCTGACCAGCTCTAAATAATATCAGAAGGAAACACAAAGTCTTAATTATTCCTGAATGCCAGTCTCCAGCTTTGAAAACCTTGGGATATCTTTCAGTCAAATTCCTGAGTCACAGAATGGTAGGAGTTCAGTCATTTCCCCCAGAGTCTGTTTCTTTGGAACTGCCTAATAACTACTGTCCTTCCCCACTGTAGGGTCACTCTCTTCCGTGAACATTTCCCAACATGCCTTTCTACTAGCCTTTCAGTAAACTTTGCAGAAACCAACAGCTGTAACCCTAACCTGGCTGCTTTCCAGCTGGCTGCTGCATCTTCACCTCTCGTGTTTTTCCTCTTTCTTAGTCTCAGGTAGATGTCACATTGGCAGTGTTTATTTAAGAGTTCTTACAGGGATTGAAGTGGATGTGCTGCTTAAAAAAATACAATCTTGCCTTAAAATCAGGTATCATCCCAGAGGACTGGAGAATAGCAAGGGTTTATACCTATCTTTAAAAATAGTGCTGGGGAACATTTCTGTGAATTACCGACCTGTCTGCCTTATTTTAGTAGAATGATGGCTGGTTGAATTGATCATTAAAATAAAGTTATAAAGCCCTCTGATTAAAATAAGATGCTGGCAAACAAATTTGGCTTCTGTAAAGGAAAACTGCCTCTCTAATCTAATAGAATTCTCTTGCCATATTAGTGAAATAGTAGATAATGAATAAGCTATTGACATAATGTATTTTAATGTTCAACAAATCGTTGACAGAGTTCCTCACAACACTAGTTGTTTAAGAAATCATGGATGAGTGGTAAAGTTCTGTCATGGATTAGAAATTAGGGAAATGAGAAAACAAAAATTAAGAATAAATGCTTAGTTTTCAGCATGGCAAAAGGTTAACAATACAGCCAGTAGAAAAAAAACCCTCACCATTTCAGGGAAGGGTCTCTGACATACATATGTTTCTGGGGGAATGACTTAGGGCTTGGCTACACTTGCAAGTTAGAGCACATTAAAGCAGCCCCAGGCACCCTACCTCACGACCCGTCCACACTGGCAAGGCACTTAGAGTGCCTGGACTCTGCAGCTGGAGCACTCCTGGTAATCCACCTCCATGAGAAGCATAATGCTTGTTGCCCCTCAGCTGAAACGCCCCAGCGTCAGTGTGAACGAGGTGTTGCATTACTGCGCTGCGATCGGCCTCCGGAAACATCCCATAGTCCCCTTAGTGGCTAGTCTTGTCACTGTTTTGAACTCGGCTGTAGGAATGTGAATATGCCCTTTCAAAGCTCCATTTCGGACAGCCAGCTGCTTATCCAGTAACTTCCTTTTAAAAATCATGTTTGTTGTGTATTAACTAATTCACAAAATGTGGTAATCCCCAATGGGTCTCCCAACTAGGGTGACCAGATAGCAAGGGTGAAAAATCGGGATGGGGGTGGGGGTAATTAGCACCTATATAAGACAAAGCCCCAAATATTGGGACTGTCCCTATAAAATTGGGACAGCTGGTCACCCTACTCCCAATCATTATTAAGGGGTGAGGTTCTAATGTATAAAACAAAATCTACAGAATGGGAAATTAGTAGAAATTGTGAGCTATAGGTAAATTTGTCAGCATTGCAGTTATAAATGACACCCCTTGAGGGATTATTTTGTCCAAAGTATTTAATTTTTAAAAATTAATTAATTTTTTATACATTAAACAAGCATTAATTTTTTTGTTAGGGGATTAACTGGCAAAACATTTTTTACAGGTTCCATATTAATAGTGTGTGGTATGCTTTGCTTCTCCTCCTCTAAGCTATCCTGACCTTATTTGCCAGTGCTAAAATCATCTTGGCTTCCTTTGTGGGTTTTTTGATTGAAAGCATAAGGTTATTTTGACATCACAAAATAATACTAGCTGTATCCGGTAACAAGCCCAAATTCTAATGCATTTTCTTTTTCTTTTTCTTTTTCTTTTTTTTTCTGTGCACATTTCCACAGTGTTATCTCAGCAGTACAGTGCATGAGTCATTGGTTTTTTTTATAATGACTTTCTAATATTCTGACAAACATTATGTGACAAAAGTAGAATGAGAAAAATGTATATATTGGTAGCAGAGAAGTCTGTTTCATAATGTCCTATTTTACCATAGCAGAAAAATTAATTTTGAAAAAGAATATTAGTAGTTTAGTTTTGAAAATTGGAATGAGCGAAGTAACGAATATTTGCCCAGTTATATCAAAGGGAAATTATAACTAGAGAACGAAACGACTTACAAATTAGAGATCTGCAATAATGATCCTAGATATTAGGTAGCTAAACCACTGTGCTACCAGTAATGCTTAACCTTTGGGCTGGAAACACTATTTTGTTAGAACACACAGCAAAATAATTAGTTTCATAGCCCATTGTTTCCTTTGCTGGTTTTCTGGAAAATCCGTCCATCTAAGATAGAGGTGGTAGACCTGTGGAGTTAGCTTTATGCTAAACAATGATATTTGAGTTTGCACCCTAAAATAAGAGCTTAGTGGACTGTTTGCAGGAAATATTCATTGAATTTAGCTCTTGTATGTTTTCCTAATTGCCTGTAAACAAATTTGTTCATTCTTCAAATTAATCAGCAAATATTTCATGTAGACACAGTGCAGCTTATGAGTTGACTGCCCATGAGCCATGTGCGGCAGCATTGTTTTGAAAATGTAATATTCTCATTTCAGGTGATGATAATTGGACACACAGATACTGTGGTTAGTATGCTTTTTTCCAAACTAGATGATCATAACTCTTAGATTCAGGATCTCGTGCAAATAGTTATGATTGAAGATTCAGCATATTTACACACAGAATTTTGAAAGACCCACAACCACTTAAAATTCACTAGATTTTTTAAAGATAACTGCCTAAAGTTAGGCCCCCCAAGATTTTTCAAAAGTGCTGGACGTTCATCACCTCCCATTGATGAGAATGGAACTCCTCTTATAAATTGCCATGACTATGCACAATAAGGTGACCAGATGTCCCGATTTTATAGGGACAGTCCCGATATTTGGGGATTTTTCTTATGTAGGTGCATATTACCCCCAACCCGCATCCCGATTGTTCACACTTGTTATCTGGTCACCCTAATGCACAAGGCTTAACTATTGCATCTGAACATTTTAACTGATCTGTGACTACAAGTTTGCAAAACTTAGGTTTGTGGGGAATAGCTCCATATGGAAACATTTCAGTCAGGGCATTATTATTATTTTATTGATTAATATGTTTTAAAGAAGGACCTAAAAGCCCAGTGTGGGATTAAGGCCTCATTATGCTGGACATAGTACACACGCATAACAAAATAACAGCCCTTGTTCCAAAGAGTTTATAATCTTGCTTATTTCCAGATTCATTGACAAAGACGTTGAACTTTTTTATTCCCCTGAAAAAGGCCATTTGGCCAATGAAAGAGGCTGGTTTTGTGTGTAAACCAGTGGCAATATTGGTTGAAATAACAGCATTATCTACAGAAAAAAATACCCCGGCATTTTGGATTCCATATTTCCTATAGTACAGACAATTCTTGTTTGCAGTTTATACTGATCCTGTACAGTGTGAACTATATGCATAATCACTGAATAACATGATCAGGATTTTTCAGAGGAACCCATTTTCTAAAGAGTATTTATAAGGTGCAGTGTGGCTCAGAATCATGTGGCTGCTCCTGGTTTAGGAAAAGAGACAGTTTTTTTTTATTTCATAGAAGATTAATGTTTATATTTGGATCATTCTTCACAATCAAAGAGCTGTTTTTGTTTCACAGCAATTGCCTTTGTTTGTTTGATTAATAGTGCCCAGTTGAAATAGTGCATGTAAATATTTGGGAACATAAATAATTCAGTCATGTTAATTGCTTATAAATTGTGATATGACATATCAACACTCTTGTAGAAATTTGTGTTTAGTCTTTGTTCACTGTACTAAAAATGGTACCAGGTAAAGTATTTCTTCAAAAGAATGGCAGGGAACAAATAATCTATATTGTAGTAGAGGCAAATTCTGTCCTCGGTTGTCCATGAACTGCTCCCATAGACTTTAGTGGGAGCCACACCACACAGGTATAACTCAAGGAAGAAATTCTATACCTATGCGGTGTAGAATAACCACCTAGATCTTATATAGTATATTTAATCATTAATCTCAAAGTGTTTGCAAAGAAAGTCAATATAAATATTCCTATTTTTCAGTTGGGGAAACTGAGGTAAGAGAGGCGATGTTACTTGCCCCAGTCCAGTGCTCTATCCACTAGGCACACTGTCTACCTAGGCAGCCATAGAAGCAATCCACTAAGCACTAACCTTTTTCCATTATAATATCAGGTTTTTTTATAGGTCCATTCCATTAACAGACATTTTGAATCTCTGTGACAAAAATTAGGACATACAATGTAGAAAAGCTACAGAAAAGCTGTTCTTGGTCTAGTGCCAACAGCTGAGAGTTCACAGTCATTACTGATTATTATTCCATTAATGATTTGCATGGGCAACCAGCATTCTGGCATTTCCTAATTTGTTCTTGTTGCTTGACTTTGTAACCTTAATAACTTTCTTTTAACATGGGCTGGGCTTTGTGTTTTGTTTCTTATTTTTTTATTGGATTTCAATTTAATGTCTTTTAATGCATTTTAGCAGTTGGAAACAAGGACAGTCAGCAGCCTGTGACAAGCCAGCTCTCTGTAAACTTCCAGTAAGTGCTCTCCAGCCCACAGTTTAAGGCCTGCTGATTTATGCGATACTAGCAATATTAGATAATGGGTAATTTACGGGATACTACTACTCTACTGGGTAATGTGGGACAGACAGAGACTGAGGAATCCTGAATCTTAAATTCTGCATTTACAAATATATATAACCCAGAAATGTTTGGGTTCTCTAAAGTTTTTGAAATTAAAGTGTCCTTGATTATTTCCTCCTGCCCCTTTTAATGAACTCTGCACACTGGGCCCAAACAAGAACTACTGAACATAATGTTCTTGAACTCAGATGTCCAGATCCACTACACTCGACCTGGATCCACCTTCAGAGCTGCGCAATCTGAAATGGGCTAGCTACTCTCTTTCCTTTTGTGAGCCACCTCTCTGTGGGTGGCCCCCACCAAAACGTCCATATTCCCCATCGCTCACAAAAGGGTCCTTTTGTTTCCTGTCTCACTGGCTTTGAGGATATTATTGTCATGATATATGGACCATAGTGTTTCTTAAACAGGAGCTATTTTATTAAAGAAAACAACTGTACCCACAGGAATAAACAGGCTGTCAAGGTTCCTTCCCCACTCTGAACTCTAGGGTACAGATGTGGAGACCTGCATGAAAACCTCCTAAGCTTACTTTTACCAGCTTAGGTTTAAACTTCCCAAGGTACAAACTATTTTACCTTTTGCCCTTGGACTTTATTGCTGCCACCACCAAACATCTAACAGGGATATAATTTGGAAAGGGTCCGTTTGGAAATGTCTTTCCCCCCCAAATCCTCCCAAACGTTACACCCCCTTTCCTGGGGAAGGTTTGATAAAAATCCTCACCAATTTGCATAGGTGAACACAGACCCAAACCCTTGGATCTTAAGAACAATGAAAAAGCATTCAGTTTCTTAAAAGAAGAATTTTAATAGAAGAAAAAGTAAAAAGAATCACCTCTGTAAAATCAGGATGGTAAATACCTTGCAGGGTAATTAGATTCAAAACATAGAGAATCCCTCTAGGCAAAACCTTAAGTTACAAAAACAGGAATATCCATTCCATTCAGCACAGCTTATTTTCTCAGCCATTTAAAGAAATCAGAATCTAACGCACATCTAGCTAGATTACTTACTAAATTCTAAGACTCCATTCCTGTTCTATCCCCGGTGAAAGCATCACACAGACAGAGAGAGAGAGAGGCTTTGTTTCTCCCTCCCCTCAGCTTTTGAAAGTATCTTGTCTCCTCATTGATCATTTTGGTCAGGTGCCAGCGAGGTTACCCTAGCTTCTTAACCCTTTACAGGTGAAAGGATTTTTCCTCTGGCCAGGAGGGATTTTAAAGGTGTTTACCCTTCCCTTTATATTTATGACACAGGCTTAGTCCCAGCTTCGTCTCCTACATTGACCAGGGACCACCCCCCCATCCTACCTGGGATGTTATAGAGTCCACAGAGCCATTTAGTGACCAAACAATATACTGCAAAGAGCATACCTTCACAAATATCACTCTAGGACACCACTTTTTTGAAATGGGGCATTTGTTACATGTTTCTGGCCTATCTTCCCCTTAGGGGCTTATATTATACTGCATCCATAGTAGATGGGGTTTGGACAGTTTTCCAGGCTGCCATTCAGTGATGAGCTGCCAGAAGCTGAAGAACTGGTTCCTTCAGTCGCTCCGGGTCTTCGGTGGCACTTCGGCGGCACGTCCTTCAGTCGCTCCGGGTCTTCAGCGACACTGAAGGACCTGCTGCCAAAGTGCTGCCGAAGGCCCAGAGTGCCGCTGGGAGAGTAAAAATTCTCAGGGAGCTTCCCCAGCCGAGAGCTCAGATGGGACGGAAAGGACGGTCCCGTGGGCCACAGTTTGCCCACCCCTTTAACAACCGGTTCTAAACCGGCTTCAAAATTTAACAACCGGTTTGCGCGAACTGGCTCCAGCTCACCACTGCTGCCATTGACGAACTGTTCATTCAGGAACACAGGTACCATAAGGCACTTATACAGAAAATACATAAGTTCAGAAGGACAGCAAATGTATAAATTGGCTGCCAAAGCTAACTGTCACATGGACTTTCATCCTCAGTGAAGCTGAACGCACTAGTAGCTGCTCATCCTGCAAGTGTGCCTTGTTTTGCTAGAACAATAGGGATGAGATGTTTTTCTGTAAATTCTGAGCATTTGTTTTAACCTGCTGCTTTTGTTTTTTTAACTTCAAAGGAGACAACCATGACCCTAATACCCTGTGTCCAAAGAGACGCTCTCACTTCTCTCTCCCTCACTGTTTTTAGGTGATTTCTTTCCCTGACTCTCATTTGCTCCCTTTTGAGCGGAGGAGTGGAGTGGATATAGGGGCTATAATAACCACTGAAGAATTCATGCATGAGCAGAGAATTTCGAGAGGATGACAGCATTCTATCTGAAGCAGTAATAAACACATATATTGGAAACTTTCCACTTGCACAGGGGTTACAATAAACCAAATTTGTGGTCCTAAGATAAAAACAATTGTGAACAGCTTTTTAGCAATAGCCAAAGTCATTGTCTTCCTCTTCAGGCTACAGCAAATGTTTCCCCCCCATATACATGCAAAACTATTGTGTGTATAACCCCCAAAGCATAGAATAAACAATTACACAGAAGTATGCAAATAAAAAAAAATACAAGCAACTCAAACAATAGAAAACATGTTAGTAGTTAGACACCTACTGTTGAAAATCAAAATATACATTTTAAGTTGGGTAGCAAACTCTTCAACAGAAAATGAAGAAATATTAATCTTGGGGCAGTCCAGTGAATAGGGTGCTGGAGTAGGAATGAGGAGACCTTGCTTTTGGTTCAACTCTGCCACTGAGCCACTGTGTGACCTTGGGCAAGGCCCTCATGGTAAGGACTCTTCTGTTTTTTCCAGCATAATGGGGCCTGACTGGGTCTTTGTGCACTACCAGAATGTAAATGTTTACTGAGATGGTCATTTACCACAGTATCTGAGGGTCTCACTCACTTTATCCTTACAACACTCCTGTAAAGCAACTATTATCCCCATTTTAAAGAAATGTGGCACTGAGAGGCTTGCCCAGGATGACAGTGGTAGACCAAACATTTGAACGCTGGCTTGCTAAGACCTAGACTACTGATCACTGAACCTGCCTTCCTTTCTATTGTTAGTACTGATAAGAACAGAGATAAAAATTTTATTAAGATGATGTTAAAATAAAAAGAAAACGGTACAGAGTTTAAGCATAGAAGTTTCTGGTTATCAGGGAATAATGTACAGATTATCAAGGGCTGCGAAGTTTGGTTTAGGATCAGCTGGCGTAAGGAATACATGATCTGTAATATCCCCAATACTACTATTAACATTTCACCTCTCATTCCCTTTCCCCCTCACCCCTGGCCTTCATCTCTCTTGTGTATTTAGATTTGATGTGCTTCAGAGTAGGGACTGTCTCTCATTATGTGTCCATACAGTGCCTAGCACAAGGAGCACTGATCTCAGTTACAGTAATAAGGTGCTCTGTAATATAAATAATAAATCTGGACCTTTGATTATAAAAGAGAACACTGGAAAAAATAACTTTAAATATATAATAATGTGGAAAGAATTTTACAAAAATACTATGAACTAACCCAAAAGGGCAAATCATGTCTTCAGTTTTTAATTAGAACTTCTGATTGGTTTGGAAGGGGAGTTTTGTTCAGTAAGCAACGGCATGATATGGCCTTATGAAGTGAACAGCAACAGAATATATAAAGCAAAACAGAAAAGAAGAAGAAAACCCGAAAGCCTGTAAGTACAAATTCCAAATGATCAGTGAGGGGTAAAGCCATGTAGAATCATTTTACAAAAACTGTAAAATGTTTACAAAGGTTTATAAAAGCAAAATGGGTAACACAGCAATCGAAAACACAGACAGAGTCGGGTGGGAGGGCTGAACAAAACTGGGTGAAAATTACTCCCCAGATAGTTGCCATTCAAAATGATTTAGTTGGTGTTGGTCCTGATTTAGTTGGTGTTGGTCCTGCTTTGAGCAGGGGGTTGGACTAGATGACATCCCGAGGTCTCTTCCAACCCTGATATTCTATGATTCTATGAAACAAATCTCACATCTAATCCTGTACATGCAACTAAACATAAAGTGCCAGATCTTCAACTGATGCAAATCAGCATAGCTCTGTTAACTGCAACAGAGCTATGCTGATTTACACCAGCTGAGGATCTGGTCCCAAAAGTACAATGAAAGTGTATTACAACATGATGAAGATAACGGAGAGAAATTGGCACAGTAACTTTAAAAACATGCCTTGGCCCTTTTTTCTCACTCTTCATCAACAGAAATCTCCTGCCAAAGGTGGAAGGCATCAAGGGAAACAGCAGGGTTTTTCCCTTTGTTCAGTTGTTACCAAATGTTTCAGAAGGATTATTCAAACCTGGACGAAGGCAGGTTTCCTAATATCACAGTCACTTGCTTTGAATTGATTATAAGTATTCTCAGATCTCTGACCACTCACCCACAAAGATCGCCAGGCATCTCACAGCTGCTAAGCCCTCTCTATCTCCATCCCCACCAAAAATCCTGGTACCTGCTAACAAAATGGCCCAACCACAACTCCTGAATAGGGCTGTCTCTATTCCTGTGCTCTCTGTACACTCCTACCAACTGAGTGTCATCTACCCTGCCTCTGCTGTTTCTTTCTACTTCTCTGCGCGGTCACTCCGAAACAACCCACTTCCCTTCTGCTGGATCCTGACCTGATTGACAGGTGTGTGTTTTGGTTTTTCAATTCACACTCTGATATTTATAGTGTGGCTGTGAGACTAGTGATACTTCTTTCAAGAAGTCCATCTGTAAAGCTCTACAGACAGTTTTGAAGGTATTGATTTCTCTTGGCTGCTGTATTTTCAATTGCACTATGATCTTTTGATCTGTCCATATGTCTAACCTCTTTCATGCCTAGAGTATCTAGATACTCTGGATCATGTCTGGTGGTGCCTTACTACCTGCATTACAATGGAACAGGCAAGTTAGGAGAATTTCCATGGCTCTGATGAGACTTCCCCCTTTAACTACAAGTACAAAGGACTGTATAGCTCCACTTTGGTGGTTCAGTCTGTACTTGGCTCAGCCATCTGATTGGAGTGGCAGGGTAAGAATTTTAGCTGAGCTTGGGAAATGAAAATGTGATAAGGAACAAAGGGTCTGGCTGCTTACCTTTAAATGTACAAGCTTTGTGCCATCTTAAGCTTTAGATATAACTCTACCGAAGGGTTTTAATGAACTATACCAAGCCTTGGGATTCATGTCCTGAATATCTCTGCAAAAAGCAAGAAGAACCCTAGTGCAGTGGTTCTCAACCAAGGGTCCGGGCCCTCTGCAGGGCCGCAAGCAGATTTCAGGGGATCCACCAAGCAGGGCCAGTGTTTGACTCTTGCGGGACCAGGGCAGAAAGTCAAAGCCACACCACATGGGGCGGAAGTCCGGGGCCTTGAGCCCTGCTGCATCCGAGGCTGAAGCTGAACTTAGCTTTGTGGGGGCCCCTGTGGCATGGGCCCCCAGGCAATTGCCCTGGTTGCTACCTGCTAATGCCGACTCTGGCTTTTATATGCAGAAAACCAGTAGTTGTGGCAGAGGTGGGCCGTGGAGTTTTTATAGCATGTTGGGGGGTGTCGAAAAGAAAAAGGTTAAGAACCCCTGCTCTAGTGGACTTTTCTGACCCTACTGTCATTAGACCAGCTGCTGAGATCCTTACTTAGTGTCTACACTGTTTTTACTCAGCCCTCATTCAGGCAATTCCCATGCAATTCAATTTCTGTAAAACCCCTGCCTCATTCAGTGAGGCTTGATAGTACACAGTGACAAAAGCATCGGGTATGTTATACATGAGACAGGGGTCCTGTGGAACTCTGCTTCTTTTTGGGTCAAATTCTGTTTGTAACTACCACACTATAAGTCTGGGATCAGTCAAACAAAGCAAACAGGCTTACGTCAAATTCACATCGGCTTGACTAAGAGCTGAGGTGGACCATCAATGTACAGATGGACAGTGTATAATGCATGAGGCAGTTATGTGTAATAAATGAGGTAAAGGGCTGGAAGATCCCTGTCTTATTTAATGTCCAGGTTGGATGACATGCAGTGAATGCAAGAAGGGTCCCCTCTTTGCAAAGTGAGGATAAAAAGATATTGCACAACTGCTTCATTCTTTATGTACCCTCCAAACTAAACATTGAATGAAGCAGGAGTTTTGGAGAAACTTCATGTAAACCTGTAATTATGGACTGCATTGTGATTCACACCAAAGGAGTGTTGTTTTTTTTAACATAGAATCATAGGACTGGAAGGGACCTTCAGAGGTCTTCTAGTCCAGACCCCTGCAACCTACTACATGGTTAGATATCTCCAAGGTTAGATATCTAAATCCAGTCCCCTCTGCCTACATGGTTATTTTTAATTAATTATTTGTGAAGTGGCAACAATGAGCTTGGGTCCGTATAAGGCTTAAAATGAAGACAATCACTGTGCTGAAGACCTTACAGTCTAAGGCGCTAATCCTGCAAAGACCTAAGAATTAACTTCAGTGAATACAGGTTATTGTGCACACAAGTCTTTGTGGGATCAGAGCCTACAAGATGGTAGGGGGAAGACTAAGGGAAGGACTAATTTTGAGTTATAGAACTCTTTTGTTGTTGTTTGGTGTTGATTTCTTGTGGGCGTTGCAGAAGAAGTGAGTCTTATGGAATTATTTAAATGCATAGAGAAAGAAGGGCGGGTAAACGTCAGAGTCCTTTTTTGAAAAAAAAGGAAAGAAAAATCTTGTAGACTATTAGCAGTAATTAGCTGGGATTGGATATGCTGCCAAAACCAGAATAATTTCTTTACTACCAATGTCAGGGGTGCTCCAGTCTCCCATTTTTTGTGTTACGCGATTGGTAGGAAGAATGAATATTCACTTTGTGCACTTCTCCTTTTTCTGCTCTAAAAATATTTCTAAAACTTGGTGACTCTCGCTAATGACACATTCGTTTTTAGCAGCACTTGATAATCCGTCATCTAAACTTGTTATATTAAGATTCTATTAAGCAACAAAAAAGGCTTTGTGATATTAAGAATCTATTAAGCAACATAATAGGCCTTAAACAATTTATCTGCGTCTTTGGGTATTACACAACTTACCAGCAGCCTGGAGATTTTGAAACTAATCTTCAGACTGGGGCATCACAGAGGCAGCCTTAGTGATACTAAAGATGATCACGAATTGCTGCTTTCATGCTTACATGACACAGCTTGAAAAGGTATTGCAGCACTAAGATGGCTCCAGTTTGTCAGAAAGCTGCAGACTAATATGAGTACATCATCCCTTTACTCTGATCTCTGTAGGGTTCCCTTCCTGGTTCCATTCCTAGTTGCAGGCCTTGATCCTTGTATTCAAATAACTGATTATTAGAACTGGTCAAAGGATGGGATGGCATTTTAATGAAAATTTTCACAAAAACTTATTTGTCTTTTTTCTGTCAAAATGTCCTTGCAATATAAATCTAATTTACCTGAGAAGTGCTTAAGTGCTACTCTGATTGGCACTGTAGAAAAACCTGAGATAGACAGAAAGATAATACAAGTTTCCCTAGATTCATCATTCCCGCACAAATCGATATCCAAGCTATGTTTTAGTTGTAAAAAGTGAATGGTTTACTAAAAATAACTATCAAGTGAATCATAGAATCAAGGGTTAGAGTTGAAAAAACATTGGTCCTCTAGTCCATCCCTTGCCAATACAGAATTGTTCTCCTTAGTGTTCAGATTGGTGCATTATGTAATCTATTCTTTCCCCCCTCCCCCGCTTCTCTTTCTCCCCCTACCCCTGTAAGTTACCAGGTAATGGATTTTTTTACAGCTTCCTTTGGGAGACAGTTTGACAGTCTAATAAATCTCAGTGTCAAGATATTTTTCATGATATTCAGCCTAAGTATTCCCTTTTCCTTTAATCCTATTTATATCATCTTGCAGTACCATAAATAATTGCTCTTCTTTGTTGGGACCAAACTCTACTCAACTTACTTAAGGAGTGAATAATGGTTTTTCTGCTTTGGGGGCCTGAAAGCTTTTTTTTTTCAAAGCTTTGAAGTTTTCAGTGAAACAAAAATTCAAAAATTTCATTTTGAGTTGAAACATAAAATGTTCAGGTTTTTGATTCTTTTGCGTTGGCTTGAAACTTGACGGTGTTTTTGTTTTGTTTTGATTTTTGTTTCAAATTGGCCATATCTGGTGTTTTTCCATTCCCTCTCCTTTTTTGGTAGATTTTTTTAACTGACTATTTTGAACTGAAAACTTGAATCAACACATTTCAACTTTTTTTTTTAAAAATTATTTTTTTCAACCAAAAACTTTCACTGAATTTGACCCACATTCGACAAGTAGATTTTGGGACACCAAAAGTGACTTTTTTTTGACAAAAATTGTATTTTACAATTTTTTTTGCCTAGCTATACTCACACAGTGAGTGGTGTTATGGTTCCCGGGGGTACCCAGGATTGAGAGGCACCTCACTACCACCTGCCCTTAGCATGAGGAAGCCTTGTCTGTGCCTAACATGGGTCAGCTCCCTAATTCCACAGGCTATGCAGACACTGCCCTCTCAGCCCATATGGGCTCCACTGTCCCTCCTGCAGACTGGTGATAGATTCACTCCAACCCCTGAGTCCTCCAGGCATCCTCCTTCTTCATGGAAAACAGGGCTTCGCCCACAGCTGTATACCTCTCCCTGTTCATTTTCCTTCTGAAGTCCCTAGCAAGCTCTTCATTAGCATTTGACTCAGTATGCTAATAGACTTCTATTGTAAGACACACAATGCACAATAGTCAGGTAGAGAGATAAATGTCTCCCACCTCCTGTCTGAAGGCACACTACCGCTCAGTGATCTACCTTTAACTATAAGGTCTTAGGAACATAATTTCTAATATATATACATATTTCCTTTTATATTATCCACACATACATTCTGCAAAGATGATGATGACCAGTGTGACCACAGGCTTTCAGTAGAAACTTTACATGATACTGTTTGAGCTAGAATGTAAATACCAGACTCTAGTGATCCCTGTAACCTATATGCCCTCATGTCCTCTGTATACTTGGGTGGCATCAAGAGATCCTTGCATCACAAGCGAGGAGTTCTACTTTTAAAAATATGACTAAATGTGACCCACAGGTGCTGTCTCTCATTTGAATATCTGTTTTGAGTTATTTCCCCCCCACATTTATTAGTTTTAATCTCTACCAAGATGAATCTCATTTTGTTATTTTCTACCTGAGTTTCTAAACTTTAAGGAGACCTCAGAGTGCATATCAATGATGAAGGCAGAGCACATTTAATAAAAAGATTCCTATTGTTTTTGTTCTTTGTCGCAGGCTTTATTGCTTTAGATTTCCTTTTAGCAAAGCTTATTTAAAATAATTTGATACATAGGATTGTTGTCTGTGTGCATGAACGTTATGAAGTATTCAAACAATGAGTTAATAGACACTGCTTAAGTGGAAAAATATAAGCTGCTTCCTCCATAGTTTTAAAATATAGAATGTAGACTAATTATCTCCAGGAGCTCAAAGCAACTATGCTCGTCTATCTTAAAGTTTTCTTTCTGAGCACCATTCCAAATGCTATTACTAGAAGATCTTCTCCACTAACCATGATGCCAACAGTCACCTTCTCCATGTTCTCTCATTCTTTCTATTATACTGTACTACCTTTATTTTAACATTCTGACCCATCCTCTTCAGATACTACCATGCCTTTCTCTTCTATAACATTCTTAACCACCTTCTCTCTGTAAAGCTAACGTCAACAGAATTTTCACACTAGCCGTCCATCAGTCATTCTGTTGCCATTTGTTATTTTTTAAACTAAAATGTCTAGAAGTCTTAACATTCATCTGTCATTTTTCTCTCTCCTTTATTTTGTTCTATTCTTCTCTCTCACTCATTCTTTATCTCATATATATTTGTAGTGATATATTATGCCTGACACTTCTTAAATTTATTTTCTTTATCTTATCCTTCCTATATTCATTATGTACTGTATCCTAATAGGGGAGTAGATAGTGGAGCATATGGCAACATGACTCTGAGTTGTGCTGCAAAGGAGCAGGAGATAGGACCGAGTGCAGAAGTTAGTGGTTAGGGCACAAATATAGGACTTGGGAGACCCACGTCCCTGCTCCATCAGAGACTTTCGAGGTGACTTTGGGCAAGTAACCAACTTCTCTGTGCCTCAGTTCCCTGTCAATGAAATGAGGATAACAGCACCTGTCTACCTCACAGCGCGGTTGTGATCAGACTAGAAGGCATGGAGGTGCTTAGACACTACAATAATGGTGTCCATATGAGTACCTAAGGTATCTAGATAGAAGAACACGGACTCTCAGGAAGTGGTGATTGTCTCCGGTGGCCCTTTGGGGGCCTGCAAGTTCTGTGAGCGGAAAACTCTGGTCCTCCTGCAGAGGAGGAAACAAGTCAATGTGTGCAAACACACAGTCTCCAGTCTCTTATGTGGAAAAGTCCTGCCTGAAGACTGTTTTGTTCTTTACCACTGTTGAGATAAGGTTTTACAGTTGAAGTATTTCCTTTAGCAATACTTGATACATTTCTAACATATTTTAGTAGCCTTCAGTGTTCAGTTTTGATTGTATATGGTGATATAGCTCTTTTGAAAAATGAATAGAAATGTGTCCCAGTTCTGAGGGTGGCCTGTCATTGAGTGCCACATTCTCTTCACAGGAATCCTTCAAACATAGCAGAAACCTGTTTTAATTTGGAGTTTCTGCTCAAGTCTTACCTCAGAGGGAGAGACCTGGGGGTGTCATGGACTCAAATGAAGATGAGGCCAACAATTCCAATGGATTCCAAAGATTATGGGGGATGCAGAGGACAAATACACAGATCCTAGGCCATCATCATGGAGGACCTGGGCCTTTGTGCTGCTTTCTTGCACCCCGATGTCCTGGTAACATGGCTTATTTAGGACAGGAGATGTGCTGCCATTGGCCAATATCCTTGGACTTGTGCACTGTTTTGTCCTCTACACAGGATAGAAAAAGCATGGAGGGTAAGTTACTGTTGGTATGGCCCATCCAATGGTAGCAACTCTCAAATGGCTTTTCATTCTGGAGACATACAAATAGATGGGGAAGCATGCCATAGATAGTGGGTTCAAAACTGTGCCCCATGGAGTTGCTGTGGCTGGACCTCTGAAATCCCTAGAAGCAGGTGGCACAAACAACGGAGAGACTTTTGTCAACAAATCTATGTAGTGTAGACAAGGCCTCAGACAAGTTAGAGGTCTTCAAGTCACCAGTGCCTGATGAAATACATCCTAGAATACTCAAGGACCTGACTGAGGAGATAACTGAGCCATTAGCTATTATCTTTGAAAAGTCATGAGTTTCCGGAGGACTAGAAAAGGGCAAATATAGTGCCAATCTATAAAAAGGGGAATAAGGCCAACCCAAGGAATTACAGACCAGTCATCTTAACTTCAGAACCCAGAAACATAATGTAGCAAATAATTAAACAATCAATTTGCAGACACCTAGACGATAATAAGGTGATAAGTAACAGTCAGCATGGATTTGTCAAGAACAAATCATGGCAAAGCAACCTAATAGCTTTCTTTGACAGGATAACAAGCCTTTTGGATGGGGGGAAGCGGTAGATGTGATATATCTTGACTTTAGTAAGCCTATTGATACAGTCTCAAATTACCTTCTCATTAAAAAACTACGAAAAAAACCCTAGATGGAGCTACTATAAATTGGGCGCATAACTGGTTGGAAAACTGTTTCCAGAGAGTACTCAAGCTGGAAATGCATACCAAGTGGGATCCCACAGAGATCAGTTCTGGGTCCAGTTCTATTGAATATCTCCATCAGTGATTTAGATGATGGCATTGAGAGTACACTTATAAAATTTGTGTATGAGAGGTGGGAGGGATTGCAAATTCTTTGGAGGATAGGATTAAGATTCAAATTGATCTGGAGAAATGGTCTGAAGTAAACAGGATGAAATTCAATAACAACAAATACAAAGTACTCCACTTAGGAAGGAACAATCAGTTGCACATATACAAAATGACTGCCTAGGAAGAAGTACTGCAGAAAGGGATCTGGGGGTCATAATAGATCACAAGGTAAATATGAGTCAATAGTGTAACACTGTTGCAAAAAAAAGGAAACATCATTCTGGAATGTATTAGTAGGAGTGTTGTAAACAAGTCACTAGAAGTAATTCTTCCACTTAATCTGCACTGATTAGACCTCAACTAGAGTATTCTGTCCAGTTCTGGAAAGATATTTCAGGAAAGATGTGAACAAATTGGAGAAAGTCCAGAGAAGAGCAACAAAAATGATTAAAGGTCTAGAAAACATGACCAATGAGGGAAGATTGAAAAAACTGGATTTGTTTAGTCTGGAGAAGAGAAGACTGAGTGGGGACATGATAACAGTTTTCAAGTACATAAAAGAGGAGGGAGAAAAATTGTTCTCCTTAACCTCCGAGGAAAGTACAAGAAGCAATGGGCTTAAATTGCAGCAAGGGCGATTTAGGTTGGAGATTAGGAAAAGCTTCTTAACCCTCAGGGTAGTTAAGCATTGGAATAAATTGTGGAATCTCCATCATTGGAGATTTTTAAGAGCAGATTAGACAAACACCTGTCAGGGATGGTCTAGATAATACTTAGTCCTGCCATGAGTGCAGGGGCTGGACTAGAAAACTTCTTGAGGTCTCTTCTAGTCCTATGATTCTATGAGTCTGGAGCAGTCTACCAATGGGGGGAGAGGGGGGGCAAACAATGTAATTCGCTTTAACATAGAGCTTGAGAAATTTGAGTGGAAGTTCACTTCATGGTTGCCTATCATGGTGGGGAGCTTGGCTCTGCAGTCCTGGGGGTCCTTTCAAGCTCATGTCTTATGTTTCTAAAATCTCATGCTTCAAGGTTTCAATCATTCACCTGTAGGGGTCAGGTAGGGATTCTTCCCCTCCCCCTAATATATTATGAGATTTTGTTTTGTTTCCTTCCCCTGAAGCTTCAGAAATGGGCACAGTGGAAGATGGGACCCTGAGCAGGGTAGGCCAGCCTTTGAGGTAGTGCTGAGAATTCTCTCTCATATGCTTGGCTGCTGGGTCTTGCTCCCATGCTCAGGGTCTAACTGAATGCCTTATGTGGGGTCAGGAAGGAAATGGCCTCAGGTCAAATCGGCAGAGATGTTGGGGCTTTTTTGCCTTCCTTTGCAGCAAGTCACTTGTTAGGATCATCTGGGTATAATGTACTGAATCAATTCCCTACCATTGCAGGAGCACTGGACATTGGTGTACTCAGTCCCTCCTGTTCGCTGCCTGTGGTACACAATGTTGTAGTCTCCTGAGGCCTTTAATACTTTGCTCTAATTCTGATTGTCAGGTTTGGTGTGGAGGTTGCTGGGTGGCTTGATACATACAGGAGCTCAGACTAGATGATCTGGTGGTCCCTTCTAGCCTTGAACTCTAAAACTTTGACTCTTAGAAGAATATAATTACTTAATCATGGCTACTGTAAAATCCCACAATGTTGGTTATGTGTGGGGTGACAAATGTCCCGTTTTTAAAGGGACAGTCCCGTTTTTTGAGACTTTTTCTATTACCCCCCCACCCCCCGTCCTGTTTTTTCACAGTTGCTATCTGGTCACCCCAGTTATATGAGCATGCCTCCTTTTATTCTTTGTCTTTTTCCAGTAATCTGATGTAATTATTATTTCATTTTATTTCAAGTTGCTTCTATTCTCATTGTTACATTTTAGAAATTGCTCCTTGCACTTGATAAACCTATGTCCAACTTTAACTTGTGCTGCTACACTGACACATACCTGTTTTCAGTCTGTAAGTTATTGTCACTGTTCTGTGAGAAACAGTCATAATATAGATGTTTGCGAACACACTAAATTACTACGTGAAGAGAGTTTGCTGAAAGCCTTAAATTAACATCACAACATACAGATGGCCTTCAATAAAGAGCAATAAAAGGGTTTGCAGTTCAAAAGTAATTTATGTCTGAAACCGTTGTCCTTGGCAACACACCCACGTGTTTTGTCTGTGGAGTGTTTCACTGTTTGTCTGCCGGGGTGGAATTTGGGGAGGGGGGGGGGGCTATATTATGAATGTAAAAGACACAATATATTGTTAAAAGGGGGAAGAGAGACTTTAGGTTAACATTGTATTTTTCTTATTTTTGTTAAGTCCCACAAAAAACTACGATGCAAGTAGCTGATCTTTTGAACTCAATATGAGAGATGCTGTTTTATGTAGACAGGATAGAATGAGGGAAGAAGTCATTTGTATTATTAAAGAAAATCCTTATAGGAATAGTATTTGGGGATGGCGGGTATTGTTTTTTTGGCTGAAGTCCTATCATATCCTGCTGTCATTCTCCTTATTTATTTTTTTAAGAAAAAAGATGAAAATTCAGAACTGCTTTCTACAGAATTTTAAGCATGTATTTTTCAGTTTTTCATTAACAAATGGAGATAAAAATGTATTGAAATTCTTATAAAAATTCATGAAAGAGAAAAAGTATGATCACAAATACAATGCTAGCTAGGAAAGGTTATCACTGAGCACTGTTTGATAAGAACCATTTCATTATTTTTTTAAGTTAACACTTCAGGCACCAATATTTTCCAGACAGCCAAATAGAGCTGGGTAACATTTTTTGTCTGAAATCTTTTTTTTTCGTGAAAATGCAGATTTGGTGACACCAAAATATTTAATGATTTCATGTTGTTTTTGCCACATTCTTCATTTTTTGGGGGGAAAACCCCTTGAAAACCAAAAACAGGTGAAATGACATTTGAAAATGAAATGCTTCAGTTTTTCTATGAGAAATAACTTTTCATTTTGAAATGTCCTTTGGTGTTAAATTAAAAAAAAGCTGTTTAAAAAGATCCAAATTAAATGTCTCATTTCAGCTCAAACAATGTTTCACTCTATTTTTATTGGTTTTGGTTTGCTGATTTATTTATTGGAACCGCCAGCAAACTGAAAAATCAGTTTTTGCCCAGCTTTACTGACAGATGTGTAAATATATATATCAATATGCTTGTGATGTCTATGTGATTGTGATAGGATGTACCTACCCCGTACCAGCCCCAAAAGGGTTAACTGTGCTTTGCAGGCTGAGAAAGCCCCACCCTCTGACTCTGCTGGGCATGCTCAGCCTGGAGGCAGAGTATAAAAGGAAGCAGCCCAACTCAGTCTGGGCAGGGTGCTGAAGTGGGAGGATGCAGACAGCAGGCTCTCTCCAGGAAGTTGCTACAGGCCCCACCTATAGCCACGGCACACAGAGCTCCAGATGACTGCAGGCTGCCTGACGAGCCCGGAGAAGGGACCACGCCAGCAGGAGCTGCACCATCTGGGGACCCCAGAGATGTGGGTGAGACCCAGAGACCTGAGTGAACCATGGCGCACCACAGAGGGAGAAAGGGTAGGAACCGGAGGACCATCAGCGTATTTTGGGAGGATCCCTGCTGACTTGGCGGTGGACCTCTCTGCACCCCACCCTCAGGATCCTGAGCTGGGACTTGGAGGAACAGGGGTGGCCTGAGTCCCCCTACCCTGGCTGCCACATGACCCTAAGTGGCACCCCACTTCCCCAATTTGCCACGCTGCCTTGAGCAGAAGGGTCACCCTTATTGTCTCCAGCCACTAGGCCATACTACCATGTTTTATAGTCAGGGGCACAAACACAGGACCTAACTGGCTCCTGTACAGGTTTTTCCCCTTCTTCCTCACCATAAGTGACCCGGTACCGAGGACAGAGTATACCTACCCTGTGACAGTGATAAATAGTTTTTATCTTACATCTTTGCCTGTGTCACCTACATTCTGACTACTAACTAATCTAGCTAGGACTACTTGTAGCATTCCAAAATCTTTGAGCAACTTTCATGCAACCTGCATTTTAAAAAAAATCCTTCAACAAAGTCTTTATTTCTTTTTCCCAGAGTGACCCTGGTCTGAGAGATTGCATAGAGAATTTTCAGTTCCGGACTCGTGCCAAGTTTCAGGTGTAATATCCTGTGAACTATGAGAAATAGAAGCATCTGGTTTTTTTCCTTTTAAGAAAGGAGCTGGGAATTCTCTCATCCTGATAGGATACAGAACTTTTTCTAGCCCTGGAAAATGATAAGAATCAAAGACGTTAGCCTAGCAACATTGTGGTTTTTAGGAAAGCTTCTGAAGATCTTTTTAACGCCATTAAAAAAGTACTACCTATATTATGATGTTTTCCCTCTCTGGCCAAAGGTTGTACGGTTGGACATATGGGACTAAGACAACCTTTTTTGAGAGCCAGGAATATACAAATAATAGTACCAATAAATGTATTTAAAATTGTATAAAACGTTACAAATGGTTTCTGAGAAATATGCCCTTTAGGGTGCTCCAGCAGGGCCTATAGAGACCAATTAATGTGCAACACATTAGTGTGCTTTAGAAATCACACTCATAGAATCTCAGGGTTGGCAGGGACCTCAAGGTCATCTAGTCTAATCCCCTGCTCAAAGCAGGACCAATCCCCAATTTTTGCCCCAGATTCCTAAATGGCCCCCTCAAGGATTGAGCTCACAGCCCTGGGTTTAGCAAGCCAATGCTCAAACCACTGAGCTATCCTGCCCCCTTGCTCTCCTAGGCTGCATTGCTGCACCATATTGACCACCCCTTAGATACAAGTAATCATTTCCAGTGTTTTTCTAGGGTTTATTGCATAAGCATCTGTGGGTTTTTCTGTATTGGGGGCTTTTAATCAGTCTTTATTCCCTAAAATGGGAAACCCTACTTAACATTTCAAAGAAAAAGTAACACTTCTACTTTTAATATGTCACTTTAAGTGGTACTCTTAAAAGCACAAGTATTTCTTTCTATCTGAAAGTATCACTTTAAAACACTTTGTTACTGTCTTCCCACTGGCAAAACTCAAAATCGGGAAAAAACACAATTTTTAAAAAATAGAAAACCATACATGCGCACACACACAAAATCACTTTTCTTCTCCTCAAAGATTTTTCCATCAAAAAAAAGTTTGAAAATTTTTGCCCAATCCATCCATCCCATCATGTATATTTTCTCTTTCTCATTACAATTACACTGTGCAGGGATTAGATACTCAGCACTCTATTCTTTCCTTATGACTTGATTAACTTCAGACAATTGCGGTAGTTCTTAAAGGGAATATTTTAAATTTAACTTTAATAAACTAACCAACAGACTAATTGTAAATTCTCAGAAAAATCTCTGCTCATAGAGTAAATATTGTAAATTTGGAAAGAACATATTGGATTGTTCATATGAAAGAAAGGATGAATTCCTTCATTAAGTGCAAAACTTATTTCAGCCTGAACTATTGAGTTGTAGTCAGCATCTCAATACAAAGTAGAGGTGGTTAAAATTTAATTAATTCAAAATATATTAAACAATCTGATCTTTTTCAATGAAAACTAAAATATTAAATATTTTTATACCAAAACTTGAAATATTGGGTTTCCAGTTCTCAGATTTCTTTTTTTTCTTCTCTCTTTCACTTCCTTTCCCCTTAATTACCTTGTACTGGTTGCCACTTAAAATGGAGGCATGGGGAGGGAAAGAAGGAAAAACAAAAGAAAAAAAAGTTAAAAAAACCAACACAAAGTTATAAGTTTTGGTACTTTTTGTCAAAAAATTGAAAATTCCATTTTTTTAAGAAAAATTGTAAACTCTTTTTTTCAGAAGCCCTATTAATGGTCAAAAATATTAAACAAGAATGAATGGATTTGCTCAGTGTTCATTTTGATCAATATATATGTGTTCAGTACACTGATATCTATAAAATAGATACATTTCATAAATCAGAGATATACAGAAAAAACTTAAAACTCCATCTTGCAAGGATAGATTAAATTCTAGTAAGCATTTTAATGCCAAGGCAGATCAGTCAGGTTTTATGGTTTAAATGGAACTTTGAAAAGCTTTACCATTCTTACCAGGGCACTCTAAAAGGTGTGAACATTTTTCTACGTCTGAAAATGCCAGAGGAAGTATTTCAAAAGGGTCTATTACAAAGAAGTAGAAGCTAAGGGAAAATAGGATATGGCTTCTGATCCATATTGTTGAATGATCATTCCACATGATAATCGCTAAAGCCCAATTCTTGATTTCTTTTGTATTATATTAGTGTAATACATTGATTTAATACTTGTGGTGATGTCTTCTACTAGCAGTTGTCTCAGTGAATATAATGTTCAACAAGGACAAGTGCAGAGTTCTGCACTTAGGAAGGAAGAATCCCAGGCCTCACTACAGGCTGAGGACCAACCGGCTAAGCAGCAGTTCTGCGGAAAAGGAACTGGGGATTACAGTGGACGAGAAGCTGGATGAGTCAGTAGTGTGCCCTTGTTGCCAAGAAGGCCAATGGCATATTGGGTTGTATTAGTAGTAGCATTGCCAGCAGATCGAGGGAAGTGATTATTCCCCTCTATTCGGCATTGGTGAGGCCACACCTGGAGTATTGCATCCAGTTTTGGTCCCACCACTGCAGAAGGGATGTGGACAAATTGGAGAGAGTCCAGCGGAGGGCAAAGAAAATGATTAGAGGGCTGGGGCACATGACTTACGAGGAGAGGCTGAGGGAATGGGGGTTATTAGTCTGCAGAAGAGAAGAGTGAGGTGGGATTTGATAGCAACGTTCAGTTACCTGAAGGGGGGTTCCAAAGAGGATGGAGCTAGGCTGTTCTCAGTGGTGGCAGATGACAGAACAAGAAGCAATGGTCTCAAGTTGCAGTGGGAGAGGTCTAGGTTGGATATTAGGAAAAACTATTTCACTAGGAGGGTGGTGAAGCACTGGAATGGGTTACCTAGAGAGGTGATGGAATCTTCATCCTGAGAGGTTTTTAGTGCCCGGCTTGACAAAGCCATGGCTAGGATGATTTATTTGGTGTTGGTCCTGTTTTGAACAGGGGATTGGACTAGATGACCTCCTGAGGTCTCTTTACAACTTGAGCAGCTAGTCAAATTTCAGGGCCTGGGGGATGTTCAAGCTGGAAGTAGAAATTGATGGATTGTCTTTGTTGCCATCTTGTTTATTTATAAGGAATTGTACAAAGTCCTGTTCCTCTGAATGTAGGAGGAACCAAAAACAAAAGGATCAGTTTGTTATCTTACTCCAAGCATTTTTAGCCAATACCAGACCCCAAAAATACTCTCTAGCTAGAATCTCACTGGACTAACAGGCTCCTGCTTGACTTTCTTGCTTGTTGCCTCTGCCTCTTTCTTTGTTCTTCTTTTTTCTCAGTTTGTGTGTGGTGTGTGTTCTTTCTCCCTCCCTTTCCCATGCAAAACAATACTCACCCAAAAGCTCCTGAGTGTGTTCACACACACCTTTTGTTTGAGGTGAGGGCTTATGCTTAGCATTTTGCTAATTGAAGGGTGAGTCCACACCTATCAATTTCAATGGGGGCTTTAATTCAACCCGTTGTGACTTTGTCCTAACCCATAACTATTTTACATTTGGGGACAATGTATACCTTCAAATCAGCAGCACTGCTATGGGTACCCGCATGGCCCCACAGTACGCCAACATTTTTATGGCTGACTTAGAACAACGCTGCCTCCCCCCCCCCCCCCCGACGTTCTTGTTAAACCTGGATTTGTGCTGGAAATGGCCCACCTTGATTATCATACACATTGTAAGGAGAGTGATCACTTTAGATAAGCTATTACCAGCAGAAGAGTGGGGTGGGGGGAGAGAAAACCTTTTGTAGTGGTAAAGACCCATTTTTTCATGCTTTGTGTGTATAAAAAGATCTTCTATACTTTCGACAGTATGCATCTGATGAAGTGAGCTGTAGCTCACGAAAGCTTATGCTCAAATAAATTGGTTAGTCTCTAAGGTGCCACAAGTACTCCTTTTCTTTTTGCGAATACAGACTAACCCGGCTGTTACTCTGAAACCCGTAACAAGGTTTCACCCAGCTCATAACAACTTTCTACTCACTGATAGCTAGAAATTATCTCCTTTAGCTCTAAACTTGAGGGTTGGACCTTTTGGAGCCGAATTTCTGGGGTTCACTCCCCACTGCATATACATATATGGCCCTGGATTTGTAGTACTAGTATGTCCTAAACACTACAGGTTTCAGCTGCCAAAAGAACACGTCATTTGGAACACATATATGTTAATGCATTGTGTTTGCAATATTATTGTTACATTGCTAACAAGAAACAATCACTTCTTGGTTTTGTAGTTAATGGATAAAAACACAATTGTAATATGATGAAAAATATTGTGGAAGCTTTTTCTGTCTTTAAAAATACAAAATTTTGAAATTCTAATGACATTGAAATTTCAAATAATGGATATTTCAAAATTTGAAAAGTTACTTGAAAAATGAGGAGTTTTTCATGAAAATTTCATTGAAATTGTCTGTTTTTTTAATATATTGACTTTGAAAAAGTTTCAAACAGCTCTAAAGGTTGATATTTCATCATTATCATATCATAACAACAAGAAATATTATGGTTATTACAGATACAGAAAATTCAGTGTAGACTATTTTTTCGCCCCCCTCCCAATGCTTATTAGTTTACAGAACAAGTTATCCTTTGGACTAAAATTTCAGTGATTTGTGTGTGCAAATTCCTTGTTAATTCATTGCAGCCATGGAATCAACAGAGAAACAGAACTCAGAGATCCAAGATCAGAAGTTGCAGAGTTACTTTAGTTTATCAATTGTCAGTAATGAAAAGCAAGATTATTTGTTTTGTGATGAAGAGGCTCCTGGGTTTGTTCTGGAACAACAGCTGAAGCAGCAGGTGTCAATTTGTTCACTGCTAGTTTATTATGTGTTTTAACTAAATATATGTGGAGTGGAAGTTCAGGATTAGTTTTGGGTTCTTTTCAGTAGTGTTTTCAGAGTCTGAAAATTGATCTCATTATTACAATGATGATGAAAGTTGATCCTGCAATAAATCTTCTTTCTCCTATCAATATCTCTGTGGGACGTTCTTCTCTCTCCATTACATGATACTTTAAAAAGGGTGCACACTCAGTTCACCTGTAAAATTTTGTTAGTTCTAAATCAACCCCTTCTCAGCTGCTAGCATCCATTTGGCTATTGAATCAACCCCCTGTTCAACCACTTATACCCCTTTCCCTCTCCAAAAATCCTTTTATTTGAATCTTTTGGAACACTTCTGATATTTCTCTGATTAAATGTTCCACTTGGGTGCAAAGGATAAAACATTCTTTCTCTTTACTAGAGGGATTTTCTGACAGAAATTGTGTAGAAATAAGTTTATGATGAACTACAAAAATACATTTAATAAATAGTTTGCATTATAGAATTGTAGGACTAGAAGGGACCTCGAGAGGTCATCTAGTCCAGTCCCCTGCACTCGTGGCAGGACTAAATATTATCTAGACCATTCCTGACAGGTTTCTCTCTAACCTGCTCTTAAGAATCTCCAATGAAGGAGATTGCACAACCTCCCTAGGCAATTTATTCCAGTACTTAACCATCCCGACAGGAATTTTTTCCTAATCTCCAACCTAAACCACCCTTGCTGCAATTTAAGCCCATTGCTTCTTGTCCTCTCATCAGAAGTTCTCCCACCAGTGGCTCCTAGGCTATGATCCAATCAGATAATTCTGGCTCTCCTTGTTTCAAGTCACTAAATCGCAGTAAAAAACAGCTAATTGCTATAGTTGCCGCAGGGGTCTTATGCAGTTAGGAATGGAAGTGGGGGTGGTCCAGACAATTGTGAATACAAGGAAGGGTGCTCTGAATGATCATGGGAGGAGCAGGTGGTCCACACAATGAAAATGTCTGAGAACCCCTGTTCTATACTATGAACATGTGAAGTGTAGAGAGTGCACAACTCCCGCTTACCTCAATGGGAGTTTAAAGGGTTCAGAGAGCGTCTCACAGGATCAGACTGAGTGAGCCCAGGGACCTGCAGTACACACACTCCTTTCTCTTTCCTTGAAGGAAGCCCCTGAAGCAGGAACTGTCTATTCACTAAGGCTGGGCTGGTTGGAATAAGAGGGTTAGTTGAAAGGTCCCTTCTGCTACATCTCCCAAATTGCTGCATTTTGCCTTTTTTTCCCCTGGCATTTGCTCTTTATTTTCTTGGTAGGACCCTACTTATAAGGCAGCTATTTTTATTTTTGACCTTAGTCTCTCTGCTCACAAACCTTTCAGGCTGACAGTGATATAAAGATGTCTGTATCTCTCTTCCTTTGTTCATCTTAATAACTCTCCCCTCTTCCACTTGCCCCCTGTGTCAGTCTCATCCCTTTCCTTGCTCCTTGAGCTTCTGTGAGAACCCTTTGCTCTGATAGTTCCCTAATGGCTACTCTGTACACAGGAGATGGGATTTACAACAACACAAACTTTTATCATCTGATTCTGCAAAGGAGAAAATTTGTAAAGCATATGTATTTTCCCCAACAGAATATTATGTAGAGCTCTAAAAGACAGCAACGATTTAACGATTATCCTGTCTTTAGAAGCCTCTTGCTGGAATCTCCCTAATATTTTCTCTCTATAAATTGCATGAATCTGTGAGCTCAGATACCATCAATAATTTCTGAAGGTTTTCAGAGCTACTGTATGTTGCTATGATTACATTGTACAGAGAGAGGGGGAGAAAAAGCCATGTGAAAATAACCGTGTGAGGGAAAATGTGAGTTGATTCAAATGGCAGTAAGGTCCAGTGTGCAGTACACAGATAATTGGATTTTCTTTTTCCTTTGCTTTGAGTGATGCACTCTGTTTTAAAATACCATTAAGTGATGATCTTTTGTGTAGCATACCCTTTCCTTCAAGAACGTTTCTCTTCTGTTACATCAATATATTAAAATTATTTTTTAAATGGTTGCAGCTTAACTTATTTGAAATATGTTTTAAATTTTTTCTAGACATTCTGGAGGTGACAGAACTGGTTATATTAGTTGCTGCAGTATATTTTATGGTGAATCCAAAGCTCTGACTTAGTTTTGGATTCAGACCCAGATAAACAAGTCCCTTTCCAGACTTCAAAATTGTACTTGAAATCTAAGGTGAACAGGCTTTCTTGTGACATTTCCTCACTTAAAGCACTCAGACACCAAGGTGACTGGCACTCCAATAACACTTTGTCTCCCGGTCCTAAGCCAGAAACAGAAGAGAAAAAAAGTTTATTGGAGAATTTCAAGCCTCAGTAAGGAAGGGCTCTTATTTTGTGTGAACCAGTTTTTCTGCTCATTCTCAAAAATGCAAGAACAAGTTATTTCAGATTTAGTGCATGCAACAAGCTTAGTAACTGAAAATCCTGTTTCCTGCATGATCCTTGTACTGTGTGTGATCTTGCACTTGGGCCAGTTTGAACCTCCCAATTAGAAATGCACCTGTGTAAAATGTTTCCCTCTAGTTATGGTCTCTTTTTTTCTATCATCTGCATAGGTGTATTTATTTTTGACACTGTACGCATAAAACATTTTCTTCCACTCTTTTAAATAAAACATTCTTACAGCAGTCAAATGCTGTTTCCTACTTCACTTAATCAGGCTTTCCCAGACTTGAGCCTGCCTGGGCTCATTGTTGTTTCCTTCACCTTTCAAATAAACCCCTTCAGTTGTGGGGAATTTACTAAGATGCACACACCTGCCACTCGCCACTGTGCCCGCAACTCAGCCAATCTCTCTGACAGCACAGGGGATCAAATTCCTTTCTGCAGCAGTTGCCTAGGTAACCAATATGCAGCCCCAGAAATGAACTTGTGTGCAGAGACAGGAAACAAGAAAAAAAAAAAAAAACCAGAGCATCATTTTTCAATACTTAGGAAATTTTAAACTAGTTTACTAAGGATTCCAACAGAGCACTGCAAACAGCGCGAAAGAGGCAAGTCTGACTTGTCTTACAGTGAGAGACTAAAGCAGCTCACTCAATATAGCTTAACAATGAGAAGGTTAAGAGCAGACTTGATCACAGTCTGTAAGTGCCTACATGGGGAGAAGATTTATGCCAGTAGAGGACCCTTGAATCTAGCAGACAAAGGCATAACAAGATCTAACAGCTGGAAACTGAAGCTAGACAAATTCAGACTAAAGTAAAACAAATTAGATGGAGAATCTGCCACTTCCCTATCACTTGTTGTCTTTAAATCAAGATTGTATGACTTTTTAAAAGATATGCTCGGGTTCACCCAGAAGTTATGGACTTGATGCAGGAATCACTTTGTGAAATTTTATGGCCTATATTATCCAGGAGGTCAGACAAACTGATCATAATGGTCCGTTTTGGCCTTAAAATTATGGGGGGGGGGGAAATCTGAGTCATGTAGTTCGCTCCAAAGGCCTGTTTACAAGAAAATGTGAATAGGAACACAGGAATTGCTATACTAGGTCAGACCAGTGGTACACCTAGTCCAGTCCCTTTGACAATGTCCAGTACATAGCTGTTTCAGAGAATACAGTTATGTAGTAGGCAGTTATTGGGATTACCTGCCTCCAGAGAAAGTTTCCTCCCAACTCTGATAGAAGTTGGCTTGTGCCTTGAAGCTTTTGTGTGTTTTTTAATTTACTATTATAACTCTAGGTAGTATCGTTTTCATATAAATATTTAATCTGTTTTAAAAAATCCTGCTAAACTCTTGGTCTCAATTATCTTGTTGCAATGAGTTCCAGTGTCTAGCTGTTATATCATTATTGTTATAGTTTTTTTACTTGAGCTGGGCCAAAAGAAGAATCTTAAGAGTGTGTGTGAGTGTGTGTCTGCATGTGCCAAGCCTTAGATCCAGACTAGAAGTGCCTATTTTCGGGTTCTGATACTGTTGAAATCTAACCCAAGGTTTCAACCCAAAACATGTTAGAAAGCTCATGAGGATAGCCTTGGAAATTTTAGTGCTGAATCCAAAAGGTATCCCTAATTAGGGCTTTGGCGGTGAAAGCTGGTCGCTAAAGTACTTTAAAAATGTATTTGTCTCTTGCAAAAAATTTTTTAAATCCTTTTTGCTTCTGCTCTCAAACATCTGCAGACTGTGAGCAGTGCTGTTTCTATATCAGTAATGTCAGTAAAAAGAAAAGGAGGACTTGTGGCACCTTAGAGACTAACCAATTTATCTGGGCATAAGCTTTCGTGAGCTTCAGCTCACTTCATCGGATGCATTCAGTGGAAAATACAGTGGGGAGATTTATATACATACAGAATATGGAACAATGGGTGTTACCATACACACTGTAACAAGAGTGATCACTTAAGGTGAGATATTACCAGCAGGAGAGCCGGGGGGGGGGAGCGGAGGGAGGGACCTTTTGTAGTGATAATCAAGGTGGGCCATTTCCAGCAGTTGACAAGAACGTCTAAACAATGCATCCGATGAAGTGAGCTGTAGCTCACGAAAGCTTATGCTCAAATAAATTTGTTAGAATGTCAGTAAAGTTTGGTTTGCACAGAAAATAAATGTCTTATGACAGGAAAAAGATTTCACTTAAATTTCCTGCAACAGCATCTGTAAAAATAGAACTTTACTATCTGACTTTTTGTGACACCAACTGAAGAAAATTTACAAATTTCATTGAAATGATGATGTATCGCTGTGGAAGTATTTTCAGAGAATCATAGAATATCAGGGTTGGAAGGGACCTCAGGAGGTCATCTAGTCCAACCCCCTGCTCTACACCTGGGTGTGTGATTGCATGCTGTAAAGTGTCTTCCAGTAAAACACACTGTCTAAGCAAACACAAAATAGCCATGTAGTTGGCTTGGTGCAGTGTGAGCATGTTTGGTGCTATTTTGGAATAGAATTTTGCAGGAAAGTCTTCCTGTGAAAGGGCTACATCAAATACATTGAAAATCAGACAATCAATTCTCCTGTCTGCCTCAAGAACAAAAATAGGAGACACGCTACAAAAAACATGCTTGTTTGTTTCATTTATTAAATGTTGGATAGCTACTGCTAGGCTTGCTATGTGAGCTACTTCTACGCTTGCTATGATATTTAAAAGCAAAAAGGACAGACTTAGAAAAAAGAGAATTAAAGATTAGTTGCCCTCGGTCCTCAAGAACTTGCTTTCCACTTTGTAGAAAAGCTCAAGTATGTTCTTTTCCCCAAGTGACCAATAATTCTCTCCCTCACTGCCCACCCCCACGTGGCAGCTAGCTTTGGTGCCTACTTAGAACACAGCAGGACTGGTCTTGCCATTTTAGAAAGCTGAGTCCAGTTATTCAGGAGAAGCCCAAAATGTAGACCTGCTATTTCTCTTCCCCTATCATATTCCTCCCTTTTGCATACAGAAGTTGGACTGAATAAGGAGGATTTTTGCAGGCAGATGTTGACAGATGTGCATGATGCTGCTGCCACTTGATTTTCATTGCCAAACACATTTAAAAGTCACTGTGGACAGATGGAAAAATGTGTTTCATTGTGAACTGCGGCTGCAGTTTCCACATGGTAACCTGGATTCTGGTATAAAGAAGAGACAGTTGTTACTTTATCTGGTTTACTAGTTTATTAGACTCCTAGTCACATTACATAGAACATGGGGAGATACAGACCACAGAGAGCCATAACAAGAACCCTGCTTCCCTCTAGTAACTACAGCTAGTATATGCCCACAGATGTTAAACATCTACACTGGTTTGGTTTCATGTGTCTGGGCCACCTCCTCAGCTAACATGATTAGAGTAGCTCACCGCAGTTAATGCGGCGGTGCTGATTTACCCCAGTTGAGGACCTGGGACCAGTAAATCAAACTTGTATTGAAAAGGAAAAAGAGAACCCAGTGTCGGTAGTTTGAAGGGAAAGTGGATGTTTGGACGGGATTACGTTTAAGAATCGCTATATGGGATGGGCGGGGGGAGCTAAAAAAGAGCAAAAATCTGAACCACCAAGAAGGCACAAAATGTAAAATCTGAAAAGTGCTAGTATTTTTTTTAAGTGAGTGATAGAAGCTGAATCATCAGCAGAAATGAACTTCCTAGCAGAAGTGACAGCTGCTGAAGAAGGCAAAGGAAAATAGATGAAGGGAGACAATAAAATGAAAGCAACTAGCATCTCTCTGTAAAAGAGCATCATTGTTCAAAAATATCTGCAGGACAGATAGGATTAAGACAGAAATCACAGTTTGCCCTTGGTTATCACCTTATGTAAAGAAACCGGTCTATTCCATTCGATAGTCCCTTATTGTCACTGAGCTGCTGTATGCCCTTGGGCTGAGCCAAGACATTTTCCCTTCTGTGCCTGAGTTTGGATGTGAAATAGGTATAATGATACTTACTTTCCTTTGTAAAGTGTGTTAAGATCTACAGATGACCTATGCTGTATATGAGTAGGATTGTAACAGAAGGTAAATTGAGCGTGTGTATTAACTGTGAAAGAACTACATAGACATGGATGGAGATCAGTGGGGTTGACTAGAAGTAACTGGAAGGAAAATCTGGTTTTTGAGTATATAGACCTGTTAACTAATTAGTTAAGATATTTATCATTAGAACTTTTAACTGAACAAATGATACTACTCCTTTTATAGGCTTTTTTAAGGTTCTTATAATTGCTGTGTAAAAGAGGTGAATCTTTGCAATTTACCTAATCAGATTGTATTCTTTAAAGTATTTTGAAGATGAAAATAACTATAGGTAATAGAAAATATTTACTCACAGGAGTATGCCTCTTGACTTCAACAGAACTGTTCACGTAGATGCTTACCAATGTGAGCAAGGGTTGAACACAGCCACAAAACTATGTTAAAAGAAGATTATTAAGATTGCAAAATCAAGCCCTGAAAAGTTAGGAAATACCAGAATTAAGGTTGCCTGTGAAACTTTAATTGGCCCCCGCCCTTGTGTGTATGCATTAGGATTCATTCTTTAATTACATGATCATACACTACTTTTCCAACAGGACCTTGGCTTCACTCAGTGCACTGGATCCTCATCCCTGTTACAGTCTCCTCATCTACCCAGTCCCGGTTTCTGCTCCTCAGGCTTCTCCTCCCAGTCCTAGTCCCCATGTCTAGCCAGTCCTAGTCTCCTCCTTTAGGCTCCCTGTCCAAATCTTTCTCCATCATTCCTAGTTCCTGTCAGCTTGCCTAGGCAGTCCTTCTCTGATCTGTCTCTTTCCCCTCTTGCATGACCTCAAGTCACCTCCACATCCATGTTTTTTATCCCCACTGGCTTCCAGTCTCAGAGTAACCCCCAGGCTCCTCATTGAGTATTAGCTCCCTACATGCCAGATCCTTAGAATCATAGAATATTAGGGTTGGAAGAGACCTCAGGAGGTCATCTAGTCCAATCCCTACTCAAAGCAGGACCAACCCCAACATCTTTGTTCCAATCTCTTTGCCCAACTAGTTCCAGTTAATCCTCCCTGCCCACCCCACCCCACCCCTTGGCTCCTCATTAGATCTGTCTCTCCTCCCCAGCCCTCCCCATTCCTTCCCCCATACCTCACTGGTTCCCTGTCCCAGTCTCTTTGCCTGCCCAGTTTCAGTCTCTCCTTTCCTAGATTCCCATCAGTCTCAGTTTCCGCACTGGGTTCCAATCCCCTCATCTCTGTTGCCTTGTCTGGCTTCCCAGTCTCAGCTTTCTTCTGCACCCAGTCCCAATCTCCTCTGCCTCCCCCTGTCCTAGCTCCTGGACCAGCCAATCCCAGTCTCCCCCCACAACTCTCTGTCCCTGTTTCCCTCTTCTTGCCAGGCTGTCCCTCACCAGCATTCAGTCCCAGTCTTCCCACCACCAAGCTCCAGGTCCCAATCTATTCTCCCACCCTCCCCAGGTCTTGCTCTTGTCCCTTCTGCAGTCAATTCAGACATCCTCCTCCTCCTCCATGCTGACTGGGCTTAGCAGTGGAGTCACTGGGAGCACAGGAAAGACAGGCTCCCTGCTCTCAGTTCTGAGGTCTGGATCTGGCACTGCACATCCAGCTGGGAACTGTAAATTGCAGGGAAAGTCCTGCTCAGTCCCTAGCCATGTGAGGCTGGAGAATACTCAGTGTGGGCATACTCGTTGGGAAATTAAGCTGTGAAGCTCTAGCAAGTCTCTACTGAACATGTGTGAACTGAATTTTTTCAAAGGGTTATAACATGGACAAATTTGGGTGGATTTTCACAGATGGCAACAGGCACATCCCTGACACAGGGGCCACCCCTTTTAAAAGCCAAGTCCCTGCTCCAAAGGATTGGGGTACTAGAGGTTCTTAAAGAAAAGGCCACCAGAACTTTTGAACAGGACCAAAACAATGTGTTTTTCCCTAGCCTCTCTCTCAGGCCTTGTCTACACTACAAAGTTTTGTCAGCAAAAGCTGTCTTTTGCCAACAAAACAGGGGAGGTGTACACATTGCAACGCTACTTCAGGTGGCAAAACTGCTGTTTTGCCGACAAAACAAAACCACCTCCACGAGAGGCATAAAGCTTTTTGTGGCAAAATTAAAGCGACAAAGCATCAGTGTGGACATGGCTGTTTGTTTTGTCGACATAACTGGCTTCCACCAGTATCCCACAATGCCTGCTGTGACCCCTCTCTGCTCAGTGTTTTGATCTCTGCTGCCCTGCAGGCATGCACCCCTCCCTTTTCAAAGCTCTGGGAAGTATCTGACAGCTAACATGCTGCACCCTTTGGGGAACAAAGAGCAAATCATTAACATGGAATGCTCCAGTTTCTGGCCAAGGTAGACTTCTGTCATTGCCCCTTCTTTAGGAGTTGGGAGGGGAGCGTTGGCCCATCCTCTCCACCAGACTCCAATCCAGGGTCCAATAGTCCAGCTAAGTCCTGCACCTTGGGGAGCTATGTGGCTGCCTCCCTGGATCTCTTCCTACCACTACCAGCCTCTTCTCCCAGGGAAAATTAAAGAACTGAACATAAAGTTTCTGACCTTCAAAAGCCACCAGTCCCTTCTTTGCAGGCTGGGTCAGGTCACTATCACCAGGCCTCAGGCAGCAAGATCTCCAATGGTGCTCCTTCTCAGGAGCTCAGAGTGCAGGTCAGCTCACCTCCACTGCTTGCCTGCCACTGAGCTACTCCACTTCCCCTTTTTAAACTCCTCTTCCAGCTTGTGCAGGCTGTGCAGGTGCAGGGCTGCATTGGCCCCGAGCAACTCCTTAATCCCTTTTTCTCCAGAGTCGCATTTGTCTATCCCATCACAAAGTATAAAGAGGACATATCTATGTCAGTATAAAGCATCTTGTCCTTTGTACCCATATAACTGGATCAATTGGCTGCAGCAGCAGGAGTGGGGGGGATGTTGGGGGAATGTATGTCTTTAACTATCCCAGTAGAATTAAAATGATACAACTCTATAGCAAAGACAAACCCAAAGGGAGCTGCATGCATGTCCAAAGATGGAGTCATGGCCTTCATATTCAAGCAATAAGAAGAGTTGCAAGGAGACTGTGCCCACTTTCCCAATTCCCTAGAACAGTGGTTCCCAAACTTGTTCCGCCGCTTGTGCAGGGAAAGCCCCTGGCGGGCCGGGCCGGTTCGTTTACCTGCCGTGTCTGCAGGTTTGGCCGATCGCGGCTCCCAGTGGCTGCAGTTCGCTGCTCCAGACCAATGGGAGCTGCTGGAAGCGGCGTGGGCCGAGGGACATACTGGCCGCCACTTCCAGCAGCTCCCATTGGCCTGAAGCAGCGAACTGCGGCCACTGGGAGCCACGATCGGCCGAACCTGTGGGGGACACGGCAGGTAAACAAACTGGCCCAGCCCGCCAGGGGCTTTCCCTGCACAAGCGGCAGAACAAGTTTGGGAACCACTGCCCTAAAAGAAACACCTTGGAGATATCAAACATTAGCAGAACATAGCTACATACTTCAGTAAGACCCAGATCTGCTCCCACTGAAGTTAATGACAAAACAACTATTGACTGTCTTTTGACTGTAGGAGGATCAGGCCAATAAACTAGTGGTAGGCGAAAATTTTCAGCTAACCCTTTTTCACCAAAAATGCAGACCCTGAAACATTTTGTAAATCTGTGGTCTATTTTGCTGATTTTTGTGTGTAAAAACAAACAAAAAAACCCCAAAACAAATCAAACCTGAAATCCAAACAAACAAGACATTTTCTAATGAAACAGTTAGAATTTTGATTTGAAATGACATTTTGTTTAGAAATTCCTTTCAATTTTATTAAATTTCAAAAAAATATTAAATGCTCAAAATTGAAACAAAACATTTAGTTTGGGATTGAACAAAATATTTAATTTGACCCCAAATGATTTTTTTTTCCTTTTTGATTTGCTGAAAAATTTGAAAAAACTCATTTTCAGTTTGACCTGAAACTGATTTTCCTGTTTTTATTTCTTGGACCTGCTAGCAAAAAGAAAAATCCATTATTTTCATAGCTCTACCAATAAACAATTTTAACCTTATGGATGGATGGGTATATTGATTATTGATTAATCTGTCAGACTGCATTGGGTAAAGATTCGGTCTCCTGAGGGCTACAGGAGACCAAGTCTTTAATCAATGCCATCTAAGAGATTAATCAGTAATCAATACATACATACCTCAATAAGACTGCACACTTCATTTTGATATTGATCTAGCAATACCAAATAAAGATTGAATGGTGCATGACTTGTAACATTACTTGGTACCTTGAAAAGAACACTTGGGAAAAATCTATATCTATTGAGTGGATAAATATTTTATTGGCTTTTAAAGCTCTTCACAGCATTCACGGTTTAACCCTTCTGATAATTTATTCCTGCAATCTCTCACCACAAAACTACATGTCTCGGTTTTTATAATTAGCAGTTTTCGGCTGTGGCTGACTGTGAACTCCCAAGAATCCAGTCTTGGTTCAGCAGTTGGGTGTCATGGAACTTTTTCATTGCTGTGTCTGCTAAGCACAACTAATACCTGGAAGCATTAAGTACAAACAAATAATAAATGTCATTTTGATAAGATTCTTATGAGCCAGTAAATGGGAATTAGAATGAAAGTTGACCTGGAACCTTAAACTGGACAGCTCCCTGGCATAAGTGAGTTATAATTACCCTCCCTGATTAGTAAGTACTTTCTTCAGTCAATGACATCTTGACAACGGTGACTTTGGAAGAAAGCCAGGGACTCTTGAGGGAGATTTCAAAGAGAAGGCTGATGTTACAGACAAGTATTCTCTTCCATCAAGATTCAACTCTTTTCTTTTCTAAGTTTTAATCACTCCATTCGTGCCTAATGAGCTACTTACCGAGGACAAAATCACTCCCCCACAGCTACTGATGTGCCTGCTGAAGGATAACTTAAAATAGTCACCAGCCCTTAAAATACTGTCATACTTCTCACTTCTACTGCACCTTTCTCTTGGGGGGAACGGGGGTGCCTACAAACTTTAGTCAAGGCTCTGTGACCTCAGGTAAGTATTATTATAGCCGGCTTATAAATGAGTAAACTGAGAACCAGTGATGTTGTGACTTACCCAAGGTCGCTTCCTCACTTCCCAAGTGAATGGTCGATTCTGAAACAGAACCCCAGGTTCCACTTGGTTCCATTTCGACTGCTCTAGCACTGATCCATCACAGCACTTATGTACAGGCTTAAGTGCTTTGCTGAGTCAGGGCCTTAATCGCCAGACCCTAGTATGGATTGCTGCCACACAGTGGCTGCAGTTGAGAGCAGCGGTAGAATGCTGTTCAAATTGCAAAGGAAGAGCTTTAAACAACTTTTAATACATGGATAGGAAGCAGCACTGATGTGCAATGGTTAGAGATTCTTTGGGGCAGGGTTAATGTCTGTGTTTGAATAACCTGTAACGCAACAGGGCTCCTATTCTAAAGTACTTGCATTACTACTGCAATTATTACCTACAATACTAAAGTAAGATAAATGGTGCATTACCCTGGGCAGAATCCATAAAGTGTACTGTAGTTTTGCCACATTTACCACTGTATAGACCGCTGCTAAATAATTTACAAAACTGTCAGTTCTGTCTCTGTAGGGGAGGACTCTCATCATGGGGGAGGGGAATATAAATCATCTTGGGGGCACGGATGGAAGTGTGTGGGGGGAGAGACTTGTTTAACTTTTCCTCATCCCTATCACCAACAGTGCTTGAAATAACTTTTTGGGTTGCTCTTGAAAGATGCAAATAGGTTTTCATGATTGTCCTCAGTATCCAGGGTCTCATGCATCCTCCATCTCTGCAGGTGGAGGGGAACCAACGCAACAGGCCCAGGGGGTAGGGGGAGTTCTGCTGTGTCGCTGCAGTGTTTCCCCCAGTCCTACAGTCCTAGCTCCAGAAGGTCCTGTCTGGGGGATCCAAAAGGTTCTGTGCAAGAAGGTAGCTTGGGCTTCTTTGATTCTCTATCTCAGCCCAGAAGCTGTCCAAGTTAATTCAGTCTGAAGCTTAGTACTAACTTGCGCTGCTTTTCCCTCCATAGCATTGAGACACTCTTTAGAAGAAGGTTTCAGAGTAACAGCCATGTTAGTCTGTATTCGCAAAAAGAAAAGGAGTACTTGTGGCACCTTAGAGACTAACCAATTTATTTGAGCATAAGCTTTCGTGAGCTACAGCTCACTTCATCGGATGCATACTGTGGAAAGTGTAGAAGATCTTTTTATATACACACAAAGCATGAAAAAATACCTCCTCCCACCCCACTCTCCTGCTGGTAATAGCTTATCTAAAGTGATCACTCTCCTTACAATGTGTATGATAATCAAGGGGGGAGGGGGGTGAGAAAACCTGGATTTGTGCTGGAAATGGCCCAACTTGATTATCATACACATTGTAAGGAGAGCGATCACTTTAGATAAGCTATTACCAGCAGGAGAGTGGGGTGGGAGGAGGTATTTTTTCATGCTTTGTGTGTATATAAAAAGATCTTCTACACTTTCCACAGTATGCATCCGATGAAGTGAGCTGTAGCTCACGAAAGCTTATGCTCAAATAAATTGGTTAGTCTCTAAGGTGCCACAAGTCCTCCTGTTCTTTAGAAGAAGTACTGGGGCAATCGGAGTTCCTGTCTGACTCCTGCAGGAATTCTTCCACCCAGGATGGGCAGAGATTGCTGGACCTAGCTTAGGCTAACGTTGTTGCTAACATTGTTGCTGTTCTTGGCCATGGCTTCTTTTGAAGAGCAATACTAGAATAAATTAAATTCTCTGCTCTGTGTCTGGAACATAGACCAAGCCACTACCAAAACCATGACAAATCAGGCACAGATGAAGGAAGGGCTCCGAACATGAACTTGATGCTGATTTAATAGGAATTGAATAGTTTTCATGGCAGTGATATATTTGTGGGCAGTCAGAGAAGCCAAGGAAATTCCCTTTCTAAGCCATCTGTTTTCTGATCCTAAATATTAAATCATTTCCAGCCAGAAAATATCCCCCCCACCCTTCGCATCACCACTTTTTCTCAGTAAATTAAACACACTTAATACCTGGGTTCAGAGCTTTAAGACCAGCTATGAGGTTTCTTCACCTATCATTTTTTTATGGATAAATCATAATTAAATGGGGCACTTATTCTCAGTGCCTGTTGGAAAAAGATTGAATCAGAGCATAACTTTTGTACTATTATTGCATACACAGGAAGCAACCCTATTCCTTCAGTCTGAGCAACTGTTACTTAGAGCAATTTCAACTATGTCTAAGGGTTCTGTAAAGGGTTGTTGCTACCATAGAAAAGTGGTTTTCAATCTGTGGCCCACAGATCCCTAGAGGTCCACAGATTCTGTCTAAGATTTCCAAAAGGGTCTGTACCTCCATTTGAAATTTTGTAGGTGTGTGCAAATGAAAAAAGGCTGAAAACCACTGCTTTAGAATATGGAAAACAAGAGAAAAGAATAGGAATATTTCCCCGAGAGATCATTCTCTGGGTCTGATTCACAGTTACCCTGTGGCCCCATTTAGCTGGTGTACAGGAGCCACAAAGCCATTGCATGCCCCCTCCCCCAGGAGTTATCTCAATGCTGGAAAAACTCCACCAGGCTCAGAGACACATCTGTACCCGTCCCCTCTTCAAGAAACCACAAGGTGGGAGGTGTTGCAGGGTATGCTGGAAGGCAAGCAGGAGCAGTCCAGAATTCAGTGAGGATATGGCTGGGATGATCCTGTGCCCTGCTAGGTTCTGTGCTTCTAGGACTCTTGGGCTGCTGAAAGCAAGTCAAAATAGCCCTCAGATATCATCATCTGTGCCAGGGGAAGAACTGGTCTCCTACAACTCCAGGATCAGGTAGCACACGTCCCTCTCATTCCCTGTATTCAGTTCTATAAAGCACGCAGCAAATCTAAAAAAATGGTTGCTATCTATCCACACAGGTAAATATTAACAAACCTGAAGGTGAACTAGGCAGCAAACGAAAGCCTTCTGGTTTCATGGCTGCATACACTACAACAATGCTTTTGTGCTGTTTGACTCCGTTCAGTTGCTCTTCCGACCATTATTATTAATGCTCATTATTTGCTCAGGACTGACACTGTGCTCAGCCTTGTGCCTAACATAGAGATGACCTATGAGAGCAGTATGAAGCAGACTTGAAAATATGAGCCAGTCGATGGAAATTACTAATTTCTAGTGCTTGTGATAGGTGTTAATCACAGCACAGTGGAAACTAACTCTACTTTTGCTCTTGCTGCTAGGAACTGGGGCATAGGCGGTCTGCCTGTGTGGGCAGAGCAGGCATCCAGGTTGGGGAATAAAAGTGCAGGTCAGGGCTGGAGTCAACTGTCAAGTACCTAAACCAGGGGATTGAGCCAGAGACAGGACCAGGAATTAAAGCTGAGGAACAGAGCCGGGGTCAGATACCAAATTCCAGAGCCAAAGGTTGAGCCAGAGGTCAGAGCTGGGGGTCAGAGCTGGGATTGGCAGCTGATAGGAGCAGGGTGAAAGGGCAGGAGCCAGAGAGAGAGAAGGATCAGGCGCAAGGCAGGAGCTAAGAGTGAGGAGCAGGTCAGGAGTGGAGCAGGAATCAGGAAGAAGGTTGGATCAGGATTGCAGGAGGCAAGAGCAGGGGCCAATAGCACAGCAGCAGGAAGTGTGCACAGTTGCTCAGAGAGCTCACCTAGCTTACTTCCTGGCTTAAGTAGCAGGTGTGAGCTGATCAGGCAGCCACAGGCCTTGGGTGCTCTGCTAGAACTTCCTGTGGAGCCTGACCTTCCAGGTTTAGCAAGATGCTGCTCTGCTCATCTCTCTTGCTGGCAATGAGGAAGTGCCAGAGATCCAGGGTCCCCATAGCCCTGGGTGTTAGACTTGCACCTTTAGATCTTTACACTGTCTAGGAATGACAGCAAAGTTACAGGAACTGCTGTCTCATGCCACCAAGAAAAGTAATAGATAAATATGGTGATGTGTAAACCTACCATCTGGATAAATATCAAGTTACTAATATTGGAGTGACTATGCAAATAAGATGATGTATGCTAGCGTGACAGAGACTAAGTTAATGCCTATGAACTTTTTGTTTCCAGAAACCTAGTAAGAATTGGACTGAGCTGAATGCTTGTGCATTTGTTCAAGTCTGACTCCTGCTTACTAAAAATTCTACTGACGTCATAGATTTTTCAAAACATTGCATTGCCAAAACATTTCATGTGGGAACATGTTTATTTTTGAGCTGGTGCACAAGGAAGTACAGTTCTGGTCATGCAATCACAAAACTCCCACTGTAGCCAATGAGACTGTTGTGTGCTCAAGGAATTTGGCATCAGGTAGTACCAGCATCCTCTATCATTAGAAAAAGAGAATTATGACTTTCAGCTGTACAACAGCAAGGGCTGCTTAAGGTATTGACAGGCAGAAAAAGCACAACAATCAAATATGGAAAAGGGTATTTGTATTTTGGGAAAGAGTTTTTCTTTTAGCTTCTAACATGATAAATGGGAGCCTTTGTTGGGAGCTCTGTGAGGAAGCTAACAGGCCAGCAGTGTCAATTCATGAAAAGACTATTTGCACATCAGTAATATGACTCTTGTGTATTCCCATGGAAGACACCACTCAAACTTTACCACAGGGTAAGAGGTGGAGATGGAACTTGACCTGCCTTATGATAGATCACTTGTTCCATCCTCAACTCTATTATGCCTGGGATGGCACACTTGTCTCAGAATTGAGCATTGTGGGTTGCGCTGAGGATGTTCTATAAAAAGTGGTCATTCCAGTTACTTCATGTCAGTTTAAAAGAGCTCCCCTAATAATAGGTTAAGTAACGCAGCCTAAACTCTTCATGAGAAATTTGCTTTTGTGGTACTTGGAATTCTGATACTTTGAGCATTACTCCTTCCAATGAATCAGTAACCAAACTCTGATCACCCTTAACTCCTGCTGATTTCACAGGCAATTGAGGCCATTCATGGCATGGATCTCGCAGGACTGAGCTATCCTGCATTACAAGGTGCAGAAATAAGCCAATACTTTCAGAGAAGAGAAAATGAGGAGTCTGCAGCTAATACCATTTGGCAAAAGGTTCGCATACAAATTTTCTGTCTCCCTTAGGAACAATTAAATGAAACCAGTTATATTTGCATATTAAAATAACTTATCGGTTTCCCTCATCTGGAAATGTTTTATGAGAATCTCATCTTTTTTCATACAAGAAACCACATGAGATCTATCTAATTTGGATGCTCAAATCCTTCTGTCCAGAACCAAGCAGCAAATGAGAATTCATATACATTTTTCAATAATATTCACAAAAGGAAGCTTAATATCTTTGCAGTCTGGAGATGAGTTATATCTAATACATTTTAATGAAGTATATTGCTTTGTAAAATCATTTGTGCTCATTAATTTAAAATCTAGTTTTAGATCATTTAAAGGTATATAATTAACTAGTACAGGGAAATGTTGAGGAGTTTTCAATTAATATCAAGTGAGGGAGCCTAGCTTTCTAAAGCGTGTTTAACTCTTAAGAACCTGCCAGTGCTTGGATATATTTTATTGGACTATATAAAAGAATAATTTCCACTTCTCTTTTCTCTCTTAGCTGCCATGGTTTAAAAAACAAAAACAAAACAAACTCCAAGCAAGCATTATTTTGAAGCGCCCAGTAACAAAGAAGACAGGATCCTGAATTTATTTAGATTTTGATCTTTAAAAAACAAAGCAACTCCAACTAAAGGAGGTCCGTTCAAATCTCTGTGGGCCTTTGACATAGTTTTAGAAACGTGGAGGGGTTGTATCTTAAATCATCCAAAGCAGCACCACTACATCTTCCCTCCGCCCTAGCGTACCAGGGCTTGTTTCATTGCCACTCAGCAGACCAATGTGACTTTATCCCTCCATCCGCAAGTCAACAGGCTTGGTGCAGGAGAGTTCCTAGACAGCTGAAGGGATGGAATCTCTAATATAGGAAAGTGGGTAGTAGAGGAACTGCTGGGCTGCCGCTGCCAGAACCTTAAGGGTACAGCCGTTTTTGTGGTTATTGCACTTCATTCTATTGGTGGGGGTGATGAAGTTGAATGGAAGGGTTGTTTGGTCTATAAATATGTGTGGTCGCAGATTCACTGACCCGGCCTTCTCCCATTTCCCCTCCAAACTCCCAACTTGGGGCAGTATGAATGATGGTTCTGCAGAGCATGGCTCCGTAGCTCTCAGGTGATATAGACTCTTCTATGGGCTTCCAGATCTTGCCCCACCCTTTTCCAAGGCACAGATGCATGAATTCCTTATAGTGCCCATCAGGAGCACCAGGGTGAGTGAAAGATTTGCCCCAGGTTACATCTTAAGTTTTCCTTCCAGGTCAGCATGAATCTCTATACGTACACTGTATTCAAATGGGGACAAACACTTCAACCAAAATATAATGCAAAGCACTCCATTTAGGAAGGACCAATCAGTTGTGCATCTATAAAATGGGAAATGACTGCCTACTGGGAGTACTGTGGAAAGGGACCTGCGAAGTCATAGTGAACCACAAGCTAAAGAATGAGTCAACAGTGTCACACTGTTGCAAAAAAAGCAAACATCATTCTGGGATGTATTAGCAGGAGTGTTATAAACAAGACACGAGAAGTAATTCTTCCGCTCTACTCCACGCTGATTAGGCCTCAACTGGAGTATTGTGTCCAATTCTGGGCCCCACATTTCAGGAAAGATGTGGACAAACTGGAGAAAGTCCAGAGAAGAGCAACAAAAATGATTAAAGGTCTAGAAAACATGACCTATGAGGGAAGATTGAAAAACTTGGGCTTGTTTAGTCTGGAAAAGAGAAGACTGAGAGGGGACATGAAAACACTTTTCAAAAGGTTGTTACAAGGAGGAGGGAGAAAAATTGTTCTTGTTAATCTCTAAGGATAGGACAAGAAACAATGGGCTTAAATTGCAGAAAGGGGGGTTTAGGTTGGAGATTAGGAAAAACTTCCTAATTTTCAGGGTGGTTAAGCACTGGAATAAATTGCCTAGGGAGATTGTGGAATCTCCATAATTGGAGATTTTTAAGAGCAGGTTAGACAAACCTCTGTCAGGGATGGTCTAGATAATACTTAGTCCTGCCATGAATGCTGGGGACTGGACTAGATGACCTCTTGAGGTCCCTCCAGTCCTATGATTCTATGATAAAGACTTTCAGCATCATTATTTTGACTGAACAAGAGGTAGTTCTATACACCAGCTGTGAAAGAACTCTCTTGAATACAGCCAAGTGTTTTTCACTTTCCATGAGTGATGTTTACTGTAGATTTATTTCCAGCCTTGGTAGATTTTTTTTTCTACTGGAAAAGTAGAGGAGAGTTTGGAATTAAAGTTGGGGCTGGAGGTTTAATTTTGTCCTTATTTTTGGGTTTTATTACTTTTCTGATAAGCTACTTGTCTTCTCCCCCCCCCCACTCCAAATATATATTAGTTCATTCTCTCTGTAGATTGTTACCTTTATTAACTTTTATAAATATTGTTTGCTCAGAGTATGCTTTTCAAATCTAAGCAATGGTCCGACATTCCATACATATTTTATATAGCACTCTGCAACACCAAAAATTTTAAACCAAAATTTAGAAAAAAAATACGTCCGTAGAAGAATAAAGTCAGGGGATTTAATAGCATTAGCAGATCTTTGTACAGTGACTTGATCAGAAACTCTGTCTATGTGTCCTGTTTCTTCTAGTGCCCAAATCTACAATATAGCACTTACAGTAGCTTTTGAATCTGTTTGCTTTGGGCTGGCAGGTCTGCCACACACCTGTTGCTCTGGACCATGGTTAATCTTCTTGGTCAGGGACATCCTCTGGTTGGCCTGGTCAGGTCCCTTTCTTCACTGGTCCTTCTCAGGCCAGGCAGAGCTGGATGGGATGTCTCATCTCACTGTGCTGGTGCCCTGCAGTGTAGCTGATTTCAGGATCAGGTGGTAAGCAGAGAGAGAGAGAGAGGACAGGAGGTAGATAGGGACACAGAAAGGAGCACATGAGGGAGGGGAAGACAGAGCAAGATCTCACTTGTGCAGCTTCAATGCACAGACTGGGGTCCATCGCTGATACAGTAATGATAGTCAAGCAGCCCCACTGGAGTGTCATGGTCTGGTGTCATGGCACTAATCCTTCCACGGCAGCTGTGGTGATGATAAAAGTTCTTTTCTTCCCCCAAAAGTCTCTTTTTGTTAAGGGCCCCCAAAGCCACCAATTAGACCTAATTTCCAACTCACCAGTTTTGATTAATTGATTTCCAATCCTCTGCTCCTCTTGTTTACCAGTCATAATCTTAATATAGTTCTTGACTGGCAACTGTAGAACCTTTCTGTTTAAATTTATTCAGTCTTTCTGTCTCTTCTTACATTTTTTCTCAAGCAGTTTTATATAACAGATCATTGTAACAATCCATAAACCTTTACCACTTTTCACCAGTTGGGATAACAATTAATATGGGGAAGTCACATCGCTTCTCTGTGCCTCAGTTTCCCTGTCATTAAAATGGGGACAATGATAGTGACCATCTTCATACAGTTTCTTGAAATCTACTGATGACAAGGGCGATATAAGAGCTAGATATTATTACTGTAATAGTTCAAAGCTCAATGAAGTCTCATTTAATCCACCTGGTTGTCCCTACCTGCTGGAGGTCCAGTCCAGAATAACTCACATGACTTCCTTTTATGGAGCACCATGATGTTCTAGAGACTCTAGACTTGATTCACAATGGCTTTGCACCTTGTGCAGTTACTTGTGCCTGTGCAGAATGGGTGTACAACACTACCACAACAGAATGGTTGGGATTTATACCCACTCTGCACTGTTTTGCATAAATACAAATGATTGCATGAGACACCAGCAGGGGAGAATCGAGGGGCCTCTAGCTTTGAGTGCAACGTCACTTTCATCCCAGTCCCTTGCTGTCATATCCAATAATAAGCCCATATCCAATAATAGCACGACAGAGTTACGCAAGGGGGTACTTTATCACTAAAAGAGCTATTTTATGTCTTAGACTTTAGGTGTGGGTCCCTTCTACTGTCTCTTCTGGGTGCCCAGATAGAAATTAAAGATCTTTTGGTACAGAAATGACTCAGGATATTGGGCTGCAGATCCATTCAAGCCAAGGGACCTCATTGTCCTCCAACATGCACCAGTATAAATCAGCAATAACTCCGTCATTTTCTTCTTCTTCTTTCCTCTTGTCTTTTCTGCTCTTTCCCAACTCTGCCAGGCTGGATCAGACCCCAGGTCCATCTGGTCCATTGTCTTGCCTCAGACAGTGGCCAGTGCAAGATGCCTCTGAGGGATGTGTAAGAAATCTGCCCTAGACAGAGGTGGGATAATACATCCCCCACGTTAGGTCTGTTCCTAATCTGTGAGAATTAGAGTTTGTCCTTAATCTCCGAAGCATGAAGTTTAATATCCTTGCAAACATTTTGTTATAATGGATTCAGGATAACGCTGGATATCCTTGTTATCTGTATACAAGTCCAGGACAGGATGTGCCTCTGCCTTCCCCAGCTTTTCTCTTTGACTCCTCACTCCTCTACTTCTGGCTGCTTCTGCATTTTTACCCAGCCTACTAACCTGCTGCTGGAAATGGCACTTTTGGCTCTTTCTTTGTTCAAGCCTCTTTATACTTCCCCCAGCCCCCCAACACCCTTTTTCATTTACTGCTCAGCTATGTCTGAAACTGTAATAGAAAAAAGGTGGAGAATAACCTCTGCCATCTGGCACATTGTTGAGAGTCAGGCGTTGCTGATGTGCCGGTGGGGGTGAGGGGTGTGGAGGGACTGGATACCTTCTTAAATGTGGGTAAAAGCTCCACTGTCATTGTGTGTCGATATATACGAGCTTCTGCTTTAAATCGGTGCCAGTTTTCAGGAATTTAGATCTTTTGAGTGACGGGAAGAATGGCTCTTTGGTTCACTGAAAGAAAATATGTATACTTTAAAAAAGTCAGGCTTCCTAGACATTTGAGGTGCATAGAAATGATCTTTTATGAAAGTTTGATCCATTCCAGCCATTGCTTTACAACAAGACCTTTCAGTAACTCAGGGGTTCTCAAACTGGGGGTCGGGACCCCGCAGGGGGTCACGAGCTGTCACCTTTCACCCCAAATCCCGCTTCACCTCCAGCATTTATAATAGTGTTAAATATTAAAAAAGTGGTTTTAATTTATAAGGGGGGGTCATACTCAAGAGACTTGCTGTGTGAAAGGGGTCACGGTACAAAAGTTTGAGAGCCACTACAGTAACTGAATTTCCTCTTTTAAGGCAGTTCTCCTGGATGATGTTTTCCCTAGTTTAAAAAGTATGATTGTAGATTGCAGGGGGTAGAATAAAACCCTTCTAGATTAGTGAAGTACAGTATCCTGATGGTTGACTCCCTGCCTGGGCAAACTATCATATTTACATTCAGGATCAGCAGCAGCTGATTGCAGGTATTTATGAACACTACATTATTTGCAGTTACCCCCAATCAGCTAGAACGTAGGACTGCAGGGTATGAACGATAGACACCTTTTTATATTCAATTGCTGAAGAGATCACATGGATAATGAATACTTAGTCTTAGTGCCTCTTGAAGCTGCTGTTGGATTAGTCTGTGCCCTGCACTGCATAATGATAGAATGAAATAACACCATGTACTCTATACTCCGGGTCATCTAAAGGGCTTGCCTACACACAAAGTTATACCATTTGAACGGTAATGGTATAGTTAAAGCAGTACAACCACCCCAGTGCAGGCAAATGAAAATCAGCAGAAATGTGCACAATACATGTACACAGAAACAGTTATACTACTACAAAACCTGGGTGTAGCCCAGGCCAGATGGAGAGGTGATGCACTAGAAGAGAGGAAAAATGGTTTTGTGGTTAAGGCACTGGATTGACATTCTGGAGACTGGATTTGAGTCCCTGCTGTGCCACAGACTCCCTGAGTAACCCTGGCCAAATTATTTAACGTTTCTCTGCCTCAGTCACCCCTCTGTAAAATGAGGATAATACTTCCTTTCTCTCATTGTTTGTCTGTTTAGATTGATTTTCAATTTGATTGATACATAACTGTTTGGACTTTGGTTTCCACTGATTTTCGTATTAAAGCACTGCAATCTGCAAATTAATCTGTAATTACATAACTAGTGATTGGTAATACAGCAGCGCCTAGAGGTCCCAGTGGAGATCTGAGCCCTGCTGTGCTAGGTGCTCTGCATGGACATAGAAAGACACAGCTCCTGCCCCCAAAGAGCTTACCGTTGAAATAGACAAGACAAAGGGTAGGAGGAGAAAAAGAGAAGCACAGAGAGAAAGTAAATTATTTAGTCATGGTCACACAGTAGATCATTGGCCGTGCTCCCAGTCCGGCAACCTACCCAATAGATCACACTGCATCTGACTCATAACACTAGATTGTTTCTGGCCTTTGCATGATTGCAGAGGATTAGTGAATATACCGATAGTTCCCTTTGTGTGCCCTATTCAAGGGCTGAGGAAAATCAAACTCTGTGTTTGGAGGGGAATGTGGGCTAGCTCTGTCTGTGCTCTCCAGAGAGGAGCACAAAGGCAAGAGGAGAGAGAGCTGTACATGGAACTGGAGACTACTGTATCATTGTTGTGAACTGCAGAAGGCAACACACATCACAAAAACTGTTCTCATGAAGATGTGAGTGTTTTGCTTTGTTAAAGTGTGATATCCGGGTTGGACTGAATTTTAGGGCTTGAACCCAAACTCCAAAGAAAACTTGAAGACTGTGAAGAGAACCCAACTGTCTTGAGGATGAATATCTCAGTCCCTGGTAAGGAAAAGAGTGGATTTCAGGCTGCTCTAGTCTCAGCAATCTGCAGTGTTTTGTTCATGTCTACATGCATCAGACTCACAAATTGTGAAGTTGCCTTTGGACTCCATTTAATACGTTTAAGTACATGTTCATCTATTCTATCTTGCCAGGATTATGTCATGTTACCTATATATGTACAACATTAGTTAAATTATACATCCAGCTGAACTTTATCACACAGAACAGAACAAAGGGAGGTGCCATAATTAAATCTACACTTCTGCCCAAATCACACAATCCACAAAACCACACAGTTAAATATCTGGCAGCCCGGAAGTTAAAGTGCTTATTTGCGTCAAGCTAGGACTCTAATTATTTTATTGATTTGTTTCCACTCAGTTCATTAGTACGAGAGAAATATTTTTGTGAGGGGAGTTAACCTGCATTCCTTCTATTACTGCAACTATAGCTACCGTGTACAGGCACACGTGTGGCCATTTGATCATTGTTTTGTAGTTTGCATCTAAGTTCAGCAAAGTTCAAGGTTAGGCTCTGTACATAACGAACACTTTCTGTTCAATGACTAGCCTGCTAAGGCATGACACTGCCTCTTAGCGAGAGTTGTCATGAAAGGTTTCTTGCCCCACTGTGGAAAATGTCAAGGGTTTTTGGCAAAACTTTGAATCCCAAAATATTTTAGCTCCACACCAAGTAGATTATGGGGAAGGGAAGAGGATGCACCATCCCCGGTTATGGTGCTTCATGGTAGAAGTAGCCTGCCGGGGAGGTCAACCCACATCTGAGAATAGGGACATGAGACAACTGAACGGCAACGTCTATGAAGCAGCGCAGTGGCATGTGCAATTCCAAATACTTCGACTTTGGGGCAAAATATTTTGGATTTAGGGAGTTTAAAAAAAACCACAGAAAACCCGAACAACAAAATTTCAAAGCTTTCTGCAGAAAGCAGACACGTTTCATGAAAAATGTCAATGGAAAATGTTTAACCAGCCCTGATATTGGCCCTAATTTATATTTCTGTTTATACAAAGAGACCTACAAGTCGGCATAAAGACAGTTTCCTTCTTAGTGAACGCTATCCTTAAACCTGATCAAGAGGCTTTACTTATTCAAACCTCCCTGTGCCTGTGCAATGCAGCTTTCAATGCTGCCAGGATCTCCAAAATATCTATGGGGGCCAAAATTGATGGGCACAGACACGTCTGCCTCTTCCTTTCTCTACATTAGGAAAAATAAATCAAGGCTAACTACCTCATTGTACACCTTGACCATTTTCCTAGCACAGAGTCCATCCACTTTGCTGTACCTGGTTGAGGTCTACCCTAAATGCAAATGGAAATTGTTCTTAAAATATTTTGGTTTTCACCGAAAAGAGGAAAAGAAATTTGTTTTCACAAAAAAATTCATTTTGCCATAAAGCCGCTCTCCACGGAGAAAGGTTTTGCCAAAAATGTTTCAACCAGCTGTGTAAATGAGTCTGATTTTCCCATTCCATTGAAGCTTCTGGGTCATTCACATCTGCACAGAGTGAATACAAACCACGGCTGAATCCAAATGATAGCATTTCATACCAGCATTGAACAGACGTTAATGACTGCACAAAGTGCAAAGCAGTGGAGAACCAGACCCAGTTATATTGTGTGATCTACCTGACTAGCATTTCTCAGTGCAATCATACTTCAATGGTCGAGTTGGAAGTGGTTTTCAAGATTCCAGTTTTAAATCTTCTGTGCACTATTCTAGATGACCTCTGAATCAAGAGATAGAAACAAGCAGGGCTCATGGCATACTTAATAAGGTACATATTTCTCTAATTATAGGACCAAAAATTTAATTTGCAAAAGATTCTCTTAGACTCTGAGGTAGGTAGTATTTGACATTTTAGTAAAGGTTCTTTGATTGCTTGTTTTTCATTTTGCTGAGGGCTCTGTTCTATTTCATTAAGATTGTGGCAGGTGTTTTTCTTTCTCAAGATTAAATTTAGTTTCCAACGAAGACCTAGTCTTACTGGTAGAGATCATAAGCCGAATTCTGTGCTGATGTATGCCCTGGGCAGTGGCAGTGGAAGTTAGTGCGGAATTTGCCCCTTTGTTTTACTTAGAGATCCAGATTGCGCACAATGTTCACATCCCATTTATATGATGTTGACCTGTATTTACTGTATTACCAGGGCATGGGGCTAAAGTGCAATTTTCCAAGTAGGGGGATGAGGAGGGTAGTTAGACCCCAATTCAGAAAGCCACTTAAGCATGCCTAAGAACCCCTCCTGAGTAAGGATTCTTCCCTGAACTGGGGCTTAGGGAAATTAATTTGAACCCTCCCCCCAGTCACATATACATCCTACTCTGTGCCCAATCCACAGAGAATGTGAGTCTGTTCCAGGCTCAACTTCAGAGCATGGCTGATTAGCTCAAACTATAGAATCTCATGCTTTTAGTTCTGTAGGTCCCTCCACCCTTGCCTCAATAGCTGGCATGTTGGCCAAGATGGCAGCTGTCGTGCTTGCACTGGAGTTGTAACAATCCTGGGGTTCATTAAATAACAAGCCAGTGAATGAGAAAGGAATAAAACTTTAATAAAACAAACTGGAGAGCTTCTATAGTGAGCTGCTTCACACAGCCATGTGGTGTTCCTAACCCCCACCTCCAGGGCATATCTCCAAATTCCAACACACACAACACTATCCCTTATGAGGGCGCATCTCCCAATCACAATCTTTCATAAACACGTCTCTAGAGGAGTTTGACAGGACAGTCGATGGAATTGGGGATGGTGCTGTGACTTGGCCATGTGTAATTTGCGCTTCTGGAAGCATACAGCCCTCTGCAGCTGTAGGAGTCACTACCAAAAGAGCAGCTGAAGGGCCCTAAATGCAGAGTTCAGTCAAAACCCAATTTTCTGAACATCAATCTTATAAAACGACTGCTTATCTGGCCCATTTCTCTGCCACCAAAGTCATCTGTCTGCTACCAAATGCGACTCCAATCCCTCAGCCAACCTTCAAGTGGCTGGAAAGGTTTGACAAGAGAGAGATTTGGTGGCAAAGAAGAGATGAAGTTCTTTCAGACTAAGAACAATCAGGCACACTGTTAACATTTGTTACCACTGATTATGTACACTGTCACTGAACGATTACTATGCCAGCATATGCCCTATACCTACTGTAATGTTGAGATGTCAATTTTATGAACTTTTTGATTTTATGACTTCCTCAATCCCCGATTAGTTAATAAAATAGGAATTCTGCTATAATACAATGTATTATATTTTGGGGCAGTTTCTGGCAGAGTGTCATAGGGAATGAGCTTTGCCTTATTACACTGTGTCCTGTGTCTCAATGCTATCTATGTGATGGTCAATACCTCTTACCACAACATGCGACCATACAGAGGAGAAATTGCAGGTGCTCAATAAAAATTAGCCCCCACAAATATATTATTGTTTTCTTAGTTTTTCTTCTACACTTGTGGTTAATGACCATTTCTGACCCTATTCTTCCCAATTTCTTCCCCCTTTTATAAAGTGAGGTAGAAGGAGGATGGCATAGTGGGATCCAAAGTGCAGCCAGGTGAAACAGTGGACATTAGTTGCATAGGGCCGTATAGTATCCTCAGTCTGTACACACTCCTATGATATCACTGGGTGGTACAAATAAGGACAAAGGACAAACTGTTGTTGTTAAGGTTATGGCTCAGGATGGAGGGAGGGAAATTTTGCAGGGATCAGCAGTAGAGCTGTATGTGTGTGACTTTTCATATTCAATTAGAAACTGGCGAATTCTGACTTTCCTGCAGAAAAGTCAAGCTAGTTTGGTAGCAAAAGATGGCAGCTTTTGAAAGATGACAGCATTATTTCTTTCTTCCAGCTGGGAATAGCTGTGAAGCATTTGGATTAAAACTGTCTCAATGGGTAAAATTTATCTTGGTGCAATTCCAGCCAAGTAAGTAGAGTTGTATCAGGCCAGATTCATTCCTGGTGTAACTCCACTTACATTGCAGCAGTTGAACCAGAGATTAATTTGCCTTGGTCTATCTTTAAACACTTGCTAGGCACTGTAAAGAGATTTTTGATTGTAATGTAATAGAAAAAGAAGGCACCAGTCTTCTGTGCAATAGAATAATTAAAATCTTCATTGCGCAACTCCTGAAGAGTGTGGGAGATGCCTGTAATGTTTTATTAATGTTATATATCCATGTGTGTGTGTGTTTGTTGTGGTAGTGTTTGCTATATGATTGCAAAAGATTATTTCAAGCATGGGTTAGTATGCAGGAAAGGGGACCATATCTTCAGGTAGCCCAATTACCTTAATACTTAAAGGACAGTGTAGAAAACCAATGGCTTTGAAGTCTGTTTCAGAACTCCTGAAGAGCCTACCAAACCAGGTAGATTAGGTTCAAGGGGCACTGGTGAAGACAAAAGACTGGGTGGGTTTTATAAAGGGGCACACTACCTAATGGAGAGAGAAAGAGAGGGAGGCAGAAACTGCTGGGAAACTGACTGAACAGTCTGAAACAGTCCCCGAGGTTGGGGTGTCTGGGATACATACATGCAGGTAGACCTTTTACTGTATTGAGAACCCTTTTTTCATGTTATGTTTCACCCCTGCTAGTGTGACTAAAAAGTACTTTGGTTTGAAATGGCTGTTTTGGGTCATTACTGGTCATAGCTCCCAAAGGGAAGACTTGCTGAATCCAAAAGGACCTGCTGAGCACTCACAGTTGGTACACAGGATGCTGTAGCGTTGGGCCACTCTAAGAGTGGGAGAATCAGAAGATTCTGCCCTGAGAGAGGTAAAGGTACAATGCCTGTCACCTGCAGGGATACACTCAGATACAGGACAATGCTCAAAAGATGCACCTAGGACTGGAATCATGACTCAACTTATATGAGACCTCTAAATAAACAATTCTCTAAAATAAAATGTATTAATAACTAGATATTTCAGATGCTTCTCTTGTGAGTACTTCATTACACTGAACAAATTCTCTCTACGCAGGACTCTGCTAGGTAACAGCAGAGATGATCTTACTTATACTTAATGGGAGTGTAAGAACTGATTGGATAATGAATCATTTTTTTCAGTATTACTCCTCTAACTGAGAGGTTTCTGCTCGTTCCCCTCCCAGGATACTAAGGGCTTTTTCACATGGTCATCTTCTTTGTATTTAAAAAGGAGAATTTACTGTATTGACGATGTTCGCAGACTGTGTACTTCGGATAAGAGAGCATTGTGGACAAGTGAGCACAATATATGACCTTATGAGTCACACATTCCTAAAACCAACTGTTTAACAGATTTGGGGTACTGTCTAGTAAAGCTAGTCTAGAAATTTCCTTCAAATCTTTTCTTCTACAGAAAATGCAATTTCTGCAAAATTGAAATGTTCTTCAGGAACATTTTGATTTTGCTGATTTTTATTTTCTATTTTTCCCATCAAGTTTGCTAAACTGAACTGAAACATTTAATTTCAGGTCAGTTCAACATTAAACTACATCTGCTTGTCATGCCACAGTGCCTCATGGGAGCTGTAGTTCAGCTATTTCATTCCTCCATTCTCTCGTAGAGGCCAGTTTCCTTCACGGGAGTATGTTTCCCAGAATGCACCACACTCTCCCCTCTGACTGAGCCACATGGCACATCACGGAAGTCTGCATGACTGCAGGGTCATCATGAGAGATGGAGAATTGGGAAAAAGGCACCCAAACTACAGCTTCTACATGGCACTGTAGAAGCAGGGGCAGATGCAGTTGAATGTTGAACTGACTTGAAATTGAATGTTTTTAATCACTTCAACAAAGTGAAACAAAATTTTTCAGTTTCCAAATTATTTTCTTTTTGTTTTTTGGAATTTTTTATTCCTCAAAAAATTCCAATATCTCAGTGTTTCATCCTGATTAGAGATGAAAACAAATATTGAAATATTGGAATTTCCAGTGGGATGGAAATTCCGATTTTCACTCAGCAATACTGTTTGTTTGAACAATATTGTAACATTCCAAGAGGATGGGCTTTATTTCAGCAGCACTAGCAAGGCTATCAAAGGATTTTTCTTCTGACTCTTCCTATGTTTCCAAGTGTAAAAGGTACATACATTTTCATGCAAATAATTCTTCTGGGCTTTAAGGAAATGCCCTACAGGCAAACTGGGAGTTACTGACCTTTGATTAGACTGTTACTATTTGTTTAGTATCAACTCCGTGCTTTGTGCTGTACAATATCAAAAAATAAAGACAGTCCCTGCCCCAAAGTGCTTACAATCTAAGGCCTCAAACACTAAAGCATGTGCTTAACTTTACACACATGCATAGTCTCTCATTGGGACACTCTCACATACATAAAGTTAAGCGTGTGTGCAAGTGTTTGCAGATCAGAGCCTACAGGGACCTTACCATCTAAGGATCTGATCCAAAGCCCACTAAATTCAAAACAAATACTCCTACTTACTACAATAGATTTTTGGATCAGGTCCTAAAGGCAATGAATTAGCTGATGTGTGCATACTAAGAACAGTTCTGGATAATGAAAGTGTATGGAACCTGCTTGAATTCCAATCTCTTTCAGGAGGAGCAAAGGATAAGGACTAAGCTCTATAGATGATTGGAGCAGTCACTGGCTCAATTGTTTTCATTCAAGTAACTTGGCATTAGGGAAACTTTTGAATGCTTCATGAAGGTTAATTTGTCAATTCTTTCCTACTGTATTAGTACACTAAACACTAGAGCTAGTAAAAATGTTTGCAGCCACCAAGTCACAAGAAAATTTTCTAATTCTGTTACAAACTCAAATACTACCACAAGGTTTGTTGAAATGTCCACTATGGTCCATTAAACTTTTTATTTTTTATACAAGCCAGGTCCCATTTCCACTGAATCTAGGTTGATTAACTGTTATGCAACAAAATTATGTGCATTCTGTGATTAGAAAACTGGTTGGGAAAGGGGAAACAAATCTGCAAAAAAATTCGGAACAATTTGCTTTCCATTTTTTTGTTGACGTTTTGTTTTTGTTGCTATTTTCTGGCAAGCTCTAGCTACAATATAGCTAATGTTGTACAACAGACTCCATATAATACACAAAACAAATGCTAAGTAATAGGGCTGAATTAAAATGTGTATGTTATTGGATTCACAAAGCCTTCCATCAGCATTTCAGAGGACCTTATGTTCTCACTGTTTTTAAATAAGCACATTATACAGAATTATCCAGGTCCTATCTGTGTTTTTTTCACCTCAATTATTGTGCATTTCTGTAAGCTTATGTATTGGAAAGATGGAGTTACAATTAGATAAGTTACAGATGGGAAAAAAAATCTTAAGGCAGTTGATTCATGATATTGTCCATTTAGCATTGTTCCCTACAGCACATTCTCTACCAGTGATTAATCTAGCCTACTTGTAAAGAAGGGGTATATGATAATTTAATAATATTCATACACTAGGTAAAAGAGAAGCACATCACTGCTCAAAAGTAGTTTTCAGGTTTTATAAATTAGTTATTTGCTACAGTAAGTTTTGCATCTCGAGCAGTTCCTTAGTGACTTTGTAAGTGGTGTTTCTTCCTTGCTATTTTTTTGGGAATAACTGACCCATGATATGTGCCCGTGCAGTGCAGTAATGGAGAGTAACTTGCCCCCTCATTTCCCTGCCTGGGCCACTGCAATGCAATGCATTGCGGGAGCAGGCTCTGTGGACCTTCCTAGAAAGTGATGTGGTGAGTAGGCAGAGTAAAGGTGGGGAAATTGTCTAACAGTAAGAACCTTTCCATATGACGCTACAACATTTGCTGAACTGGGGAATGTTTTCTATAATTAAAACAACCTAGGTTGCTGTATATCATGGCCATTGTCTTTTATCTCCTATGTTTCCAGCATTGATATACAGACTCTTTCCAGGAGCCGACAGAAGGTGCTTTGAAAGTTTCTGAAGAAACCCACAGGGGAGTTATTAATTCCCTTAGCATTGCTCAATGACATTACCTCTTTGATGTTGTCATCACTCATCATTGAATCCATTTATTCTCCTTGATATGTTATGGGGCCCAGGTGTGAGTGTTTTTGTAACAGGCTGATAACTGAAAAGCTGAAAGAAAAACACATAGTTAAGGTTGTACTGCTGAGGCTCCCAGCCAGCATAATTCAACTCTGGTTGGTGGAATTAGTCCACTAGTCAGTTTTAGTTGCACTTAATGAATCCCTCTAATGGTGCAACCCTGGAACTTACTTATTTTACTTTTTTCTTACATGATATAATTCCCAAATAAATTACTGTTAAATGCAAAAAAACCCAAACAACAAACTGCCCCCCAATATTTTAAACATATGGTTTTGAAAGAAAATATGAAAATACCATGCAATTCAAACGTAAGAGGCGTAATTATGACATCACACCAATGTTACACTCGTGTAATTCCACTGACTTCAGTGGAGATGCTCCTGGTCTAAATGAAAGCAGAAGCAGGCCTGCTGTGCCCATAACACCGCCATTTGATGCATACATCAAGCAACAAAATAAGCAACAAAAAGCAACTTCCTCTGGCTTTTCTTGGGGAAGGCGTTTGAGGAGGCTATTTGGAGGATGGAATGTTGTAGATGTATTTATATTCTGTGAAGGGCTAGAGGAGGTAGCGGGGTAGCTGTTTTGTTTTAGGGATCAAGAGGCCATTGGTGGGGGAGCATTTTACATTTCTTTTTTCCATGTTAGTAGTTTTTTAAACATTCTCCTCCCTCTCTCCCTCCCATGGACCTTGTGATAGACATAATGGATGGAATTTTCAGATGTGTACAGCATTGGTTTAACTCTGCTCTCATTGACGTCACCAGTAGGCAATACTCAGCCTTTCTGAAATCTCATCCACTAGATCTGAATACAATTAACTACTATCTATGTGCAAAGGTATTGAGTTACAATAGCTTTAGGAACCCCGACTTTGAATTTCTTGGTCTGTTTGGAATTCTCTGTCAGAATGATTCATCAGTTAAGATTTTTTTATTTAATTTCCTAGAGTTTGATTTTTTAGTAGTTTTTTAAATTGTATATTTATTGTTTTAAGGGAAGCAGACTCCATTCAGAGACTCTTACTTCACAAAGCTGACCAAGTATAATAATAATAATAAATAATTAATAAAAATACAGTTTCACAAATAATTTTATTTTTACTTGTACTGTAGTTTATATATTTAAAGTAGGGAACTATGACTGATTTCATATGCAGTGTGTTTATGTCTTTGAATGTGAGATTAAAATAAATGACCATTAGGAGAATGTTTTTGGGTTTGAAATCAATGTTGAAAATTGAAGTAGCTTTTAGAAGCTTAGCTCCTGCTGTGCTTATTCTAATTTGCAATTTGCTGGGATTCACTCTTAAAATGTCACTAGGGGGTACTGCTTTATCCCAATGAACAAATTGAGGCAGTTCTGTGGCTGAAAGTAGCTGATTGTCAAGAAACTAATTTTCTACATGACATCTTCAGAGAAAAATGCATAGTCACAAACTTTTGATTTCAGATTAAATCAACTGGCACATCTTAGGCAAAATCTTTGCTGATTTTTAATTGCCAAATATCTTAAGACGCTTATGTGCCCCTGAGGGCTTAGTGATAATGAATGAGTAACATGGCATCATGGAGGGTTCAAAAGGCTGAAATGCTAGAAAGATGTAATCTCTTTACTTCATCCAGTTCACACAGGTGAAAGTATTCCTATTTGCCCTTCACAGATTAACAGGGGATCCTTTAGAAAAAGACCTTTTTTTTTTCTTTTTTCCTGTCAGGTCCTTCGTTGGGCCTTCCCCTCTCCCCTATTCTGAGCTTTACCTCACACTCTGTGCATGAGCATCCTATCCATCATGTGGAGTAAGTTCTCCACAAACTCCCTGATGGGTGGTCATCTTGCAAAATCTATTGAGGCGTGGCAATCTGTGCTTTTCCTCCTACTGCCACCTGTATAGGATTATGAGGAAGGTCTTTGCAAAGGGGAGGGGAGGCTGTTGAAAGATCTAAGGATCCATTTGAGAGTTACGTTTAGTCTGGTTGGTTGTATTAAAAGTTGACCATTAGACAGTATGTAATCTAATCCTTTCCTGTCATTGTGTGCACAGCACAACTGTTGCCATGCATTACTTTTGCTCACTAGTACACATGCTCACACACACATATTGGGCAGGGATTCTAATGGAAGAAACCAGACCTCACCCGTCTGACGGGTAGAAAATGAAGACTTTTTGGGTAGTACTACTTTCTATCGCCTGTCTCTTTGGAAGTTCTACTTTAAAGGACTGAGAGGAGATGAATACAGAATCCCTCAGCTCGATGAATAGATAAATGTAGTAAGAAAAAAAGGCTCCTGCAACCTGAGTTCTTTAATGCTTATATAAAACCATTCCCTGTAAAGGTGGACTCTGAAAAGTATTTTAAGATGTAATGCAGCTGACAATTAAATATAACTACAAGCAAAGCTCACACCCCATCTGTCAGCCATACATTTAGGTAGCTGTTAACCACATTAAAAAAGATTCCTTTACCTTGTGAAAGAACGTTTGTTTGATTTCAAATGATTGGGAATGATATTATCAACCACTCAACTACAGTTACAGATGTTAAAATAGAAGAACAACTACTTAAATAACACTATTTTAAAGACAGGTTTTACATATATGATTTATATATATGTGAGGTGTATTATTTAAGGAAGAGATTTGCACAGGCCCAAGGGGCAGGTAAGCATGCAGCTCCCACTGAAAGTCAATAGTAGTTGGGAACTTAATTCCCCTTTGTACCTTTGGAAATCTGTCCCCAGATCGGTTGGTGGATTTTTGTTTGTTTGTTTACTGTTTGATATATTTGAAAAAACAAAGCAGAATTCATCTCAAGGTTCTTAAAATGCAGTTAAAGGCATCCAGAATGTAGGGGAGACAGACAAGGGAGCACCCTGCTCTGGTGCATATAAGGTGGGATTTGAAAAAACCTTCAGCTCTGGTCTGACTGCTCCCACGGAAGTCAGTGCCAAAACTCCCCCTAATGTCAATGGGAGCAGAGTGAAGGACAGTGCTGTGCACTTTTGAAAACCCCCTACATTTTAACTGAACAGAAATCAAAACCAAACTGGGATAAGTGTAACATCCTCTCAGTTCAGTGGAGACCTGATATATCCCAAGTGTCTATATGGTTCACATTGCACAACACCAATGATGACATAGCAGGACCTAGCACTGCAATGGGATCTAGTACATCAGTAAGTACACGACGATGAGTTCACAGGTTGAACATACTCTCAACCAAGTCACCTCTGTCCTTGCATTTGGCATCTTGCTGCTTTGATAGCTGACGGTCTTTCCCCAGTGGCAGCCATAAGCCCTCCTCCAGCATCCCTCTGTAAGTTTAAGGCCCTGATGTTTTGCAGTCAGAGAAGCCATCAAGTGGGTGAGTGCTGTCACACAGGAGATGTTGGCATCAAAGGCAGAATTCAGCTCCTGTGGCTCATCAGGATGTAACATGGTTATATATACACCCATGATGCCAACTTTTTAAGTGGCACTTACAGCATCTGTCTGTATGGGGGCAATTGTTATTCCTTCTCCCTGACTAGAAGCAGTCCAGGCACAAGCCTGGATCACCAGTTGCATGTCTGGCACTGAAGTTGCTGCCAGGTTGCTGCAGAATCTGCTGATCCTGGAGTTTTGGTGGTGGTTTGGTAGTGGATGGTGGTTCCACATCACCCACCTCCTCACTGGCACTGTTGTTTTATTTTATTTTGTTTGGGCGTTTTTGTTTGCTTGCTCATTATGCGAGGAAGGATGGTCCTAGTGGGTGGACTCAAGAGGCTTAGGTTCAATTCCCCGCTCCACCACAAGCTTCCATAGTTATGTTGGTAAAAGTCCTACTGTAGATGCAGTTATACCATTATAACTGTGCTTATGCCCACTGGGGGAAGCAGCGTAAGCTATAGTGGTATAAGCACTTTTACACCAAGATAAGTGCATCCACGCTAGAGGGTCATACTAGTTATCTACACCGATAAACTATACTGGGGAAACCTTCCTAGTATAGACAAGGCTTTAGCGTCTATATACCTTGGTACTCCATCTGTAAATAGGGATAACCGTACTTCCTACCTCTCATGGGTGTTGTGAAGATTAATGCATTGACGACTGAGGTGCTCAGATATTACAGTGGTTGGGATATATAAACACCAGAGACAGAGACTTTTTTTAAAAAATGGTTCCCTTCCCAACCCATAAGTAATCATTTAAACGGTTGTGTGATTACTAGCACCAATATGCGTTCACAAGATTATCGGTATTTGCAGGAATACTCTTGTACGTAACATTTTGCTTGCCAGCATGTTTACAGATAGATAGTAAAAACTGGTTGCAAATACCATCAAATTGAGTCCATGGGCTGATTTATTCACATGTACTTTTCTGCTCAGTTCACCCAGATGTAATCCACACATTTGGCAATTAAGAGCCTGGCAAGCAGTGATATCATTTTAATTAAATGCCATTTAGCGAAGGCAGTCTTTGTAAGAAAAAAATGTATCAAGAAACTCAGACAAATGCTGACATTAACATTATCCTGTGTTTTTAAGTAATTAAAGTAGAAATCAACCAAGCATGTCCTGTTCCAGTGCATTTGTCTTGAAGCTTTAGAGTAGCCATATTACTGTAACCATTCCAATACACTTAACGCAAGATTCTGTGCTTAGCGCAGAGTCTAAATTAGTTTTATGCTTCTGTGGTTCTAGTGTTCTAGTTCTGTGTTTTAGTCCATGAATGACACTTGAAGTCTGCAGTAAGGGGCAAATTGTGCCCTTTAGCCACATAGATGAAACCTGGATTCAGTTGAAGTGATCCACATAGGGGAGCAGACTGTGGGAGGCTTATGCAGGGGGCTGCATCTCAAGGGCACAGTGTAGTACAGCTCGGCAGGTCTTCTCTGCGCAGTCTCACAGAGGGGTCATTTGGGAGCAGGGCTGGAAGATACATCACTTCATGGATCCACCAGGCCAGCCTGCCATATGACTACTGCCATCATGGGGGCCTCTGGCCACCATGGATTGCAGACTGAGGAGAGGATTCTCTTCCAGCTCCCTGGAGCATGGGCACAGTCCCACCTCTCCTCACTCCTTTTTGGCACCATGTGTCCGATAGGGAGTCAGGAGAGTGCAGTATTTGTACTCTACTGAGCATCGGGACTGGAATTATCTAACCTTTCCTTGGTTGGGGCGGAGACTACTTATATTTCCCCTTGTCTGACCCCACAAAGACCATTCAGAATCTGGCCCTACCTCAGTAATTTTTATGCAAACTCAATAAAGTAAACTGCTGAAGTGAATAATCACTTGGAATCAAACCTATTACTCAAGTGAAGGAATCATGAATCAGACACTGACAACACAAGTGTCTCGAGTTAGAGCATTAAAACAATTTTGGAAGGAAGACGTGGTTATGTAGCCTTTAACCACATAAGCCAACTATATGTACTTTGCTGCAAATACAATTGGATCTTAAAGCATACCTCACTGTGCATAGCTCAGCTTCCTTGCTTTCACTGTGTGTCACTGCCATGATGCATACAATTAGAGGTAGCATTCGAGTAGGGAAGCTTATTATTTGCACTTCATTATTCTATGAATTTACTGGTTTATTGTAGCTGAAAGCTGAGATTTCATTCATCCCTCCCAACCCCCCTTTCAAAGCAGTTTAAAAATGCAGCAATAAATCAATGGCACAATCAGAGGGAAAAACCACAGTCTCTTGTGTGAAATGCAAAGTATGGGCTAAATCTAGCCCAGGAGCCAATCCAGCTTCTAGCAGTATAGCCTATGGCAATAGCTCCCAGTAGCAGAAAACCACTGTAGAGAAGATACAGTCTTTTCTCTGTTATGGGTCTGGTGGAAGACTAGCAAAGGTAAAAAACTGGGTGACACTAGCATGGTAATATACTGATCCAGTGCGTACCTATGCCACCCTTTGCCAGCAGGGCCCCTACTGTGAATCTTGACTCTAACTGCAAGCTTCCCTGCTGTCATGGGAACCCTGAGAAAGGCACGTGGCATATGAGGTTTCCTGCCCTCACTTGGGGTGACTTCTTCCTGGACATAGTGGTGAAGCCTGGTACAGGGAGGTGTAATTTGTACCCTTGCGATGCAACACGAGTGAACGTGTTAATATCTTTAGTGGTCTGATGTGAAGACAAAGTACGCCTCTTCAGAAGTATAGCTATCTCCTTAGGACTAGGATATGCACTGTGCATGTTTCCAACCCCCAAATTCTTTGGTATGATAAATGCAGTTTAGGTAGGAAAAGAAATACCTTCTGCTTCAGCTGAGCTGGCACAGTTTTACTTGTCAACAGTACACAGTACTAAATGTCATTCCTGGAAATCCTGGCTCTGGAAAATACATTGGTACTACTGGAAATGTACTTAGCTGCCAGTGAATTAGAATTCACAAGGTTGAAAGTCATTTCCAGGAATGCTATGATTTATGAGGCTTGACTTCCTGATCTTGTGATTGACAAGGTAAGAGAAATAATATAGGGACTTTCAAATATGAAACCAATGTATTCCATATGTAAGCTTCAGCAACAAAGAGGCCAATTTCTTAAGACATACTTGCAACTGCTTTTAAAAATTACTTAAGAAAGAGTAAAGTAAACAATCTTAATAATTTTTCCACTGCAGATTCAGTTTCTTGCTTGATGTCAAGCCCAAAGTTTCTGTGGAACCTGGAATAGGAAGCATGGAATTTAAATTAAGTTAAGACTTAAGACAGTTAAGACTACCCCCATTCTGCTGGTTCCATGACCTGTTGGATGGATGCTTCTGGTATACAATAGTATAGTTATTATCATGCCAGTAATAGTTAACTGCCTTTGCCTCTTGCAGTTCCAGATGAGCATAGGTGCACCAGTCTGATGGCAGCAGTCACTTCAGTGTTGCCATTATTTATATTGCAGTACATCCCAGAGGCCCTGTGGTTAGTTACAAAGTCCTTCTCACAAATCAGTGGTGATCCTTTTAGGTACAAAAGAGGGGGAAAGTAAACGCAAACCAAATCTCTCTCTCTCTCTCTGGGTATTTTTTGTGTGTGTCTGTGTGTGGGAGGGGAATGGGGGAAGAACCTAGCAATATTTATTTTAGAAGTCAATACGCAGGAATTGTCCCTTTATAAATGCCCCTACATCTTCTGAAGAGCATTCACTGGTAGTAATCCCTCAGGGAGTGAAAAGAAAAGGAGTACTTCTGGCACCTTAGAGACTAACCCATTTATTTGAGCATAAGCTTTCGTGAGCTACAGCTCACTTCATCGGATGCATTCAGTGGAAAATACAGTGGGAAGATTTATATACACACAGAACATGGAACAATGGGTGTTATCATACACACTATAACCAGAGTGATCACTTAAGATGAGCTATTACCCGCAGAAGAGCGGGGTGGGGCGGGGGGGTATAGTATAGACAGTATATATATATGTAGTATAGACAGTATATATATATAGTATAGTATAGACAGTATAGGTAGGGCCGCACTTAGGCATATGCAGCATGTGCGGCTGCGTAGAGCACCAAAAAATTTGGGGAACCCCGGGTCCACCCTTCCGCCTCTTCCTATCCCTTCCTGCAAGCTCCCCAGCTAGCGGCTGCAGCCTGGTGACTCTTACCCTGGAGGGGATCTAGTAACTTAAAAAGAAAAAGCCTTCAAGCCTGCCAGACCTATGAGCACAACACTGAAACTGTTAAAGAGCCATTCAAGTGGTAATGAAGCCATTTAACAGACATTTGCCACCCCCCAGGTATATACTGTCAGTTTCTGGATTTATTGACAAAAACAGTTGTGCATTATTGTAATATTTACTCAGAACATGTTAGTCTATAGGACCTTAGTTTAAACTTTGCTTTAAAGGTATTTCATTAGTGTGTTGCTGAAGATGATAAAATCACATCTCTAAAAAATCCTTGAATAGAGCCTTTAAGGGACAACACCCCTTTCCTGCCAGATAGCTGGACAAATGAGTTTCCCTTTCTTTACTTCTGACTATTTGATGAACTAGTTTTAAGAGAACCCTCTAGCAAAATCAGTACCTTAGTAAGATATAAAATCCTTTGTTATGCCTAAACTCTTTGGAAACATATTTTTTAAAGTTCGTAAAATTTCATAAACATGTCTATTGTTATGGAGATCACAAAAAGTAAATTAGTGTTCCCTTTTTCTCAAAGCAATAAACATTGTTATGAACACACTAAACCTCTGTGACTGATTAGTTTAAAATGGTGTCTTTGTTTCAGTGAGTTAAATATGTAGTAATCTGGAATGATTACTTTATGAAGGCTTAAGAGTACATTTAAAATATAAAATCAACTTAGAAATACTGATTAAGAAAATGTAAAACAGAGAAGAAGTGCATCATGTATTCCATAATATTCAATATTGTATTCAGCAGGAGAGCTGACTTGGCCTTACTACAAAGTTTTTGCAAATATATCTCTGACAAACTTCAGGGTATATAAAAAAAACCTGTGACTGATATTTTTTATTCCCAAGTTTAGTGCTTTTAATTAGGTACCTTCTGCATGTCCAGTCTTCACCTTCTGGCATGCAGTGGAAAACATGCTCCATTTTCTTTAAAAAGAAATTACAGAAGAGTGGTTTTTTCTAATGTCATTTGCTTCATTTGGGTTCAGGGATTTGGCTGAAAGGGGGTGATCAGGGAGGGGGAGGGAAGAGAGGAGGGAGACAGTGGGGAGCCTGGGCTGCCATCGGGCATAGGGGCACCAGTTAATAATACTCCATAGGGCCCCCTAAATCCTAAGGACGGCCCTGAGTACAGGTCATGGAGCACTCCTGTCACATGCTTCCACCCGGAAGTGCTGCTTATCAGTGGGGCTGCTGCATAGGCACCAGTGGATGTTTCTGGATTGATGGAAGGTACAACACACCACAGCTATCTAAACTGAAAGTGGCAAAGGCATGGATCATGCTAGCAACATCCACATCTGAGAGAAATAGTTGCAATCTTCTAGCAAGGTGAAGATGATTAACAAACATTCCTGGATGCTATGATTGCATTGTAGTCTAACAGCAGTTGGGGACCCAACAGTGCCCCTAATCTGTGACCAGGAGTAACACTACCATGTCTGCCTTTCATCAGAATATCAGACATTGATCTTTCAACCCTTTTCCTATACTACATTTTGGCCCGTCTGGTTCTATTCCTGGGGATGTGTATTTTTTTTCACATCGTGTATCTGAAATGATAGAATCTTTAAAATTGTTTGGTTCAAATTTAACTCTCGAGGTGGGCAGTGGCTGTGAAGGGATCTCCTTTTTCCAAACTGGTTTTGCCATTCCTAATTCTGACATAGTGGGTGGATATCCACAGTAGTGTGCAAAATGTGATTTCATGGGCTCTAATACAACATATGAAACAAAGTACTTCGAGAAAATGGTGTCTATACAAACATTTTTATACTGGATACATGCCAAAAATATGTAAGTGAATTATGCTTCCCCCGTGAGTAAGTAAGTGCAAGTATATAACTGTAAGTAATATACATTTTTAGTGTACATAAAAGAAGAATAAGAACTTCAGGTGGCCTAAATAACCAAGTGAGGTTTTTAATGAAAAAGCAATTACCCTGCTAGAACAGGTCTCTGTAGGATAAGACATTGGAGAAAAGCTTCAAATTTCAATAAATATAAAATATACAGTAGGTTAAATGCACACCTCAAAAGGCAACTGGAAATTATTTCTTATAACATAAATAGAACATTTAAATTATAACAAGGAGAAAAGACAATAGTCAGCTTAAGAAATTATGATTGTTGAACTCAGAGAAGAGGAACTGTACATTTTAACAGGGGATACCTTTTTTGTCGTTGTTGAGGGTTATTTATGCATTTTTAAATCATCCGTTGGTAATCAAGCGTGGGTAGGCAAGATGGTGAAAAGCTTAGTGATTTCCAAAACGAAAAACAAAACCAGTCACAAATGGGAGGGTCCTGTATTTGTATTTTCTGCAATTTCTGCAGAATTTAGCTGAAACATTGCCGTGGTGGGTGCTACTGCCACGCTGAAGTAAAACATCTGGGAAAAAATTGCTACAGAAACCGCTCATGAAAAGCTCACCGTCTGCCATCGGCTCTGTGCGGGTGTACCCAGACAGAGGCCCACTGATGTCAAGGGCCTCTGTACGGGCCCATACAGATCTGACTGAAGTGTGCGGAAAAACTAAAGCAATCATTCTGACCGTGGAGAACTGCCCCATTCAACTTACTTGGGTATCGACGCTGAAGCCGAATGAAGGCAATGTGAATTTTAACACGGTGAAGTATTTCACTGCTAATCGTAGGAGAAAAAATCATTCAAGAATATCTCTATAGATACATCAAGTGCGCTAATCATAACTTAAATGTAAGCAACTGCAGTCTCATGATATCAGTGATGAATATTGGGGTGTGGGAAAATAGGTTGACTTCTCTGATCAAGAGATGCTGGGTTGGGGGTGTGGCCAAGATGTTCAAAAAGGGATGGTTAAAGTTAAGATACTAAATTCACACAATAGCTAATGGGGTGTAGTGCTTATTATGTATTTAGCTATACACTATTTTCCCTTTTATTTGGGGAAAATATTGAGTAACAACGGATAGTTGTTGGTACCTTCACCATATTCTTGATTTTAATGTGTCTCTATAAATATCAATAGGTATAAATGTATAATATAAACTCCCTATGCTCCCTGTGACAGAGTAGCAGTTTGACATCTGCCAACATAATTACCCGCTGGACCACGCTATAAATTGGCCAAATTGTAGAACAATTTGACTGTATCACTGTGGGTTGTCATTACATCTTAGCGCTGATTGTTATAACAAATAATCTGAATATGCCTTGCAGTAGAAATGGCAGTTATAAACCACATGCTGACCCCCACACCGCAGGGATGATCTAGAAATATCAACAATCAGTTCTGATAGCTGAGCCTGCTCTTACTAATGTTAATGGCAAAACTCCCAAAGACTTAAAGCGGAGTAGGATAGGACCCTAGGGTAGCTGCTGTAGTAAAGGGAAGATCTGATAAAGGGAGGCTCTTCTTCAGTAGAGTGTTTTGACTGTGTGGAAAAATAGAAGAGCACTAAATCGGTGCTGTAGGTATGTTTGTCACACAAAACAGTACAAAAATAAAATTCAGGCTGGTTTTCCAGCATATGTTTTCAGTGACATTAATCCCACTTCTTTTACACAAATGCTATATTATCTGTCCCGCATCTTTCATATTCACCGCAGTCCTCGTCAGAGCAAGGATCGACATGCCATTTTGGAACGGCTGTTATCAAGGGAGCACCTAATTTAATTATTAAAACAAAACAGTCACAGAGCATGCTTTAAATGTCACTATTGCCATTTAGAAATGTACGTGATTTGCATTTCTTTTAATCAATTAGCCATTTAATTACATTATAAATGTATCTCTGAATTGAAGCATCCTTTTCCTCCATGAAAATTCTGCATGCGCTATTAGGATTTTATTTTTCATTTGTATGGTGTCCAATGGCTGTACAGTATCTCACTAAGAACCACTTATAATCACATTTGAATATTTTTGCCACTCAACAGATTTCCTGCAGAAACATCCACCTGGAAAATGCAATTTGTTTTGCTACAAGGTGTTGCCTTTTGTTCTGACCCTTCCTTTTTAGCCCATTCCTCTTGTGCTCTTTTCCCTTTGACTTCCTTTACCCTGAATATAGCCACACCTGCAATACACCTATTGACCTCTTCACAAAGTGCTTTCCATTAAGTTCAAGAAAGTCCACCCCGTCTCTCTGCTTTATTCCATTCTAGAGAAGAGAACACACTCCAAAGCAAGGAGCAAGCATCCACATGTCCCTTCAGATCTAAACATACTTGTAGGTAAGAGCTGGTTGGAAAGTGGGATTCTTTTCTGTGGAAGATTTATATGAAAACAAAATAAATTTTATTTCTGTTACAATTTATCAGTGGAAAATTGACTTTTTGTTGAAGCACAAAAACACAACGTTTTTACCATTTTTGATTTTTGAGTTTTCAGTTTTTTGATGAAAATTCTGTCTTTGAATATTTTAATGTTGAAAACCCAGGTCTCCATTGAAATAAGGTTTGACAGAAGAATTTTGATCAGCCCTAGAGTAGCTTTTCCAGGCAACAGTTTTCAGTATTGTCACCTTCGCCATTTGGCTGACCCCTTCACTGTTTTACCAAGGCCATGATGGGTTTTGCAGATTAGTTTTCTCAGGCTCTGATGCTGTAGCAGCATTGCTTGGGCAGAACACAGCACCCCCTTGGCACTCAGTTGAAGTCCAGGGGCTTCTGAGGAGATGATGGGGTTGAAGCAGTGCAGCGAGTAATTCAGTAACCCACTGCCCCAGGATGGTGAGAGGGAACATCATGCTGATGAGAAGATGTCATCTTCTAGATGGGAACATATGGTAAAACTGAAGTCCTAATAATTCTGACCATTCAAGATACAATGGTATTTAAGAGGCATTTACCCTGGTGTCCTGGCTGAAATCTGATTTAAGTAATTATTTTTTGGCTCACCTAAAATTTGGTTGTTGCTTTAATTGGAGGTATTCTTCTTCTTCACTTCCTGTCTCTAAACTACTTTGTAGTGATGTTTCATTCCAGAGGTTGTTGACCATTGACCCTGACCTGATCTTGGAGAGTCTAGAGATGCTTATAGAAATAATAATGGAAGTTATTGACATGTATCAGCAAGTAGGAGAACACAAGTAAAAAAGGTATTAAGTTTAGCTGTTATAGAAAGGCCAAAGTTTGTGAAATATAAGGCCTAGTATGTTAAGCTTGCTTATTAGGAGTTAGTCAAAGTAGGCTTGTTAGCCAAAATAGCCCTAAAGGCTTAACCATCAGTCATATAATTATGCCTCCTCATGCTGTGAGACAAACAAGTGACCACACAAGAACAGGTACATTGCATAATTGTGTAGGAAACCTTGTGATAAGGGGGATTTCATAGGGCTTTTGCAATATGATAACTGTAGAGATAACCGCATTAATACACATGAATTATTGGTGGAAATGGCTTGTGTCTGTGGTTCAAAGTTTAACTATGGTTAATTGGAATACCACATAAGGGCAGGGGCTGAAACCATATCAGATACGGTCCCAGACATGTTTGAGTAAAATTGGAAAAGGTGTATAAAATGTGATTATCCAGCTGTTGTTGGGTCACTGGCATGATGACATGGGACAACTGTGTGGGAAGCCTGGCCCAGAGCCTTCCTCTTGGGGTGATCTCCACTTACTTTTTCTTTCATCTTTGTTTCTAATGGTCTTCAAAAGACTGTTAGTATGCACAATGTAAGACTGTAAGCAGGAAACCAATACTGTACTTATCTTATTCTTATATATTGATTTTTCTGATATTTCCATTATATTTGACTGTATTAACCAAAACTCCTAAAGTTTCTGTCTGTCCTTCCTTCTTAATTCCTCATTAATTAATTCTGAGTAGCTGCCTGAATAAAGAACCTGTTATTTGTGACAAGTGTATGTTGCACCCCAATGAATAATTTTATAATTGCAATAATTAATTAGGCTACAAGGTGGTGGCATGGATGAGCTGAAATGACACCTGTTTGTATATAGTCTATAATTCTTTAAAGTGCCTTGAAGCTGGTCAAAAGCAGGGTATACATCAATAAATAATAATTTCATTGAGGTTAACGGATGATGGCAGGGTGAGAACCACTGGTCTAGAGACTGCCACTGAGCTTACAGCCTGGGCTGCTAAGGTGGTCATTCCCATGTGCCCAGAATACCAGATGTTCTGGCATTTCCAGGATCGATGTGGGTTTGCCCCTGCCAGTGTGACCTTGCACGCACAGTGTGTGCATGGTCATTCCACACAGGGGATGTCATTTTGAAGAGTGCACCTCCCTGCCACTGCTGGTCTGACCTCGCACGTACGCTATGCATGAGTTTACAATGGTGGGGGCTGAGCAGCACACTGTCTGATATCGGGCAAAACCACATCTGTTTTCGTCCCGTCACTAGACAGGGGACAAACCAACCAAAAAGAGGACTGTCTGGTATGAAACTGGATGAGTGGCCTCTCTAGGGACTGCCCTGTTCTGAACAAGTGACCACAACTTGTTGACTACAGCAGGCAGTGCCTGCAGCATTATATTTGACCCTGCAGGGGATCCTAGAGTTCAGCCCCACCTGGGACCATTACCCTGAAGTGAATGGCTCCGTTTCAGTTAAAGGCAAGAATGTAACACCACTTGCTTTTTACTGTGAATTAGAGAAGAAAATCCCAAATATGCTTGTTAGCAAAATCACTGGGGAAAAATAAAAGAACGCTGCAATTTCTGGGGGGGGGGGGAAATAGCTGAAAAGCACTCTTTGGCTGCTAAGTATGTTTGTAAACATTGGCCCAGAGCTGCACTCTGGAAACTCATAGTTCCATTGACTTCACTTTGCAATAGCTATGGATCTGGCTTGCCATTTTTTTCTCCCTTCACATATTAATTTTTTTTTTCATGTGGCCCTATGCAGTTCCCATTGAAGTGAAGTGCAGAAGGAAGGGAATATACAAGTAGACTTCTGGTACTAGCATAAAAAAGTTTGTCTACTCAGTAATTAAGGCTTTTCTGAAAAATAGTCTCCTCTATAAGACCCCCATGGTCACCTTTGTAGTAACTTTTTAGTTTGATTCATGTAATTTTAAAATTAGCCAATAAAGCTCGTTGGCTCGTTGGGAACTGGAATTTCCATTCCATGGGAAATTCCAGCATTTGATTTTTTTGGTCCTGAATCAGAATAAGAAACTAACATTTTGAAACTTCCAGTGAAATGAAAAGTTTTGATTCAGGAACACTGAAATATTTTGTTTCAGTAGTGTTGAAATTGTGCTATTGTTCCCTTTTTCTTATCTGGGACAATTGAAATAAACAGGATCTTTGGATTTTTTAAGAGTTCAACTCCATTGACAGCTTGTTCTTAATTTGGAATAATAGTCTTGTTTCTGTTTGTGACATTCCCAATGGGCAGCAGAGAGAATTATTGCAGTGTCACAAACAGAAGGATATGATTTCATATAGAAAATCAGAAATGTCCACAAAGCCCTTGAAAAATAAAGATCCTGTTATATGTAAACACTCTTATTGCTAAAATCAGTGGGAATCTTTCCATTGGCTTTAATGGCAACTAGAGCAGACCGTAGGAGATTTGACGGTTGACACAGAGCCCTATCCTGCTCTGTGACACAGAGTGAGCTGTAGCTGCATGTGTCAACTATGCTCCACAATAGGACTTCTTATGTGCACAACATTAATAGTGTTTGCAGGTGTGACAGAGTGAACTGTCACTGGGTGGGAAGAAAACAACTCCTCCCCGCCCCGCAAGACCCCTGAGAAGCAGGTAGTGGACTACCCCAAGAAATTAGAAAAAGGGTGTGGTCCAGCTGTCTTTAATTAATCCCTAGTCCTAGCAGAGGCTGCTGGGAGTGGAAGCCTATAAAATCAGGGCCAACTCATTCCTTGGGGTGAGTCAACTTCAGGAAAAGTATTGATGAAGAAGGGCCTGGCAAAATCTGGGCGCATAGAACCTGACAAGAGCCCAGGAAGGCTAGAATGGAGCCCATGAACAGGAAGGTACAGAATACTGCGGAACAGGATGGACCTTAGAAAGACAGGTACTGAATCAGGGAGAGGATGGGGTCTGTCTCTGTTTAAAGACTTGAACTTAGGGTTCATCAAAGTAAAAGAGATCTTAATATCATGTGAGGAACAAGGTGCATGGAGTTATAGGATTTGGGTGTAAAATAAACCCAACACAACTTTGTTTTAAGAGCTGCATTCTCTGGTTCCTGTCTGACACCCTGCCCCCCCTTATTTGTATTTCTGTTTTGGTCAAGGCATCCTGGCCCACCAGGGAAGAACCTGATGACAGCTGGATCAGTGCCTCTGTTCTGCAGAGGGAGTGGATTGAGGAACTGTCTCTTGGGGCCCAACCCAAGTTGTTAAAGCCAGTTTTCATTATATTGCCGGGGCTAAAAGTGTTTTCTGGTTTAAAACAGAAGCTTAAAAAATAGTCTTTTATGCATGCAAGTGCATGTCTCAGAAGGGTAGAAAATATTGAAAAGAAATGTGAATCTTTTTTTTTTAACTTTGCAAAAGGTCATGCATCTGAATTAGCATAATATGCTGTTAGCCCTTTCAGCTTCCTCTATTTGCATATATTCTTGTGAAAACCTATTACAAAAAAGTTAATTTAAATAATTTAAAGAATAATAATTTTACATGTTTTACCTTTTTGAATAAGGCCATAACATAAACATGCCTAACAATATATTGCTAATGGTCTGTCATATTTAAAGTAATTTAGAAACCCTTATCTAAAAAAGAAAAATGAATGAGCTGACTTCATTAGCATCAATGAAAGTGATAGGCAGATGGCAGCGTCTATTTGAGTTTTATTCTCTTGGGGCCTGTGCAACTTTCTCGAAGGGCCACATACCCAGTCTGATAGATATGGCAGACATCAATAGGAATCTTACCTTGGGGCTATAATTTGGACTTTAAAGAATTATGCCCTGGTTCAGCAAGGCATGGGACTATTCTTGTACTTAAAGCTAAGCGGATGCTTTGTTGAGTTGAGGCCTGACCCTGAATCTTGCTCTCACTGTAAATGGTAAAACTTTCACTGAGATCAGTGGTTCAGGATCAGCCCTGATATGTGTGGTCTTCCAGTGTGTGAAGTCCTAAGAGGGTGAAGAACCCACCTGTACATGGGTGGAAAATGTTCAAGAAACAAGGAAAAAACAACATTCATACTGCATCTGGAGGTGGTGGAGATGCGCAGAGGTGGATGAGGCTCTTGGGTAAATTAGTTCTCCCTCACCCTCTAAATGGTGCTACTTCCTATTTTCCTTCTATTCCATCACCATCCCCACCTGTGGGGGTTGCAGATGTAATCTGTTATTGGGTCTAGAATGGGGAGAAACCCAGAATATTTTGTTTGCAGTTCACAAAACCAAACCCAGCCATTGAACGTGGGCTAATCTTCCACCCTGATTGCTGGTGAGGTGTGGTTGAGGGAGAGCGCTCTTATATCTTACTGGTGGTGTACTCCCACTTTATCACTGCTTCTGTTAATGTCTCCTTGCTCACTCCTCCAATTATTATTGTAGGGAAAATCTTCCCCCCCGCTGGATCCTCTTCTCGCTGAATGAATTTAATTTTGGAGCTGTTGGTCAGGTACACGACACTGGTACAAATGGCTTCTTTACATTTTCTTCCCTAGCTGACTATCAACTGCAGTTGGACCTTCACCCCTCTAGCCCATTCCTGCTTTGTGTCAGCAGTTCTGTTAAAACCAGATAATGATACTGTTCGTGGACTGTGGGCCTTGTGTGTAGGAGGCATCCCTTTCCACTGAGTATTCAACCATTCTATGGGAACAGGGTTTCATCACGTTTATTTGGTCATTTAATACAATGGGTTTGATTCTCCATTACCTTCCACCTTGTGGAGTCATACCTGTGCCAGTTTCAAAATGTATGTAAAACACCCATCAAAATGGTAGCATTTTGCATGCAAGTTCAAATGTAAGGGACTGTACAAGTTGTATGGGAGTAGAGAACTGGGCTTAAAATGTAGAACTTGTATAATTTAACTATCACAATTCAATTTTCTATTATCTCCTGTATTGTCTCCATGCAGTGGTATTTCGCACTCTTTTCAATCGTACGGTAGAAAATCACTGCCTCTTGAACTCACAAAAATGTTGCAAAGCTATCTTATGCCAGCTTCCTGAATTTCAAACTAAACAAGCAGCGGCTGCAGCACTGCAATTTACCTTTCCCAAGGATATAATTTTTCCCTGCACTTGGCAAAATCAGGAATAGTACTTAATTTTCTTATGCAAGTCAAAGGAGTGTCGTCAGGATTGATCACTTATGTTCATAAAGTGCTTTGAGAAGGTAAAATGCTAGATCAACGATATGCTTCTTGAATGTATGATCAGAAGGCAAACAGTCAGCTTTGCATTCTTTGAGTCACTTTAGTATTTGCAAGTATTTGGAGAGTTACTGAGTATTTGTTTATGTAAATCACCCAAGGTAAATGTTCCTGAATCCCCAGAGTTCTACAAATAGAGTAGGAGTGAATAGTCATCTGGAAACTAATAATTGTAAAATTAACCCAGTGCAGAGAACCAGCACAAGGCCCAAGCACAACGTGCCACTGGAGTCCCACTTAATCCCGATTTTGAGGGTTTAATTGGGATTTAATTGCACGTGGGCCTTGTATTGCCCCTTTCATAAAGCTTATAGTTCATTTTATTACTGTATTGAAGAATAAAAGAAGGAAGGCCAAAAATAGTCCTACTTTCACTTCATGCTCCAAATTGTTCCTGTGGAGCCTTAGAATCACAGAATATCAGAGTTGGAAGGGACCTCAGGGGGTATGTACTCCAACCCCCTGCTCAAAGTAGGACCAATCCCCAATTTTTGCCCCAGATCCCTAAATGGCCCCCTCAAGGATTGAACTCACAACCTTGGATTTAGCAGGCCAGTGCTCAAGCCACTGAGCTCTCCCTCCCCCTTTTATTACATATATTAATTTTATTCCATTATGAAAACGGCAACACTCTTCCAAGATTTCACTTTTGTAGCTCATATCACTTTGAGTAAGCCTGTTATGGGACAAGGCTCCTAAATGTTTCATCATGGAGTACCAGATGTGAAACAGCATGAAGGTATTTAAGAAGCCAACTTAAATAAAGAGTTCCTCCCACAAGCATTTGGATCTTGAGCAGTTCAGGAAAATAATGAACGACTATAACAAAGCTTAAACTTGTTCTTCATAATAATTTTAAAAACGACACTAGCAGCCTATTTAAGTTTAGAAACAGCAAAAAATATCCACCTCCCTTTCCATTTCTCATAAGGAGTCTTGAAGTTTAAATCTCCTCAGTGTGATGGATGTGCTTGCTTTGATCTGCATAGCTCTTGGAAGTCCAGAACCATGGGAGAAAGATAAAGTCTCAGGTCTGGTTCGGCATCGAGTCTGCTTTTGTATTTGATTTTAGATGTGCAAACAAGGAAAATGCTTTCTCGCATAAGTATGTTGTTGAAAACAGTAACAAAACTATAGTAGCTTTTTCTGCCAGCAGGGGGTATTAGTTTCTTAAACTTAGCCAAAAGTTGATCAGTGACAGACTTCTGAAACTCCTTTTCAGTTCGTAATCACAGGAGATCTCAATCAATTTCTCTTTTTCCTCAGAGCTCAATATCTACATTGAGAAAGTGGTATCATCAAAGGGGTTGCAAATCCAGTCATTATCGCCTGACATAGCTGGAAAGTATTGCCTGAACGTTGTGCAAAGTCCTTTTATGTGTGCAGTTATATTGGCTTTAGTGCACTGATCCAACCAAAGTTTATGTCCTGCCAGGAAGTATGAAGAGTACTGAAATACTCAGTTTGATAGTTTTCCAAACACCTTTCCCAGAATTGCAACTTCTTTATCATGGATTCAACTCAGTCTTGCACATTGAAAACTTATATTGAGGCCTTAAAGAGCTAAATTTAGGTCATTAATCCTCGAGAAAATGTCTACTAAATAAGCTCGGCTCTGGAGCCAGACATGACTTTCCATACAGCTGGTGAGATGGAAAGGGAGGCTGTTGAAAAAAACAAGGATTTCAGTTCTAAGCTCAAACAAGCGCATAAAGATTTTGCCCTGTGAGAGCCATCTAACTTTGGTATGGGACAACAGACAATTGTGTATACTACCCATTTCTTCACAAAGTACGTGAAATATTCTGGAATTTCTTGGATTTTATGAAATTCACCATTTTCACTGCATTGTCCAGCACTTCCTTCAGTCCCTCAGGCATGCATTTTGCTGCATGGGCTTGTCTATGGATACTGCAATGAGTCCAAGAGGTGTTTGATGCAACCTTTTTTCTTCGAGCTACAAATCTGGTATACTTCCCCATCATTGATGTGGCCCCATCAGTGCAAATTCCTAGGCAATGAGACCAATCAATTTCCTTTTCTTGAAAATATGCATGAGTCAGATTGAAGATGTCTTTTCCAGTTGTACGTTTTTTCCATGGTTGGCAAAACAAGAAGTCTTCTTCAAATATGTAACGTACAAACACTAGCAAAATAGATAGATTAGCAACATCAGTTGATTCATCCAACTGTATAGCATAATATGGACTATTTTGCACTCTATGTACAATTGTGGTCTCTACATTACTTGACATCCCATTAATTCTTTGCGACAACACTAGCTGATGTTGAATGTTGGTTTTCTTGTGTCTTTACATTTTCCGTTTTTGGCCACTTGTCCATATTGGGTTTACAACAGCTGAAATAAAAATAACACACTGAGAATGCTAACAAATGAACAAACTAGTAAATGAGAAGATTCACTCATGTCTCATTGGAGCAAAACGGCATGCTGTAGGGAATGACTGAGTATGGACTAACTGAGGGTCGTTACTGCCACATTGGCTACAATGACCTTGGTTCTGGCTGATTTGGTGAGCAAACACTTTTTCTTCCACCATCAGGGGGGTGCAGGGCCAGGGACAAATTAGCTTGGATGGCCTCCCATGTACAACGCGGCTCCCGCTCCCACTCTGCCTCTCATGCTGCCCAATTTCCCCTGTCTGCCAGTGACAAGGTCCTAGCTGCCCACCACGCATGGCTCCGGCTGTCCGCCCCGCGTCTGGGGTCCCTGGGGATGTCTGTGTCTACCATCACAGAATTTTTTCTGAGAACCCCCTGATACATTTTTGCAACCCTCCAAGGGTTCACGAACTCCAGTTTGGGAACCCTTGCTCTAGGTGATGTGCTGTATCTGAATACAATAAACATGGAGCTAGGTGAAAGCATACAACATTTATAGTGTTAGCCAATAGTAATAGTATCAACAAGATTAACATAATATATAATACCTCAGATGAGAACAATTTAAGAAATATTTTAAAAACTTCCCCAAGTGCTTTTACTTATATTAATCAAAGGGAGAGGTGAAGTGTTAAAATTCCAGGACTAGGCACAAACATACCAGGAAAACAGATGCTTTTACATTTTACTAATTTCTGAAATACTATGTCTGGAATGTTCAAAAAACCCCACTCTTGTCTTGGGTATATGCATCTGTTTTACTGTAATGTGTAGGGTCTGTATAGCTGTCAAAATGTAAAAATATATGCTATGCTGAAACTTACGACATATGCTCTACATACCCAGTGAAGGTGGTTATTGGTGCCTTGTTGTCTGTGGAAAAATATGTCAAAAGACAGATAAGGAAGATGTATTAGGTAAAATTGTAAAACTCCTCCGAGTTAGGCATTAATACAAAAAGTAGGCACAGAATTGTTGAGACAATTTGACTGATGCAACTGATTTCTTCCAGAGGTATTGGTTTTATATGATATATATATATATATATATATATGTATATATATATATATATATAATGGAATAAAAGTCGGAAGGTTATGCTCTTTTGGCTTGTTATGCTTGAACTCTGAAGAGAACCTGTACAACACTGAAATCGCACTGGGGACCTCAATATAGGATGAAGTCACAAATAAATCTGAGCTGGCTCACTGCACAGGGATGAATCTCACCCAACCTGAGTAGTCTTACTGTTTTGGGGAAATCTTTACAGGGGTGAGGTATAGAGGAAAAGGAATTCTTCTCCCCTGGGCTACAGAACCACTCAAAAGCTTCCACTACAGCCTCACACTATCTTATAACTAATTTTTTCACATGTATAGCAAATTAGAGCAACACTCATTTTCTTTGTACACGTGCTTCTCCATCTGAAGAGCTTATGACTTGTGCATATTCTTCTAAGGGCACAATATGGTCCAGTACTTTGTGATATATCTTATAGGAATACGTGACAAACACAATGAGGGAAAACTGAAAAATTACCAGGAAAGGAAGCTTGCCTTTAGCTAGATATGACAACTTACCAGTTATGAGCTGCATGAAACCTCATTATGGACTGAGTTAAACCTCATTGAGTTGATGGGTGTGAATGTACCCTTCAATTAATATAACTGTAAGGATAAGTCAAGCCCCCAACTAAGACAAAAATTGTGAACCTGTCCAGGAGTTTTGGACTGTATGGGTGAAGGATTTTTGCTGAGGTACTGGTTTTGGGAAAGTGGGAATATGTGTGTGTGGGCGGGGGGTGGGCAGAACATGGAACCAGAGAGACACTGAAGAAATTCAAACAGAAGCCTATAAGCACAGTGTCACCAGGGGAGAAGCCTAGAGCAAGGTTCTGGGTTGGGGAGGGGAGGGTGTTCATTCAGATCTTAGAGGAAATGGGCAAGGAGTCACAGTGACTCCTCTAAGTTAAGAAAATGCTGCTAGTGTAGTCTACAAACAATCTCTTCTGTTTTTATGGTGCGTAGCACAATGGGGGTCCTGATCCATGACAGGGGCTTCAAGGTGCTACTGCCATAATAATAAATACAGATGAATCAGCAGCGGTGTTATTTCAGCTGCACCAAAGCACCATCATAAGTTAGTTTACTCTTTGGGGATTCTGGCTTTTATTATAAATACAGACAGTTACGTTGCTTTAGAAACACAGACAGACATAGTTACAGCCCTGAAGAACTTCTAAAGACAAGACTCAACAACCAAATGTAATTAACAATGTGAGGAATGAAGGAAGGGTGAAATTAACATGGTAAAAAGAACAGGAGGACTTGTGGCACTTTAGAGACTAACAAATTTATTTGAGCATAAGCTTTCGTGTGCTACAGCCCACTTCATTGGATGCATGCAGTGGAAAATACAGTGGGGAGATTTTATGTACACAGAGAACATGTAACAGTGGGTGTTACCATGCACACTATAACGAGAGTGATCAGTTAACTTGAGCTGTTACCAGCAGGAGAGAAAAAAAAACTTTTGTAGTAATAATCAAGATGGGCCATTTCCAGCAGTTGACAAGAATGTGTGAGGAACAGTAGGGGGAAAAAATAAACATGGGGAAATAGTTTTACTTTGCGTAATGACACATCAACTCAGTCTTTATTCAAGCCTAATTTAATGGTGTCCAGTTTGCAAATTCCAATTCAGCAGTGTCTCATTGGAGTCTGGTTTTGAAGTTTTTTTGTTGTAATATTGCGATTTAGGTAGTGTACTATTCTGTTCCTTGACCGGTCAACTTCATTTAAAGTATTTTACAAGTGATTCCATATTTCCAAATCACTAAAATTTTAATCCATCATGCTCCTTAAATACTTCCCCTCCCTTCCAGCTCTGGAATATAATGACCATGGTGATTGGGAGGTGGTTCTTGGGAGGGGGAAGCACAGATTTAGGAGTGCTTGGTGTTCCATGTCCTGCAGTGTTTGAGGGAGTATGACCTAGAATAGCTATTGCCAAATTCTGTCATGTGGCTTAAAATTTAGGACAAAAGATCTGATTTGAGATCCTGAGATATTTCCTTATGTTTTCCTCCTGATTTGTGTGTACTCACTCCATGCACTATGGATGGTGTGTGTGATCTGAATTTATAGACAATGTTCCGGGTATGTACATTCAAGAATGAAAAAACTTACAATTCTACTTGACTCCTGTTTTAGCCAAAAAAAGTCACTGATCTCACAGAACATCTTACAAAATAAGGGTCAAATTCTTGGTGAAATAGTCTTGAGGGTGCAGTTTGGTCCAAAAACTGATTCCAGGAAAATCACAGCAGTTCTCAACTGATATTTGAAGCAAAGGTTCTCAAGCATTAATTTTGGAAACACTTTTAAGAAAATAAACAACATGGCTTTCCCGCTGCACTGCTCTCCTTATTTTTACAATGGAAACAATGTAATCCATGACTAAAGATAAGCAAATACTTCAGATTACAATCAAAGTAATTTAGGATTGTATTATTTTGAAAGAGAGGCTTAAACTGAATTTTTTTCAGTGAAAAACAATGGTGACTGAGAGGGTTATTTATTTGTCACTGATGTTTCAACATTGGTTTTGGTGAATCAGGGTCATATTTGTATTTATGCTTAACATGTTCACTCCTGGCCCTTTTTTCCTTGGGCTAAAATATAGTTACTAAAAGGTGTGTATGCATTTGTGATCTACTGTAACCCATGTTACCCCCTGTCACCATAGTTATGTGATTATGATTTGTTTTGTACAAAGTATGCCTTGTGAGGTATCATTTGAAAAGGCTTGATTTGCTGAAACTGATTAGCCTGTTGCAATGTATGTATTATTGTAAATGAAGTTATGAGACTTTGCTATGTTTGTTACTGGAACATGTTTTGAGTCTGGGAAACACTTGGACTAGCTCTTCAGTGGTAACATAGGGGTGACCAATACTGAGCCAGGTGTCAAGCGATCATCACCGATCATTCACCAGCAGGGAAGCTGTAAACAGGAAATTTATAATTCATAATGAAGGATGGTCAGCAGCTCATATACACTCTGGGGACTGCCTAACCGTGTGACACAGCATGGACTTTTCCAGCACCCGGAGAAGAGTATAAATGAGGGACAGTGACATCATCACCTTGCCTGCCTCTTTCCCCCCATCTTTACATAAGGAAGCAAGATTGTCTGGAAAACAAAGGGATCTCCTTTGAACCTTTGGGAGTGGCTGGACCAACTGGAACGTGTTCCAGGTAGCATGAACTGCTATGAAGTTATGGGTGAGAGAAATTCTCTTGCCTGTAGAATTATTAGCCTGGTAAAGTTTAGGATTTAGATTGCAGTTTTGCTATTTTATTTCCTTTTGTAACCATTTCTAATCTTCTATGCCAAAACCACTTAATCTCTTAAAATGGATCTTTCTGTAGTTAATAAATCTGTTTTTATATTTAACTTAAACCAGTGCATTTTTTTGGCTAGAGCGTTTGGGGAATCGGCTCAGTTTACAAAGGCTGGTGCATATCCATTTCCCTTTGATGGAATGGCAAATTAGTTAATGAGCTTGTATGGTTCAGTGAGTATCTTAACAGTTCAATACTGTGTATTTTGGGGGTTCAAGGCAGGGCTTGGGGACTTTGCAGGTGTCTCCCTCTATACAGTTCATGAGGGGCTGTGAGAGCCTTAATGTAACTTTGTTGAGTGTTCCTCTGCATGCTGATGGCTGACTGAGAGCAAAGCCTGGAGGGGCTGTTTGTCATTAGCATAGCAGTGTATGAAATAGCTTTGACTGCAGGATTAAAGGGGGCACAGTAGTTCCACAGTCCAGATTGTACCCCAGGGAATGTCACAGCATTGCAAACACAAAATTATCTGCATAGCTGATGTCAGAGTATAGTTCATTTGATTTAAGTGGGGCTACATCAGCTTACACCTGTCATAAATATAAAGGGAAGGGTAAACCCCTTTGAAATCCCTCCTGGCCAGGGGAAAGCTCCTCTCACCTGTAAAGGGTTAAGAAGCTAAAGGTAACCTCGCTGGCACCTGACCAAAATGACCAATGAGGAGACAAGATACTTTCAAAAGCTGGGAGGAGGGAGAGAAACAAAGGGTCTGTGTGTCTGTCTATATTCTGTCTTGGTCGGGGATAGACCAGGAATGGAGTCTTAGAACTTTTAGTAAGTAATCTAGCTAGGTACGTGTTAGATTATGATTTCTTTAAATGGCTGAGAAAAGAACTGTGCTGAATAGAATAACTATTTCTGTCTGTGTATCTTTTTTGTAACTTAAGGTTTTGCCTAAGGGGTTCTCTATGTTTTGAATCTAATTACCCTGTAAGGTATCTACCATCCTGATTTTACAGGGGGGATTTCTTTATTTCTATTTACTTCTATTTTTATTAAAAGTCTTCTTGTAAGAAAACTAAATGCTTTTTCATTGTTCTCAGATCCAAGGGTCTGGGTCTGTGGTCACCTAGGCAAATTGGTGAGGCTTTTTACCAAACCTTGTCCAGGAAGTGGGGTGCAAGGTTTTCGGAAGTATTTTGGAGGGAAAGATGTTTCCAAACAGCTCTTCCTCAGTAACCAGTATTAGTTTGGTGGTGGTAGCGTCCAATCCAAGGACAAAGGGTGGAATATTTTGTACCTTGGGGAAGTTTTGACCTAAGCTGGTAAAGATAAGCTTAGGAAGTTTTTCATGCAGGTCCCCACATCTGTACCCTAGAGTTCAGAGTGGGGGAGGAACCTTGACAGGGGCACAGTAGTTCCACAGTCCAGATTGTACCCCAGGGAATGTCACAGCATTGCAAACACAAAATTATCTGCATAGCTGTTGTCAGAGTATAGTTCATTTGATTTAAGTGGGGCTACATCAGCTTACACCAACTGAAGATATATCTGAGTTTCTATGGCATTTGATGTTTTTTCTAGATTTCTCGGTGGTGGTTACCAAATGTCACCTATCCTGCAAGTAATAGCCAGGCTTTTCAAACTTGGGTGCCTGAAGTCAGGCATGTAAACCCGCAATTAGGCACCTAAGTTAGCAGCCTGAATTTAGTGGCATGAGCATCTCCAGCTCCTATGGAAACCAGTAGGTTATTCAGATGCCGAAGTGTCATTACATAAACTTGAAAATATTGGCTAATAGGCTTGTCTTATTTATGATTTATTAACCTGCCCATGTTGAAAGTACATGAGTAATAGCGCACAATGAAGTGTTCATATGATAGCAAACTATCCTGTGCGCCATAAGTGAAATTTACCACAGTGCAAAAGGCCCCCCCACAATGTCTACATGACTTAAATAGGTTGTATGTATCTAGAGCCTTGTGTGAACATTCTGCGCTGTAGCAAACTTACCTAGTATAATCTTTTTCCTACTTCTTACACAGACATGCAAGGTAAATCTGTCATTCTGTGTTATGATGTCCTAGCTGTTGTAACTACAGTATGTTGCTGAAGAACTTTGGGTGGGAGCAAGTGCAACAAACTCTCTAATGCTATATGAACCCTACAAGCTGTAATCAAAATGAGAGAAATTATTTCAAAGCTGAAACTGACACCTGTCTGTAAAGTCCTGGTAAACTGGAAATAACTAGAGTTCGTAGATGCATCAGTTCAACTAAAATCACGAGAACTGAATCCCATCTCAGATACTGGATAGCCACAATGAAAATATGCAACAATATTACTGAATGTCTCCGTGAAATATGTCACCATTCAGCTTTTCCCAAAGTTGTGGGGCCAGATCCTCAGCTGGTGTAAATTGGCATAGCTGTGGCCAATGATAGCATTGGACCATTGGGGCATTTAAGTTCCCTAAGAAGGAACTGTCTATGTCGTGTTCTGAGATAAGCACACCATCAATATTAATAAAATCAAACATCTTGATGGCTTACTGATTGTTGACTTTTAACAGAAGATGAAACAAGAACTACACCAATAATGCAACATCAAATTTGATATCTTAAATATGCAGAAGTCAGAAAACTGAAAGCTCTGGATCTCACAAGTCATAGTTTGGCCGTATTGTGCCTATGAATACATAAAGAAAACCAAACGTTGCAAGTGTGTATTTTAAAAAGTTTACTGCAGTGCTACTTGTTACTGGTTCTAGAAGTTATAAGTACAGAGAATATCATTAGAACTGGTAAAAAGAAAAGGAGGACTTGTGGCACCTTAGAGACTAACCAATTGGATGCATACCGATGAAGTGAGCTGTAGCTCACGAAAGCTTATGCTCTAATAAATTGGTTAGTCTCCAAGGTGCCACAGGTACTTCTTTTCTTTTTACGGATACAGACTAACATGGCTGCTACTCTGAAACCTGTCATTAGAACTGGTAACATCCATAAAACTAGATTGAACTTTATAAGCATGTATGCAGTGTGTACAAATGAGATGACAGTATCATTTGATTCATTATATTTTTTAAAACTTCAGCCTTTCAATAAGTACCTGGAAACCTGACAAGTAAGTAACTTCAGCCTTCTCCAGGGCTCACTCTGCAACTAGATACAATCTTTACATGAATTGTCCTATCTTGCTTCAATTCACCCAGAAAAAGTCTCCAACATTATGGAAGGAAAAGTCACAAACAGAAAACTATCGTAAGTTGATACTTTGACTTTAGGGACTTACTGAAATGTATGCTCCGTTACATAACCATATGAGAATTCTATGCCGTCATTTTAAAATGTGACTTTGTCTGGCATGGTGATATCGCAATCACAATGAGGGCTAAGTAGAAAACATATTTAATTTCCCATAGAAAAACACTTTTCATTTACATTGAATTTTTTCATTGACTATCTTGAGGATTAGTGTGAAAAAACTAAATGTGTTCAGGTTTTCAAAAACTGAAACACAAACAACTTTCAATTTCTGGGGTTTTTTATTTTTATTTTTTACCAGACCTAGGTAAAGTTTGTGGAGTACAGTGGGGTCAGGTGAAGGTACTTTTGACCTGGTCACCCAGCCTTGCAGAAAAATATTGCCAGCCACAAAAATTGAAGCAGTAACGGTAGGAATTCACCTCTTCACCACATTCATTTATCTCAGAATTTCAAAGGCTAATTGGAACATATAAATGTAGCAGTAAGCTAGGCTGTTTCTATGTTTTCCTGATAAGAGGAATTTTAAATTCAAAGCTACACTTTTTCAGCCTTAATATTACATAACTAGAATCAGTCATGAAATCCAAATCTAAGGATCCAAATAAAGATTAACTTTACTCTCCACATGGAGTGCAAATGTGTTACTTTCTCTACATGTTCTTCTAGTTGCACAGCTTAATGTTGCCATTTATAGCACACCACTGAGAACATGGCTCTTCTAGAAAAGCATAACAGGGGCCATAATTATTTTGCATTCACCTTCCAGTGAACACCACCAAATCTCCCTACCAGCCTCCAGGTCGGACAGGATTTCCTATGGCTAGCAAATGCTGCAATACTTCAGTGTTAGAAAGCAGTTATAGTTCCCTAAGGAACACTTAGAAATACCTCTGGTAACATTAATTTTCAGCCTAATAGCTTTTAAAAGCAACATTTTAGACTTAATCCACTCTCCATGATGCGGCCAATGATGACAGACAAGCAGTGAGTAGGTAGATTCCCCTCTGCCCACCTCTGAAAACAATCAAGTTCCTGCATTGTGTATTAGCTTCAGGGAATGGATTAGCCTTTTGTCAGCCCACTAGAAAGCACTTTGCAGTAATTCTCAGATCACAAAAGCATGAAATACCCATGTCAAATATAAATCCTACTTTAAGGACCTGACTTTCATCTCATACCACTCTGAATCAAGGGTAATTCTGTTAGTCAATGCAGTTACACATTGTTTTCACAGTAGTGTGTATGTCTACGCTGTAATAAAAAAACCCCATGACATCGAGTATCAGAGGCTGGGTTGGCTGACTTGGGGTTGCAGGGCTCAGGCTGGGGGGGCTATAAAATTATGGTGTAAATATTTGGGCTTGAACAGGAGCCCAGGCTCTGAGACCTCCCTGACTTGGTGTCTCAGACCCCAGGCTCCAGCCCAATTGTCTACACTGCAGTGCTACAGCCCTGCAGCCCAAACCCTGCAACCCCAAGTCAGCTGATCTGGGCCACCTGCAGAAATGCCACAATTCTTTGAATGCAGTGTAGATTTACCTAATATATAGCAAATCAGTAAAGTAGCATGAGAGCAGAAACTGGATGGAGAGGGAGGAGGAATGGGGTTCCCATGTGACAATTCTAAAGAATCAAAGAGTTACTTTTCTCTAACACTGACCAAGGAACTTTTTTCTAATAGGGAAACCAATATAATCCCTAAAGCTTTGTGATTTTTCTCTCTGATTTACTGTTTAGCTTTCTCCTGTTTCAGGAAGGAAAAGCCAGCTGGCAACCTGTATTATTCATTCAGCTGACTGTTTGGGCTGGAAATAATGTGCTTAAATTCCTACTGGATTACAAAAGTTTAAGATTCAGAGCCTGCAAATTGTGGCCAAAATTCTGAAGTGACAGAAGAGGGGGCCTCTTTCTATGAACTGTTGATTTGTAGTACCATTAAGAAGTAAAATTTCTACAAATCTAGAGAAACAATTGAGTGGGAAACTGAATTTCACTTCCACAAAAACTCTGGAGGTTTTGGAGAAATTTTTTTTTATCCCAATTGGGATGAAAAGTCAAAACCTTGATTTTTTTTTTTTTTTTTTTAAGAAGTGAAATTCCATAATGTTTTGGTGAAAACACCTAAGCAATCCTGTGGCAGGAACACTGTGGGGTTTCAGAAACAAAAAGAGGTGGGTGATCTGGCATGACATCAGGCAGGCTTATGTTGAAATCAATACAGTCCCATGGAATATTTTCATTTCGACAAATTGGCATCTTCTGATGGGAATGTTCTGCTGGAAAACTTCCAACCAGCTCTAAGAAATAGTCAGTGGCTTCCAAATATGTGAAGAAAAGGGATTTACCAAGTTTCCCTCTGGGCCTTATTGAGAAATGCTGTGAGTATGAGAGATTCTTACAGTTGTATCCTTTTGATCATTCAGCAAGACTTGCATCATCTCACCCTTGCATTTTAGGCCCTGCCCTATACTAGGTCACAACACTGGCAGACAGACTCCCTCTTGCTCTTCAGATGTTCCCTACTGGCTGCCTCTCAGATTTGCAACTTGCAGGAAGCTTCCTCATAAAATAATAACAAATGAGAAGAAATGATCTGTAGTCCATATCTTTCCATGGGTAGGTAGATTTGTATATCACATGCAATATTATCAGCCTTCATCATAACTGATTCTGAACAAATAGCAAGAAGTTGTCTGAATTTGAAAATATTCTGACCATATTTGTAACCTTTTCATTTAATTTGTTCGTTTTGTACAAACTTTGTAGTGATCTGGCTTTATTAGCATGAATTCTTGCAACAGCAATACTAAGATGTAAGACGAGGCTAACTAACTGTTTGATCTTTTTGTTAAGAAAAAATGTCTTAGTGGCTGATAACCTTTTGCTAAGTTTAAAAACCATCAGAGGTAGCAAAATATCCAAGCTATGTCAATAAAGACTGCAGTGGGAATTAAACGCCATGCCCTAGCTCAGAGTTATGTGGGGGTGTTTGCAGAAAAATGCACACATAATGACAAGTACCTTTTTTTTGTTTTTTGGCACACACTTACTGTTCTTTCATGCTGGCATAAACAACATCTAACCTAACTCTAACATAATCAATGGTAAGATTCTTCTGTGTTTTGCCAGAGAATATTATCCCCTGCCTCTGAAAATTTGTCACATGATTTCTTCATAGGAGGTTGAAGAATCAAGATGTTACCTCACTTACTTGAGTAAGTGGAAGTACAACTGAACCATGCTCACTTATACAACAATGCGCTTAACTGAAAGTTAAGGTGTGACACAACATAGCAGAACGCAATGAACTCAGAATTGAAACTGGCTGTCTTGCTTCTTGTCATAGACATGGAGGGGCCACAGAATGGTTGTCAGGCACAATCTCCTTCATTATAATCTCCATCCCCGGTGACAAAGGGAACTTGATCACTACTTTTCACTTTAGAAAAGTATATTCATTTGTAGATAAGGAAAGACACAGTGGAACTATGTTATTAACTGTATTGTGGTAGCATCTAGGAATGCCAGTCCCAGACCAAGACTGCATAGGGTTAACACAGACAGTCGCAGTCTCCCAAAATTTACAATCTAAGTATAAGACAAGAGACAACAGTTGGAGAGAGATGGGGGGAACACAAAGTATTGATGAGACAGAATACAGTTAGGCTGGAGATGGAGGATTCTGGGAGCCTGCAAAAGATGTCTGTACTCCATGTATGTGGGAATCCAGTTCTGTGTGCTACTGCAGAGGTGGTTTTGAGGGTGGGGCAGTGGGGGGAGAGGCATGCTAGTGGAACTATTATTCTGTGAATCTACTCTCCACTATACATCTTATATGCCCCTTGATATCAGGGACATACTTTAATTTAGTCCTAAAGTTACCTTTGTTCCATTCCCATTTGTCTTCTCACTTAGAGTTAGAAATGATTTACATAGGAGAGACTCATGATGCTGAGGCTTACAGAAAGAGTTGTTTGCACTTGTGGAATGAATCCTGCAGCATTTTAAGTGTCCTACAAGAATTACTTTGTCCTTCACGTTGGGTCTCCGTCAAACATCGTGCTCCATGTTTGGGCCTTGGCAGGCTGATATAGGAAGCTTCTCCAGCTCTGAAACAGAACTACTGTGCTATGTTCTGCAGGAAATTCACTCTGCCCTCTTGCTGTCGTGGAGATCCCTCAGTTCTCAAGCTGGGTATCTGTGGTTCTCTGTTCCTGCTTCTTCCTTCTCTCTTAAAAGAGCAGCAACCCCTTGGCAGTGCTGCTTCCAGAGTTACCTCGTTCCCTCCAGCAGCTCACCTCCCAGGTTCCACTAAACTACTTCCACGATTGTATTCCCATTGGTATGTCAAACCCTTCTTAAGACCCCATCTTATTGTAGGCTCCTATTTCACAGGCTAGTGAGTCCTGACTCTGTATCCTCTCACTCTGCCTTGTTCTCCTTTCTGTTTAGTGTCATCTTATACATCTCTCACTTTTCATTTGATACAGTTTAATTATGGTTTTAACTGAATATCTTTAAGCTACACTTTAATACGATGATCACACTTTTTTCTCTGTTATCATTATTTCCCTCAATAATTATAAACACTTTGGGTCACAATAAATTTTCAAGTCCTTCCATATACAGATTTTTCTCCTATTGTAGTTTCTTGTATCAAATGCAATTTCCTGATCCATGCTTTCTGTAAACATGTAATATGTGTTATGTTCCAAAAAATCTGAAGTAAGGAGCTCTGGAGTTTATTACAGGCCTGAAATTACAAGACAGAGAATCAGAAGTTTAGTGGAAGGTCATGGGGAAGGATATGGAACTTAATCCCCACTGGACATCCTCCATTAAGAAGCAGAGATCTTTGAGGGTCAGAGGGAACACAGATCTATAACGATATTCGGAGAGTGAAAGAATTGAAGACACCTATTTCTTATCCCCTGACTTGTGTTCAGTTCACGGATGGTTAATTGACCCTTCAGGCAGACTTTTTCCTTCACTAATTGTGGAAGAAATTTGTCTTCTGGAAATCCAAGGTGACTTTTCAAAAGTCCAGAACTTCTAGAATTTTTTTTAAAATACCCTTTCAACTCCAAAGCTTTGCTTGCCAGTGGAATAGTGTCATGGAACCAACATATTCCATGCTATAGTAATTTTTTTTTTAAACTGTGGTTGCACCTATATCCAAGCATTCTGTCTAAGTATCTAGTTTGCAGCTCTATCCCGATGACTACTTCATTCCATATTCTACTCCTGGGAAATTTTGTGACAAAAAATTTAAAAATTCTGTGCACAATATTTTAAAATTCTGCATATTTTATTTGTCACAATATAATCACACCAGTTTCAGTTATTTTGGTAATTTCTTTCAAAATACCTGTCAGCCAGTATGTCTGTAGCAATACAGACAACAAAGAAGATTTTTCCAGGAGTAGAGAGTTAATGAAACCCCTACAACAACCCAGTTCCTGTTTCTGTTATGCTTTTGTTGGGCACCTCAATCTGGGTATGTCACATGTGCCAGCTTGGCATATCTTGAGGAAAAACTCTGACCCTCTGGTCTTTTAGTCGGTTCCCAAATAGAGGACACTGCTGGGGAAAGGGAGAGGGAGCTAGAGGGGTTACAGTTGAGGAGTGGTGGTGGGGTATTTGGGAGGTGCTGGAGGGGGTTGCATGTGCCCTCCCCCGGCCCAGACACCCATAATCCCTCCCCCTAGAGCCCAGGGATCCAGAAGGAGAAACAGCCTGATGCTGGGTCTGGGGCTTGTATGGAGTTTTCTGCACGCTGCCTCTTTCCTTCAGGGCATGCTGGTAACTGCAGCTGCTGGAAACCCTCCAGCTCCTCCTCTCCCTGGCAGTGTCCTCTATTTGCAAGTTGAGGAGCCAAGCTCTTCAGGGTCCATCAGCCCCTCGTGACAGCCAGCAGCTCTGCAGCACCAATTCTGCAGGAAAAAATGAATTTCTGTCCAGAACATTAATTCTGTGCAAATTCTGCATTGTGCACCGTGCAGAATTCCCCCAGGAGTAATATTTGCTCTTGATGGACAGAAGGTTTGACTCCAATTAATCACAAGGCCGTGTCCATACATACTTCAATCACAGTCCCATTGTACACATAAGTAAATTACTACAGAATTTACTGGTATGCATCCATATTGTGGAATCCTTGAAACCAAGCAAAGAATATCCATCCCAGATGTGGTTTCAACAGTAAATTCAAGTCCTCTCATATTAGGGAAGTTTTAAAACCAGAAATAGATTCCAATATGTATCTAAATTGTTTTCATTGCACCACTGGATCTTGCCCTGCCAAAAGCTACAGTTTCTGTGGTGAGAATTTTCACAGCATTACTCAGAACCTAATAATAATAATGTGCCTCAGTGAACAAGTTATATTTGTGCCTGTCACCTCTGTACATGCACAACATCACAACAAATCATGTAATACAAAATCATGATACTACAATGAATGTTAGGAAGCTGTAGAATCTATTACTCTGTTAGGAATCTATCTTTCCTGATATATTTCGGAAGGAAACTGATCATAGAATCATAGGGGTTACAGTGGACGAGAAGCTGGATATAGGTCAACAGTGTGCCCTTGTTGCCAAGAAGGCCAATGGGATTTTGGGCTGTATAAGTAGGGGCATTGCCAGCAAATCGAGGGATGTGATCGTCCCCCTCTATTGGACATTGGTGAGGCCTCATCTGGAGTACTGTGTCCAGTTTTGGACCCCACACTACAAGAAGGATTTGGAAAAATTGGACAGAGTCCAGCGGAGGACAACAAAAATGATTAGGGGACTGGAACCCATGACTTATGAGGAGAGGCTGAGGGAACTGGGATTGTTTAGTCTGCGGAAGAGAAGAATGAGGGGGGATTTGATAGCTGCTTTCAACTACCTGAAAGGGGGTTCCAAAGAGGATGGATCTAGACTGTTCTCAGTGGTAGCTGATGACAGAACAAGGAGTAATGGTCTCAAGTTGCAGTGGGGGAGGTTTAGGTTGGATATTAGGAAAAACTTTTTCACTAGGAGGGTGGTGAAACACTGGAATGCGTTACCTAGGGAGGTGGTGGAATCTCCTTCCTTAGATATTTTTAAGGCCAGGTTTGACAAAGCCCTGGCTGGGATGATTTAGTTGAGGATTGGTCCTGCTTTGAGCAGGGGGTTGGACTAGAGGACCTCCTGAGGCCCCTTCCATCCCTGATTTCTATAATTCAATGATTCTATGGGGGGTGGGAACCCAAAGAGACAAAGGATTCCCACCTTGGGCCAAAGCTATAAAAGGGAGTGGAGCAGAACAAGGGGGGGCTGCCAGTCATGAGAAATCCTGTAGTTACCACCTGAGCTGGAACTAACAAGAACTATACCGGGGAAAGGATTGGGTCCAGACTAGGAAGGAGTCTAGTCTGTGAAAGAAGTTTATTGGAATATCTCTGAGGGTGAGATTTACTTGTATTCAGTTTCTTAAATGTATTAGGCTTAGACTTGCATGTTTTGTTTTGTTTTATTTTGCTTGGTAACTGTCAAGGTTCCTCCCCCACTCTGAACTCTAGGGTACAGATGTGGGGACCTGCATGAAAAACTTCCTAAGCTTATCTTTACCAGCTTAGGTCAAAACTTCCCCAAGGTACAAAATATTCCACCCTTTGTCCTTGGACTGGCCGCTACCACCACCAAACTAATACTGGTTACTGGGGAAGAGCTGTTTGGACGTGTCTTTCCCTCCAAAATACTTCCCAAAACCTTGCACCCCACTTCCTGGACAAGGTTTGGTAAAAAGCCTCACCAATTTGCCTAGGTGACTACAGACCCAGACCCTTGGATCTTAAGAACAATGAACAATCCTCCCAACACTTGCACCCCCCTTTCCTGGGAAATGTTGGATAAAAAGCCTCACCAATTTGCATAGGTGACCACAGACCCAAACCCTTGGATTTGAGAACAATGAAAAAGCATTCCGTTTTCTTACAAGAAGACTTTTAATAAAAATAGAAGTAAATAGAAATAAAGAAATCCCCCCTGTAAAATCAGGATGGTAGATACCTTACAGGGTAATTAGATTCAAAACATAGAGAACCCCTTAGGCAAAACCTTAAGTTACAAAAAAGATACACAGACAGAAATAGTTATTCTATTCAGCACAGTTCTTTTCTCAGCCATTTAAAGAAATCATAATCTAACACGTACCTAGCTAGATTACTTACTAAAAGTTCTAAGACTCCATTCCTGGTCTATCCCCGGCCAAGACAGAATATAGACAGACACACAGACCCTTTGTTTCTCTCCCTCCTCCCAGCTTTTGAAAGTATCTTGTCTCCTCATTGGTCATTTTGGTCAGGTGCCAGCGAGGTTACCTTTAGCTTCTTAACCCTTTACAGGTGAGAGGAGCTTTCCCCTGGCCAGGAGGGATTTCAAAGGGGTTTACCCTTCCCTTTATATTTATGACAGTAACCTACTTTGTTCTGTCTGTTATTACTTGAAACCACTTAAATCCTATTTTTTATACTTAATAAAATCACTTTTGTTTATTAATTAACCCAGAGTAAGTGATTAATACCTGGGGGAGCAAACAGCTGTGCATATCTCTCTGAGTGTTATAGAGGGCAGACAATTTATGAGTTTACCCTGTATAAGCTTTATACAGTGTAAAACAGATTTATTTGGGGTTTGAATCCTATTGGGAGCTGTGTGTCTGGGTGCTGGAGAAAGGTGACTTGCAGGTTTTGGTTTAAGTCTGCAGCTTTGGAGGCGTGGACCAGACCTGGGTCTGTGTTGCAGTGGAGTAGCATGTCTGGCTCAACAAGGCAGGATTCTGGAGTCCCAAGCTGGCAGGAAAAATGGGCTCAGAGGTAATTCCAGCACATCAGGTGACAGCCTCAAGGGGGTCTCTGTGCCCGAACCCGTCACACTCGTTAACTCCTGCTGTGCATTGAAGCTAAAGAGAAGTATGATGGGTAATGTTTTCAAAAGTGACCTAGGACCATATTTTAAAGGTATTTAGGTGCCTAAAGACTCAGAGGTGTCTATGCACTTTTGAAAATCTCTGTAGATACCTAAAGACCCCCAAAATCTTGCCTTTAACCCTTAAGAGTTTGTGTTAATTTTGATGGGCTCAGAGTCAAAGGTGTTAACATGACTCTGAAACTGTCCAGTATTATACAAGGTTTGGGATTTGGCAGGCAGAGATTTCAGCCTACTTAGCACTATGGCAAACATTCCTTTAAAAAAAAGGTTAAATATATATTTTAATGCAGTTACAGAGAGAAGGAAAAACAGTTAAAGCATTTGAAATGTGCAATAATGAGTACGCCTCTCATGTTAATGTCCCTTGTTTCCTTTGCTAGCTAGAGAGAATTTTTAGAAGGTAAACACCCTTGGTTTGACCATCTATTAGACGGTATTAAAGATGGTAATAACTGTCCTTTTTTTGAGACAGAGGCTGGAGTTGTTGTCAAAGTATGATTACATTTCCTCCACGACTAACAAATACCAGGAGACAGAAAAGAACAGGATAGACAGAAAATGCAGCTTCTGTCTCTGGTGTTGACTTTCACCTGCAGTCTCACTGCTGGAGAAGCACAAGGATGGCACACTGTCTTATTAGCCACTCTGTGACCTGGCAACTTGTACCAGCATTCAGCTATTTCAATCATTGCTTTTAGCTGCCTCCTTTTGATCACAGACTTATAGCAGTAGTGCAAAAAATACGAAGTCATGGCCAACTAAGTCAGGTTTGTATTAACAGAAGGCACAGGAATAAGAGAAGGAGGAAGAATAGGAAAAAGAAGAAATAAGGTGAGGAAGAAAAAGGATGCATAAGTGCGTGTGAGGGGGAAAGTCTCACATATTTGGGATTTAGTGAGAGCCAGTGGAGGTTGCAACGTAATCTGGGTCTCTCTCTCTGGCCTCGTCTGGTCTGGACACTTCTTGGGATTCAAATAACAAAGGTGACAATCCAATGTTATTACAGTTGATCCTGGGGTCCAAGGAGACCGTGGGGATGGCAGTCATGGTGGTAAAGCTTGCTGCAGTGGTGGTTGGCAGACAGTGTCTTGGCTAATTCCCCACACAAAATCTTTTCTCTTTTTAAGGACACCAAAAAGGAGTGATGGGTGGAATAGCCCACCCCACTCATTTGTCCATCAATGAGGCTAAATTTTTGATAAACCAGTACCTGATAAACCAGTTGATTTCTGGTCCCACGCTCTTCTTTTTTACCAGGCACAATCTTAACACTGCCCATGAGTTATACCAGTAGGCCTTTCTGTTTGTGCTAATTCAGTCTTTTTATCTCCCGTTTGCACCTTTTCCCATCAACATTTGTTATAGGTTGTGACATTTTATGAACTGTCACTGCTTTTCACAGTTGAGCTCACAATTAGGGTAAATTTGTAGGCCCAGTTATCACCATACCTTTCTCACTGAAAGAGAGCGGGAAGAGGAAATACAAATCCTTAAGGGATCATTACCCAGTTCATAATCCAGTTTTTAATCAGCCATGAGCCAGAGGCTCACTCCTGCCAAGACTTAAGTATGTAAGTTACTATATTCACCTATGTAGTCCTTGAGCAATGATACGTACTTAAGACTTTGCAGGATTTCAGCTTAGATTTTTAAAGGTATTTAGGCATTGCTCTACTTTGCAGAGCAAAAGGCACTTTTGAAAATGAGACTTAGGCTTTGCAACACTTAGCCTAAACCTTTAAAAAATCTGGGCTGTCGGGATTTGGCCCTTGAAGTTTCAATGTGCACGTATGGTAGCTTTTTTATTGTTGCAGATTAAGGTTTCTTTTGTGAGCTAGAGTTTTCTTATGAAAATATCTAGGTTACTGAGAGAAACTATTCATCAGGGACCTGAACTGAAAGAACCTCAGAAAGTTTAAAAGTATATGTATAATGTGTACATAAAATGTCTTTTACAGTTTTAAAAGGAGGAATATAGCAAATTAAGCTAGATCAGGTTACACTAGAGCCTTTCATTTAGTTTGTAAGCATGTGCACAGGGATGCATTGGTCATTGTCTATCAACTTTAAAAACTGATCTGATTAACATACAAATGATACTCCATTTACTGTCAAATCCCAGGGAATAACCTACCTGTACCTCTATAAAATTGATACAATAAATCTATTCCCCTTCTATTTGGCTTCAGTTCTGCAGAATCATTCTCCCCTTTTCACCAAAGTGAAATATGAAAGATTTAAAATAGATGTTGGGATATTATATCATTCTGTTGAACTTGTTCACTTCAGTTTTCAAAGGGGAAATATTGAGACATCAGTATCCATCTCAGAGCCTTGAATTGCTAACTAGTTGTGAAGACAATGCTCTTTATGTAATAAACAGAGAGAAATGCAGACATAGTCAGATATTAAACTATTCATAAAGCAGTTTGGTTGAAGCAAAACAAAGTAATGAGACTGCCTGTGGACTGCCAGTAAGGCATGGAATAAAAAGTTTAAAAAAACAAACACAAAAACCAACAAAAACAAAAAACAATGTCCATTTCAAATGCCTCACGTATGTCAGACCAGTAAGGAAAGCTTATAATGCAGAAATATGGCTCAGAGGAAGAGAAGTGAGTGGGGTGGGCTGTTCAAAAGCACCCTGGAGGTCCAATGAAGACACGTTACCTGCTAAATACATGTGCGAACCACTACTTGGCTTTCAGTGAATCTGCTATAGAAGTTCAAGTATTTGTTCTACAGTGAATACTTTTATTTTTCTATCATCACTCACTACTTCAGAGGAAACTTCTTTAATAGGTTAAGAGTATCAATTTTGTGAGCTACAAGATGTCAAGTACTTGAACTTTGAATGTTGTTACAAGCTGCAGATAAAAAGCTGCATAGCAAAGGAGACAGGTATTTACTGATGCAAAAAGGGACAACCTTTCAAAACGTGGAGAGGCCTGCTTACCCCTCAAATTCTATGGCCCCATCTGCATGAGCAAATTAGACAAATGCATATGCTATGGTCCAATGTGCATGCGCAGTCAATATATATGCAAATGTGTTTCTTGTTTTGTCCAAGGCCTTGCAAACACAACCCATAGCTATGCGTGCAACCCGATTACACCACTGATTGCAGTGACTTTGCACCTTCTTTTACCAAGGATGACTTGGCCCTATTGTTCTGGACTACCCGCAGGCCCTGTGGTGGACCAATTGTACTAGCTACATGAGACTTTTTTAAATTCAGAAGCCCAGTTCTTCCACTGTAAGATATAACGAACTCCCATTGACTTTGATGGCATGTGGGAAACCCATGTCCTGCGGGAGCCAGAATTTGAACAAGATATCTAGAATAAAACTTATTTTGGTAAATAGTGCCATGGAGGCTAAATCAGCACATTATAGGTGGGAGGTACAATGGTGCAAACATTAAAATGGAAAGGTTGGTAGAAGGTAGAATCAATACATTTAAATGGAAGTTCTTGGAACTACAAGCCACCATGTCCTGTGAGGTGATGTCTCATGATTCATTCAACTTGTAGTGAAAATTTGCTCAAAAGTGCATATAACTTTGTGAGTAGAGCTGTACACAACTGCATTGTTTTCTAGTTATTTGAATATTTGATCTAGGGCTTATTTTCAGCGTTTTAGCCAATGACATGATTCTTTTGCTGCAAAAATATTTAAATTTCACCTTGCAACAAATGTAAAATGTACCATATTTGAACTGAGTCCCCCTACCCCTTCTTTTCCTAGGAAACAACCCTTCGGTCTTTTATCGTTTAAGTGGCATCTTTTTGGCATAGCACATTCTGTTTTCTCTATATGGAAAACGGCGGGGAAATGGGAATTTTATGCATATGTCTACTTGTGACACCTGTTATGCTGCATGGCCCCAACTCAGGAAAACATTCATCTTCAGGAAAACACTTAAGCGTGTGCTTAAAGTTCCTGAAGATGGATGGATTTAAGCATCGGCCTCTTTGTTAAAATATTGCAGCTCTTTAGGCCAGTCCTTGCTCAGCCAAACTCTCATTGATTTCAGATCTATCGGGCTGTATTTTGTTGCAGTGGTTTTTAATGAAATTTTTCTTTTGGATGTCCCATCTGCAATCATCCCTAATTGCTATCATTGAGCCTGTTCTTAGAGCCAACAATTTTAGAAGGGCTAGGAAAGCGCTTGGCATAAGGCTATATCCCATCATGTCATTGCTCTTTACCCAGACAGTTTAGCTGTTAAGAAAATGGATGACCCTTGCTCCAGCTGCACCCATTGTGCTGCATGGAAGCATGAGGACACTCTACAGCCTTGCTCCCACCAACGTAAGCGCCCTACTACACAGACTAAGGCTATGTCTACACTACACAGCTTTTAGCAACACGGCTGGGCTGCTGCAGCCGTGCTGCTAAAAGGTGCACAGTGTAGCTGCTGTCTGTCGGCAGGAGACTGCTGACAAAAAACGTCCTCCCCCAACGAGTGGGGTTAGCATTGTCGGCAGGCAAGTGCGCCTGCTGACAAAGCACTGTTCACACCAGCTTGTCCTTGACAAAACTTTTGTCTCTCTACATGGACACTGAAATAAGCCCTACGCCTCTCATGGAGGTGGAATTATTATGACTTTGTCTACACTGGCAAGTGAAAGACAAAACTTTTGTTTTTAACACCTCCGAATGACAAAAGTTTTGTCTTTCACTTGTCAGTGTAGACAAAGTCATAATAACTCCACCTCCATGAGAGGCGTAGGGCTTATTTCAGTGTCCATGTAGACGCTGTGTTATTTACATTGGCTGTTATTCTTGTCAATTTCATGGCTTCATGCTCAGAGCTGTGAGCAGTGAGCCCGGTGGGCACAGCTAGGGAGCAGGGAGCTGAGAGCCCCAGGGACAGCCAGGCTCCCAGTGGGGAGCTGCATGTGGAGCTGAGGCTCAGGCCCAGGCTCTCAGCCCCCCCGTACTACCCCTCTTAAGTCAGTGGAAGCACTCCTGGTGAGGACACGCACCACCGACAAAAGGAGGGTAGTGTGAATATGGTTGTAAGTTGACTTAACATAGATCGACTTAAGTGTCTAGTGTTGACATGCCCTAAAATAATACCTAAAGCTCTGGCATGAAGACGGCAGCTGACAACTTGGCTCCTCTGGCACAATGGAACTCTCCACAATTAGGTTAATGATCACCTGTGCAGCAAACCGAGCTCTTAGTGGGCTGGTTCCAAACAGTAGAATGAATTCCCTCCGGAACTAAAGACCACCACAAACCTAATCACACTCTACTCCAAGTACAAGGTGCATTTCTTTGATGTTGGCTACTGTGATGTTGTATGATTGAAATATGACCATTTGTATAATTAATATTGCCACTATTAGACAATTTCAACAAAACTTGTACAAAGTACATCATGTTAGGCATCAATGGAAAAGTTATGATTTCCTAAAGATGATGATCCTGTTTAAATCCATGAATCATCCCTGTATTTGAAGTTATGAATATTGTCTCTGTATCTATATCTTAAATATGTTGTTCTTGGGGTAACACCCACAAGGTAATTTACATCCAGTCTGGCCAGAACATTGTGAATGGATTGGTCAAATTGATGGCCCATAAAATAACACTTCACTCTAACAATGGGCCATAGAATAAGCTCATCCCACTCAGTGAGCCTTCCTGTGGGTGACCCAGCCCGAATATGGGTAATGCTGCCCCTAGGAGTCAGCAAGCCATGTAAGGAAATGTAACCCTGGGCTCCATCTTGTGCCAGTAATTTTCCACAAACTCTGTTCTGGGACAGTAAAATTCCAAGCACATGGTAGAGGGTATAAAAGACCCTTGAATCATCGCCATGTTGCCTCTTTCCTGCTCTGATTCTTTGGACCATGGACTTACAACTAAAAGGAGCATTCCAGACAATGGACTTCCAATCTTTTGGATATTACCATAGACTTTACAAGCCAGCAATTTATTCCATCATTGCTACAAACCTGATATAAGAACTTTGCAATGATTGTAGGTATTTAATCCATTAACCGTTTTAAGTATCTTCTTCTTTTCTCTTATAAATAGAACTTTAGATTTTAGTTACTAAAGTATTGGCAACAGCATGATTATTGGGTAAGACTGACTATAGGCCTGGTGTACACTGGGGGGGGGGGGATCGATCTAAGTTACGCAACTTCAGCTACGTGAATAACGTAGCTGAAGTTGATGTACTTAGATCTACTCACTGTGATGTTTTCACTGCGGTGAGTCGACTGCTGCCACTCCCCCATCGACTTCGCCTGTGCCTCTCGTGCCGGTGGAGTACAGGAGTTGACAGGAGAGTGCTCGGCACTCGATTTATCACATCTAGACTAGACTAGATGTGATAAATCGACCCCTGCTGGATTGATCGCTGCCTGCTGACCTGGCAGGTAGTATAGACATACCATTAGTGGCTGATCTCTTGAGATCAGAAGAACCCTTTGTTTGATGAAATTGGTTTTCAGTAACCACTCATCATAAAGTCTAGCATTTGGGTGGTGAAATAAGAGCTGTAATGCCTAAGGAGATTGCATTTTTTACTGTTTGTTAACCAGCAGTGAGACTGACATTTACTTTTGTTACTGACTTGGTATATCTAATGAGAATAACCACCAGTTTGGGGTGAGTTGGCCTTATTTCAAAGCAGTTTGTTTTGAATCTGATATTCGCAGCTGTGACCCACTGAGGCATGGTGACAGCTTCTCTAACATAAACGCAGAAACGTGTGTATTTAAAAAATCTTCCAAAGCAAGACACTCCACTGCACACACTTGTCCTCTTGGGGAGAGAATAAGAACAAATGTGATAGATATCAGGTTGCTCAGTGATCTATCAGATATTCAGTGATGACTGCTGTGTAAGAACCTTAATAGCATCAAAGAATAGCATTGACTTTTTGTTGCAAGTGAAATGTAAATTAATAATGAGCTGTCCAATAACTACACTTAATCAAAGATTATTAGTCAACGATAAGTACTTTTCCTTTCTGTCAGGTTTCAGAGTAACAGCCGTGTTAGTCTGTATTCGCAAAAAGAAAAGGAGTACTTGTGGCACCTTAGAGACTAACCAATTTATTTGAGCATGAGCTTTCGTGAGCTATGAAGTGATGAAGTGAGCTGTAGCTCACGAAAGCTCATGCTCAAATAAATTGGTTAGTCTCTAAGGTGCCACAAGTACTCCTTTTCTTTTTTCCTTTCTGTATTAATGTTACCAATCCCTCTGGAAGACAGCAGTTGCAGCAGTCAAACTGTCTCAAAATTTTGTGCTTACCCCTTCTGTATTTACACCTAACTGGGAGGATTTTCACAATTTCCCCTATATTAACTTACCTAATGCATTTTTCTTATCTATATTCTTTGACACGTTTCTTCCAGACAGGAAGGCATCAATAATTACTACACTGGGTGTGTGGGATATAGGTTGTAAGTTTCAACATGGCAGATATTTTACATTATAGCAGTTATACAGACTGCACATTCTTCTAAACATTCCAGGCATAATAGTTCAGAAATCAGCCAAAAATATTTGCTAAGCTTGCAGCACAGACGCAATGTAGCAGTTCTTACAAAAGTCGTAGCATTTACTTATCATTAAGGCTACGTTTTAGTCATGGGTATTTTTAATAAGTCATGGACAAGTCACAGGCAGTAAACAAAAATTCACAGCCCGTGACCTGTCCATGACTTGTACTATATACTCCTGGCTAGCTTAGGCGGCTCCCTGCCTAGTGTGCTGGTTTTGTGGATGGCATTCTAAGGCGCCCCTTTCCCCATTCATTGTATAAGGAGCCTAGGTGCCTGTCTTCGGCTTTGTGGACCACAGAGCTGTTCCTGTGATTTTCCTAGGCACCTAAAAACTGGCCTGGACTCAGAGAGGGACTGCAATATGCTTCACTGGTTGTTTTCTCTCTGAAACTACCATCACGTCTCAAGAAGAGGCACATTGCTAGGACTCTTGAGAGAAACACTGAAAGCCCAGTATATGTTGGATTTCTTTCTTACTGAAACAACCTTGCACCTTACCAGATATGGATATTACAGTTCTTTTCATATTGGTCAGGGCCTTTTGCAGTAGCATGTTGCTGTTTCTGTCTGTCAGTTTAATAACTGAGCGGATATTAACTTTCTCATTCAGTGCTTCAGAAATGTGCTGATTATCTAACATTGTATTAAATTGTTTTGCAGGCCTTATTTGGAAGGCAGCTGTTGACTCCAAATGATTTTTTTCATTAACATTAAAACAATTTTCTGTTTGGTGGGTTTTTGGTAATTGCTACTTATTGTGGCAATTTATTATTATTACTTCTACTATTGTGCAATCTGTGACAATAAAAGGAGGCTTAATACACTTCCCCTATTTTACTGAGACTGCCAATCTGAATATTCTTCAGTAAAAGACATTTACCAGCATAAAGAAGATGTTAACTGATTTTAATAAGATTTTTAATTGCAGCCGATGGGCCTGATTCTCTTCCCTCTTGCATTGATGTAAATGGGAGTAATTCTACTGAAATCAATGGATTTATACTGGTCTAGAACCAGTGAAGAGGAAAGTAATCTGGTTAGTCACTTCTGACACTGTGGTGGCAATCTTGAGAAAACTGATTTAATCTGAGACACTGTATTAAAGCAAGATGGAGGCTCTTATAGTAATTGATCCAAGTCCTAAAATCCTCGATCACTTTTTATTCCATCATTACTCAAACAAGGCTCTAACTGAAATTCATGGGAGTGCAACAGATGTGGAGTGCAGGGTCATCTATATTGATCTGTTACCCCCCCGCCGCAAATATTATGTATTGAATTTCAGAGGTGGCATGTTGGAATGGCAGGGGGAGTAGACAGTTTCAGCACATTCCCCTACAGTCTTGTGAGCTGTAGATCACGAAAGCTTATGCTCAAATAAATTGGTTAGTCGCTAAGGTGCCACAAGTACTCCTTTTCTTTTTGCGAATACAGACTAACACGGCTGTTACTCTGAAACCAGTCACAAGACTGTGATGGCAAACACAAATGCTGAATGGGTCTATCTGACAAACAATGGAGCGACCTTCATTGAAGAGCATTCTCCTAGATGGTCGAGCTGGCTGGCTGGGGTGGGAAAAATAGTCAGGCAAAAGGATGACTTCACACCAAGACTCTATATAACAAGGCCATTGAGAAATGTTATAGCTGACTTCCAGGTCTGATCTAGCTAAGGGTTCTGGTAATTAGGCTCAGGCATGCACAGGACCATCTGAGACAAGCTGTGAAGACAAACTGACACCAGGCTAGGTGACAAGGCCTCCTTGACTCCTAAAAGTGTGGAAAATGGTTCCCTTCCTGTAACTCCAGAGGGAACGCCATCTAACTTTAGCTTGTAGTGAAGCATAAGATTAGATGACACTAAATATGCACGTAGGCTTTGTCTTGAAAACTTTTTTAACGCCTTGTTTCACTTGCTGATAAAACTACTTTGTTTTAATAACGCTCTTAGTCACACTCACTGGTCATAATAACTTATGTTGCCCAGGGGTGTGCATAAGCTGCCTTCCTGAGCGACGCAAATGACACTGACCTATGTGTGGGTGTGCACAGCACTATGTCAGCAGGAGAGCTTCTCCCAACAACATAGCTACCACCTCTCACAGAGATGGATTTATTATGCCAATGGGAGAGCTCTTTCCCATCGGCATAGAGCGTCTGATGTAGCACTTCTAGTGTAGACTAGCTCTAATAAGCAGCTGGCACAGATGGGGCATTGTACCCAGATCCTGCACTAAGAGTGGGAGAATAGCACCAACATAGGTAAGGGCTTCAGGTCTAATCCCTGAGGGGGGTACGCTCAAGAGCAGAAAGGACAGAGGTGCACTCAATCCCCTAGCAGCAACAGGGAATTTAAAGCTTATGAGTGCTGTAGAGAGATTTGTGCAAGATTACAATTGAGAGTGGCTCCCCCATAAGGAATAGTATTATGAATATAGGAATTTTGAGAGGTGCCTTGGAAGCCAAGGTTGAGAACACAGTGTGGCTATGTACAGCAGTTCACCACTGATGCTTTCTAGGTGTTTTTAAATGCTTTTTATTGTTTTCTCATTCAGTGGTTTCTTTAACGACCTTAGTCCATCCCATGCTTTGCTGCACATTGGGCTATCCATATTAGCCATCCTTGCCTGTCAACTGCCTTTCTCTCCAAATCTTCCCATTTCATGTTGAGGTGCTTGATGTCATTCAGAATTGTTCGTTTCCATGTTATTTGTGGTCTTCCTCTCTTTCTTCTTGCGTTTTCTGGCTTCCATTCAAGGGCAGTATTTGGTAAGCATTCTTTTTCCATTCTCAGCATGTGTCCCAGCCACTGGTGTCTTCTTTTGTAGATTATTTGTGAGAGGGCATCGTATACAGTAATTTTTTGACTTCTTCATTAGTCTTCCTATCTCTCTATATGATAGGTTTCAGAGTAGCAGCCGTGTTAGTCTGTATTTGCAAAAAGAAAAGGAGGACTTGTGGCACCTTAGAGATTTACAAATTTATTTGAGCATAAGCTTTTGTGAGCTACAGCTCACTTCATCGGATGCATTCAGTGGAAAATACAGTGGGGAGATTTATATACACAGAGAACATGAAACAATGGATGTTACCATACACACTGTAACGAGAGTGATCACATAGCTCAGTGGTTTGAGCATTGGCCTGCTAAACCCAGGGTTGTGAGTTCAATCCTTGAGGGGGCCATTTGGGATCAGGGCAAAAATTGGGGATTGGTCCTGCTTTGAGCAGGGGGTTGGACTAGATGACCTTCTGAGGTCCCTTCCAACCCTGGTATTCTATGATACTTAAGGTGAGCTATTACCAGCAGGAGAGCGGGGTTGGGGGGCACCTTTCGTAGTGATAATCAAGGTGGGCCATTTCCAGCAGTTGACAAGAACATCTGAGGAACAGTGAGGGGGTGGAGTGGGGGGGGGAATAAACATGGGGAAATAGTTTTACTTTAGTAGATAGGAATAGGAATAGTAAATTATTTCCCCATGTTTATTCCCCCCCCCCACTCTCTCCTGCTGGTAATAGCTCACCTTAAGTGATCACTCTCATTACAGTGTGTATGGTAACATCCATTGTTTCATGTTCTCTGTGTATATAAATCTCCCCACTGTATTTTCCACTGAATGCATCCGATGAAGAAATGAGTTGTAGGTGTTACAGAAGTGACTTTTGTTGGAAATAAGGTGTAAAATGTAGAAAGAGGAAGATCTGAGCAATTGAAATGATGGCATGTCCCCAGTCAAAGAAAGACGTTCAGTGGTTCCTGGGAATGGTTAATTATTTTAAATTAGGTATGAATTTTCCACCTACAAAAGCAGTGGCTTTGAGGAAACTCTTTTGGGAGACCTAAGAAAATCTCCATTGGTGGCAGAGGGCAAGGAAACATTAACGGATCACAGGAATTCTACCTGTCCTTCACGGGGGAGGTGGGAACAGGTGATTACTCCACAAGATGAATTTAGTTAATTCTTGTGAAAGGTGCCAGATTCACTGCCCTAGTGATGGAAGTTCTCTGTTCAGCCACACAGCAGGTACAGAGAGTACATGCATTCCCAGTGTACCTCCATTCTAACCTGGAGAGTTCCCTTCTGGGGCTGAAAGGCTAGTTCCAACTGTGGTGGAATTGGAGCTGCTCTGTAGCTTATGAATACTATGTTGCCCTGCTTATTGGAATGTTTACTATATGAATATATTGGTTTACTTTAATAAGGAGCTGTAAGGAAAAACAAGTGGGAAGGGAAGAAGACTGCCAAAAAGTGACTTATTTTGAGTCAAACAATGGAGAGTTAAGAGATTAAGAGAGTTAAGGACAGGAAAAGGCCTGGGAACCAGAAGAGAGAAGAATCTTTCTCAAGGGAGAGGGGGGGCACCTGTGGGTGTGTCTGAAGAAGATAGGTCTGGCTAGCTTACAATCAGGGGAGGTAAGCTTAGGTAAGACTGTGTGTGTGTTTTCAACCCAAATGCTTTATGCATTTGACCTTGTTTCTCCTGGGGGAGGAAAGAGAAGGAGTGGAGAGGAGTCTTGGATATTCTTTGTCTTTGCAGAGGTGCAGAGGGCAGGGCAGGGCAACTCAGCTAGAAGGATCCAGAAACTTACAGCACCAGGGTGTGGCAGTCACCTGACATGCTCAGTAACTAGCAGTTTTTGAGGCTGGGTAGAAAATTTTCATTGTTGGCAGGTCACACCTGGCCATCTCTGCAAGCTGAACCAATCAGAGAGCAAGGGGAGAAAGGTTATAAATACAATAGTTAGTCACAGACAGCCCTGTGGACTCAGTGACTGACAGATGCAGGACCAAGAGAAGTCTGTTGTGAGGGCTGGGTCCCAATTCCTGGTCCCCTTTGGACACAGGTCAGTGCTATTCTAGCTTTATTTACTAGGGAAGCTCTTCATTAGGATCATGTCTGGTCTACCATGAAATATTTTATGGAGCTAGAGGGAAAGCTGGGGGAGCATTTGTCACCTCTGGAGACTACAGAGCCTTTGGCAATTATGTTTAGTTATCAGCAAACTGCTCTGGACTGGGATTCTGCCTCAGAGAATGGGCAGCACTCAGGGAGGTGACGGCTTGCAAATTCTTGTCTGACTTACTTGGGTTTATTGGGCGAAGATGGTGCCCTGCAGAGTGAGGGCCTTAGAGAGACCCGGGCAATGGATATTTTATATGCTGATCCTGATCCCTGTTGTACTACTTTGGAATCAGGCTACAGACTTTTTTCACCAGCAACTAAGAAGACCAGTCGGCTGTTAACCTGGGGGTTGGAACACTGCTAAGTTGTGGAGATCACCAGATTGTTAGTTTGCTGGCAGTGTTCTGCAGTGTTTGACCTGCCATTTCTCAAGCTCTGAAGAGTCCAGGTGACGTTACATCCTATGGTCAGGCCATAAATACTAAAAAATCATCCTGGAGAGAAGATCAGAGAGGAATGTGTTCTGATATGTTTGCTAAAATATAGAAAATGTTGTATTGAAACCATATGTGAATGTTTGCAACAATCAAAAGGGGGAAGTCTAGATAAGGAACATCAGTATATTTATGCTCTAAACTTTGTTTAAAAGTTATTCACAGTATTTGAAACACTAGTTAAAGTATCCTATGCTATTTACAATGTGTGTTGTGTGCATTGAATTTTTGTTTTACTGAGAGGTGTAGGATGTTCTTTCTTTGATTCTGACTGGGGACTCCCACCTTGCATTCATCAGTTTTACATACAATAGCCCAGAAGTTTAATTCTGTATAATGCTGTCCGAAAAGACCGAACTCTGGCCTGTGCATCAGCCAAGATTAAGCTAAGGTGAAGGAAGAAGGGGAGTGTACAGTTATACAAAATATTGTCTAAACATCCCCATCCTCCTGGTACATGTAGACCAGTGATACTCAGACTGATGCTTGGAGCTGCAAGTGGCTGTTTAATGTGTCTCCTGCAACTCTTTGCAGCACATGATATTAAGACACTGTGTGATTTAATTAACAACCCCTCAGGATGCTTTTATGATGTTATTCATCAATTGTAGAACACTTGGTCAGTCATTGTGCTGTGAGAATGAAATATAAAAAGTAGTAAATGAAACAATAAATTCACACTACTGTGGCTCTTTTGAGTAATGTTGATTGCTAATTTGTCTCCTGAACCACCGAGGTCTGAGTATCACTGATTTAGACCATTTAGAAATCCTCGTGTTCTTTAATGCTTTGCTCCTAATTCAAAAGAATGTTTTTTTTAAGAAGGTTGTCTTGTCACTGCAGACAACTGGTCAGACTCCTGAAGGGAAGAGCCACAGGTGCCAGAACTCAGCTGTAGCTGCTGGATAAGCACAGTTGATGTACAGGGTACTATAGCCCAAGACTAGCGTTGCCAGTCCTTCAGGATTGTCCTTGAGTCTCCAGGAATTAAAGATAAATCTTTAATTAAATATTATGTCATGTGATGAAACCTCCAGGAATACGTCCAACCAAAGTTGGCAACCCTACTCAAGACCTAGTCTAAAGGTGGGAGAATTGGAGAATTCCACCCCAGGAGAGGGGTGGACTCAGTAGAAAGGGGACAGAAATGCAGCTAGTCTGTAACTGTGACCCCAGCCATGTCAATTCCTCTCTGCTGAAGCTGCCAAAAAGGTTGCCACTTGTGGTGGGGGGTTGTGATAGTTATGATCCTTTTGTATGGATGCTCTTCAGTAGACTGGTTTCTAGCATCACTAAACTAATTTTACACAGAGCATCAAACAATTATTAGATGGTAACTACTTTTGGCTACAGATAGATGGGCGAGATTTGACCTAAGTCCTACAAGTGAAAGGTATAATCAAGGTGTGACATTCAGGCGTGCTTGAAGGAGATTGCTCTTTGTTTCCTGGATTGGGTACAAGTCATGGGTCAGGGTTTCAAATTGTTACAAGCATGTTACATGGTAGAGTGTTCAGTATCTGCTGACTCCAGTGGTGATTGTTATAAAAGAGTTCTTTGTCTCATTACCTAAGCATCAGAGCCATTGTCCCGCCCCAAAAATCTATATTTCAGATCTTATCTACTGCTCTGGTATTACTGAAACATATTATGGTTTTGGATTAGGGCTATCGATTAATCGTAGTTAACTCATGCGATTACTCAAAAAATTAATTGTGATTAATCACAGTTTTAATTGTGCTGTTAAACAATAGAATACCAACTAAAATTTATTAAATATTTTTGGATGTTTTTTACATTTTCAAATATATTGACTTCAATTACAACACAGAACACAAAGTGTACAATGCTCACTTTATATTGCCTTTGATTACAAATATTTGCACTGTAAAAATGACAAACAAAAGAAATAGTATTTTTCAGTTCACCTCATACAAGTACTGTAGTGCAGCCTCTTTATTGTGCAAGTGCATCTTATGAATGTAGATTTTTTGGGGTTACATAACTGCACTCAATAACAAAATAATGTAAAACTTTAGCGCCTACAAGTCCACTCAGTCCTACTTCTTGTTCAGCCAATCGCTCAGACAAACAAGTTTGTTTACATTTGCAGGAGATAATGCCACCCGCTTCTTATTTACAATGTCATCTGAAAGTGAGAAAAGGCGTTTGCATGGCACTTTTGTAGCCGGCATTGCAAGGTATTTACTTCCCAGATATGCTAAACATTCATATGCCCCTTCATGCTTCGGCCACCATTCCAGAAGACATGCTTCCATGCTGATGATGCTTGTTTAAAAAAAAAGGCAAAAAAAAAGCATTACTTCAAATTGTGACTGAACTCGTTGGAGGAGAATTGTATGTCTCCTGCTCCATGGTTTTACCCGTATTCTGCCATATATTTTGTGTTATGGGAGTCTCGGATAATGACACAGCATATGTTGTTTGATTTAAGAACACTTTTACTGCAGATTTGACAAAACACAAAGAAGGTTCCAATATCCAATTTTTAAAGATAGCTACAGCACTTGACCCAAGGTTTAAGAATCTGAAGTGCCTTCCAAAATCTGAGAGGGACAAGGTGTGGAGCATGTTTTCATCAGTTTTAAAAGAGCAAAGACTCTGATGTGGAAACTACAGAACCCGAACCACCAAAAAAGAAATCAACCTTCTTCTGGTGGCATCTGACTCAGATGATGAAAATGAACATGCATCGGTCCGCACTGCTTTGGATCGTTATTGAGCAGAATCCATCATCAGCATGGACGCATATCCTCTGGAATGGTGATTAAAGCATAAGGGGACATATGAACATTTAGCACACGGGCACATAAACATCTTGCAAAGCCGGCTACAGCAGGTCCTAGCACCCTGGGGCCATGATCCTTGATTGGAGCCTCTAGATACTACTGTACTGCACATATGGATATCATGAAATCTGAAAAGCTGACTGACCTGCTTTCCCCTGGGACACTGAATCCTGTTCTCCAGGTTGCCTCTCCTCTATGCTAACTGATTTTGGATGCCTCGTTTTCTGGGTGCCCAACATGAGACACTGTAGCCTGATATATGTGGTAGATTTACAGCCCCTCACTTCACAGTTTCTTCAGAGAGCAATGGTTGGCCACCTCCCCATCTGCACAGAGTCACAGAAATTAGAATAGGGAAAGACCACTTAAATGGCTCCCCCTGCTCCCGTAAATAAAACGGGTAGTGGTTTCTCCTGTTTTAAATGCCTCCAACTGTGTGACTCCTACCACTTTCTAGACTGACTACTCACAAGCTAAAAGCATTTGCTGGAAGTCTTCCAGATATTCTACCTAAAGCTACTTCTCCTCATTTCCAGTGCCCTACACACTCTAGTACACCTACATATCTGCACTCATTTCCTTCCTTGTACTCCTACGCTCATTCCCTTTTGATTGGCACAACCCTCCCTCCTTTCTGCTTCCTTCGTAGAATTCTCCCACTCAATATTCTGCTCTCTTTCATGTCACCCTTTATGCTTAGAACAGCCTGCCTCTTCCTATTTACCAGACAACCTCCCTCTCCTGCAAATCCCTTATCAAAACCCATCTCTATGATGGATTTCGAAAATAACCATTTCTTTAGACTCTTACATTACCTCCTAATCCCAGCATACCTGTGCATTTCTCATAGCTGAGCTGGCTTGCCTGTAGCTGAACTAAATAGTGAGTTCCTAGGGGCAGTCATATGATTTTAAAGCATCAAGCACATGGTTCAGATATAAGAAACAAGAAGAATCTTCCTGTTTTATTTTTCATCTCATTTCTCTTGCTTACAATTCTTTCTACTACCTTAAATTCCTCTCCATCCTTATTGTCTAACCCCTTAAAATACATGTACACTGCTGTCATAAATATAAAGGGAAGGGTAACCATCTTTCTGTATACAGTGCTATAAAATCGCTCCTGACCAGAGTCAAATCCTTTCACCTGTAAAGGGTTAAGAAGCTAAGTTAACCCTGCTGGCACCTGACCCAAAATGGCCAATGAAGGGACAAGATTCTTTCAAATCTGGAGAGGGGGACAAAGGGTTTTGTCTGTCTGTGTGAGACCTTTGCCGGGAACAGATCAAGGCTGCAAGCCTTCCAACTCCTGTAAAGTTAGTAAGTAATCTAGCTAGAAAATGCATTAGATTTTCTTTTGTTTAATGGCTTGTAAAATTCACCATGCTGGAGGGAATGTGTATTCCTGTTTTTGTGTCTTTTTGTAACTTCAGGTTTTGCCTAGAGGGATTCTCTAGGTTTTGAATCTGATTACCCTGTAAAGTATTTACCATCCTGATTTTACAGAGGTGATTCTTTTACCTTTTCTTTAAATAAAATTCTTCTTTTAAGAATCTGATTGATTTTTCATTGTTCTTAAGATCCAAGGGTTTGGGTCTGTGTTCACCTGTACCAATTGGTGAGGCCATTATTATCAAGCCTTCCCCAGGAAAGCGGGTGTAGGGCTTGGGGGGAAAGTGGTCTCTTTCCCTGTTCTTTGTTTAAATTGCTTGGTGGTGGCAGCATACTGCTCAAGGACAAGGCAAAGTTTGTACCTTGGGGAAGTTTTTAACCTAAGCTGGTAAGAATAAGCTTAGGGGGGTCTTTCATGCAGGTCCCCACATCTGTACCCTAGAGTTCAGAGTGAGGAAGGAACCTTGACAACTGCTATCTAGCATTCTTCTGGTTTGCACAATTAACTCTTAATATTTCTCATCAACATTTCCAACCTCTTAATCACTTTTTATGTTCTTCTCTGAACTCCCTTCAAATAACAATATTTCCCACTCATGAGGATAAATTTCTTGATGTTCATTGTGAGGGGCTTTGGCACTACTGTGATGGTCGCCTAGAGAAAAGGAAACAAAATGATACACAAGGTACTTCAGCCACAGGGCTTTGATCTCTCTGAGCTGCTTTATCGCCTTCTTTCATCTTCTCAGCAGAGGATGAATGAAGAGGTGGAGCCAAAAGATACCTTTCTCCTGCAGTTCTGCTGCTGGCTCCTTTTTTCCATCCAAGAAATGTTCACTACAAAATATGTATTTTACCTTTTTTCTTAGACATATCAACAGAGGGACAACTCAACCTAGTTTTGGTATTTTAGTGCTGTTGTACTTATCTGTTTTGGGGAAAAATAGACTTACTTAAATTTTCAAAGCACCAATGTATGATTCAAGTAATATTTTAACTTGCATGTCACACCTGTGTAGCTGGTCACATGTTGTCTTTTATCTTATGCTTAGATCTTTGGGACCGGACCATCTTATATGTTTGTACAGTGCCTATCACAATGGCGACCTGATCTTTGATTGGAGTCATTAGGTTCTACCCCAATACAAATGAATAATAATTGTCATGCAAAGAGAGGACAGACATTCTGGCATGAGTGTAGCTGCTTTTTGCCACACTACCTGTATAATCTGACCTTAACATTTTTTTACTTACCCTGGGTTGAACCTTTATGGGTTAACAATGATTTTCCAGTGTTCCTGACACAGTGTGTGTGTGTGGGGGGGGCTTATGACACTACTCCTACCCATGATCCTATGATGCAGGAAAAAGCTGGTAAAAGCTTGGAGGACAAGCAGTGTGGCTGGACTACCCCGATCCATGCTAATGCTTGGCTGCATTTGTGGCTTGTTGTGGATGTTTGTGGCTTGGTGTAAATTGACTCTGCCACAGTGGGACTGGCTCTGCTGAGAAATGCCTCAGGATCATCTGAGTGCAAATGTGAGCTTTAAGCTCACAGTATTTTGAATCTGAATATGTGAGTAAGGGGGATTGTGTTGTTAGCTTGGCTTCTGCTGACTTGGAAAAAATATCAATTTGGGGTCCAAAACTACAAACCCTTAGTCATGTAAATGGTTCTTGCTCATGTGATTAGTCCCACTAAAGTTACGACTACACATAAGAGTAAGGGTTTGCCGAATCAGTCCGTAATAAGAATCTGTTTCTCCACTGTTGCACACATCAAAAGTGAGGTATTTCTTTAGATAGACAATCCTACATCTCCACTGACAATAAGGGAGGGGTGTGTGTGTGTGTGTAAAATGAGTGGAAATCAGCTTTTAGGAAGAAAAAGCAAATCTAGAAGTTGACCTACTAGAGCAGATCATTTCTCTATCTAGTCCACTATCCCTTGGCTGCTAAATACGTTTATTAAAATACATACCTCGAGAGAGAAGAATTTGTCATATAAAGTCAAACACAATGAAGATATGTCTGATGATTGCAGTAAAGAGAATGATGTTGCATGCAAGAGTGAAAATTAGTTACAAGATGTTAAGTTTATAGAGAAGATTTTACAGTATTGAGAATAGTATGATCATGCAACTAAAGACTGAGTCATAATGGCCATTCAAAAGTGGGCAGAGTTAAGGTTGTGGGGACCATCTCAATGCCATTCCCTGACTTTTTGAGTGATAACTGTTCAGCTTTCATGCTCCCTTAATGGCGCTTTTTTAACGGAATAATATATAAATTCAATAGAGTTGCCTGTAGTTATAAAGGTAACTTATTACTGTTGACCTATGTGCTAATGCTTTGAACTGGGAGATATACAGCCAGTAAATTATTAAACTCAGGAGTCATATAACTTATTTTCATACCAGAATTGAAATTTAATAAGAGGTTTCTATATCCATAGCTTCTCTTGTTTCCAGCATTAGCATGGTCTTCATGTAATCATAAACGATAGACCAAGGGGCACATCCTGATCTCAGTTAAACAAGTTCAACTTAATGAGGCTGATACAATCCCTGGCCCCATGTAGCTTACAAACTCATGGCATATGTAATGTAATGATAGTGTCACAACACAGTAGAAGGGAGCGGGGTGCTTAAACTTTAAGCATATGCTAAGTCCTATGCACTTCAATAAAACTTAAGAATCTGCTTACGTGCTTTGCCGAATTAGGGCTCAAACCATTACACATGTACTGCTGCATCTGTTTCATAAAGTAGTACCTGTTTATGGCCATATGACGGGCCTGATTGTGTACCTGTTTTAAGCCTAATTTTGCTCCTGTACATATGTAACACTATTACTTGAGTGCACTTCCTCCTGATTTATACCAGCGTTCAAGCCATTAGCATGTGCAACATAGAGAAGATACCTGTTTTTATGAATTTGCTCCATGTGTTAAATTCAGTTTCAGTCAATAGTGTGCTCCTAAAGTTGTGTCCGCAAGTTTTTAGCTAGACCTATGGGTTGATGCATTTAGGCTCTCTCTCACTCTTGCTACACAAAATCACTAGGAAATAAAGTTGAATTCATCTTAAAATGCTATCCAAGTCAAAAAGAAAAGGAGTACTAGTGGCACCTTAGAGACTAACCAATTTATTTGAGCAAAAGCTTTCGTGAGCTGTAGCCTTTTCTTTTTGCGAATACAGACTAACATGGCTGCTACTCTGAAACCTATCCAAGTCAGACTCATTACTGTACATTAAAAGATTCTTGCAGACATGAATGAATAAAATATCATGTCTAGTACCACTTATGTTGAATACTACATGTAATCATTTGACTATGATTACTTGAAATTCATCCTGGAGTACTTAAGGAACTAGCTGAGGCAATCTCAGAACTGTTAATAATTATCTTTGAGAACTCATGGAAGATGGGCAAGGTCCCAGATAACCAAAGAAGGGCAAACAAAGTACCTATCTTTAAAAAGGGGAACAAAGGATCCAGGGAATTATAGATCAATTGGCCTAACTTTGATAACTAAAGATACTGGAAAATTATGAAAACATTTCTAAGTACCTAGAGGATAATAGGGGTATAAGGAATAGCCAGTATGGATTTGTCAAGGACAAATCATGCCAAACAAACCTAACTTCCTTCTTTGACAGGGTTACTGACCCAGTTGCTGGGCAGAAGCTGGAGTTGTGATATATCTTGATGTTTATTAAGGCTTTTGACACAGTCCCACACGACATTCTCATAAGCAAACTAGGGAAATGTGGCCTAGATGAAATTACTATGGAGAGGATGCACAGTGAATCATTGATAACTACTCTTTGAGTACAAACTGCAGGGAGATATCTCAAGAGGTCCCAGAGGGGTCTGTCCTGGGTAGTATTCAATATTCAGATTAATTAGCTGGATAATGACGCACAGAGTGTGCTTATAAAATTTGCTGATGGCACCAAGCTAGGATGGGTTGCAAGCATGTTGGAGGACAGGATAAAATAATTCAAAACCTTTCCATATTGGAGAACTGGTCTGAAATCAACAAAGTTAAATTCAATAAAGACAGATGCAAAACACTAGACTACAGAAGGAAAATCAAATGCACAACTACAAAATGGGGGATAAGAGAATAGGCAGTAATACAGTTGAAAAGGATCTGGGGCTTATAGTTCACAAATTGAATATGAGTCAGTGGTATGATGCAGTTGTGAAAAAGGCTCATATAATTCTGAAGTGTATTAACAGTAATGTCATATGTAAAACATGGGAGAAAAGTGTCCCGCTCTGCTTGGCCCTGGTTAGGTCTGAGCTGGTATATTGTGTCCAGTTCTGGACACCACCCTTTTAGAAGGATGTGGACACATTGGGGAGAGTCCAGAGGACAGAGCAAAAAAAAAAAAAAGGTTTAGCAAACCTGACCCATAAGGAAAAGTTTAAAAGAACTGGGCATGTTTAGTCTTGAGAAGAGAGTCAGGGATGGACCTGATAACTGTCTTCAAATGCATGAAGGGTTGTTATAAAGAGAGTGGTGATCAGTTTTTCTCCATGTCTACCAGAGGTAGGACAAGAAGTAATGGGCTTAACTTCAGCAAGGGAAGTTTAGGTTAGATATTCAGAAAAGCTTTCCAACTAGAAGGGTAGTTAAGCTCTAGAATAGGCTTCCAAGGTAGGTTGTGGAATCCCCATCACTGGAGGTTTTTAAGAACAGGTTGGACAAACACCTCAGAAATGGTCTAGGTTTACCTGGTCCTCCTTCAGTGCAGGAGGCTGGAGTAGATACCTCTTGAGGTCCCTCCCAGCCCTATAGTTTTATGATTTCCTCAGAGAGGCAAATATAAATGAAGACTCTTAAACTACTGAATTGGCCTGGATAGCTTTCTACTTCAGGGTAAAATCTCAGTGAGTTGAATGTATTTGTAGTGTGGAAAGCTAACTGCTAAAAATTATTTGATGTACATTGGGTTGTCATTTTTGGTTATTGCTGCACGTTTGTATTAAGGAAGGAAGAGGGAATTGACTAGCTATTTTTCATCTGGGCTAGAGCAAATTAAAGTGACAAGCACTAGGCAAACGAACATCATTTTACACCCTGGGCATAATCACATGGGGTGGGAGGGAAAAAAAAAACCCAGTGCCTGAAAGTGGAAGTGTATTAGAGGACTTGTGAGTGAGCAACATGAGCTGCTTTAGTTGCTTATAGGGTTGAGCCTATTTCTTATTCTCAGTTTATAAAAATATCAGCACATGAAAAAACAAACAAACAAATCTCCACCACATCCAATGCCCCAGGCCACCTCCATAGGAGATAATTTTATACCCAAGTATACATGAGAACAAGCCCAAGGCAGGACTCCGAACACATTGATATGCAGTTCTGTATCAGTGAAAGGCACAAAAAGTATAATCACCAGTGGAGATAAAGGAAGGTGAAAATGGGCAGTTATTTCACCTGCTGGCACTGTTTTGTCCCATATGAGGTTGGCTGCACCAGTGACTTATGTTTTAGTCCTATGTACCTCTTTTTCTTGTAAGTCCCTGGGCCATATCTGAGCATTATGACTTGTTGACCCCAGACACTGCATAATGGGTGATATGATTGCTACTCCACCACAGTCAGAACTTAAGCATGCCTGTCCACTTAGTTAAAGCATAGGGAGACTAAATAAATACACACATTTATAGATCCTTTTCTTGTGGTGCTACTGAAAACGCTTAAGGGGTAGAGTCTGATCTCATTTACATTGGTGGAAATGCTGAGTAATGACATGTGACTTCCGTGTGCCACTCCAGAATCACACCATTGTTACGGAGAAGAAAATCTGTTCCTAAATTACTAGGTTACTTGGCTGTAGTTAGAGGGGTAGCTGTGTTAGTCTGTATCCACAAAAACAATGAGGAGTCCGGTGGCACCTTAAAGACTAACAGATTTATTTGGGCATAAGCTTTCGTCAGTAAAAAAAACTCCACTTCTTCAGATGCATTTGAAGCTTATGCCTAAATAAATCAGTTAGTCTTTAAGGTGCCACCGGACTCCTCGTTGTTTTGGCTCTAATTGACTCTTGTGATAACTGCACCCCTGGTTCTCTGTCATAGTGATATTCTTATCTTTTTACTTCTTTTTGATGGAGTTCTTTGGTCATTCACCAAAGGTAACAAAATATATAAATAAAATCGCCCCTCCTGCTGTTCTTTCCCCACCAAAACAAAGAAAGAAATGAGCCATTTAAAATCTTTGTAACATACAGACAGTCTTTGAAGAATTAAAAAGTCCAAGGATGATTCCAGCCCCTTTCCCGAGTTTCAAGCAATCCCAATTGTGGGCTAAACCCTGTGCCTACTTAGGCCAAGGTGTGAGGAGGCAAAAGTGTGTCATCTGTGTGTGTGTGTGTGTAGAGGAGGCAGGAGGTATCTCCTTCCCCAAAATGGCCAAGCGCATAGGATGCTGCAATATGGTGTGCACCAGTGGGAACAAGGACGCGGTCTTTGAGAAAATGTCATTGCTAAGTTCCAAACTGGCCACTATGCATACTGCAATTGGCAGCACACTCTGGCCAGCACCAGCATGCAAACAACGAACAGCACCTGTCCGAAGATTGGGGCAATTGACAGAAAGCCGTCCTGCTTTACCATGGAGAGGTGAATCTCTGCATGGCTGACAACACTCTTATATTCCCAAGTGATCTGCTTAAGTGCAGGATTAGCACTCTGAGCACTTTACACTGAGAGTTAGAGCATTGCTCAAATTCAGATACCATCATGACCAGCATGATATAAGAACACAGCTGGCTGGATTAGAAAGAATCACATATATAAAAATCTGTACACAAAATGTGATATAGAAATCATTACTTTTTCCTCTTCAGGCCCTTACCTTTGACGCATACAACGCGCGTCACATTTTGGCAAAGCAAACATAAAAAAATCATGCCCTACTTTGTTCCTTGCCAGTGTGTGTAGAAATAGTGTATCAAAAACATATTTGCTATAAATACTTTTTCTAGTAGACAAATAAGCAGTCTTAAAAGAGCAGGGATTGCTTATTATCTCTAAGGAGTTTTTCTGCAGAAAGGTATCAATCCATACACCTTAGTCTGTTAGATCTTTAGCCTCTGTAATCACTGCAGTCAGATATCTCCTTTACCTTGCCCAGCTCTGTCTGATTTGTATGGCTGTGCACCATTTTAAAAGGATGCTTTTCTTTGATCATTGATCAGGATCTTTTCTTTTTTTTTTCTTTTAAGTTTCCTTATCTCCATTTAGGATTCCAAAAAGATGGCAAATCCATTACTTATTTTTTCATGGACATGCCAGTAATGTGCAGTGGAAGTGACCACATCTACTGAAGTATCTAATGGTAAAAGATACTAGATCTGTTTAACTATTACAGATAGGGCTGGTAGCAAGAGATGGTCAAAATTCAGAATTTCTATTTTTCAGAAAATATCAATGTTTTTGTTTTAAATCAGTCAGAATTGGAACAAAACCAAAAACTTTCAAAATTTCCCTTGAAATGAAATTCTAAAGAAACCTGAAATTGTTTTGTTCTGACTTTAAAAAAAATTATAATAAAAGTGGAGTGAAAAATTGTTTTGAAAAAGAAAATCGAAACATTACTGAAATGCTTTTTCACACCCAAATTTTTCAGAACAAAACTTTAGAGGTCCAGCATGTTTCTGTGAACATTTTGATTTTGCTGAAACAGAGATTTCTGATGGGGAAAAATGTTTTGTCAGAAAACTTCTGATCAGCTCTACTGTTAGCACTGCCTATTATTTAGGTTGCTCGACACTTCCCATGATAAGATCCTGTATTCAATTGCTTATAACTTTGCCAAACTTTAATTGTTTGGGCATGAAATTTTCCATGCCTCAGGCTGACTTTAAAAAAAATTATTTTTGTGAGCGGGGGAATAGTCCCGCTATTGTGGGGAACTTTCCTGGCTTCTGCACTACCCTGGTGAAGTGGGCTAGCGAAAGGATCTGAGTCCTCGCTCCCACTTCCTTTACCCAGTGGCGTCCCTGCCCTTGAGGACTCCCCTTCCACTCTCCTGTCTGGTGGAGTCCTCGTAACCCCAACAAGGCTGGGCCCAGGATTCCTGGGGGGGCTTGACCCCCAACCCTGCTGTGGTCACCTAGAACAGGGGCTAGGGTGTCCCCACTCCGGGTTACTCTCTCTGCACTGGGCACTTCTCTGATCCACTGACCATTACATACAATTTAAAGCAAATGCAAGTTATTTAATCAACAATTAATTTTAAAAAGAATAAGGAAAAATGGGAAAGGTTAAAGGAAATACATCAACCCGCTCTGTGGCAGGGAACTTCACAAACAGTGTCTCTGGAATGTCAGGGCAGTTCACAGTCTGTTCCTTGTAAGTCCCAGGCCTTCTTCTCAGGCCCGGCTGTGCTGCAGGGATGCTGTGGGTTGGACACTTGCTCTGGTGGTGGCCACACACTCTCAGGCTCTAAGTGGTAGGACCCTTCTGCCCAGTGTCGCCCCCGCCCTGTCTGGGTTACGATCCAAGCCTGGCCTGCAGAGCCTGTTGGCTGAGGCATCTCCCTGTGCTGGGCCTGCTGCCCGGGGTCCCCCTCGCTCTCCCCAGCTGCTCACTGCACCCAGCTCTGGACTGCTCCAGCCCCAGCTCCACCACTCTGTCTCAGCGCTGCTGCTGCTCTGCCTCCAGCTCCCTGGGCTGCTTCTTTGGCCCCTCTGGCTCTGGTTGCTGCAGCTCTGCTCCCAGGACTGGTCTGCTCTGCAGGCTGCTTCTGTGACTCTGCTCCCAGCACTGACCTGCTTCAGTCTGGAATTCTATACTGTACACAGACACCTATGAACTGGTTAATATACTGTAATCAACATTTATTACAAGTGGGAGTAAGGCCCAAGTAAAAACTGCATAAGACCTTCAGGTGTTTAGCCCACTGGCTTTCACCTACAAATACCCTTTGCTGGTGTGGGTTAGTGATCTAGTCTTAATACTATCTTCTTGGTTGCATTTGATTGATCTTCTTAGGTATGGACCAAAATTGTCCCTGGTAAAATCCCAGTGAAATCATTGTAGTTGCACCAGGGAAGATTTTGGCCTGTGATGTCCAGCTTTTATACAGAGAAAGGAACTACTGTGGCAAGTGGGGAAGGGTCCTGGTCTTGATGGAAGAATGGAAGGAATCTCCCTTCTGCAGTAATAATCAGCCATCTCCTGCTTAGGGTCACAGACCTCAGGGAATCAGGGAACAGAGATCATGGACCTTCTCCTGCTTTACTCTCCATCCTTTTGTGAGAGTATAATGGAATCTATCAATGTGGTGTTCATCCTGGCACCCGGGCACCACGTCTCTATTATTCTGCAATTGTTTTTAGGGGGCGCTTTGCCAGAATAATTGGGCTGGGTTCAGGAAAGATTTGCAGGGGGAAGAGGGTAGAAAATCCTTTGACCCAGGTCCTGGAATAGCAGCAGATCCATTCCATCCAGGCTACTGGGTTCGAAAACTACAGCCCTGTGGGGATATGGAGGGGTAAAGGACTGTGGCAGACACTCTGGCTCTGCCTCAAGCCCACCACCTTCCTGCACGGGTCTGTATGTAGCCTGACTCGCACAATTTCCCCCCTGCCTCAGTGCAGCAAACCACAGCTCTGCTGAGAGAGGGCTACCCGTGCCTGGGGACGAAGGAATGGGATTTGCACCTAAGTGATTGTGCTTGTAAAGTGATTACACATAAGTACACAAATATTACTATTACTGTAGTACCTCAGAGCTCTAGTCATAGACCAGGCTATCCCTGTGCTAGGAGCTGTGCAAACACAGAACAAAAAGTTGGTCCCTGCCCCTAGGGGCTTACAGTCTCAGTATAAGAATCAAATGATGGCTGTAGACAGATGGGGGAGTACAAGGAAACAATGAAACAGTATTGGTCAGCATGATAGACAGTGGTCTCTGTGCATCAGCAGCTTAACCACGGTCACTTTTTTGTAAGTGGCACAGCAAAGCAGGGATTTGAAGGTGGACAACGAGGTAGCACTGCAGATGTTTATGGTAAGCGCTTCCCAAGCATGAGGGGCAGCAAGGGAAAAAGCACGAAGGTGTGCGCTTGACTGAAAATTTACAAAGCAGTGAAGTGGAAGCTGGTATCATGGGCTGGTTGTCGATGAGCATTGACAGCTTGATAGCGAACGAGAGATGATAGGTCGGGGGGGATGGACTGTGAAGGACCTTGAAAGAATGCGAGCAGTTTGTTTGAAGCCATAGAGAAGGGGGAGCTAGTCGAGGGATTCAGAGAGGAGTGACATGGTCAAAGCAATAGGCTATGAAAATGAATTTAGCAGCAGCATTCTGAATGGATATGAATGAAGCTAGACTGCATTTGTCAAGACATTTGATTGTGTGCGGTGGTGTTGTAGCCATGTCGGTCCCAGGATATTAGAAAGACAAGGTGGGTGAGGTAATATCTTTTATTGGACCAACTTCTGCTGGGTGAGAGAGACAAGCTTTCAAGCTACACAGAGCTCTTCTTCAGGTCTGGAAAAGCTACTTGGAGCATCACAGCTAAATACAAGATCAAACAGACAGTTGAGCATACAGAGGCAGAAATCTTTCCTGAACCCTCCTTTTCTGGCCTTCAAACACCTCAGCCTCTCCAAGCTCATCGTCAGAAGTAAGCTGGACCAGGACACACCAACACAAAGATCCTGCCAGAATGACAGATGCAAAACCCACAGACATATCTCCACTGCTGCAATGATCATTACTGCCCCCACCACACACTTTTCAAGTTCCATGGGTCCTACACATGCCTATCACTGCGTGTGGTATCCCTCATCCAAGGCACTAAGTACCCCAATAACAACTGTGTGGGTGAAATGAGACAATCACTACGCTCTCGAATGAACAGGAAAATGATAAAAGACAAAAAACCCCTATCACCTGTGGGTGAACACTTTTCACAAAGCGATCACTCCATATCTGACCTATCAGTCCTCATTCTCAAAGGAAAACTGCAAAACGCTTTCAGAAGACGAGCCTGGGAGTTTAAATTTGTAATTTTCTAGACACTTAAAATTATGGTGTTAATACTAATTATAATAATCTGTAACCCACTGACACCTCCCCTTTTTTTGTCCTATGAGGATCGGGGTGTTAATGGGCCATTTCATCTTGATTGGTCCCTTTGCACATATTCTAATTACTTATGCTAAACTATCTGTTTGATCTTGCATTTAGCTGTGACCCTTTAAGAGTATGTCTACACTGCAATTAAAAACCCAGGGCTGGCCCATGCTTCTGACTCAGGCTTGCAGGGTTTGGGCTTTTAAGCTGTTATTGTGGAGTAGATGTTTGGGCTCAGGCTGGAGCCTGGGCTCTAGGACCCTGCAAAGAGGGAGGATCCCAGAGTTTGTGCTGCAGCCTGAGCCCAAGTGCCGACACTACAATTAAACAGCCTCTTAACCAGAGCCCCTTGAGCTTGAGTCAGCTGGCAGGGGCCAGCTGTGAGTGCCTAGTTGCAGAGGAGACAGTAAGATAATAATAATAGATAATAATAATAATAATAGATAAGCTATTACCAGCAGGACAGTGGGGTGGGAGGAGGTATTGTTTCATGATCTCTGTGTGTATATAATATCTGCTGCAGTTTCCACGGTATGCATCTGATGAAGTGAGCTGTAGCTCACGAAAGCTCATGCTCAAATAAATTGGTTAGTCTCTAAGGTGCCACAAGTACTCCTTTTCTTTAGACAGTAAGTACTTTTCCCAGACCCAAGGAAGAGCTCTGTGTACCATGAAAGCTTACCTCTCTCTCCAACAGACGTTGGTCCATAAAATATTACTTCACACACCTTACCTCTCTAAAAGACATTTGATTGTTACCTGAATCTTGAAAGGGTTATAAGGAGTTAAAATAATTATCCCCTTTCTTTGTATTTCTTTTTTTTTTCATTTTAGCTGATTTCTGTCCCATTTCCTACTGTACTGCAGTATACACTTAAATATATTATTGTGCCTCTTTTTGCATATTGCACTTAATATTTAAATATTTCATCCATATCATTGTCTGCAGAAGGGTCCTTCAGGGTTCCTCTGTTTCAGACTCATTTCCATATCTCCGTCTTCAAGATCCTGCTGCTTTCTTCTTTCAAATGGAAAGCGTAGTGCACATAACTTAATCTCCAGAGATTCTGCAGCCTTCAGAGGCAAACAATCATTCTGTGGTCATTTCAGTGATCGGTTATATATTGTGTTCTTCCATGTTGCCCCTTTTGCCTGAGCCATTAGCCAGAATTCAGAGCCTTGCAGGGTTGCTTCTGTTAGGATTGAGAAATTAGGAATCTAGATCAGGTATATTCTTGGTGTAATCTTTCTTATTTACAAAACATTTACAAAAAGTTCTCTTGAACACAAGCAACTGCATGCTGTCTCTTGTTTCTCCCTTCTCAGAAATCCCCAAGTGCACCATTCCAGCGAGCTGTGTGTGCAAAGAAGTTATTTCTTTGCTTTCCATCAGGGCCATGTTCCCAACTCCTTTCACTGGCTTTCTGTCACCAATATCCTAGCCCCGGCATTTGCAGTCAGGGAAACCTGGGTTTTAGCCTGAGTTAGATCTGACCTGCTATGCCTTGGACAGTTGTCCCCACTTCATGCTACTCTTTTTACTACAAAAAGGGGCTTTGTTACGCCTTCTGTTGAGCCTGAAAGAGTGCTTGGCACACCCACTGACTTTAATGAGGTTTGGCTTGTCTTTAGCTATAGGACTCCCCTGATGGAAGCTATTAGCACCTTTCTGCATAACATCCTTCCTGGAGACTTGACTTTCGTTCTTGTTTCCTTATTATATTCATCTTTTAAATAGTAGTAGCTTTGGCTGAAAGTATGTTTCCTGTTTGTGTGTGGACAGAGATAACAGAACAATCCTGTTTAATGCAATCTGCTTTTGAGCATTTTCCTTCCTACAATCAATAAACATGAAATTATTTACATCATAACATACCTGTTTTTTGTGTTTTTTGTTTTGTATCTTGTTTTCTGGATAAGATTATTCTTCAAATGTTATGTCTGCTTCCTGTTCTTACACAACCTTTCATACTGTATCATCAGCCTACTGACATGAAAATGGTAACTTAAAGTACTGCTTTAAAAAAAATTCTCATTCATTAATCAAGGTGACACCTCCTATTAACTAGTTAATGTAGAAAGGTCTTTAGGCATTTAAGAATCTATAATTTCAGCTGAAGCAATAGCAAGTAAAAACAGGATTTTAAGAAAATTCACCAAGGGCAAAGTTAATGTTATATAACTGTCCAAAAATATCTGTGCTAGAATATGTGGAATGATAAGAACATGAGAACGGCCATACTGGGTCAGACCAAAGGTCCATCTAGCCCAGTATCCTGTCTTCTGACAGTGGCCAATGCCAGGTGCACTATAGGGAATGAACAGAGCAGGTAATCATCAAGTGATCCATCCCCTTCATGAATTCCCAGCTTCTGGCAAACAGAGGCTAGGGACACCATCCCTGCCCATCCTGGCTAATAGCCATTGATGGACCTATCCTCTATGAATTTATCTAGTTCTTTTTTGCACCCTGTTATAGTGTTGAACTTCACAACATCCTCTGGCAAGGAGTTCCACAGGTTGACTGTGCATTGTGTGAAAAAATACTTCCTTTTGTTCGTTTTAAACCTGCTGTCTATTAATTTATTTTGGTGACCCCTAGTTCTTGTGTTATGAGAAGGAAAAAATAACATTTCCCTATTGACTTTCTTCATACCAGTCATGATTTTATAGACCTCTATCATATCCCCCCTTAGTCGTCTCTTTTCCAGTTTGAAAAGTCCCAGTCTTATTAATCTCTCCTCATATGGAAGACGTTCCATATCCCTAATCATTTTTGTTGCCCTTTTCTGAACCTTTTCCAATTCCAGTATATCTTTTTTGAAATGGGGCAACCACATCTGCATGCAGTATTCAAGATGTGGACATACCATGGATTTATATAGAGGCAATATGATATTTTCCGTTTGATTATCTATCCCTTTCCTAATGATTCCCAACATTCTGTTCGCTTTTTTGACTGCCGCTGCACGCTGAGTGGATGTTTTCAGAGAACTATCGATAATGACTCCAAGATCTCTTTCTTGAGTGGTAACAGCTAATTTAGACATCCTCATTTTATAAGTATAGTTGGGATTATGTTTTCCAATGTGCATTACTTTGCATTTATCAACATTGAATTTCATTTGCCATTTTGTTGCCCAGTCACCCAGTTTTGTGATTTCCTTTTGTAGCTCTTTTCAGTCTGTTTGGGACTTAATTATCTTGAGTAGTTTTGTATCATCTGCAAATTTTGCCACCTCCCTGTTTACCCCTTTTTCCAGGTAATTTATGAATATGTTGAATAGGACTGGTCCCAATATAGATCCCTGGGAGACACCACTATACATCTCTCCATTCTGAAAACTGACAGTTTATTCCTACCCTTTGATTCCTAGCTTTTAACCAGTTACCAATCCATGAGAGGACCATCCCATGACAGCTTATCCCAGGATAGATTTTTTTTTTTAGAAAGTAAAACCCCTAAAAAAAACAAAGAAGCTGAAGAGTCTACACTAGGAAGCAAAGCTATTGATCTATCTGTGTTCTGTGTAGGACTTAACTGAATCTCAAATACTTAGGCAGCTTCCTAGTTGCAATAAACTAAATTTTGATTGGATAAAATCTGGAAACAGAGCTACTATCTATGAGCTAATTAGTTTCCCAGCAGGGCTTGAGGGCAGAATTTAGCTCTGCATCACCAACAGGTAATTGGTGTCCTACTGGAAAGTTGATATATTATAACCGGTTTTGTTAAACTAGTTAACAGTCTTAAGGTCTAGCTCTGATGCCTTCACTAGTGTTGGAGAGTACCTTACTCAACAAGTGGTCCCATTGACTTCTAAAAGGACTCTTAGTGACTATTCAACATGAGCAAGGGTATCGGAGTCTGAGCTACAATTGCTTGAATGAAGGCTTAGTAAATGGGACTCTACATTTTTGGCATATAAATTGCCATAATTTTTTAGGGAAAACTTTATATAGTAAATTGGAGATAAAAATTACTAAAATATTCTATTTATGTCAGTCATCAAACAAGCCCTTTATAGTATCACAGGGGAAGTTGTGTTAGTCTGTATCCACAAAAACAATGAGGAGTCCGGTGGCACCTTAAAGACTAACAGATTTATTTGGGCATAAGCTTTAATGGGTAAAAAACCCACTTCTTCAGATGCATGGAGTGAAAGTTACAGATACAGGCACAGATATACTGCCGCATGAAGAGAAGGAAGTTACCTTACAAGTGGAGAACCAGGCTGACAAGGCCAATTCCGTCAGGGTGGGTGTGGTCCACTCCTAATAATTGATGAGGAGGTGTCAATACCAAGAGAGGGAAAATTGCTTTTGTTGTGAGCCAGCCACACCCAGTCCCTATTCAAGCCCTTTATAGTTGAAATAAACTACTTACAGCTACCAACATGCAGTACAATATTTGAAAATAAACACGTGGAGGTGGAAAATCAGTATGTTCAAATGATAAGGACTAGAGATGGGCAAACCTGCAAAGGTTTAGGGCCAAATCATGCCATCACTGCCAAAGCCAGTGCAGAGAGTTACAGGTGATACATGGTGGGATGTATCTGGCACAAGAGACATCTCGTTCTGTGAGGAGAGGTTGCTACGTGTGGGGCTGCCTTACTGAGCTAGAGGGTGCTGTTCACTGTCAGTATTTTCTGGGGTAAAGTGTTTATGGATGGTGTCGGTTAGCTTGCCGTTGATTGCAGTATATACAGAGGGAGTTTCCTGACAAACAGTCCTGCTTCTGGTTGTGGTGCGCATCCTGGTGCGGTAGTGGTAGAAAGGGTTAGGATTCCACCTGTGCCTGTCCTCCAGGCATGCACTACTGCTAACCTTGTTACCTGCCTGCACCATACACTTCAACATAATGTAGTCTCCAGGTGTACGTTAGGGATGCCAACTATGGCACTATTCAGTAAGGTGAAGGAATTCATATTTAGTATATCTTAAATTCATCATTGGGTGCTGTTGTATAAGTATGAGCCTGGAAGCTAGAGGGGCTGAATATTGTTCTTAGCTCTGTCACTAGCTTGCTGTTTCTTCTAAGGCCAGGCATACACCACCTGATCCTGCCAGGTGCTGAACTCTCATCTGAGGTGATGAGTGCTCCTCTGATGTGCTGAGCATGCTCCCACTTCCACTGATTTCAATGTCTTGCAGAATCAAGTCCTTAATTTCTGGGTCTTGTTTACCCATTTAATGAAATGAAGACAGTAGGGATGGATTTTGCTGCCTTTGAAGTCAGGGACAGAACTCCCATCGATTGCAATGGGAGTGGGAATGGAGCTGTAATAGCTACATACTTTTGGAAAGTGTAAAGTATTACTCCTGTCTTCAGGAGAGCTCTCCTATCACTGCAGTTCAAGAGATCAAATTAATAGAATCATAGAATCATAGAATCATAGAATATCAGGGTTGGAAGGGACCCCTGAAGGTCATCTAGTCCAACCCCCTGCTCGAAGCAGGACCAATTCCCAGTTAAATCATCCCAGCCAGGGCTTTGTCAAGCCTGACCTTAAAAACTTCCAAGGAAGGAGATTCCACCACCTCCCTAGGCAACGCATTCCAGTGTTTCACCACCCTCTTAGTGAAAAAGTTTTTCCTAATATCCAATCTAAACCTCCCCCACTGCAACTTGAAGCCATTACTCCTCGTTCTGTCATCTGCTACCATTGAGAACAGTCTAGAGCCATCCTCTTTGGAACCCCCTTTCAGGTAGTTGAAAGCAGCTATCAAATCCCCCCTCATTCTTCTCTTCTGCAGGCTAAACAATCCCAGCTCCCTCAGCCTCTCCTCGTAAGTCATGTGTTCTAGACCCCTAATCATTTTTGTTGCCCTTCGCTGGACTCTCTCCAATTTATCCACATCCTTCTTGTAGTGTGGGGCCCAAAACTGGACACAGTACTCCAGATGAGGCCTCACCAATGTCGAATAGAGGGGGACGATCACGTCCCTCGATCTGCTCGCTATGCCCCTACGTATACATCCCAAAATGCCATTGGCCTTCTTGGCAACAAGGGCACACTGCTGACTCATATCCAGCTTCTCGTCCACTGTCACCCCTAGGTCCTTTTCCGCAGAACTGCTGCCTAGCCATTCGGTCCCTAGTCTGTAGCGGTGCATTGGATTCTTCCGTCCTAAGTGCAGGACCCTGCACTTATCCTTATTGAACCTCATCAGATTTCTTTTGGCCCAATCCTCCAATTTGTCTAGGTCCTTCTGTATCCTATCCCTCCCCTCCAGCGTATCTACCACTCCTCCCAGTTTAGTATCGTCCGCAAATTTGCTGAGAGTGCAATCCACACCATCCTCCAGATCATTTATGAAGATATTGAACAAAACCGGCCCCAGGACCGACCCCTGGGGCACTCCACTTGACACCGGCTGCCAACTAGACATGGAGCCATTGATCACTACCCGTTGAGCCCGACAATCTAGCCAGCTTTCTACCCACCCTATAGTGCATTCATCCAGCCCATACTTCCTTAACTTGCTGACAAGAATACTGTGGGAGACCGTGTCAAAAGCTTTGCTAAAGTCAAGAAACAATACATCCACTGCTTTCCCTTCATCCACAGAACCAGTAATCTCATGATAAAAGGCGATTAGATTAGTCAGGCATGACCTTCCCTTGGTGAATCCATGCTGGCTGTTCCTGATCACTTTCCTTTCATGCAAGTACTTCAAGATTGATTCTTTGAGGACCTGCTCCATGATTTTTCCAGGGACTGAGGTGAGGCTGACTGGCCTGTAGTTCCCAGGATCCTCCTTCTTCCCTTTTTTAAAGATTGGCACTACATTAGCCTTTTTCCAGTCATCCGGGACTTCCCCGGTTCGCCACGAGTTTTCAAAGATAATGGCCAATGGCTCTGCAATCACAGCCGCCAATTCCTTCAGCACTCTCGGATGCAACTCGTCCGGCCCCATGGACTTGTGCACGTCCAGCTTTTCTAAATAGTCCCTAACCACCTCTATCTCCACAGAGGGCTGGCCATCTCTTCCCCATTTTGTGATGCCCAGCGTAGCAGTCTGGGAGCTGTCCTTGTTAGTGAAAACAGAGGCAAAAAAAGCATTGAGTACATTAGCTTTTTCCACATCCTCTGTCACTAGGTTGCCTCCCTCATTCAGTAAGGGTCCCACACTTTCCTTGGCTTTCTTCTTGTTGCCAACATACCTGAAGAAACCCTTCTTGTTACTCTTGACATCTCTCGCTAGCTGCAGCTCCAGGTGCGATTTGGCCCTCCTGATTTCATTCCTACATGCCCGAGCAATATTTTTATACTCTTCCCTGGTCATATGTCCAACCTTCCACTTCTTGTAAGCTTCTTTTTTATGTTTAAGATCCGCTAGGATTTCACCGTTAAGCCAAGCCGGACGCCTGCCATATTTACTATTCTTTCGACTCATCGGGATGGTTTGTCCCTGTAACCTCAACAGGGATAATGAAAGATTTTCCCATTATTTCTACAGTTACACCCTTTCCCCAACAATGACTGATTAACTCGATTTGTTACTTACAGAACAGTTCAGCTTCTCTCTCTCTCTAAAAACAAGCAAACAAAGAACCCCAGCCTTTTTCATTCATAGTTAATGGAGATAATGGGCCAGTTTCTCTCCTGATCCAGCCCAGGAGGATTGGGTGGCATCAGGCAGCCAGTTACAAACTTCTGATTCACAGGTCTAGTCCCTGCCTGGACGTGACTAAGACCCTGTCTACACTGGCAAGTTTCTGCACAGTAAGCAGCTTTCTGCATTGTAATTCCCAAGGTGTACACCCTGCCTAGCCACTTAGTGTGCAGAAACCACGCAGTTGCAGCGCTGTAAAAAAACCACCCCGAAGAGAGGTGTACAGCTTTCTGCGCCAGGGCTACAGTGCTGCGGTGCCAGTGTAGACACCCTGGTAGATTACAGTGCTGCGACTGGCCTCCGGGAGGTGTCCCACAATGCCTGTTCTCACCTCTCTGGTCATCCGTTTGAACCCTACTGCCCTGCCCTCAGGTGACCAACCGCCATCCCCACCCTGTACATTCCTTGGGAAATTTGAAAGTCTCCTTCCTGTTTGCTCGGTGATGCATGCAGAGGTCTCAGCACATCTTTCCAGGTGGCCTACTCCATGCACCAGGCGATCCCCCGCTTGGAGCAATGATGAGCTGCTGGACCTCATCAGCTTTTGGGAAGAGGAGGCTGTGCAGCCCCAGCTGCGCTTCAGCCATAGCAATTACGATACCTACGGACAGATTTCATGTTGCATGACAGAAAGGGGCCATGACCAGGACATGCTGCATTGCAGGGTCAAAGTGAAGTAGCTGCAGAACACCTACCACAAGGCATGGGAGGCAAACCGCCACTCCAGTGCTGCGCCCACAAGTTGCTGGTTCTACAAAGAGCTGGACGCGATACTTGGTGTGACCCCTCCTCCAGGAAGCTAAAGCAAATTGGGATCTGCTGTCTTCTTAAATACTGTAATTGTTTTTAAAAATCATTTGGAAGTGAAGTAGAATTGTTCTGACTGCATTTCTGATATAAAGTCCTCAGACCGCTTTTTAAAGTTAACTTAGCAATTGATACATTATGTGATATACGTGACAATGAATTTAGAAGTGTCTTGTATTTTCATTGTAATCATTAGTTGATGTAAATCAATATTCATTTGTCTGATAAGAGAATACTATCTGCAGCTGGAACCATTCTACTTTATCCATATTTAGGCTTGACAAAAGTTTTTGTTTGTTTGGGTTTTTTACATTTCAATGGCTAATATCAATGTTTTAAAGCATTTTTTTATTTCTATTGATTTAAATGTTCGCAGTTGCACAAAATTATGTGTTAAAACATTTTATCAATTTAAATTTTTACAGTTCTGGGAAATTATGGGGGGAATCAGACAATAATTTAATGATTGTAGACACTGAGATTCAAAAACTAAAACTTTATAACTGTTAAAACACAAACTGTCAACATGACATGTTAAAATATATAAAGTAAATATCCTTAAATCAAACTCTAATAAGTTCTCAAGAAGCATTTTTCTTATTTTGCCTATCTGTATATTTCTGTTATCACTGGAAATATATGTGTGTGTGTGTAGTGAAATCAACATTTACTGACAGTTATTGATTAAAAATCTAATCCTTCCAACTCTATTTATACTGGTGTATGTCTCTATTTCATCTGGGAAAGCCTTCAAATTAAATTTATATTGACTTTTCAGATAAAAATATATTTATCAGTAATGTGTCTGGCAGGGAGATAGCATTTTGTTATTTTGGTACTTCATGTCATTACATCATGTTAATCATCTCATGGAGGGACAAACAAGTGTGAATTCAGCTATGGTAAACCATGTGTGGTTAGTAGAATCATCCTCATAAAGTACAACTCCAGACTTTTTTTTTTTTAATTTGAACGCTAGTGGGGCTAGATTTTACAAGGAGCTCAGCTCCTGTTGTTCAGGGACCTAAATAAAGGTAGGATTTTCAAAACTACTCAGTTTCCATTGTGACTCCTATGGACAGACTTTTAGAAGCCATCTGCACAATGGGTGCAAAAAAGCTCTTTTGAAAAATCTAGTCATTTACTTTGTTGCCTAACTGGGAGCTGAGGGGTCTTGAAAATCTGGCCTTGGATCTGCATTCTTTTGTTTTTATGGCTTTTGCATCAAATCTGTGAATTGCTATTGCCATACGGATTCATGTTTGTAAATCTGACTTGATAGAGGGCTTAATTGTCTCTGAAATTACCTTACTGTGTGAACAGATGTGCCTGATAGCCCTGGAAACGGAGACTTGATGTCTCAAGTGTCTGTCCCCATTGTGTCACTTTCTCTAGTGCAACTCTCCAAGGAGTTACATACTCAGAGATAAATAACAATTAATAATTCACCATGGCCAGAAGGGAACCAACAGCCAGTTGCACTTGGTTGCACAGATCTCACAACTAATCAGGAGCCTGGACATGAGATTGAAGGAGTTGGACATTGGCTGCTTTGGTTTGATGGCTCATAAATTCAGTCTAAATCTGGGTAAAATGGAACCTAAAAGCAGTAACACCTGCATTTCGGTCTGTCAAAATCACCCTGGGAAGAGCCACATGTTCTGATACAATACAAGGGCTACCTTGTTCTCTACTTATTACCTCATAGAAACAGCATGGAATTGATGCCTCACTGCAAAACATTCATTTAGATCAGTATATTGCCATTCATTTCGATCAGTATATTACCATTCCATTGCATGCCCCTTAAACCAGTGGTATTTGCAAACAACTCTAATCTAGTCATCTACATGAAGCTCCTTGAGCTCAGTGTTTAAAAACTCTCTCTGTATATCCAGGCAGTTGCCAAATCTTGCCAGTTCTTTATATCCCCTAAAATCTGTCCTTTCCTTTCTCTCATTTTTGCTTTGTCCATGACTTGGTGCTGTCCTGTCTCAACTGTTGAAATCTCTTAACTCTCTAGGGGCCTGATTCAAGTGGACTTTAGATCATGGTCTAGCTGGGCTACTTATTAACACTCCCTTCAAATCCATCCAAAATGCTGTGAATATAATCATATACGTCTCCAGTTACTCAGACCATGCCAATGTTTAAATGAATCCCTTCCCCCTTGCTTCCTACATTACATTTAAATTAGGCAGTCACATGTTCAAGGCTCTACACAGTTTAACTCCTGACTCTACTCTTCTCTAGTTTCTCTCCTTAGCTCTGACCAAACCTCTCTTATTACTCAGCCTTTTAAATATATTTCTTCCACTCTAGTCATTGTGCCTTCTCTCATGCGGCACCCCGTCTTTGGAATAAACTCCTTTTCCACCAAATATCCATCTACACTTAATTCAAAACACTCCCTAAAAACTTTTCTTGTGTCTCTTTGTGCTTTCCTATTAATGAAACGGCAGACTTTATATGCGCTTGTGTTGTCCAGTAGGGTGCTGAGCAGTACAGGATGCATGTTTCTGGGGAAGGTCTGGGATTGGGAGTTTGCTGGTGTTGCCCTGCAATGTAATTCATGAGTGGCTGGCTGTAGCACTCATACAATATAGCTTGGCGTGATTTACATGCTGGAGGCTGTGTGTGAGCAGACCAGGAGGGTTGTTCTCATAGTGAAACAGTGTAAGAAGCACCCCAGGCTGGAGAATTGAGGGGATACAGCTATCCATCTGTGCAGATTGTACCCTGGGTAATGTCACAATGAAGTAACAATCTGTTTTCATTGTTTTATTTACTCACCACTCAAAGATCTACATGTAGAAAATGTCCACCTTACTGCTTAGATGCTGTCAAGAAATTAAAAACCCTGAGTGAAAAATAAGTTTGTTTCTGACACAATAGGATTTGTCAACTTCTGGCATTATCTGATGTAAGTGTCTCTAAGGGTGAGAGGATGGCTGAACTGGCACTTGATCAATAGTCAGAAACTTTTAGCAAGGATGTAAGAAGCCCGTGAATTCATGAGTCAATGATCTGGAGAGAGTAACGAATTTACTTGGCTCTTCCATAGCAATTTCAGGTTGGTTAAAGAAATGGTTGCATTTGCCACTAATGAAACATTTCTTATAGCTGACAGTGCAGTCCCCAAAGTTGCAACTGTTTGGCAAAGGCATTCATAGTTACTGGAACTATGAACTGTCCTCTCTGTCTCTAGAGCACTGGAATATAAGCAGTATCTACAGAGCCTCATTAGGTAACCAAAGTGCATGTCCTTTTGGAAAAGCAGCATGTCTGGTTCCATCAGCAATTTTTCCTGATGGTATGCATTATTTATTTGCATTTGTCACAAATCATCTGATCTTGCAGGGTGTTGAATTATAGATAGGTACTAGAGCGAGGTGGGCTGCCACAAACTGCTGAGACCTCTCATCTGTTTTCAACCTATTTCTGAAAACAAATATGTGGCATTAAAGTGCATGGTGCAGGGGTGAAATGAGCTCCAATATCTTCTTGAAAAGTATTACCTGTGACCAGGAGGCCAAAAATCCTCAAAGAATGCAGTGGGGGGGAAAAAGAGCTAGAAAGTTTTGTGGGCAGCCGTAGGGTACATAGGCAACATTTCAAACCAGTGGCTTCAGAGGAGTGAAGAATTAACAGGCAGCTGAAGAAATGAGCAAGCTGGTTCATGTATGTTAGGATAAGGTTAATCTTAGTTGCCAAATCAAGTAGAGTTAGGTGAACTCAGAGGTGGCCTTCCTGTCTCTTTAAGCAGATTTTCAGGGGCTTATGTTACACCTAGTGAATGATGGAGATTATTTCCAAAATTTGTTACACAAAACACATTGAGAGTTTTGGAGGAAGAACACTGTCAGTGGTCAGTGTTTGGTGATGAATCTTTGCACATCATCCTCATAAGTCTTTGTTAGGATATAGATATTCAGGTCTGTCTGTAAAGGCCTATACGCTAAAAATTTAGATGTATTCTTATCACTTGGCTAGTTCTAGAGGTATAAAAGAGAATCAAAATCACTGTCTGCCAGTGTAAGGTCCTTCTCTTACTGTGACAGTCTGAGGCCCTGTTCTTAGGCTAAGGCCTTTGGCTAAGCAGCAGAGGCAGCCATAAGCTGGGAAGGGACCGGTCACCTCCTCACATTCCAAACTAGTCACATTGAAATCAGGTGCTAGTGGGCTGTTCAGAATACAGTCCTGTCCTGATAATGTCTATCACCTCCAGAGAAAGGGAAGTGCCTAGAAGATGTAAAAGGAAACTTAGTTTGATAGCATCCTGTCCGGCAAGAACTCACTTACCAATAGCTGGGATGTGAAATCCTCACTTCTGTATTGTTTTGTCATTATAGTTCCCACTTTGCTATTGTTTGTCTGTATAATCTCTGTCTGGTTCTGTGATTGTTCCTGTCTGCTGTATAATTAATTTTGCTGGGTGTAAACTAATTAAGGTGGTGGGATATAATTGGTTACATAATCATATTACAGTATGTTAGGATTGGTTAGTTAAATTTCAGGAAAATGATTGGTTAAGGTATAGCTAAGCAGAACTCAAGTTTTACTATATAGTCTGCAGTCAATCAGGAAGTGGGTGGGTGTGTGTGTGGGAAATTGGAATCATGTTTTGCTAAAGGGGGAAATGGGAACAGGGACACAGGTAAGCCACTATGGTGTCAGAGCTGGGAAGGGGGACACTAAGGAAGGAAACTGGAATCATGCTTGCTGGAAGTTCACCCCAATAAATATTGAATTGTTTGCACTTTTGGACTTCGGGTTTGTAGCTCTCTGTTCATGCGAGAAGGACCAGGGAAGTAAGTGGGTGAAGGAATAAGCCCCCTAACAGTCTTGCATGCACAACACATGAAAGTCTCTATGAGCGGGATTTCTATAACTACCACTGGTACGATCATTCTGGCGTGGTAAAGTGGTATAAGGATGCTGCTAATCAGGAGTTCTCCACTATGAAAACGTTTGGGATAACATCTTAATAAACAGAGATCAACTTGTAGACCAACCTTCCCTTCTCTCTTGTGAATATGCAATAAGCCTGAGCAGCCACAGTGCTTGCTTTACAAGCAAGATTTATCTTCAGAATCCCTCTGTCTTGCTTCTTTGCCACTTGCCTCATTTCAGCTTGTCACACCTGCTTCTACAACTTTGCGGTCTAGTTCCTTTCTGGCCCTCTTCCTGCCCCCTGGTCTGCCACTCCCTTGCACATGCTCCCGGATTTCATTGCCCCACTGACGTCTGCAGCCCCATTCCTGGCTCCTTTACTGAGGGTAGCTCCGACTCTGCTGGTGGCTCTGGCCCCAAAAATGGTTCCTGTTTCCTCCTCCTTCTCCAATATAGCAGCTGCCAGTGTTGGAGGAATCTAACCTGTTTTCTCATCCTTATTTCCAGTTTCTTCTCAAGGTGTCCATGCTCTGCTTTATGATAAGGCCAGTTGCCTCCACAAGCTAGGAGGATGCAACATCCTATGATGTGCAGGAGCTTTTGGAAACACTCGTCAGTCGCGTCAAACTGGGGAGAAATATTTATGCTGAAGTTGAAAACAACATATTCTATGAGACAAATGTGCTTGTCTATGTTCTGGATTTCTTGTAAGTTATTAAACTTGAAAGAATATTTGGAATCTACTTTATTTTTCACTGTTTCTGCTGTTTTGTTTACTCTATGCATTTCTCTCACTTTGGACTAATAGTTTTATTTTTGTTTTTAATCAGTTTTTAGGCAATATCACTGAGATCTACATGCATTAGAATAATTTAAAAATTCCTGCAGTGTAAACTATGCCAAAGGATGTTAATTTAATAATAAATTATTATTACACCCATATTAATTCCTGTCAGAACAGGATCTTCAGTCCCTGGACAGTAGTGGTCTAGAACAATAAAACAGACAGGCTGAAAGGAGGGCAAGAGAGAGAATTAATAAGAGAAGTTCCCTAGAGCCTTCTCTGTGAGCTACCGAATGACCTCTGCTCCTACTGAAATCACCTGGGATAAAGGTTATTCATCACATGACAGTCCTCAACACCTTAGGGGGTGAGTCCCTGCCATCTAATAAAAGATAGTAAATGAAAATACACCCAGAGTGTTCCCATCTAAGTCAGTCACTAATGTTGAATTCATGCACAATTGCATTGGTCCCCCAAGACTACCTTGTGTTCTTGCTTCGTTCTCGCTTCTAAAACATGAAGGGAATTCCTGTTGCCGAAAGGTATTGGACTGACAGTCTGTAGAGTGAGGTTCTCTGTCCACCAGCACAGCAGAGTAGTATAATTCCCCACCTATCCTACCAGTGTGCTTCAACTAGTGCGGCAGGGACCACTGGATCAGATCATCCCTATTGCCATTTATTTCTTGCCATCTCCGCAGTAATTGACAACAAGCTTTCTTGGTAGTGACAAAGGTGATGCTAGTTGTGAAATAGGTGCTGAAGACATTCTTTGAAGAGGCATGTGTGTGCGCAGTTATGTTTCTGAGTCCAAATGTTCAGAAGAGTTCAAGGCTCAGCATCCATAGTTGGGTATGTCTCTATTTCAGACTCGCCAGATTCTCCAAAAGCTCCCATTTAAGCACCTAAATGGAGGCCGGATTTACAAAAGTACTTGGCAACACCCAACAGCTCCCACTGCAACACCAATGGCCAGAGAGTTAGAAAAGCTCAGTTGAGCAATCTGGCTCTGGCTATGGGTGCTGAGCACTGTTGAAAATTCCACCCCTAGTCCTTGCCTCAGCTTTCTGCCCCGTTAGTACTTCAGAGGGGATAAATATCCAACCTTTATTTCCTTGGTTTAAAAGAAATACCGATGGGCTATTCAGCTACTCATATTTTGTTTTGTCCGTGTGTCTGGCACTCGAGAGGGCTGTGTTGTTCGGTAACTTTCCAAAATAAAAACACTTAAATGTGTATGTGGCCTTTTGTCATGTTATAAATTATAACTTTACTAAAATTAAACACACATAATTTGTTTAAAATTATATGAAACATCATAGGAAAAAAATTAATGGACACTGTAACTCCCAGACATCTATCTGTTCAATTCCTCTCATCAGTTTTATCCCTCAGTAGCAGACAGGCTGCGAATATTGTTCGCCGTTGTTCTCAATTACTCTTCCTGTTAAGAGCCTGCTCCTACAGGGCTTCTACAGGACTGCAACAGAGTGTATGACTCCTTTTAAGAATAGCAAGGACGAGGGGTCAGTCAACCCCTCCCTGTTCTATGGTGTGTCTCTTTTAAGGTCCCTGGGACTTTTGGATCAGACAAAGACCGAAGGAAAGGCAAAGGCTGATGTTGGGAGAAAGGAAGATGATTCTGGGGAATGGCTAATATCTGGGGAAAACCCAGGCTGCTGTGTCCCTGAGGGAATAGAACTGAAGCCTTGTAGTACAGGGTGGGGGAAGGCTGTCCTTTCTCCCAGCCAACCACGAGGAGCCCTGGGAAGGAGGGCAACATATATGCTGCCTCCTCTCTCATGATAGGGGAGACAGCAGCAGGGGAAGGAGCGTGGCCTGCTGACCTCTCCCAGCCCAGCAAGGAAAAGGGGTAAGTGAAGAGGGACCAGGTAGGAGAAGTTGCTTTAAGGATTTAGCTGCCCTGAATCAGCACAGCCCCCAAGACAGAGGCCTGTGGGACTCTTGAGCCCGAGGGGATAAGTTCGCTTGAACCTCGGCAGTCAGCACAGGCCCCAGGAAGGAAGGCTGTGGGACTCCTGAACCACAAAAAAAGGTAATAAATCAGATTCCACAATACTTGGGTCTGGGAGTCAATTATTGCAGAGAAGCTAGAGGGAGCAGAGGGCAGGGTGCCTTCAGGGCCATTCCAGGCCACAAGGGGGTGCTCTGAGATGGCACTTGTCCACAATGATGTACAATTATGTCAGTTTTCAGAGTAGCAGCCACGTTTGTCTGTATCTGCAAAAAGAACAGGAGTACTTGTGGCACCTTAGAGACTAACAAATGTATTTGACCATAAGCATTCGTGGGCTAAAACCCACTTCATCGGATGCATGCAGTGGAAAATACAGAAGGAAGAGATATATATAGTGACTGACCCAGACCAGTGGGATACAGGAGTCTGGTAGAAGGCAAATATATTGGCCACTGGATGAATAGTTTTCTGTTCCCTGAGTGACCAGAGCAGGGGCTGCCCTAGAGCAATCAGGAACCTGCCAGAACCAATTAAGACAGGCAAGCTAATCAAGACACCTGGAGCCAATTAAGAACTTTCTTGATTCAATTATGGCAGGCAGGCTAGTTAGGACATCTGGTTTAAAAAGGACCTCCCATCATGTAGTGGGGGGGGGGGGCATGCCAGGAGCAGGAAGTGAGAAGGCATGCTGCTGGAGGAGTGAAGAGTTCAAGCGTGATCAGGCTTCAGGAGGAAGATCCTGCAGTGAGGATAAAGAAGGTGCTGGGGAAAGGCAATGGGGAAGTAGCCCAGGGAGTTGTAGCTGTCAAGCAGCTGATACAGGGAACATTGTGGACAGCCGCTATCCACAGGACCCTGGGCTGGAACCCGGTATAGAGGGTGGGCCCAGGTTCCCCTCCCCCCCCCATTCCCCCCAACTCCTGATCGGACACAGGAGGAGTTGAACCTGGTCTGTGAGAAACACCAGAAGGTAAGGTCTAAATTGGAAAGGGATCTGCCCTGTCCCCGACCCACTAGGTGGGACACAGAGACTGTGGGGATTGTTCTCTGTTTCCCCCATGCTGGCCAGTGATGAGGTTAGCTGAGTGGACGGCAGGTTTGAGCCACTAGCAAGAGTGGCCAAACAGAGGGCTGCCGTGAATCTCTGAGGTAAGCAAATCCGCCAATAAGCACAGGACCCACCGAGGCAGAGGAAGAACTTTGTCACAATATATACATACACAGAGAACATGAAACAATAGGTATTATCATACACACTATAACAAGTGATCAGTTAAGGTGAGCTATTACCAGCAGGAGAGAAAAAAAAACCTTTTGTAGTGATAATCAAGGTCGGCCATTTCCAGCAGTTGACAAGAGGAACAGTAGGGGGGAAAAATAAACATGGGGAAATAGTTTTACCTTGTGTAATGACATATCCACTCCCAGTCTTTATTCAAGCCTAATTTAATGGTGTCCAGTTTGCAAATTAATTCCAAGTCAGCAGTCTCTCGTTGGAGTCTGTTTGCCCACAAAAGCTTATGCTCAAATAAATTTGTTAGTCTCTAAGGTGCCACAATTATGTCAGTGTGAGTTCTGCAGGTAAAGGCATTCCAGGATCTGGCCCAATGAGCTTTATTAAAAAATACCAATAAACTCACATATGGACCTCACCTTTTATTGATATTGCTAGGTTCCTCTTCTGCCTCAGTGTTTGACATAGCAGGCCTGATTCTCCATTGCAGAATTTGTTGTGTAGCTGTTTGCATCAGTTCAAAGAGTTGGTTGAATATTACCTGGTCAGAATTCTTCACTTGCTGACTTCAATAGTGGCATTTTACATCTATGCTGCAAAGTTGTAAATGACTATGCAAGGTACACAGTGGTGGAGAAACAAGTTCATTATATTGATGGTCTGTAGTCTTTGTTGCTTGACAGCTTCCAGATTTATTCATAATATATCCAGTAACTGTTCAAAAGTTCCCCAAACTTTGAGCCTGAGTTCTCATAACATAGACTGGGGTTTTCATTATTTCAGCAATAAAGTGTGACTGGCAGTGTATTTTTTGAGTCAAATTCTGCAGTCCTGTCACACACACAAATTCTGCTGATGCCAGTGGGAGTTGTGTGTGCACAATAGCGAGTATAAATTGTCCAGAAGACATGAAGTCAAAAGCAGTGTGACTTAAACAACAGAGAGGCATAATAATCATCCAACAACATTATTTGGGGAACCTTAGTTATACTATAAACTGAACTTGCACAGATGCAAGAAACACGTAGATTCATTAGTTACTGAGTTTAACAGATTAAAATTATGGACTTCCCTAGAAATCTACCCACTAAAGTCTCCAGCAGAATTTGAAGGGATGATCAATCATTGAAATATCAAGATAATTAAAACAAACTTTCTGCGGCTAGTACCCTGAAAGCATGCCATTATTTCTAACACCTTCAGAACAATGTTTTTTTCTAAATGAACCATTCCATGGGTGTTAGTCTTGCAATGGCATCTCTGCAGACATGGATGTCATTTGAGGACGATGGCCTTTGACAAAAGTTGACATTGGTGACTGACCGAAATCTCCAGCTGTGTCTAGAATTCTAAACCCACTTACAACTGATGAAAACTCTGAACAATCCTTTGCAATGATCCGAACTGTAGAAATTGAGATGTACTTTTATCCTGTGGAAATAAAATAGGCCAGGAGGCCTCCCTGAAGATCAAATATAAATGCCAAGACTTAGTCCAAATTAATTACTCTTCAAAATGACCAGAACAAATACAGGATGGGATTTTCCCACAGAGCCTAAAGGAGCCAGGTACCCAACCCTTACTGAAAGTTGAGCTCCCCTGGACATAATATATTTGTGTTACTTGCCTTTCAAATATAAACCAGAATTCCCACGACTATATCTAATTTTCATTTGTCATATTCATAGATGTTAAGACCAGAAGAGACCATTCTGAGCATCTAGTCTGATCTCCTGCACAACACAGGCCATGGAATTTCACCTAGTAATTCCTGAATCAAGCCTGTAACTTGTACTTCAGTAAAGAATATTTTGTAGAAAGAGGTCCAATCTTCACTTCAATGTTTAAAATGTAAGTGCATAAACTGGATGTGGTATTGGAAAATGTATAAAATGTTTACTTTTTTCATGTACATATATTTTTAAAGCTGAACGCTTTGGAGTGAAATTTTCATTCGCTCTATCTATAAATTATAGCCTATGTATAAATTATGTCTGTTGTATCTGACAGGTGAAAAATATGTTTTGCCAGAGCAAAGCCATCCCCGTTCTCCTCCCCGTGCATCTTCCCTGCTGAGTAAGGGGGAGAACTTTGATTGTACTTGTCACAGCACTATTAATGATGACTATCTTTCAGTGAGAATGAAAATTATTATATAAAAATAGTCCATCTCACACAGTGTGTCTTTTTTTCATCCGTTTGCATTCGTCAGCTGTTATTTATGCTCCATGTATTTCTGATGATCCCACTGTAGACAAGAAAGTAGAGATGGATGGGCAGTGTTTGGACTAGGATTAAGTTTAGGTTAAGGATCAGGTTTGGGTTTGAGGCTGAATCAGGGTTAAGGTTTGGGTTCAGATATCATGGTGCTAACATTTCAGAAGTTATGGATTACAGGGTTCTTGCAAGATAAGTTGATCTTTTGAGATTTCCTCCATGCTGTCTAATGGAAATCTCACACCAGCAATGGTTCTCATGAGAGTTCTCTCATTTTGGGTCAAAAATCTCGTGAAAACAGCCGTTCATGTGAAATTTCATCTGTTTCTAAACTGCAGAATGGCTTGCTTTCCAGTTCTAGATCCAACAGACACTAAATTGGAGGGCAGGTTTAGGACTACAGCCTCAAAGCCAAAACCTCCCCTCTTGAAATTTGAAGGAGTTTAAGTGTCAACTTTGTGGTTTTGAGTGAAGCACTAATTATGATTGGACGAGTGGTTAAAATATTAACTTCCCACAGGCCCATTCAAACTAAAAAATGCTCATAATAAATATAATATCTCCAATCAGCCACCATCACCAATCAACTCACTCCCTTATCAAATTCTCAGGAAGAAATGAGGGCTTTGGAATATGCCCAGATGGTTAATAAATCTGTGCTCTGGAAGACTAAGGCAGCCAGTGAGTTGCTTGGTGTACACCTGAAGAAATTGCCATCCATATGTCCTCACTATGACCTTCCTTGATATTTCATAAAAACATTGAATAGGAGGGCTGCCAAAACATATCCACGTGATGCCCCTCATAAGAAAGCCTTTTGGACATGAGTGCAATTGTCCAAAATTACCCTCTAGGACTTCTCACAGGGAATGGAGCCATACAAGAAGAATTTTGTCTGTGGCTAGGACCATAAATATGTCTTCAGAGATCTGTGGTAGGCACTATTCAAAAGGCTTTTTAAAGAAAAAACCTGAATGGGGATTTTGCATCCATCCATCACAAGGAGGGGTTCATTTAATAATGCCGCTGGTGCTGTTTTGTTTCTATCCCCAATCTTGCAACTTTACTAACAGGCTTGAGGATATGAGGACACCGGCAGCCACCAGAGTTGTTCTATCACATTCTTCTTAGTCATTTTGTTCAAAAACAGAGACTGGATATAGGTTGTTAGCAAATTTGGCAACATCAAGAGTTCTCTGAGCTAAAGCCTTGCTATACTGTCCTTTTGGTACCCTGCCTCCCACATCCCTGAAGGGAAATTTTGAAGATCACAAACAGCAATGGGCTTCTTGCTTCCAGACAGGTCTTCCCCAGTCAAGAGGGATGTGGATCTAATTCATGTTGTAGCACAGATTGTTCCCAGCACCTGAGCGATCTATATTGACCTCAAATTGAAGAAAGGAAGGCTTAAAGCCAGCTTCTCTGGTATAAACTGGAATAGCACTAGTGAAGCAAATAAAGCTATGTTGATTTATCACAGCTGAAAATACGGCCTTTAGTATTTTGTCCCCTTGAGACACTGCTCTGTCCTTACCAAGGCTACTTGCTCATGGTTAAGGCCCTACCAAATTCAGTCCATTTGGTCAGTTTCATGGCCATAAGATTTTAAAAATAGTAAATTTCATTATTTCAGCTATTTAAATCTGAAATTTCACTGTGTTGTAATTGTAGGGGTCCTGACCCAAAAAGAAGTTTTGGAGGGGAGGGGGGTTTGCGGTACTGCTACCCTTACTCCCTTACTTCTGGGCTGCTGCTGGCGGCGGTGCTGTCTTCAGAGCTGGGCAGCTGGAGAGCGGCGGCTGCTGGTCGGGAGCCCAGCTCTGAAGGCAGCGCCTCCACCAGCAGCAGTCCAGAAGTAAGGATGGCGTGGGATGGTACTGCCACCCTTACTTCTGCACTGCTGCTGGCAAGTGCCTGGCCACCAGCCGCCACTCTCTGGCAACCCTGCCTGAAGGCAGTACAGAGAAAAGGGTGGCAATATTGCACCCTGCCCCCTAAAATAACCTTGTGACCCCCCCACAACTCCCTATTTGAGAAACGCTGGTCTTCTCCATGAAATCTGTATAATAAAAGTACAAAAAAGACCAGATTTCATGGTGGGCGACCAGATTTCATGGTCCATTACACATTTTTTATCGTCGTGAAATTGGTAGGGCCCTACTCATGGGGCAGAGGGACATGACTTTACAGAAGGAGAGATGTGAAAAACAGTACTAATCAAATCTTTTAAATCTCTCACTTATTCCTAAATAATTTTCTGTAAAATATGTGGGACACCTCCACAGCATAAAGGTTCACTAGCACTAATTTGGAACTATTTACCTATCACCTTGACAGGAAACATGCTTTCAAGGTTTTTATAATCATGGCTTTTAGACATCATTCAACTTTACAGTTTTTGAAGGAATACTGGAACTCAGGAATCCAGGAGCTGAATACAATATGTCCTCAAATATAAACAGATTGTGATGAAGTTTATCAGTGGTGAAGCCATCCCAAACGCATGCCAGTAAAACCTTTCTTCACACTTCCTGATTATATATGTGTTCTGTAGATGTAGAATATTACTAATTGTCAAGCAACTTGGGAATCTTGTTATGTGCCGGGGGAATGCAGGTTCTCCTTCGAGTGATTGCTCATATCAAGTCCAATTAGGTGTGTGCACAGTTATCAGAAAGTTTTTCCCTTAGCAGCACCCACCAGGTTGGCTGTGGAGCCCGCTGGAAGTGGCGCCTTCATGGTGCTCAATATATGACCCTGCCAACCCAGTGCCTCCTCAGTTCCTTCCTACCGCCAGTGGAAGTCGTTGGAACGGTGGCATCTTGCTTTGCAAGCTCTCCACGTTTTCCTAGCTTATCTTTCGAACTGTTTGTATTTGGTAGTTGTTTTCGTTCTTAGTTATTGTAGTTCTAGTCAGCTGTTGGGCTGGGGGTTTACCCTCCACCCTGATTGCATTCTCTTTGGGGGACTTATATGCCTACGTCCAAGGATTCAAGCCCTGCAACAAGCCCATGCCAAAGGGTGACCCTCACGATGCTTGTTTAAAGAGTCGGGGGGAGCCACGTCAGTCGGAAAAGTGCAGGATTTGTAAAGGCTTTCACCCCCGAACCAAGAAGGAGCGGGACTTTCGATTGAAGCAGCTCTTTCTGGAGGCGGCACTTAGACCACAACCCGCATCGGCGCCGCAGGACCTGGCACCGAGTTCCTCGCTGCGCCGTGCTACGGCCGCAGTTGTGGAGGCAGCACGGAGAAAAGACTCTGGTAGAGACCTGCAGCGCTGTCACTCCCTGGCACCAAAGACGTGGGACTGGACCGTTACCGATTCCATTCACTGGTACAGAAGTGGCACTGGCAGCAAGGGAGGAGTGGTTCCCCCACTTCAGGACCCACCCCAGCGGAGCCGGCCAATGGGGTGTGTCCCAGGGAGGAGCCCCGGCGCTGAAACTTTTGGAGCCTGCACTGTTGACTTCAGCCCCCCAAGTGGGACTGCCGAGTCCGGGGCAGTTGGACTCCCCGGGTCCAGTGGTGGAGGAGCTAGAACTGCTTTCCACCCCGGACACCTTTGAGCCCTCCAGGGACCTCGTTGTGATGACAGCACCGAGGTCCCAGGCCCTTCGCATTAAGCCTCCAATACCGCCCGGGGCGGCGCTGTCCTGGGGAAAGCTGGCGATGATCCACCCTTTGACTCAGGCTGTGGAGGGGAGGCACCGCTCAGGGTCCCGGCGCTGCTCCCATTTGGAGAGCCAGTTGCACTCACGGCACAGGTCTGACTCGCGCCACCAATCCAGATCCCACCAGCACTCCTACTCACGGCGCAGATCACCTTCGCACAGTAGGTCCCGATCTCAGCACTGTTCATCTTGCCACTGATCAGGCTCTCTGTGCAGACCCCACTCACGCACCTTGTCCTCGGGGATAGTTGTGTGGCGTAGTTCATGGCTGCAAGCCTCGGTGCTCCCTCCCCAGGTTCAGCAAACTATGCAAGACCTATCCTTTGACGGGGTAGGCCTGTTAGCCAAACAGACTGACTCTAAGCTGCATAGCCTCAAAGACTCCACAGTGACAATGAAATCTTTGGGTATGCATATTCCGGCAACCAAATGAAAGCCCTTTAAACCCTAACCGCCGCAGCAGCACTCGTATCCTCCTTGGCTGAGGCAGGATTTTTACAGGCGCAGGGGTAGGAATGGCAGGCGTAAGCCTTCCCAGCCCACATCCAGACAGGGCCAGGGCCTGACTAAGCCTTCGTCGGGCTCAAAACAGACATTTTGAAGGTGTGCCCAAGGATGGAGCGCCTCTCTCAATGCCAGATCCTTCCCTGTGTTTTTTGAACCATCTATCCCACTTCTACCGTGCGTGGTCTCCAATAACATCGGACTGCTGGGTTGTTTGCATGGTGGAAGTGTGATATTCTCTCCAATTCTGCTCCTATCCCCCCCCCGCCCTTTCCCTGTCCCTCTTCAGGGACCCTGCTCATGAGCAACTCCTTATCCAGGAGGTGCAGATGCTCCTCACCAGAGGATTGGTGGAGGAGGTTCCTCAGGAGCTATGGGGCAAGGGATTCTATTCCCACTGCTTCCTAATCCCCAAAGCCAAGGGAGGGTCTCAGACCCATTCTAGACCTGTGAGGACTCAAGTTCATGGTGAAGTTGTAGTTCCGCATGGTCTCCCTGAGCACTATTATCCCTTCCATGGATCTGGGAGACTGGTTCGCCACCCTTGACATGAAAGACGTGTACTTTCATATGGTGATTCACCCTGCACACAGATGCTTTTTAAGGTTCATGGGCGACCAAAAACATTAACAGTTCACCATCCTTCCCTTCATCCTGTCGACAGCCCCATGAGCGTTCACCAAGTGCATGTCGGTGGTAGCAGCCTTCCTCTGAAGGAGGCAGGTGCAGGTATTCCCTTACATCGATGATTGGCTGCTCGGGGGGCACACCAGAGAGCAGGTGGAGTCGCAGGTCCATCTGGCCACATCCACATTCGAGAGCCTGTCTCCTCCTCAGCGTGAACAAGTCCACCTTGTCCCAACCCAGAGGATAGAGTTTATCGGAGAAGTGTTAGACTCGGTCCAGGCAAGAGCAAGCCTGCCAGAGTCCTGATTCCAAGCCATGGCAAGTATCATTTAATGCATGAGAGAGTACCTGACCACTACAGCAAGGAATTGCCTCAGTCTCTTCGGTCACATGGTGCCCTGCACATACATGGTCCGACACCATGCTGAGACTCTGGCCTCTACAGACGTAGCTCACTTCGACATACTGCTGGGGCACGACAGCCTGGGACTAGTGCCAGGTGCCACAGCCGATGCTAGAGTCACTCCAGTGGTGGTTCAGTGCTTGAATAGTCTGCGAAGGACACCCCTTCAGCAACTCTCAGCTGTCCTTGTCTCTAGTTAAGGATGCATCAGCTCTAGGTTGGGGAGCAAATCTGGGAGATCTCCAAACACAGGGCCTCTGGTCAGAGGACGAGCTCTCGCTCCATATCAATATCAAGGAGCTCAGAGTGGTGTGACTTGCATGCCAGGCCTTTCAGTCTCGTCTGCAAGGCCAATATGTGCCAGTCATGACGGACAACACCACTGCAAAGTTTTATATCAACAAGCAAGACGGAACATGATCCTCCCCCCTCTGTCAGGAGGCTCTCAGGCTCTGGGAATTCTGTGTAGCCCACTCCATTCACCTGGAAGCATCATATCTGCCCGGAGTCCAGAACATACTGGCAGACCATCTCAGCAGGTTCTTCCACCGCCACAAGTGGTCCATCCGGCCGGACATCATTCACTCCATCTTCCAGAGGTGGGGGTTTCCTTAGGTCATCCTGTTCACCACTTGGAGCAACAGGAAGTGCCCAGTGTTTTGCTCCTTCCAGAAAAGCAGCCTGGGCTCAATCACGGTCGCATTCCTGCTACCCTGGGGAGGCTGTCTGCTCTATGCCTTTCCCCTGATCCTTCTTGAGCACAAGGTCCTACTCAAGGTCCGCAGAGATGGGGCAGAGATAATACTGGGGGCACCAACGTGGCCTTGACAACACAGGTACGCCACGCTTCTGGATCTCTCGGTCAACACTCCAATCATGTTGCCACTCCTCCCTGACTTGATCACTCAGGACCATGGTCATCTTCATCACCCAGATGTCCGGTCCCTTCACCTCATGGCCTGGAAGCTTCATGGCTGAACCCTATGGAGATCTTACTCGGCTGCAGAAAGCCCTCCATGAGGGCCACGTATCTGGTGAAGTGGAAGAGGTTCACTTGCTGGTGTGACCAGCGTCATACACCCCCACTCCAAGTGCCATTACCTCTTATTCTGGAGTACCTTCTGCACCTGAAACAGCAAGGTCTGGCAGTGTCATCCTCAAAGATACTCCTAGCAGCTATCTTGCCTTTCCACCCAGAGTCTCTGGACACTCTGTCTTTGCCAACCCCGTGGCTGGATGGTTCCTCAAGGGTCTGGACTGGCTACATCCCCAGATTAGACAGCCTGTTCTTGCGTGGGACCTTAATTTGGTCCTCTCCAAATTAATGGGGCCCCCATTTGAGCTGCTGGTGACTTGCTTCCTTCTCTACCTATCGTGGAAGGTAGCCTTCCTAATTGCCATCACATCAGCAAGAAGGGTGTCTGAGTTAAAGGCCCTTACCTCCAACACACCTTATACAGTTTTCCACAAGGACAAGGTGCAGCTCAGACCTCACCCGGCCTTTCTGTCTAAGATAATATCACATTTCCATACCAGCCAAGAAATATTCTTGCCTGTTTTTTATCCGAAGCCTCATGCCAGTAGCTGTGAGCAGAGACTGCACTCTTTGGATGTTCAGAGAGCATTAGCCTTCTATATTGAATGTACCAAGCCGTTCAGGAAATCAAACCACTTGTTCATAGCGTTGGCTGACCACATGAAAAGCCTACCGGTCTCATCTCAAAGAATATCTTCCTGGATCACATCCTGCATCCGCATGTGCTATGAACTGGCCAAGACACCAGCTCCGGCACTTACGGCACACTCCACAAGGGCACAGGCCTCATCAGCAACATTCCTGGCCCAAGTCCTGATCAAAGAAATCTAATGGGCAGTAACCTAGTCCTTGGTGCATACGTTCACCTCTCATTATGCCATCACCCAGCATGCTTAAGATGATGCAGCCTTTGGCAGAATGGTGCTTCAATCTGTGATTCCATAACTCTGAATCCACCACCTAGGTAAGGCTTGGGAGTCACCTAATTGGAATCAATCTGAGCAATCGAAGAAAAAACAGTTACCTTCTCATAACTGTTATTCTTTGAGATGTGTTGTTCATGTCGATTCCAAACCCACCTGCCTTCCTCTCTGTTGGAGTAACTGGCAAGAAGGAACTGATGAGGCACTGGGTTGGCAGGGTCATATATTGAGCACCATGAAGGCGCCACTCCAGGGGGCTCCACAGCTGATGGGTGCTGCTTAGGGAAAAACTTTCCAACGATTGTGCATGCAGGGCGCACACATCTAATTGGAATGGATCTGAGCAACACATCTTGAAGAACAACAGTTACGAGAAGATGAGTAATCATTTTTTTCCAGAAAGACAGGAGGAGGAAAGGAATAGATAACAGAACTGAGAAATGGGCCAATAAATCATATTTATTGGCGCACAAAGGTACAGTATTCAAGTTCACTAATGAACTGTACAACTGCATGAAGAAGCCAAAGAGACATGATCAGAAATATAAAAACAACAAATATCCTTTCAGCAGTTATCAGCGACACTAGGGCCATGAAGAGTTCGTTTTAATGAAATGTTTGTGTTATGTCTCTTGCTTGCGGATGTTGATGAAAGCTATTGCTCAGGAATAAAGGGGGCAGCAATAATTTGCTTGGTATATAAGAAGTTTTGTGATTCCAGCTTAGGCCCCAGTCTAACAAACACATACATGCTTAGCTTTATGGTGAGTAGTCCCTTTGAAGTCAATGGGGCTACTCATATACTTATGGTAATGCACATGGTGAAGTGTTTCAGCATAAGGGCCTTATTTTCTTGGATTTCAGACTTGATGCTATAGGATCAAATCCCAGTCTGCAATTACACAAGAGTAAGGGGAGTGTTAGCCACTCACTGCCCCCTAACCCAGCACCACATGGACTTGAGCCGTATTGAGAATGGGCAGGTTTGGTGTGAAAGGGAATTAGATGAGTTCTGTATCTATTCCTCAGGAGTGTAAGGCAGAGAATATTAAGAGGGCAGGGACCTCTTGCAAATGAATCTGCAGCCTCTGCAAGTGGCCCTATTCAAATCCCCTGTTCCTTTGGGTGTGTTATGCCCACAGAATATCATGCAACCCCATGGAGCTGTCGGGGAAGACAGAGGAACTAAAGTCCAGGTTCCCTAACATAGCTTTCTGCTAAAGGGCAAGATTTACCTGGTTTGAGGGAGTCACTGGAAGGTCTCTCTTCTTCCCTGCAGTCCCCATAGGAGAGGTGAATCTCTTCCCTGGTGACTCCAGCTTCTCCCAGCTGATGGGTCTATTTCAGAATTGTCGGGTGGGAGCTCACCCTGTGGACTGTGTGGCTTTTTCAGTATTCATGATCAGCCTGTCAGTCAGCTTCCCTACTGGGATGTTGCAAAGGCACTGTCTAGGCTGACAGAATCCCACACTGCTCAGGCTGTCATCAATATCTCTTGTCAGGGTGGGGATGGAGACCCATGAGGGAGGTATTTGGAGGCCATATAGGGTGCCTATGTTTGGGTTTTTCTCCTGAGCTGCAGAGCACAGCCGGGGCACATGGGAGCCGCTGACTTCAGAATAGGATTTGGCTTTCAAGAATTTAGGATGAAGTAATCCACAAGGAGTTTCTTTCCATTTGTCCTCAACACACCTCTTTATCCTGAAGCTTAGATATTGATTTGGCACATGAAGCTGTGCCTATTAAACCATCAATCCGTTCATCTTCAGCAGGTGGGTAGCACTCTATAGTTCCAATCCCAGGCTCAGAACTGTCTTTTCTGTTAATAACAAACACAGATTTTACCCACTGAGTATTTCCATTAGTCAGAGGTGTCCTTAAATAAGCCAGTGGGTAGAATTGCCGACGTCACCCTTTTTATTCCTTCACATGTTTTAGGTGAAAATTGCTTTACAATGTTACTCAGAGCTTAATACTCATCTTTGTTTGGAGAAAGGCTAATAACTAAATTCATAGATTCTCAGGCCAGGTTGGACCCTTGTGATCATCTGGTCGGACCTCCTGGATAACACAGGCCAAAGAACTTTCCCAAAATAATTCCTAGAACTGATCTTTTGTTTTGGTAAATTTCCACATGGCTGTGCTTCCTATCTGAGCTAATGACAACTATGAGAAAGGCTTAAGTCCCAGCTAAGGAAGTGGTTTTTCAACCTGTGGATGGTGGACCCCCAGGGGGCCACAGACTATGTCTAAGATTTCCAAAGGAGTCCGCACCTCCATCTGAAATGTTTTAGGGGTCCGCAAATGGAAAAAAGGCTGAAAACCACTGATCTAAATTAATGTAATCTTTTCTGTTTCTATGTTTTTGTCTGCCTTGTTCAGGTTTTTGGGTCCATATCAGGCTTTCAAACTGTTGTGTTTTTTTTTACTGACTATTACAAAGTCATGGATTGCCTACTCCAAAGCCCACTGAGGTCAATGGAAAGGCACACAACAGTGCCAGCACACCGTTAGCACAGATCAAATAATAATATGTGAGACAATTTTAGATGACATTTCTGGTTCCAAACACACCAACCAACAAAAATGTATGGCCAGAAAATACAATATAGCTATATAAAAAAACAAAAGTAGGGCCGCTATGGACTAAACTGTATGTAATTGCTGCTACTGTATTTGTCACCTAAATACCATGCAGATGACCCTTGTAAAAATCAATAAGATAGGTAGATATGTTGCCATTTCTCCATGATGGATTATGCCTGAGATATTCTGCTTTCCTAATATGTGCACATCTCAGAGCAACTTTTTTGCCCACCAGTTGCAAATAGCTTAGTATTCTTAAATTTTTCTTCTTGCAGTTGCAGCATTTTTTGTTTACATGTAACATGCCTATTAGTAAAGTGAAATACACACTGCAAAGTGGTTTCCATTCATGTACGCACTCTCAAACATGGGGTTCTTCAAAAGTTAAATAAAGATTCCCAAAGACAACATTTTGTTACATTTTATTTAAACGTGCTAAATTATATTCCACTTTTAAAGGGGCTGTGAGTCTGTTATGGTTACAAAATTCAAAGATGCAATAGTTTTGAATCCTTCCTTAAATTTTCCCCATACGCCAAGCTACAGCTACTCAGAACTTTACAATAATAGCTGAAGCAGAACTCAAGACCTCATCAAGACGGTGACTGTCTCTTTCATTACATGCATGTGCAGCCTCTAGCACAATGGGGCACTGCGAGGTTGGTTTGAGGTAGAATTGTGCAAGTAACTTGTGTGTGGTGCTTAAAATACCGTCTCCGTTTTTGTTGTACCATGTTCTACCATCGGTATTGTTGAACACAGCACTACAAGGACTGGATATCTGACCAGAGATGTTTTGGGGTAGAGCCTATGGCCATGTAGACACAACAGTTGTGTGAAAGGTACTTAACTCCATTGTATATGTAGATAGATCTAAATTTTCATGCTGTGAATGTGTCACTCTGAGATCAGACTAGCCCTCAGTATCCAAAGGACACTGGTTGTACTACCTAATTTGGGAGCAAATTGCTGTTGTGTTGTTTCAACCATTGTGACAGGACTTGTGTACTTCCACACTTCCAAATTGACTTATTTGGACTAGCAGAGGCTATGGCTCTTTGTGTTTAAAAATGTCATTTACACTTAGTCTGGAACAGGCAGCAGGTTATTTTTCTTTTATTCAATAGTGCATGCAGTGTCTTTTCCACCTTCCTAATCTATGAATCTGTGGAAAAAGTAAGGGGTGAGACTATTAAGAATAAATCAGACAGGGCTAAATTCTGTGCTGACATGTAACCCAGCTGACCTAATAGGGGTCCATAAAGTGTCACTGCTGAAATTGGCCCATGAGGTTTATTAAAATGTATGTTAGAGAATATTTTCCTTAACTCCTCCTACAGAAGTCTCACAAACAGCGTGAAGGACTAGTTCAGTGGTGGGCAACTTGTGGCTCACAGGCCACACGCGGCCCATCAGGGTAAGCTGATTGCGGGCCGCGAGACATTTTGCTGAAGTTGACCTTCCACAGGCATGGCCCCCTGTGGCTCCCAGCAACTGCAGTTTGCCGTTCCCGGCCAATGGGAGCCACGGGAAGCAGCAGCCAGCACATCCCTGTGGCCCGCTGCTTCCCGCAGCTCCCATTGGCCGGGAACGGCGAACCACGCTGTGACGGATTGGATCACAGAAACCTTTGGGGGTTGCCAACTGATGTGCCAAGACTACTACTGCTCCTGCTTTCCTGCCCTGTCAGCTTAGGACTTCAGTGTCCTTCTTGGTTTGAGCCTGACCCACTAGCTTGCTACAAACCCAGACCCAGGTCTGAACCACGTCCCCTTACAGCTGTAGGCATAATTGAAAGCAACTTAGGAAATGTTCCTGTCCTTGACACTCAGATGCCCAACTCCTGGTGGGGTCCAAACCCTAAATAAATCTGTTTTACCCTGTATAAAGCTTCTACAGGGTAAACTCATAAATTGTTCGTCTCTATAACACTGATAGAGAGATATGCACAGCTGTTTGCCCCCACCCTCACCCCCAGGAATTAATACATACTCTGGGTTAATTAATAAGTAAAAAGTGATTTTATTAAATACAGAAAGTAGGATTTAAGTGGTTCCAAGTAGTAACAGACAGAACAAAGTGAATTACTAAGCAATATAAAATAAAATGCACAAATCTAAGCCTAATACAGTAATAAAATTGAATACAGATAAAATCTCACCCTCAGAGATGTTTCAATAAGTTTCTTTCACAGACTGGATGCCTTCCTAGTCTGGGCACAGTCCTTTCCCCTGGTACAGCCCTTGTTCCAGCTCAGGTGGTAGCTAGGGGATTTCTCATGATGGCTGCCTCACTTTGTTCTATTCCACCCACTTATATATCTTTTGCATAAGGCGGGAATCCTTTGTCCTTCTCTGGGTTCCCACCCCCTCCTTCTCAGTGGAAAAGCACCAGGCTAAAGATGCATTCCAGTTCAGATGACATGATCACATGCCACCTGAAGACTTCATTACCCAGGAAGACTTACAAGTGAAACAGAGCCATCTATAGACAATTGTCCTGGTTAATGGGAGCCATCAAGATTCCAAACCACCATTAATGGTCCACACTTTGCATAATTACAATAGGCCCTCAGTTATATTTTATATTTCTGGTTTCAAATACAAGAGTGATACATTTATACAACTAGGATGACCACACTCAGTAGATTATAAGCTTTGTGATGGTACCTTACAAGAGACCTTTTGCATGAAGCATATTCCAGTTACATTATATTCACACTCATTAGCATATTTTTATGAAATCACATAGAGTGCGTCACACGTGGCCACTGGGAGCTGTGGGTGGGTGGGGGCGTGCCTGCAGATGGTCAATGTCAGCAAAATGTCTCGCAGCCTGCAATCGGCTTACCCTGATGGGCCATAGGTTGCCCACCATTGGACTAGATCCACAAAGGGGATTAAAACTCAGCACTGCAGTGCCTAACTTTAGGTGTCCTGCCCCCTACTGGAACCCACAGCCCTGAGTTAGATGCCTAGGTTGCCTATACACTACATGGGGCTAGTTAGGCATCTAGGAATGGGATTAACAAAGCCAGCATGCCAATAAAAAATTTTGAAAAAGGGCTGTAGCGTAAGCCCTGCCCCTCATGGGGACTTTAGGGCCTTAACTCCAGGCTGGAGGGAGGCATTTATGGCACTTAGAATTCACAGCTGTGACCCTTCTTCTGGAGTTAGGTGGTCTAAGCCAGGTCACCCTCTTCTCACCTGGGAGAATGAAATTCAATTTCAAATTCTGCCTGAGAACAACCCAGGTCTCCCCCTCTCAGGTGAGTGCCCTGGGCTTTGGGGTATTCTGGGGTGGGTGTCCTAATCTCTACACTGAAGCTATTTCACTTTGTATAAAATACTTCAATATTAATTGAGCCAGAGAGAGAGTGATTTTGTAGCCCCATCATTAGGGCACCTACCTGGTAAGTAGGAGGCCAGGAGTCAAGTCCTTGCTCTTTTCAGAGTGAGGTTCTGAACCTAGGTCTCCTATGTCCTGGGTGAAGGTGCAAACCATTGGGCTTTGTAGGGGGACAGTAGGAGTCACGCTTTATGCAAGGTCCAGGGCTCTAAGCATACCTATCGGGTGGGCCCTGCAAGTGAAATAGGTGGGGAGATGCTTAGTTTGGGGATCTTGATGGGGCTTAGTTGTGAGCTGCTCACAAGAAAACACTGATATCAGGAAAGGGGAATCCACATCCATATGGTTTCATTCAAAGCCATTTTCAATCTTTTCTAATGTTAATTATGAAAATATATTATTCGCCAAACCTATAACCACTCGCACACCAGTTAGATAACATGTATTCAGTTGCATTCTATCTTCAATTCCTGCTCATTGATCTGAAGGATGCTTAGTGGAACTAAAAGAACTAAAGTGTTCAGATTGTGGGACATTTGCCAATGCGCTGCAAGGCAGACAATGCTAGTAGAATGTCTAACCCTGGAAAAAGATGCACGTTTTTCCCCATGGGGTGATCACACATGAAGTTGGCCCTCATTGCATTGCATATACATGACTTAAGGGAAGAATACACGGCACAGAATGTAGACTATGTCCTACTGTGCGGTCATGGAACCACTTTTCTGTGTCCTGCCCTTTCTGCAGACCTTTTACTTAGTAACCCAGGACTCAACTCTCAACTCACTGCCAAAGGGAGTCTGCCTCTGAGCATTTGTGCTGATGACTTTGGCATATCAGGTTTCAGAGTAGCAGCCATATTAGTCTGTATTTGAAAAAAGAACAGGAGGACTTGTGGCACCTTAGAGACTAACCAATTTATTTGAGCATAAGCTTTTGTGAGCTACAGCTCACTTCATCGGATATCAGTCGTTCATGTCATCCTGTATCGGTCAAATGTGGGTCTGTCTGAATCAGAGAATAGGAGGGTTGGAAGGGACCTCAGGAGGTCATCTAGTCCAACCCCATGCTCAAAGCAGGGCCAATCCCCAATTTTTGCACCAGATCCTTAAATGGCCCCCTCAAGGATTGAACTCACAACCCTGGGTTTAGCAAGCCAGTGCTCAAACTACTGGTCTGCTTTCCTGCTATGACTTCACAGTCAGTGTTGTTCCTTTGCCCATCCTATTGGTGTCTGTGCTGATGAGTATGCTTTATGCAGGTGTAAGCAAGCAGAGATGAAACATATCTCTTGATGGTGTGGGGCACAATTTAAAGGTTGTGGGGAACTTGCGTTGCCTCTGGGCTGAGGAGCAGCAGCAGAGCCAGGAGCGCCATGGCAGCAGTGAGTGAGAGCCTCAGGGAGCATCTCACGGAAGCCAGTCTCCATGGGCAGGGGGCGTTGCTGGTTGGCATTGGGCTCCTTCAGGGGAGAGCTAAGAGTGCATCAGGCCTGCCCTGCCTGGGAAGCGCCTGGCCACGCAGAAGCAGCCTGGCTTGGGAAGAAGGGCAGGGAGGGCAGTGCCCCAGCTCCCACAGCCCGGAGAGCCAGGGGTCCAAGTGGGCTGGGTGGCACCCACCAGCTTCCGATCTGCAGGCTCCTCAGAGGAGGCAACAGTTTTCAAACTGTGGGGCGCTCCCATGCGTGCCCCCCACAGGCATCGTCTCTGTAAGCAAGCACACAGGTGAGAGGCAATGGACGGTCAAGCCCTAGAAGTAGAACGGGCTGGAGGATGACAATTCCATTTCAGCACAACTAGAACGAAAACCAAAACCTCTGAATGTCTTCACGAAATGGATTGTGGCAAAACAGCTGTTTTTCAGACTGAAAAGTTCAAGCTTTCAGTTCCTCTCTCTCTCCCACTTTCTCATCCGAAAGGGCCAGAGAGGTCACCCTGGAACTCAGAAACCTTCCATTTGAAAACTGTTAGAATTGTTAAATCTCCGTGAAATGTGCTGGCTTTGACAAAACACCTTATTTTGATGAAAATACATTGCATTGAAAAAGGTCTGACCAGTTCTACTATTAAAATTGTTTAATATCAATATTGTAATACACCTAGGATCTGAGAGATGGACAGAGAAAAAATTAAACATACAAAGCCAAATAAAGATCCCTTTCACTTTGCTCCTGTATCCCATATTTGGTAGCAATCAGCCAACGTTTTCCCTGAAGAAGGAGTGAATGCAACGTCTTTGACACTGATTTTGTGCAATATCTAGCACAGTGGGGCTTTAGGCACCACTCCAACACAAATAATAAGTAATAATAAGAATCAGCCTGTGAACTGCTGATGCACTGAGGATTGTGTGGTAAAATTAAACTGAATATTTATAGTCAAATAAAATATGTGAAATTTAAAACAATTATGCTTTTATACTTTGCAAAGGGAAGTTGTTGTAACCCTGTGCGGTCTTGTAAAGGGAATAAAACACCTTGTATATAGACTATTGGGGTTCTATTGTGTCTCAGTAAGAGAAGGCATTTCATGGTGTATGTGAGCAGCTAGTTCTTGCTATACAACTTCAGAGCACCTCAGAAGTACAAGGTAGTCACCTAATTACAGAGCAGGTACAGTGTTATTAGGGAAACTTAGTTCAATAATGGAACCATAATTATGTATGAAGATCGCTCTGAGAAACACTTAATTGCCTCACTTAGTGCTAACAACTTATAGCTGCAGCATACTGGTGAGTGATGAAAGCTGCTGTTCCCCACACATTTCTTTATGGTGGGATATACAAAATCTGTGCTTGGATGTCAATTGTGGAAAAGAATGTAAAATTTCTTTGTATTGTGTTTTTTTTTATTTAAAGCTCATAGAGATGCTCTTTGGAGAAACACCTTTTAAGGCTAGATCCACAAAGGCATTTAGGTGCCTGACTACCACTTTAGAGCCTCAGAACCCCTGCTCAACTGCCACCTAATCCTGTTGGCACCTAAATTCTATAGATGTTTAAAATTCTGCCGGTAAGCATTCACGGAAGCTTTTTACCAAACTGGGCCCCCCAAAATACAGCCAAGGGGGAGCCTGCCTGTACTTACAGCACTCACCCAGGATGTGGGAAATCTAGAGTCAAGTCTCCACTGTGCCTAATATGGAGCCCATATTTGAATTCCGGTGGTCTACCTCCTAGCTGAATAGCCTGTACAGATGAGTTTCTCACAAGCCCTCCTGTTGACACTGTTCCACTTTGTATGAAATATTTAAATATTCATTGAAGTAGAGTCTAGAACCTGGGTCTCGCAGGTGAGTGCTCTAATCAATAGGCTAGAGAGTCATTCTCTCTCTCTCTCCCCCAATTAATTATTTACCAAAAACCACATTTTCTTACTAAAAAACAGATTTTTCAGGAGACAAACAACTTCAAATATTATTTTGTTGAGAATTTCGGTAAGAAAATAAAAAGGTTCATTTTAAATCCTGCAAGATTTCAAGATTTTTCCTGAAACCTCTTTCCTAATTTTTCAGCAAGATGTAACAATGTGCATGATATATTGCAGGAAAGTTTTATTGTTGAGTGGCACACTATCATCACTTTGGGAGAAAACACAAATTTAAAAGAGCTAGATAGAACTGGTTGAAATTTTTCCAACTGCAAAATTTTGACAAAATTTAACGTTTTAAAATAAAGGGGAAAAAACGATGACCTTTTTCTCCATTTTTCAAGCCAACTATAGAGCTGGTCAAAATTTCAATACAATTTTGTAAATTTGGGGTGGGGGGAACAGGGGAACTATTTTTAAAAAATGCAATTTTTCCTCATTTTTCAAATATTATGAATCCATAATAATAATCACTGCCATGCATAAAGAAGTGATCTCAAGGCATCACATCCTAAAAGTAGCAGGTAAAGAACAAGGCTATACAAATAACTCAGTTAGAACCCTGTACCCCTTTGTTCATTAATCCCATTCACATAGTCTAGCTTCCCTGCCCATTCTAAACCAGTTCTTAACTTGCAAATATAAATGAAACAACTAATTCCAACTTACACTGGGAACTGAGGGGGAAAGTACGTATGAAAAATGCTTGTACCTGTTAGTTTGCACAGGACACATGAGTGTGAGAAACAATCATATTAGAGAGAGACATGAACCCAAACCCCAGTTCTAAACACTTCTCTGGGACTGTTCAGATCCAGATCTGAATCTGAACCATCCTGGCTTTTATGAGCCAAAGCAATATCCTGGATCTGACCAACCCTGGGAATGTTCAGATCTTTCTCTCAGCCCGTTTCTCTAATTCAAAGGTAATATAAAGCTGCATGGTTTTGAAAATTCTCTTTTTCCAGGAACAAGTTTCTTGTGACCCCTGCAGTTTCGTTTAATCTGGCAGGTGAAGGAGTCATTAACAGCAATCAAGAGGGTTCTGCAGACCTAACACAGTGTCCCTGAAATTGCGTAACATAGAAAAAGGGGGAGAAAAAAAATCAAAAGAGAAAATCTCCACGGGGGAAAAAAGGACATGGAGTGTCTTCAGTTCACTGAGGTGATGCTCTCAGTGCACATTAAAGCCTCTCTGTATCCATGTCAGCAGCAGCATCGCTACCAGGAACAGCACTGGGGATAAGGAATCCCTTTGGAAGAGTCGCCTTTTAATTTGGACCTCGCCAATGAGCATAGGCACTGACTCTGTGGGTGTTCCAGGGCTGGAGCACCCACGGGGAAAAATTGGTGGGTGCTATGCACCCAACGGCAGCTCCCCACCCTGCCCCCTGCCCCAGCTCCCCTCCGCCTTCGCTCTGCCTTCACCTCCTCCCCTGAGCGTGCCGTGTCTCCGCTTTTCCCCCTAGCTCCCAGTGCTTGCTGCTGCAAAACAGCTGTTTCGTGTGGCAAGTGCTGAGTGGGAGGGAGAGGGGAGGAGCGGGAAGAGGGGGGGCCGGCACAGGGATTTGGGGAGGTGGTTGGAATGGGGGTGGGGCAGGGGCGGGACGTCAAGCACCCGCCAGCGCATGTGCCAATGAGAGTTCTTTCCAGGTAGAGTCAAGTGTTCCAGATAGCCATAAATTAGGAAATGCAGAAAGGAGATGATCTTTGGATGAACTTTGCGCATTTTCAGGGTCTCAATTATCTATGAGTGTGTGAGGCTGTCATATTCCTTTTGGTGGTCTATCAACACCATCTCTAAATTTTTCTTTTTTTGTTTTGCATCTGCTGCAATCCTCCTGTTGAGCCTGAGATGATCTTTTGTCCCTATTGTGTTTACTGTGAAGCTTTTTGGCTCAGGAGGGAGAATTCCACTGGGAGCTGGCACTATCTGGATCTTTGCCAGAATTGCTGTTAGAAGTTTAACTGTGAGAAGTTTAGCTGCAGTCCAGCTAAGCTCTTCTGAGGCCCGCTTTATGCCGTTCATAATACGTATTAATTTGCCTGAATTCTCCATTTTGGGTTGGGTTGGCAGACTGTACCCCACTTGGTACCAAACCAGTATTGCTAGCTCGTGAGGTATTATTATTGTATGTTATTTTATTATTGTAGTTCCTAGAGGAGGCCCCAGCTGTAGATCAGGGCCCCCATTTGCTAGGTGCTGTACAAACACAGAACAAAAGACAGTCCCTACCCCAAAGAGTTTACAACCTGCCACTGTTGATTTGTTGCTGTTCCAACAGATAAGTAATTTTTATTCCTTCCTGCAGCAGGGTGGGTTGCCCCTTTAGGGGCAAGAGGCCTGGCACCAGCCAACCCTAATTACCAAGTAGGAACGCTTGAGCAGGGATTGGGTGACTCTCTTATCATGGGCAGCAGGAAGCTCCAACGTGAATGTCCAGAACCAGAGAGGAGAAGCTGCAGGAAGGGAGCGTCTCCTGCACTGGTTCCTGAGGAAGAGAGACTCCAGACGGGAAGCTTGAGAGTTGTAAGTAAGTAGAAAGCCCCAGATGGGAGTTTTGTTTTCTTTTGGTGAGAAGGCTAAGAAGGCAGACTAAGCCTTGTGTTTTCTCCAGCTGCTCAGAGAGAAGAAGAGACAGCTCTCAGGAAGGAGAGGCTGTTCTCAATTCAAGGCAGCAGTGGAAAGCTTTTGTATTTATTTATGAATACAATCAGACCCTAAGGAGAAGTGTTGTCATTGGACTCACGAAAACCTGTGTGGCATTTATCTGAGGAGCCCTTTGAGGGGAAACTGAGGCAGGACACCTGCAGAGTGACTTTAGGCCATGAGGGGGCATCTAGGAACAGGCTACTTCTTACTCATGTTGAAAGTACCAACTCTTAAAGACATTCCAGTGTCATTCCGATCAGCTCAATGGCACTAGTCATAAAGTGAGACACTGAATAGCATGACTATGGATGCAGAATCTGGCCCTAACGTGTCTGTCCTTAATATTATGACAGCATAGGAGCCTACCTAGTGCTGACATTTCCAGTCCTAGTTTCACCAGATTCCTTGTCCCAATCTATTCCTTTCCCTCCCCTCTGGTCCAGCTTTTTGCCCCCCTCTGCATTGGAATCAGATAGAATCGTAGGACTGGAAGGGACTTCAAGAGGTCATCTAGTCCAGTCCCCTACACTCATGGCAGGACTAAGTATTATCTAGTATTATCCAGATGGCTTTTTTCTCCATGATGCTTCACTGCCAAGAAGGGCATTACTGAGAGCGCAGGAGAGACAGGCTCACTGTTCTTGGTTCCACTGCCTAACACCATACTGGCCCAGACCAGATGGGAGGAGCCATTACAGGAAAAATTTGGCTTCAGCCCCCAACTCTAGGTTGGAACATGCTCACTTACCCTGTGGTAATGGTACATGTGCAGTCTGGTCAGCATTAGTAGCTGTGAAAGACTTGAGCATGCTCAGTGAAGATGGAATCTTTGGTGATTTTAGCTACTTAAGTCTGTCTCTACAGAGCATGCACAAACTGTGGGTTTTCAAAATCTTATCACTTAGCCAAGTTTGAGCAGCCCTTCATAGGGATGGCAAAAAAGCACATCCCTGGCACAAAGGCCACTCTCCCACCAAATGTCAAGTCTCTGCTCCAAACCATGGGGGCACTAGAGCTGTTCAAAGAAAAAGTCATCAGAACTTTTTACTATGGGCAAAACAACATCGTTTCTTAGTCTCGTTCTTGGAAATGGCTAAACCCTTTCTGATAAAATTTCCCAGAAAAAATCAAACTGAGCTAGATGCTGAGCGTACAAAATTTCAGCTCGGATGATTAAAGTTTGGCAAAGTTATAAGCCACTAAAAATAGGGTCATATAATGGGAAGCATAAGACAACCTTAATAATAGGTGGCAACTACCAGTCTTACCTATTGTTCTGTTTTATATAGGTTCTTGGACTCAGCCTCACAGTTAAAAGGGGCACTCCGGAAAGTTCTATGGCAAATGGGGTAAGATGCAGTCTTCCCGACAGTCACTGGCAGATTTTTTTAGTATGGAATCCAATCGGCGTACAAGGCTGCAGACCAAATTAACAATTTGAGGACACTTATGTCATGTCCAATGTTCGTTTTGGAGATAATTCAGGGTGCCATCATATCATTATGTGTTATATGTTTAGACAAGCTTTAAAGGTCAAAAGAACCTTAGGGATGAAATTTGAAACCCAAAATACTTTTAGAAAAGATAAAGATGAATGAAAAATTGTCATTACTAAAATGAGCCAATCTGTGGATTTCCTTTCTTTCTATCAGTTGGTGAATGCATAGTGATGTGAGCTAAATTGCAGAGGCAGATGCTTTGTAGGTGAGTTTCTTCTCCTCTTCCCCCACCATATCTGTACCCTCAAGCTACTGAATTGTGAGACTCTTATTATATCTGGGTCATTGGGCAAGACTCTCTTCACTTACTTTCAATTGCTCTAAAGCCTTGAATTTGTTCATGTTCTCAAGAAAACCATAATGCCAGCCACCAAAATAACAGCCATAGAGCAATGAGACAGAGACGGGAATGAGCCTTATAACAAAAATAATAGGCAGGAAATGAGAAATAAGGGTAATAAAGATCTGGATTCCCTAAATTATTGGCTTTTAGCTGAGGCAATTCTGGCCTTGGAGAGTGAGTCAGAAGGAAGAGTACATAATAAGAACAGCAAATCTGACAGAGATTGAATCAGAAAGCGAAGTCACATTAGAAACAGGCTGGCACATATGGAGGAAGCAGAAAGTAGGCAGGAATTGTTGACAGATTGCATAAAATATCTAAGTGACACAATGAATGCCAGTGGACTGAAGAAAGGTGAAGAGCTCTTAAGTAAGGTAATTCACGCCATCAACATTTAACTGCAAGCAAACGTAATGTTCAGGTTTTAATTTCTGGCTTTAGAGATGTGATGGAACTTGCATAAATATTTCAGGGGTCTTGATTTCATGGTACGACATGCGCTATCAGTAGTTCTCAAGCAACAATGCATATGTATTTATATAGTTTTGTCTATACTACACTTTATCTCTCATGTGCATTTTTCCATTCCCTTAAAACATGCTCTTGACAGTAACCTTGTTTTCTCAACTCTCAGTGTTGCTTCTTCCTGACTGAACACGCTTGTGCTGTGCTACTTTGAACACAATATTTATTCCAAAAAAGCAAATTTAGGAAAAAATCTATGACCCCAATTCTTATTTCTGGCCAAACTGTGCTTGCTGAAGGGAGGGGGCAAAAGGTAGCTTTGCACTCCCCCAGTCCTGGGGTGACCAGTTGACTGGTTCAGTACAGTAGCAGTGTGGCTATGCAGTTACCCAGGGTGTCCCCCAGCATGGCCCCAGCACCAGCTGCTATGAAGAGAAGGTGGTGTAGAGACGGGCTCTGCACAACCTAAGTATTTCCCCACGCCGAAGGATTCCTCAACTGGCTGGCTAGGCCAACTGTATGGCCCCTTTCCATTGTTTATAGTGGGAGATCAGGTTCTGGCCCTGTACTGAAAATGCAGGATGAGTCAAATTCCTGTCAGTGTCAACATCCATTCTTTCTTCTTGACATTTTATGGTGGTTTTAAAATGAACTATTTCATCACTGTCACTTCTCTCCCCTCCCAATCCTGTCCCACCAAGTTATGTAATGCCAATCAGTTGTTTTGACAGAGATGGACACTAAATCACTATTTCCTGAGTATCAAAAGCCATTCCATGATGCAGCATCAGCACGCAGAAATCATCAGTTTCCCAAAAGTTGACATGAATGTTTGTTTTTCAAAAGCCATATCTCAGAATGATGCAGAAAACAAACGTACTTAGGTGTTCATTGGGCTTTTTTGGTGAAACTCAATTTGATTGATGCGAATAACCTAACTAGTTTTAGGATGGAGCTTGATCCATTTATGACTGGGATGATAGGACAGGTTTGCCTGCAGGAGTAGGGGACCAGATACAATGACCCAGGAGGTCCCTTCCTATGTCAATGTTCCTATAACAACTTTTGGATTTTCTTTCTTCAAATTGGACTGCCCTGGGGCTAGGAACCTCCAGGCTTTCTGTCTACTTGGATAGCTGGCTCCCCAGGCTGCCTGACTCCAGCAGCCTAATGAGCCAGATGCCCTAGAATCAGGACACTTAGGGAGCCGGCTGGCCTGGCCAGCTAGAAGCCTTGGTGCTCCCCAGCCCTGGAGCTGTCTGTATGGCAGAGCTGCTGCCTGAAATTAGCATTCTTGTCAGTTTCACCGTTGCTAATGTCAATTTCAGTCAACTGTTCCTGGTTTTGGGAGGGTATTTCATTTTGGAAACTATGTGTCGGTGTTTCTGAAAAAATTTTTGGTGTGGGGAGGAAGACGGGATTGCCAGAGACTTTTTTTTTAAATTTGGTTTTGGTCCGATTCAGAATGAACCAAATTTCAAAATCTTGAAATTTCTCATGAACCAAAAATTCTGACTTTCAGAAAGCTCTATGCTTATCTATGGAATCACCACTGTCACCTCCATAATAGTCTCTTGTGACAAAACAGTGGGCCTGAGTCTCATTTACACTAAAATCCCTTTATGCCACTCTGACATTGTGAAGAATGGTTACATTTACTCCTATTTTAAGCGGTGTAAAGGGACCGCACTGAAAATGTAAATTAGGTCCAGTAGCTCAAATGCAATGCTGACTGAAACATTGCTTGGAGTTGGTTCTAGTAATTTTAAGAGACGGAATGACTTAAACCTTACTGCTGCTATACTTTTTTCATTTCCAGCACTTCATATTAAACAGAAGCTGCTCTTAACCGAATAGTCATGCACAGTAGGAACCCACACAGTTCCTTCTGAAGGTGTTTAATTTCTTTAATTTCTTTTTACTCTGTGCTAACTCCTTAAAACCTATGCTAATTAAAACCTTTCATGCAGCATATTCCTGACTGAAACCAATAGAAACACCACTGGAAAAACAGCTCCCCCGCCCCTCCTCCAGAGACCCTCTGAGCATCCTGCCTTGTTCGCCATGCAAAGGCCACCACAGCTATAACAACCTCCGCAGAATCACTAGAGGAGAGAGAGGCAGCTCTGTAATGATGTTCTTCCTCTGCAATCAGTTATTACTTGTTTGCAAGTGGGGACAGAGGAGGGTTGATAGCAGGATAGTATTCATCCTCCCTGCTCCCACGCTTGCCTTGAGGCAAAGGGATTCTTCACCATGATATGCTCTGTCCCTCCCCTGGCTGGTCCATAGAGCTGTCAGCTAGGCTGCAATGTTCTCTGCATCTGACTGTCATGGTCCATTTCCCCTTATTGTATAGCCAGGGAGGCACTGCCTAGGCAGAGGTTATAAAGAATAGACCTTGGCAGGCGAACTTGATTCAAAAATCTACCCCATACCCAAAAAAGCAAAGGGCTCTTAGACACATAACTGCTACTAACAGTCAAAGGCGCATAAGTGCGATTTGAAAATGTACCCCTCATTTACAAAATATGTGTCTGAAGGGAACAAACGAGACATAATATATCTGGCTTTTAGGAAAGCATTTGGCACTGTGTTTCATGAAATCTTACTGCCAAATTAACTTGGATAGCAGCATAGTCAGGTGGGCTGAAAACTGTCTGACAGACTGTAAACAAAGAATGAAAAGCCACACGCTAAGCGACCACAGGGAGCTAACAAACAGGGGCAGCAAACAGGGAAGTTTGAGATGGAATTTGTAGGAGGGAGACAAAATAAACTTAGTATGGTTCAGAAAGGCTGGCTTGCCAGTGCCAACATTGTTCCTGGCTCCTCCATCTGCACCTGTGTCCAGACAGAAAATCAGACCATAGGCCTCTACTCAGGTCCTGGTGTGGATTTTCAAAGGCTGTGCCCTCCATTTCCCCCTCACAAAAAGCCAAGCAGAGGAGACCATCCTCTATGAGAGGTTCCTACTGGTGGAATCTTTCAGGAAGCAGGTGGGAGAGCTACAGGATGAGGTGGCTAGGCTGAGGAGCATCTGTGCACATGTATGCGGAAACCTTCAAGTTTGAGGAAGAAATCCAGCTCGAGAGGACTGCAGTAGCACCAGCAGGGGAGGAGAAACTGTTCCTTCACAGGGAGGAATGGGTCTGCCAGTTACTTGGGGCAGCAGGCAGTGCACCACCCTAGTTCCCAACCCACCATCCATAGAGATTTAAAAATGGTATGCTGCCCTGGCAAAGAGGGATGAGGAATCTCCCCCAAAGGTAGAAGAGGAGAAGCCATGTACCCCTAAGATGGGGGGATTGCCATCACTCTGAAGAGGAAATGAAGGGTGGTGGTGGTCAGTTGACTGCCTTTTAAGGGCGGGTGGAGACATCCATTTGCATGGGGTGCTGCCTGCTAAGGTCCTGTATCTGAGACATAATAGAAGGATTGCTGAGGATCATCTGGCCCTCTGACTGCTACCTCACATTGCTCATCCAGAGTGAGGGTGAAAGAGTTGGGGGCACAGGTGGTGTTCTCATCAGTCCTTCTGGTCAAGGGTAGGGGCCCAAGCAGAGACAGCCACATCCTGGAGGTAAATACATAGCTGAGTAGATGGTGTCACCAGGAGGGCTTTGGCTTCCTTGTCCATGGGATTCTGTTCTGAGAAGGATTGCTAAGCAGAGGTGGGGTCCACCTATCAAGGAAGAGGAAGAGTATCTTCGGATACAGACTTGCTAACCTAGTGAGGTGAGCTTTAAACTAGGTTCGACGGGGCAGGAGACAAAAGTCCACAGGTAAGTCAAAAACATGGAGATTGGGTGAAGAGTCAGAATCTGGGGGGAACATGAACAATCACAGCAGGGACAAAGGAGAGACAAAGAGGGACTATGAGGGGAAATATATCTATATACTAATTCAATAAGTTTGGGGAATAAACAGGAAGAATTAGAAATACTAGTCAATAACCACAATTATGACATTATTGGCATCACAGTGGTATAATTCACAAGACTGGAATATTGGCATATTGGATACAGCTTGTTATGGAAGGAGAGACGGGGGGAAAAAGGGAGGAGGTGTTGCCTTGTATATCAAAGGTGTACACACTTGCAAGGAGGTTGAGATAAAAGTGGGAGTAAGTCCTGTTGAAAGTCTCTGGATAAGGATAAAAGGGGTGGAAGACAAAGGTGATGTCATGGTAGGTGTCTACTATACCAAACCAGTAAGAAGAGGTAGATGAGGCTTTTTTAAAACAACTAACAAAATCATCCAAAACACAGGACGTGGTGGTGATGGGAGACTTCAACTACCCAGACATCCGTTGGGAAAATAATACAGTAGGGCACAGATTATCCAACAAGATCTTGGAATGCATTGGAGACAACTTTTTATTACAGAAGGTGGAGAAAGCGACTAGGGCAGAGGATATTCTGGATTTGATTCTGACAAACAGTGAGGAACTAGTTAAGAATCTGAAGGTGGAAGGCAGCTTGGTGAAAGTGATCATGAAGATGAGAGTTCATGATCTGAAGGAATGGTAGGAGGGAAAATAACAGAATAAAGACAATGGACTTCAAGAAGGCAGACTTTAGCAAACTCAGAGAATTGGTAGGTAAGATCTCATAGGAAGCAAGTCTAAGGGAAAAAAGTGTTCAGGAGAGTTGGCAGGTTTTTTTTTTTTTTAAAGAGACTTGATTAAGGGCACAAAAGCAAACTATGCCAATGCATAAGAAAGATAGGAAGTATGGTAAGAGACAAATCTGCCTTAACCAGGAGATCTTCAATGACCTGAAACTCAAAAAAGAGTCCTGTAAAAAGTGGAAACTGGGTCAAATTACAAAGGATGAATATATATATATAAAACAACCAACACAAGCGTTCAGGGACAAAATTAGAAAAGCCAAAGCACAGAATGAGATAAAATTAGCTAGTGGTATAAAGGTGTGATGCTGTATGATTGAATATGACCATTTATATCATTGTCGCTACCACTGTTATACAATTGCATCAACTCTTGTACAAAGTATGTCACGTAAGGTGTCAATGGAAAAGTTATGATTTGCTAAATATGATTATCCTGTTGATATACATGTATCATCTTTGTGTATCTGAAGTTAGGAGTCTAGTCTAGGTGGTGAGACAAGGGCTGGAATGCATAAGGAGGCTGCATTTTTAACTCCTTGTTAACCAGTGTGATGAGATAGAAGTTTACTTTAGTTACTGTATTGGTATAATCTAATGAGAGAATAACCACCAGTTTGGGGTGAGTCTGCCCTATTTCTGAGCAGTTTGTCCTGACTTTGGCATCCTCAGTTGTGACCCACTGAGGCACGGTGACAAAAGAGTAATGAGAGAACATTTTACAAATACATGATAAAGACCAAGGGCAGGTTAGGGCCATTACTCAATGAGGAGGGAGGGACAATAACAGAAAATGCAGCAGTGGCTTAGGAGTTAAATGCTTTTTTTGTTTCAGTTTTCACCAAGAAAGTTAGCTGTGATTAGAGGACTAACATAGAGAACATCAGTGTAAATGGGGTAGGCTCTGAGGCCAAAATAGGAAAAGAACAAGTTAAGAATTAGGCTATGGCTACAAATGCTAAGAGAGCTTACAGCAGTGCAGCTGTGTAGCCGCTCTAAGCCTATAGGAGAGAGCTTTCCTGTTGGCTTAATAATCAGAAACATGGATATTCAATGGGCTACAAAAGGCTGGGGAGCAGTAGTGATGAAAGAGACATCGGATTAATAGTGAAGAGTATATTTGACTGGAGTTTGCATCATGACAAAAGAGCAAAACAAGCCAATGAAATTTCAGGCTGGAGCTGCAGAGGTGTGTCATAGACTAGAGAAGGACTAAGGAGGCAGCTGTGACTACAGCATGCTGACCAGTATTGTTTCCTTAGGTTTTCCCCATCTATTGGTTGCATCCACTTGTTGTCTCTGAGCTTATATTTAGACTGTAAACTCTTCAAGGCAGGGACTGTCTTTCTGTTCTGTGTTTGTACAGCGCCTAGCACAAAGGGGGTCTGGTCCATGACTAGAGCCCCAAGGCAACGCCTTTCCATATAGCTTTGGTTTGAGTGTACTCAGAACTCGGCATTTATTTCTGAGTACCACGTTACCAGAAGTTATTTGCAAGTAGGAGGGAGTTCAGAGGAGAACATGAAAAATGATTAGGGATGGGAAGGACTGATTTATGGGGAAAGACTGAAAGAGCCAAATATGTGGAGCTTGAGCCATGTAGAGATGAAACAATATGGATATGATGATAATCTGCAAACGCGGGGCTAGATTCCACCTTCCTTGTACTTGCACTCCATTGAACTCTATAGGACTACTCATGAAGTAAAGTACTACTTGGCATGAACACATGTGGCAGAGGCTAGCTTGTATTTATTGATTTAGGTTGCAGTTGTACTCAAAATGTGCTAGATTTTTTTTAACACAAAGACAGACATAATATTTGTCCTGGAGAGCAAACAATCTAAAATTATTTATGGATGTAAATTTCCAAGGATCAAAAGGAATGACTTAGGGAGCTATGGGAGAATGGGAACAATGGGATAAAATTAAGAGAGGGAAGATCTGATCTGCATTTAGTACAAGGAACATTTTACAGCCTTCAAGACGTGGAATAATCTGTCAAGGAGGTGGTACAAGCTCTCATTGACTAGGATATCACTGCATAGTAAATAATCCTGCATGGAAATAAGATTTTCCACCTTGATGTTCCATGACTCACACAATTTGGGTAGGCCTGCTAGAAAATAGGTAAGAATTGTTTGTTAAACTGTCAATATACTGAGTTAAATGGGGAGTCTGGATATGTTATAAAACAATTGGAGACAGTGGAGGTGCACCAGGGATACATTTGGCCCAATGTAATGAATTTATTAAACTAAATTCGAGACTAAATTCTGGTTGCTGTATTGAGGGAAATGCAGGGAGAGGGTGCGGACAGCCTCTTCCCCTCAAGCATGCGTATGCAGGACCCAGCCATAATGTTGACACTTGCACTTCCTCTATTCTGGGGAAGTCAGATACCGTGATTGGAGGTGCTCCAGTGGTCCTTGTCAAGATTCCTTCCCCACTCTGAACTCTAGGGTACAGACGTGGGGACCTGCATGAAAGGCCCCCTACGCTTATTCTTACCAGCTTAGGTTAAAAACTTCCTCAAGGTACAAACTTTGCCTTGTCCTTGAACCCTATGCTGCCACCACCAAGTGTGTTAAACAAAGAACAGGGAAAGAGCCCACTTGGAGACATCTTCCTCCCAAAATATCCCCCCAAGCCCTACACCCCCTTTCCTGGAGAAGGCTTGATAAAAATCCTCACCAATTTGCATAGGTGAACACAGACCCAAACCCTTGGATCTTAAGAACAATGAAAAAGCCATCAGGTTCTTAAAAGAAGAATTTTAATTGAAGAAAAAGTAAAAGAATCACCTCTGTAAAATCAGGATGGTAAATACCTTACAGGGTAATCCGATTCAAAACATAGAGAATCCCTCTAGGCAAAACCTTAAGTTACAAAAAGACACAAAAACAGGAATATACATTCCATTCAGCACAACCTATTTTACCAGCCATTTAACAAAAGAAAATCTAATGCATTTCTCGCTGGATTGCTTACGAATTTTTTACAGGAGTTCTGAAGAGCATTCCTGATCTGTTCCCGGCAAAAGCATTACACAGACAGACAGACCCTTTGTCCCTCCCCCTCGCCCCCTCCCAGCTTTGAAAATATCTTGTCTCCTCATTGGTCATTGTGGTGAGGTGCCAGCGAGGTTATCTTAGCTTCTTAACCCTTTACAGGTGAAAGGTTTTGCCTCTGGCCAGGAGGGATTTTATAGCTCTGTATACAGAAAGGTGGTTACCCTTCCCTTTATATTTATGACAGTCCCGAAGTCTTGTAGCCAGCTAAACGGGTTATGTCCATGACCCTGCCCTCCTTCATACCTCCATAATAGGTGAAGGAGGATGCTCAAGCTATATCTTTTCCAAGGGTTGTGCTGGATTTTCCATCACTTGCAAATCTTAACACAATATTGGATTTCCTCTCCTAAAAGATATACTCTAGTTCAAACAGGAATTATTTTGGGGAAGTTCTATGGCCTGTGTTATACTGGAGGTTGGACTAACTGATCATAATGGTCCCTATGAAACTTTAAAGAAAGGGCACGATTGGACAAGATGCTAAGTATCTCCTGAAAATTATTGAACATCCGGTGCTCCCACTGACATCAGTGGGAGTGGTCTGATGTTCTAGGGCAGCAACAAATGTCACTGCTAATTACACCCACAGATTTATTCTGGCTTCATTTGTCCTGCAGAGCCCTTTGTCCCAACCTCCTCTGCTGAACTACTACAGTTCTACATCTCCTCCTCCCACCAGAAAAGCCTGCATTTAGAATTTCATATTTTGATTCAGTTTGATAAAATGCACATTTAAAATATATATTTTCATATCTGTTCTCACCCAAACTAAAGAGGATAAAATGGTGGTGAATGCTAAATCCGTTTTAAAAAAGGAACTTGTATCTGAAAGAGGAACAAAGGTAAAACAGATCCATGGGTTACCCATATTAATTAACTCAACATACATTTATATATCTACATCCTAATAGTATTTACTTTTCAGACGTGCAATATAATGAAACACACTGGTCAAGTGGCCAATTTGCTTTAAGACTTGATTGGCAAGGCAGAGTGGTTTTCTTGTTAATCATTCTCCATTAGTGCTCATTCAGTGGAAAGAGACACCAAATATAACTGCTTACTCTCCAGCACTAATGTTATACATTGAGAATAATTAGAGGCAGTCAATAATGAAGAAGAGAATATATTAATATGGTGCAGTTTATTCATAGTGCAACCAAGAATATACATGGATTGAAGGTAATTTCTTGTTTTTTTCTGAAAACTTTGTCGCATTATAATTTCATATGCAAAAAATAAAAACAAAAGAACTTGATAAAATGGATGAATTACACATTTTTGTAGCCTAAAAATGTCTCCTGGTTAACACATAGTTCTCTTCTCTTTCCAGCATATCGATTCTAAACTCATCTTTTTTATTTTTGCTGCTTACATCATGAGTCAGCACCAGCTTTATTACCAGAAAGGATGGATTGCACTTGTCACATAATGTAGACTTACCGGTTTGGAAAGGCAGGGCATATGCTTAGTCACTCAAACTCAGTCTTGCTGAGTGTGTGGGACAGGGGTATAAAGTGAGAAAAAGGAAACTGAAGCTGAAGTAGAGTGGTGAGCCCTAAGCATTGCTGAAAAGGAACAGAACCAGTTCTCACTTGAAGGAGAAAGGGGATATGATTATGATCGGGTCACTTGTCTTTCAAACATATAGAACATAATTTTCAAAACTGTAAACTGTTTTATTGTAAATGCAAATGTGCTGCATAATATACAGTATTGTCTTACAACATGAATTAAGAAGGAAAATAAAAGATGCTTACAACACATTAGCCTGGGATATTCCAAGTTAGGTGTCCAGCTCCCAGTGATCACAGCCTTAGGCAATAAAGTATATTGTTTATTAGATTACAGCTGTTTCTTGTACAGTATAGCATATCACTGCCTGCTATAATTGTACGTTGACCTTTGACCCCTGACTGGTTTTTGGGAGGTCCATGACTAGGATCAAACTATAATCTATATGTTAGGAAAAGCTAAGATGCTTATGGAAGTGATACTAAAAACAATTAAAGCTATAACACGAGTAGGGAAAAGTATGATGCAAAAGTATTTGAAATAAACTTTGCAATAAGCTTGAGGCCTCACAGAGCCTCATGGTTTATATAAGGCCTGAATAGATAGCCTAAGTGTTTGACTTAAGGTTATAAGATTTAGCAATATGGAACTGGTGATGAACACACAAACAACAAAATAACAGATTGAGTTTAAATTATCAGATTTTTAGGGACTTTTTGGTACATGTAACCCTGGAGTTTATGTGCCAAAACCATTGGGGAATGTATTGATGTAATTAGCTGACGCCAGCAGTCAGAACCCTAATTATGGTCCCGCAGAATAATAAACATGGGCAAGAGGTTGAGACCTAATCAAATATAGTCCCAGATGTATGGGGATGTAATGAAAAAGGGTTCTAAAAGATTGTCAGAAAAACCCCTAATTGGATGACCAGATACAGTGGAAACCGTATCATCATTCCCATATCTGGTGCTTTTCCACTTCCTGTTCTTTCCATTTTCACTTCTGATGATCTCCATAAGGCTGTGATTATGCACAATGCAGGGGATCATTTTGCTATGTTTACCTTACTTTTCTATAATTGCTATTATACGTGTATGTATTTAAGTACTAAATAAAATTTTCATGTCTCTATATACATGACTCACCAATCTCATTTCCAATAACAAATAGTCAAGTAGCCACCTGACTAAAAGAACCTGTTATTAGTGACTTATGCATTTTGCATCCTAAGTTAGTTAAAGGCACAGTGTATCACATCTTATTAGTTGCAGATTCTGAATACATAAATGGTCAGATCTGAAGTCTTAAAGTTTGGAAAGGAATTTTCTCCAAAAACTACAATAAACTTATCAGTTTTTACCTACTACCTGGTTACTATGAAAATTAATATATGTATTCATTGAATGGGCATCTCCTCTAGAATCCTGTTTGTATCTTGATTACTGATTTTTAATATTAACAGTTTTTTAAAATGTAATGACAATGCTACACAACCCTAAAATTAGTAATGTTCATGAACATCCAGGTTTTAGAATGCCACTTTTGCAAAATAATTTGAGTGCAATAACATTGATACACCCTTAAATCATGTACAATATCTTATACAAAATAGCTTACAGAACCAGCTGTTATATTCTCTACTAGGCTTAGCTAAGTATGTGCAAAGAGAATATTTCTTGTAAATTTTCTGGTTTAAGGCCTTAAGATATGACTGACCAATACATTATCAATATATTATAAATATATTATCCAAAAATTATAAGCCTTTTGGGGACAGAGACTGTAAACTCTTCTGTGTTGGTTCAGTACCCATCACATTTGGAGCTACTGGAATAATAATAACAACAGCAATAGTAATTCATTATCTATACTACAGCAGTGCCTGTCACTTCAATCTGAATCAGGGCCTCATTGTAATTAGGTTCGGGTAGATTTAGATTGAAAGACAGTCTCTGCCCAAAGATTTTACAATTTAAATGTAAGACAAGACACAACAAGTTGCTTAAACTAACAAAAGGACGGATGGGGAAGAGTTTGGGATTAACAGTGACAAAATAATGCAGCACCACAGAGGAGGCAGGTCAGCCTGATTGTTTCTGAAGAGAGCTGGCGGGCAAACAATTCCATTTTTCAAAACACGTTGAGGTTTTGAAATGTGTTTTTGTTCCCACTGGAATGAAAACAAGACCTTTCAAAAATTTCGTGAAAGTCTGGCAGGGGGAAAGACGAGTGGGTTGAAGTCCCTATAGTCTGGTGGTTAGGGCCCTAGCCTGAAAAGTGCAAGACCAAGGTCAAATCCCTGCTCTGGGTGATTCAGTGCAGAGTTTATATGCCAGATCACTCTGAAGCAGGCCCTCAAACCTCTCTCTCTCTCATACCTGAACCCAAGTACCGTAACCACTGGGCTCTAGAGAAAGAGTCTTGCTCTCCAGATACTTTCCCAGCATTTTTGTTTGTTTGTTTGTTTGTTTTACACAGGAAGAGTTCTGCAAAACATTTCAGTTTCAAAGAAACTTTTTCCCGTCAAAAACTTTTTGAAGAGCTCTATATATGAATCAGTTGCATTTTCTCTTTCTTTTTGATATCCATAGGAACCAAAACATAGCTGAAGTTTCAGTATTCTTCTGAAAACAGACGTAGATCTAAACAGTCCTAGAAGACCTTTGTCTGGTGTTGTCTCACTTGAGAAAATGGGCACAGTGATTTTTCACTTGCCTGTCTTGCCACATCGAATTTCTATAACCCTTTTTGATATGATAAAGGTGTGCACCTGGCTGCTGGATATGTGGTTACAGAAATCCAGATCCAGAGCTGAGGCTGTGTTAATGAAAATGACTATGCTGTCCAGACACAGAAGCTAAATGTGACCTGCAAAGGGGCAAAAATGAATTTCACAATTCATAATCAATCAATAATTTACCAGTTTGTTTCTGTAAAAATTATAAAAGCTGCTCTATGAGACAGCTCAGATGAGACCTTTTCAAGAGTCAGATCAGTATAAAGTTAAGTACGGGAAGGATCCCCTTGCTGAAAATAAATGAAATCATAATGAGTTTCTAAACAAAGTAAGGTCAGATAAGCCACACAGTATTTTCTCTGGGGCTGTGATTGGTTAGTGAAAGCCATTTTGATTCAGTTGCTCCGAGGAACTGTTTATATTTTATGTGATCTCCCTGAGCCAGTTCAAACAAAAGGTTGGTGATCACCGGAGAGAAGAGCCATGTGGTGTTTCTTCTTTTAGTGTGTATGAGAGGGTCATTACTGACCCTGATGACCAAGAATTGAAGAGGTGATCCCCCACATAGAAGCCAAAGGGGAAAGGGGGGCACAAGGTTAACTGTTCACCTAGTCTTTTCCCTCAATAAAACAGTACTAGCTATGTGTGGAGGGGTTCAAAGGGGTGGGAGATCTGGCCCAGGAACTTATATCTAGATCAGTGGTTCTCAGCTGTGGTCCATGGCTTGCTCAGGGAAAGCCCCGGCGCACCAGGACCGTTTGTTTACCTGCTGCGTCCGCAGGTTCGGCCGATCGCAGCTCCCCTGGCCATGGTTCGCTGCTCCAGGCCAATGGGGGCTGCCGGAAGCGGTGCGGGCCGAGGGATGTGCTGGCCTCCCTCCCCACAGCCCCCATTGGCCTGGAGCGGCGAAACGTGGCCAGTGGGAGCTGCAATCGGCTGAACCTGCGGACGCAGCAGGTAAACAAACTGGCCTGGCCCGCCAGGGGCTTTCCCTGAACAAGCAGTGGACCACAGTTGAGAACCACTGATCTAGATAGATTGCTATAAGTAAACTGGTTGGATAGGAACTATATGAGAACAGAGGATCGTGTGGCCTCCATAGATTTGCTGAGTGGTTCTGCACAAAAGCTTACTGACCCCAGCAGCATTATCTTTTGGGTGGATTCATGGCGCAGCTGGTGCTGGAGTCCACCCACTGTCCACAAATAGAGCCCTAGACCAAAGCTGGGACGTTAGCAGAATCCGAGGGAAGGAACAATGCTGCTGCAAAAGACATGCTCCCTGCTTCTTGTTTCCTGGCAAGGGTTTCAGTTTCTCCTTCTGCAGTAATGGAAGGGATGACTTGGGCCTGTATTGTAGTTAGTCCTTTTATTGTTCCTAGGCAACATCACACAATGTGCTGGAACTCCTGCTATAACAAGGCACAGTAGCTTGTTATAGAGTGTCAGCCCTAACCTGGCATTTCCTTGATTTTCTTTCTTTACTGTAATGGTTGGAGTTTTTTAAAAAAACTGCTCAGTGAAACATACCGGGAAACGTGCATGACAATGGTGATTTCTGTAACAGCTATGCGTACACAATAGCCACAGTTTAAATTTAAATGCCTTGGCCACTTAGAGCATTTGTTTTGAGAGTAGCACATTCTAGACCAATTTACTGCCTGCCAATCCCAGTTTTTTAAACTGATGTCCTTTCTGAGTTTGAATCTTCCCATGGGAACGTTTTCATGTATGTGTGAGAGCGTGTCAGTGGGTGGGCTGGAGGAGGAGGATGGGAATATACTTAGGTATCACAAGAAAGATTTAGGTTGAAAATAGCTCGCTATTTCTCTATGAAGCAGATGCTGCCAGTCTCTTACCTTCACCAACAGAGGCTGCACCTACTAGTGGGGGTGTGAAAAAACCATTCTACAGTGATTAGTGAGAGGAAGGCAAGCCAGGGGCGATGGATTCTTTCTAATAGTGGTGGTGAGGGATGAGGCCCCCATCCCCTCCATGGCCCCACCCCTGCCCATCCGCTTCCCCTTGTGGACCCGCCCCCTGGCGAAGCTGGAAGCTGGAGTCGGGCCAGGGATCCCAGGCTTCTCCACCTACCTAGGGGTATGGGGCCTAAGAGCAGTGACTCCCCCCAGCAGCCAGCGTGGCTCTTACCCCAACCCGTCCGGCTTCCGGCCTGACCTGGGGGAGGGGCCTTGGGGGCCTAAGAGCTGTAGTCAGGCCATGGTAAGAGAGTCACTGGGCAGCTGTGGGGGACTGCAGACCCTCAATCTGCCCTGGTTGGGGGCACCAGGGCGGGCCAGGGGCTGCTCTCAGGCACCCCCACACCAGGCAGGTGAAGAGTCTGCAGCTCCCCACAGGTGCCCGGACTCCCTGGGCTGCTCTTACCCAGGCCGGGCTCCAGCTTCCAGCCTGGCCGGGAGGCAGGGCCTCAGGAGAGAAAAGGAGGGGCAGGGGGCTGCGTTTTTCACTTTCAAAAGTGGGAGGGCCATGGCCCCTTGGCCCTCCCCCTATTCCAGCACCTCTGAGGCAAGCTATAGCTTAGTGGGCTCAAGCAAATGCTTTCCTGGACATACCTCTGCAAGACTAAGACATGAGGGTTAAAGGAGGGAAAAAAAGCAACCTGGTTAATTCTGTGTATTGAGGGATGGTGAGTTCATTGGCCTGACTATGCTCTAGGAATAGTTTGGGGGAATTTCTGTGGCCTGTATTATACAGGAGGCCAAACTAGATGATCACAGCAGTCCCTTCTGGCCTTGGAATCTATAAATTAATAGGGCTAGATGACAACACTTATGTCGCTGCCCAGCATAGGGGTTTGTACGGAGCTGCACTGACCCAGGATGACACCAGAGACATTGTGCCATCAGTTCTGCCCAAGAGGCCTGTGTCCCTGGTGTGCTGGCCCCACTCCAATACCTCTTTTCCTTCCCACCCCTCTTTGCTCCTGTTCAGAAATACTAATATTGTGACAGGTTTCAGAGTAACAGCCGTGTTAGTCTGTATTCGCAAAAAGTGAGTAGCCCTTGAACAGCTGTGCAGTGGGGGAAGGTGGAAAGGCCTCTGCCAACATAGCCCTTAGAATTGAAAATCCAGAGGATGGATCTTTCTCTGTGCTTTGTCCAGTGCAAAGCTCACTACATGCTCCAAACTGCATTTTATGTTTATAGGTGTGTTCTTTACAACACTGCCTTGCACTACAAGTCTGGTTCTACTTTCATTTACACTGGTTTGGTTTTCTGCAGTGTAATCCCATTGACTTTAATGCAGTTACTCCTGATTTACACTAGCACAATGAAAGCAGAATGGTGTGGTTTATGCAAAGAATTTAGGGTAATCTGTAGGAAGAGAAGATCAGAAATGTGGATATTTGAAGTCGAACCCAGTAACCACCTCCATTAGCAATGGATTTTGTGGTGATTTTCTTAGCTTGGACATGTTATAAAAATAGAAGACCAACAAATTTCGAAGTGTGTGTACCAAGGAACATGGCTAGACAGTTGGCGAATATGTGGTTGCCAAAAGCTTTGGTTGCATGACAAAACTACCAGTGATATAATAAACTGAATATACGATCAGACCTCCTTAAGCACCTGACCAGAGATTATTCTGTGAGGCAGCCTATTTGCAAGGAGGCCATGTCCCTTTCAGATTTGCCATGATGATGATGTAGTCAGATCGGAGTTCACAGGCTGGTTCTTCATACTCCAGCTCCTGGAATGCTCTACAGTTAATACATTCTCTCAGCAGTTTCATAAAATGCCACTTAATGTCTGCTGGCTCCAGGGAGTGCTAACCATTGTCACATTCATTGAAAAATACAAAAAAAAGTAGAGCGCCCCCCCCCGGGAATTTCATCAGCATGCCTGCAGTCACAATAGTTTTATTACAAGCTGGGACAATACAAAGTTGTTAGCATGAAGTATTGTATTTCTGGGCTGCGGTGGCAGAAAAATTACATGAAAGAGGGATATTAATATATTCCTATCTGATTTAAACAAATCAATATGGGGCACCTAGGAACTACAGTGATTGGACGATTGAGAGCCAGAAAGAAGGAAGGAAAGCTACATATTCTCTACTTTCAGTTCATAATAACTATTGAATCTCAGTGAAATTCCTTGATCATTCTATTTTTTTCTTCACTATTACAGTAACACTTAACTTGGTAAAGTAGTGACCTCCAGTTAAAGGACTAATTCTGCTGTCTTGGATGCTATTGTAAATCAGGGGTAATGATAGTGTAAAGCTGGCAAGAGATAAGAATCGGGCCCTATATTTCAAATAATATACATTTTTCTTTATTTTCTTTATTTCTTTTCTGCTACCTCAATGAAATGGATACTTTTTGGCAAATAACAGGATGCTGTTGAATTATTTAGGTACCAAAATCAGTTCAATATTAATATTAATATTAGTTGATATTCACTCCTTCTTGTCAACTGTTGGGAATGGGCCACATCCATCCTAATTGAATTGGCCTCCTTAGCACTGACCCCCCCACGTGGTAAAGCAACTCCCATCTTTTCATGTGCTATATATTTATACCTGCCTACTGTATTTTCCACTCTATGCACCTGATGAAGTGGGTTATATCGCACAAAAGCTTATGCCCAAATAAATTTGTTAGTCTCTTAGGTACCACATGAGGAACATCTTTACACTGAGGGTATTCCCCAGGTACCAAATCTGCTGTTTTTGGACTGGAGTGCAATGTAAAAGAATTGCATTAGACTGATAAATAAGGCTTATAGATTTTCTACTGCAATTGCTGATGTGTTAATTATCATACCGTTATCATTATGTATCTTATTGCTATTTATTTTATTATTTCATATTTGTATATAGCATTATATGTATGCATAATGCTCTACTTAGCAGATAAGGACATTGCTTGCCCCAAACACCCTACAATCCAAATCAGTCATGATGAAACAGGACACTGGAATAGAGGAAGGAATACACAGAACAAGGCCCTGCTGCTGCTTGGGTGGGATTGTGCAAATTAAGCTAGCAATGCTAATACTGTAGCACTAATTAAAGCCAGTGATATGATGCCAACATGCCTTGTTATAATGGCGGTGGTAAGGATTACATGACATTCATGTCTGTCCATTGGCAAGTGCACTGAAACCACTACATCAGTTTACATAGCCCTTTGAAAACCAGTCACATGGTTATGACTTTTGCTCACTTCTGACTTGGGCCATATTTAAACCAGTGACCTATAGCTTAAAGGTACTGTTCTCACTAACAGTCTCCTGAGTCATTCCATTCCACGATACAGTTCATTTAATTTAACCCTGCCAGTGAAAGAAAGAAAGAAAAAGAATTTGTAAGGAAGTGGAAAGTTTCCCCTCTATCCTTGTCCCTGCCTGGCTATACTTTCAGATAATCTGACGCAATTTTTCTGAGGTCTTCTTCCTGTTTCATATCCATTAAAATTCATGCAAATTGAATGCATTCCTAGCTATTGCAAAATGCATGGATTACAGCTACACTATGTTCAGCTGTGATCTATATTGGAATTTTTCATGACACATCTCTCCTGGTGTGAAACTGAAAGGGAATTTGAATCATCCCTTCTTCCTTTCCAATTTAATGCAGTCCATTAACACTAAATCGAATAAAATGTAGTCAATATTTAGAATGGATGAGTGTGAAGATTTAAGAATTTATGCATCCGTTAAAAGAAAAGGAACAAAATAATTATCTGATTTGTGTCTACTAGATGGTATCTACTTTTAAGGAATAATTCATTACAAAGAACTTGTTCTTATTTATTATTTGTATCACAGTACTCCCCAGAGACCCCAGTGAAGACTGGGGTCCATTGTGTGGGGTGCTGAACAAACATACAGTAAGGGCCTGATCCTGCTAACACTTGTGTCATAAATATAAAGGGAAGGGTAAACACCTTTAAATCCCTCCTGGCCAGAGGAAAAACCCTTTCACCTGTAAAAGGTTAAGAAGCTAGGATAACCTCACTGGCACCTGACCAAAATGACCAGCGAGGAGACAAGATACTTTCAAAGCTGGAGGCGGGGATAAACAAAGGTTCTCTCGGTCTGTGTGATGCTTTTGCCGGGAACAGATCAGGAATGCTCTTCAGAACTCCTGTAAAAAGTTAGTAAGCAATGCAGGGAGAAATGCGTTAGATTTTCTTTTGTTAAATGGCTGGTAAAATAGGTTGTGCTGAATGGAATGTATATTCCTGTTTTTGTGTCTTTTTGTAACTTAAGGTTTTGCCTAGAGGGATTCTCTATGCTTTGAATCGGATTACCCTGTAAGGTATTTACCATCCTGATTTTACAGAGGTGATTCTTTTACTTTTTCTTTAATTAAAATTCTTCTTTTAAGAACCTGATTGCTTTTTCATTGTTCTTAAGATCCAAGGGTTTGGGTCTGTGTTCACCTATGCAAATTGGTGAGGATTTTTATCAAGCCTTCCCCAGGAAAGGGGGTGTAGGGCTAGGGGGGATTTTGGGGGGAAAGACGTTTCCAAGTGGACTCTTTCCCTGTTCTTTGTGTAACACTTTGGTGGTGGCAGCTTTTAACCTAAGCTAGTAAGAATAAGCTTAGGGGGTCTTTCATGCTGGTCCCCACATCTGTACCCTAGAGTTCAGAGTGGGGAAGGAACCTTGACAACTTGTTTTACTTAACTCACGAGTCGTTCCATCGATTTTAAATGTGACTGTTCACATGCATAAAATGAAGCATGTGCATAAATCTTTGCAGGATTAGGGCCTAAGGGCATGTCTACACTTACCAGGGATCGGCACTGCAGCGATTGATGGACCTGTGGTCGATTTAGTGAGTCTAGTGATGACCTGCTAAATTGACTAAAGGTGTTCGTGTTATTCTCTCTCTTTCATAGAATTTTTTGAAACATTGATATGAATTTACAACTGCATTGACAGTCAGATTTATTCACTGTTTTGTGACTTGGGAAGTGACACCTTACTAATTAGACAAAACATTCATCCTACTTCAGGGTTGTCCTCAGGTATAACACAGCACACATTTCCAGATAACACACTTCATGCTACTCTGCTCTGTGCTTTCATTAAAATATAAAATCTTACCATGGCAACCCTTTCAATTAGGACCTGTTCCAAACCCCACAGAAATCAATGGAAAGATTCCTGTTGACTTCCGTGGGCTTTAGATCAGGCCCTTAAAGAGCATTTTTAAAATAACATTATTCCTACTGTGGGAACATGTACTTTACAGGTCTACATTGTGTAATTGCATATGTATTGCACTAGCTTCTTGGGATCATAATGCTCATTTCTGGTGGCAGGCAAGCTCTCTCTCTTTTTTCTTCCTTTCAGCACTGGAGATCAACTAAAAAATGTGACAGTGGTTAGACCTGGCAGTTTATTTCTGTGCCACTGTTTTGATGCAGCAGAATAAATTCATTTCTTTCTTATGTAAGGACAAGGCTTGTGGAGTCTCTAGGTGCTGGCTGTGTGATCAACCTTCTGTGAGGCATGTAGGGATAGTGTCTGTCCACATGTCATTTCTGCCAATAACTCCCAAACTTTCCCTAATATTCTATGGGTCCTCCTTGGGTATGCCTTATAAAATCTTGTTTGGCTCTCCCCTGTGACTATTAGATGAAAGAAAACAAATGGAGTCTTCTAACTATAGAAATATTTTCCCTATCAACTAAAAGTGTCTGTCTGTAGTGTGTGTTTGTGTTTGGGGGTTACATGCTGTGTGCTGAGCTTGTGTTTGTCTGCCTGTCTGTTTGTTTGTTTGTAGGACCGTGTGCTGTGGCCAGCAGTTGGAAGCTGTGAGCTTCTAAACAAGGTTTGAAATCTAGAAGCCTCTGTTCATTGGCTGAGCCTTAGCCCTGGTCTACACTAGGACTTTAGGTCGAATTTAGCAGCATTAAATCGATGTAAACCTGCACCCGTCCACACGATGAAGCCCTTTATTTCGACTTAAAGGGGTCTTAAAATCGATTTCCTTACTCCACCCCTGACAAGTGGATTAGCGCTTAAATCGGCCTTGCTGGCTTGAATTTGGGGTACTGTGGACACAATTTGACTGTATTGGCCTCCGGGAGCTACCCCAGAGTGCTCCATTGTGACCGCTCTGGACAGCACTCTCAACTCAGATGCACTGGCCAGGTAGACAGGAAAAGAACCGCAAACTTTTGAATCTCATTTCCTGTTTGGCCAGCGTGGCAAGCTGCAGGTGACCATGCAGAGCTCATCAGCAGAGGTGACCATGATGGAGTCCCAGAATCGCAAAAGAGCTCCAGCATGGACCAAACGGGAGGTACGGGACCTGATCGCTGTATGGAGAGAGGAATCCGTGCTATCAGAACTCTGTTCTAGTTTTCGAAATGCCAAAACCTTTGTCAAAATCTCCCAGGGCATGAAGGACAAAGGCCATAACAGGGACCCGAAGCAGTGCCGCGTGAAACTGAAGGAGCTGAGGCAAGCCTACCAGAAAACCAGAGAGGCGAACAGCCTCTCCGGGTCAGAGCCCCAAACATGCCGCTTCTATGATGAGCTGCATGCCATTTTAGGGGGTTCAGCCACCACTACCCCAGCTGTGTTGTTTGACTCCTTCAATGGAGATGGAGGCAATACGGAAGCAGGTTTTGGGGACGAAGAAGATGATGATGATGATGAGGTTGTAGATAGCTCACAGCAAGCAAAAGGAGAAACCGGTTTTCCCGACAGCCAGGAACTGTTTCTCACCCTGGACCTGGAGCCAGTACCCCCCGAACCCACCCAAGGCTGCCTCCTGGACCCAGCAGGCGGAGAAGGGACCTCCGGTGAGTGTACATTTTAAAATACTATACATGGTTTAAAAGCAAGCATGTGAAAGGATTACTTTGCCCTGGCATTCGCGGCTCTCCTGGATATACTCCCAAAGCTTTTGCAAAAGGTTTCTGGGGAGGGCAGCCTTATTGCGTCCTTCATGGTAGGACACTTTACCACTCCAGGCCAGTAACACGTACTTGGGAATCATTGTACAACAAAGCATTGCAGTTTGCTGGCGTTCAAACAACATCGGTTCTTTATCTCTCTGTGTTATCCTCAGGAGAGTGAGATATAATTCATGGTCACCTGGTTGAAATAGAGTGCTTTTCTTCAGGGGACACTCAGAGGAGCCCATTCCTGCTGGGCTGTTTGCCTGTGGCTAAACAGACTTGTTCCCTGCTGTTAGCCACAGGGAGGGGGAAAGGTTGAGGGGGTAGCCACGCGGTGGGGGGAGGCAAAATGCGACCTTGTAACGAAAGCACATGTGCTATGTATGTAATGTTAACAGCAAGGTTTACCCTGAAAGAGTGTAGCCACTGTTTTATAAAATGTGTCTTTTTAAATACTGCTGTCGCTTTTGTTTTCTCCACCAGCTGCATGTGTTTCAATGATCACAGGATCTTCTCCTTCCCAGAGGCTAGTGAAGATTAGAAAGAAAAAAAAATGCAATCGAGATGAAATGTTCTCCGAGCTCATGCTGTCCTCCCACACTGACAGAGCACAGACGAATGCGTGGAGGCAAATAATGTCAGAGTGCAGGAAAGCACAAAATGACCGGGAGGAGAGGTGGCGGGCTGAAGAGAGTAAGTAAGTGGCGGGCTGAAGACAGGGCTGAAGCTCAAATGTGGCGGCAGGGTGATGAGAGGAGGCAGGATTCAATGCTGAGGCTGCTGGAGGACCAAACCAGTATGCTCCAGTGTATGGTTGAGCTGCAGCAAAGGCAGCTGGAGCACAGACTGCCACTACAGCCCCTGTGTAACCAACCGCCCTCCTCCCCAAGTTCCATAGCCTCCACACCCAGATGCCCAAGAACGCGGTGGGGGGGCCACTGGCCAACCAGCCACTCCGCCACAGAGGATTGCCCCCAAAAAAGAAGGCTGGCATTCAATAAATTTTAAAGTTGTAAACTTTTAAAGTGCTGTGTGGCATTTTCCTTCCCTCCTCCACCACCCCTCCTGGGCTACCTTGGTAGTCATCCCCCTATTTGTGTGATGAATGAATAAAGAATGCATGAATGTGAAGCAACAATGACTTTATTGCCTCTGCAAGTGGTGATTGAAGGGAGGAGGGGAGGGTGGTTAGCTTACAGGGAAGTAGAGTGAACCAAGGGACGGGGGATTTCATCAAGGAGAAACAAACAGAACTTTCACACCGTAGCCTGGCCAGTCATGAAACTGGTTTTCAAAGCTTCTCTGATGCGTACCACGCCCTCCTGTGCTCTTCTAACCGCCCTGGTGTCTGGCTGCACGTAACCAGCAGCCAGACGATTTGCCTCAACCTCCCACTCCGCCATAAACATCTCCCCCTTACTCTCACAGATATTGTGGAGCACACAGCAAGCAGTAATAACAGTGGGAATATTGGTTTCGCTGAGGTCTAAGCGAGTCAGTAAACTGCGCCAGCGCACCTTTAAATGTCCAAATGCACATTCTACCACCATTCTGCACTTGCTCAGCCTGTAGTTGAACAGCTCCTGACTACTGTCCAGGCTGCCTGTGTATGGCTTCAGGAGCCATGGCATTAAGGGGTAGGCTGGGTCCCCAAGGATACATATAGGCATTTCAACATCCCCAACAGTTATTTTCTGGTCTGGGAATAAAGTCCCTTCTTGCAGCTTTTGAAACAGACCAGAGTTCCTGAAGATGCGAGCGTCATGTACCTTTCCCGGCCATCCCACGTTGATGTTGGTGAAATGTCCCTTGTGATCCACCAGAGCTTGCAGCACTATTGAAAAGTACCCCTTGCGGTTTATGTACTCGGTGGCTTGGTGCTCCGGTGCCAAGATAGGGATATGGGTTCCGTCTATGGCCCCACCACAGTTAGGGAATCCCATTGCAGCAAAGCCATCCACTATGACCTGCACATTTCCCAGGGTCACTACCCTTGATATCAGCAGATCTTTGATTGCGTGGGCTACTTGCATCACAGCAGCCCCCACAGTAAATTTGCCCACTCCAAATTGATTCCCACCTGACCGGTAGCTGTCTGGCATTGCAAGCTTCCACAGGGCTATCGCCACTCACTTCTCAACTGTGAGGGCTGCTCTCATCTTGGTATTCATGCGACTCAGGGCAGGGGAAAGCAAGTCACAAAGTTCCATGGAAGTGCTCTTACGCATGCGAAAGTTTCGCAGCCACTGGGAATCGTCCCAGACCTGCAACACTATGCGGCCCCACCAGTCTGTGCTTGTTTCCGAGCCCAGAATTGGCATTCCACAGCATGAACCTGCCCTATTAGCACCATGATGCATGCATTGGCAGGGCCCATGCTTTCAGAGAAATCTGTGTCCATGTCCTGATCACTCACGTGACCGCGCTGACGTCGCCTCCTCTCCCCGGTATCGCTTTGCCAGGTTCTGGTGCTGCATATACTGCTGAATAATGCGTGTGGTGTTTAATGTGCTCCTAATTGCCAAAGTGAGCTCAGCGGCCTCCATGCTTGCCTTGGTATGGTGTCCGCACAGAAAAAAGGCGCGGAACGATTGTCTGCCATTGCTCTGATGGAGGGAGGGGCGACTGATGACACGGCTTACAGGGTTGGCTTCAGGGAGCTAAAATCAACAAAGGGGGTGTCTTTACATCAAGGAGTATTTCAGGCAGGACTTCACGGAGGGTTCCAATAAGAAATGGTGCACCTAAGTTATTGTTCTTATTGGAACAAGGAGGTTAGCCTGGCCTCTGATTGATACATGGCTAGATTTACCTCGCTGCACCTTCTCTGTGAGTGACTGCAGTGTGACCTAGAGGAATGAGTCCCCTAGACGGGGGAGGAGGCAAATGAGTACAAAACAAATCTGGTCTATTTCTTGTTTTGATCCACTCCATCTATCTTTTACATCTTTGGCTGGCAGCAGACGGTGCAGAAGGACTGCATGCCATCCACATCTCATGGCTGCTCGGCAGAAGATGGTACAGTATGACTGCTAGCCATCCTCATCTCTTGCCTGCCCGGCAGAAGATGGTACAGTATGACTGCTAGCAATCCGTATCGCCTGCCTGCTCACCGTAAGACAGTTCAATAGGACTGACTGCAGGACTAAAGAGAATGACCTGATCAAGTCACTCCAAATTTAGTCCCTGCGCCCATGTCTGCCCAGGCGCTCCCAGCCGACGTGGCCAGGAGCACCTCAGACACGACGAGGACGGCTACCAGTCGTACTGCACCATCTGCTGCCACAAGGCAATGGGTTGCTGCTGCTGTGTAGCAATGCAGTACCACATCTGCCAGCACCCAGGAGACATACGGTGACGGTTACCTGAGCGGGCTCCATGCTTGCTGTGATATGGCGTCTGCACAGGCAACTCAGGAAAAAAGGCGCGAAACGATTGTCTGCCCTTGCTTTCACGGAGGGAGGGAGGGAAGGGGGGCCTGATGATATGTACCCAGAACCACCCGCGACAATGTTTTAGCCCCATAAGGCATTGGGATCTCAACCCAGAATTCCAATGGGCAGCGGAGACTGCGGGAACTGTGGGATAGCTACCCACAGTGCAACGCTCCGGAAGTCGACTCTAGCCTCGGTACTGTGGAAGCACTCCGCCGAGTTAATGCACTTAGAGCATTTTCTGTGGGGACACACACACTCGAATGCATAAAACCGATTTCTAAAAAAACGACTTCTATAAATTCGACCTTATTCCGTAGTGTAGACATACCCTTAGTCATGGGGCAGGGCTATCAAGGAGGCCAGGGCTTTATAAAGCAGTGAGCAAGTGACCAGGGAGCTTTGCAACCAGGGGCCACTAACAGGGAGTTTTGAGAGGGAGTTTGGAAGGGAAGTGGGAAGGGGACAAGGTACACTTGCCATTCTTTAAAACCTTTACACTAAACTATAATCAGAACTTCTTGATTTAAACAAAAACCCTATCCTTAACCTAGGTAACTGTAGGAGAAAATGCAGGCAGAAGCCCAGGTGCAAAGAAGGGGCTATCCTGTTTATTAGAATCATAGAATCATAGAATATCAGGGTTGGAAGGGACCCCTGAAGGTCATCTAGTCCAACCCCCTGCTCGAAGCAGGACCAATTCCCAGTTAAATCATCCCAGCCAGGGCTTTGTCAAGCCTGACCTTAAAAACTTCCAAGGAAGGAGATTCCACCACCTCCCTAGGCAACGCATTCCAGTGTTTCACCACCCTTTTAGTGAAAAAGTTTTTCCTAATATCCAATCTAAACCTCCCCCACTGCAACTTGAGGCCATTACTCCTCGTTCTGTCATCTGCTACCATTGAGAACAGTCTAGAGCCATCCTCTTTGGAACCCCCTTTCAGGTAGTTGAAAGCAGCTATCAAATCCCCCCTCATTCTTCTCTTCTGCAGGCTAAACAATCCCAGCTCCCTCAGCCTCTCCTCATAAGTCATGTGTTCTAGACCCCTAATCATTTTTGTTGCCCTTCGCTGGACTCTCTCCAATTTATCCACATCCTTCTTGTAGTGTGGGGCCCAAAACTGGACACAGTACTCCAGATGAGGCCTCACCAATGTCGAATAGAGGGGGACGATCACGTCCCTCGATCTGCTCGCTATGCCCCTACGTATACATCCCAAAATGCCATTGGCCTTCTTGGCAACAAGGGCACACTGCTGACTCATATCCAGCTTCTCGTCCACTGTCACCCCTAGGTCCTTTTCCGCAGAACTGCTGCCTAGCCATTCGGTCCCTAGTCTGTAGCGGTGCATTGGATTCTTCCGTCCTAAGTGCAGGACCCTGCACTTATCCTTATTGAACCTCATCAGATTTCTTTTGGCCCAATCCTCCAATTTGTCTAGGTCCTTCTGTATCCTATCCCTCCCCTCCAGCGTATCTACCACTCCTCCCAGTTTAGTATCGTCCGCAAATTTGCTGAGAGTGCAATCCACACCATCCTCCAGATCATTTATGAAGATATTGAACAAAACCGGCCCCAGAACCGACCCCTGGGGCACTCCACTTGACACCAGCTGCCAACTAGACATGGAGCCATTGATCACTACCCGTTGAGCCCGACAATCTAGCCAGCTTTCTACCCACCCTATAGTGCATTCATCCAGCCCATACTTCCTTAACTTGCTGACAAGAATACTGTGGGAGACCGTGTCAAAAGCTTTGCTAAAGTCAAGAAACAATACATCCACTGCTTTCCCTTCATCCACAGAACCAGTAATCTCATGATAAAAGGCGATTAGATTAGTCAGGCATGACCTTCCCTTGGTGAATCCATGCTGGCTGTTCCTGATCACTTTCCTTTCATGCAAGTACTTCAAGATTGATTCTTTGAGGACCTGCTCCATGATTTTTCCAGGGACTGAGGTGAGGCTGACTGGCCTGTAGTTCCCAGGATCCTCCTTCTTCCCTTTTTTAAAGATTGGCACTACATTAGCCTTTTTCCAGTCATCCGGGACTTCCCCGGTTCGCCACGAGTTTTCAAAGATAATGGCCAATGGCTCTGCAATCACAGCCGCCAATTCCTTCAGCACTCTCGGATGCAACTCGTCTGGCCCCATGGACTTGTGCACGTCCAGCTTTTCTAAATAGTCCCTAACCACCTCTATCTCCACAGAGGGCTGGCCATCTCTTCCCCATTTTGTGATGCCCAGCGTAGCAGTCTGGGAGCTGACCTTGTTAGTGAAAACAGAGGCAAAAAAAGCATTGAGTACATTAGCTTTTTCCACATCCTCTGTCACTAGGTTGCCTCCCTCATTCAGTAAGGGGCCCACACTTTCCTTGGCTTTCTTCTTGTTGCCAACATACCTGAAGAAACCCTTCTTGTTATTCTTGACATCTCTCGCTAGCTGCAGCTCCAGGTTTTGCACTCAGTGTAGCATGTATGATTACCTGCCCTGTGGGTAGGTGACGTATTTTTGCATTCGGTACAAGTAGCTCCTGGCCCTCAGACTGTGCACGGGCTTTGGAGACCAGGGTGATGGAACTTGAGGAGCTAAGGGAGGCAGAGAGGTATGTTGATGAGGCTTTCTGGGACACTGTAGATTTGTCCCACTTCCAGTCAGACAGCCCCTGCGCCATTAAGCAGGATGAAAGGCCCAGAGAAGGAGAGCAGTCAATGGGAATAGAGTGAAACCTTCCCATAGTTGGGACCCTCCTTCCAGATGACGATGAGGTATCCTCTCGCACTGAAGTTACCTTTCCGGGGGAGGGAACTTCAGTCATTAGGAAAAGGCAGGTGTTAGTAATGGGAGATTCGATTGTTAGAAACATAGATAGCTGTGCTTGTGATGACCAGGAGAACCATGTGGTGACTTGCCTGCCTGGTGCGAAGGTTGTGGATCTCTCGAGGCATCTAGATAGACTTATGTGTAGTGCTGGGAAGGAGCTGGTGGTCGTGGTACATGTAGGTACCAATGACATAGGGAAGGGTAGGAGAGACGTCCTGGAGGCCAAATTTAGGCTGCTAGGAAAGAGAATGAAATCCAGGACCTCTATGGTGGCATTCTCAGAAATGCTTCCAGTTCCACCCTCAGGGCCAGGTAGGCAGGCAGAGTATCAGAGTCCCAATGGATGAATGAGACGATGGTGTAGAGAGGAGGGGTTTAGATTTATTAGGAACTGGGGAAACGTTTGGGATGGGGGAGCCTATACAGGAAGGGTGGGCTCCACCTATACCAGAGTGGATCCAGGCTGCAGGAACTTAACATTAAAAAGGTTGCAGAGCAGTTTTTAAACTAAGAGATGGGGAAAGCCGATGACTGCAGAGGTGCACGTGGATCGGACAGAGACTTCTCTTAGAGGAGAGTCTATTGATAGAGAGTCTCTAGGTTTTAGTCAGGAGGAGAGGATGAAAGAGGATAAAGCATGGGCCAGATCAGATTAGAAACATTCACATAAAGAATCTGACACATCAGAAAAGGGCAGACAAATAAACAGTGACAAGTTTTTACAGTGCTTGTACACAAATGCTAGAAGTCTAAATAATAAGATGGGTGAACTAGAGTGCCTCATGTTAAAGGAGGATATTGATATAATAGGCATCACAGAAAGCTGGTGGAGTGAGGACAATCAATGGGACACAATCATTCCAGGGTACAAAAGATATCGGTAGGACAGAACAGGTCGTGCAGGTGGGGTGGGGTGGGGTGGGTGGGGGGGGGCACTATATGTGAAAGAAAATGTAGAATCAAATGAAATAAAAATCTTAAATGAATCCATATGTTCCATAGAATCTCTATGGATAGTAATTCCATGCTCTAATAAGAATATAACAGTAGGGATCTATTATCGACCACCTGACCAGGACGGTGATAGTGACGATGAAATGCTAAGGGAGTACCGGGCAAATTAGTTGAAACAATAGTAAAGAATAAAATTGTCAGACACATAGAAGAACATAAATTGTTGCGCAAAAGTCAGTATGGTTTCTGTAAAGGCAGATCATGACTTACTAATCTATTAGAGTTCTTTGAGGGGGGTCAACAAACATGTGGACAAGGGGGATCAAGTGGACATAGTGTACTTAGATTTCCAGAAAGCCTTTGACAAGGTCCCTCATCAAAGGCTCTTACGTAAATTAAGTAGTCATGGGATAAGAGGGAAGATCCTTTCATGGATTGAGAACTGGTTAAAAGACAGGGAACAAAGGGTAGGAATAAATGCTAAATTTTCAGAATGGAGAGGGGTAACTAGTGGTGTTCCCCAACGGTCAGTCCTAGGACCAGTCCTATTCAACCTATTCATAAATGTTCTGGAGAAAAGGGTAAACAGAGAGGTGGCAAAGTTTGCAGATGATGCTAAACTGCTCAAGATAGTTAAGAACCAAAGCAGTCTGTGAAGAACTTCAAAAAGATCTCACAAAACTAAGTGATTAGGTAACAAAATGGCAAACTAAATTTAATGTGGATAAATGTAAAGTAATGCACATTGGAAAAAATAATGCCAACTATACATACAGTATGATGGGGGCTAATTTAGCTAAAACTAATCAGGAGAAAGATCTTGGTGTCATTGGGGATAGTTCTCTAAAGACATCCACGCAGTGTGCAGCAGCAGTCAAAAAAGCAAACGGGATGTTAGGAATCATTAAAAATGGGATAGAGAATAAGATGGAGAATATCTTATTGCTCATATATAAATCCATGGTACGCCCACATCTTGAATACTGCGTACAGGTGTGGTCCCCTCATCTCAAAAAAGATATACTGGCATTAGAAAAGGTTTAGAAAAGGGCAACTAAAATGATTAGGGGTTTGGAACGGGTCCCATATGAGGAGAGATTAAAGAGGCTAGACTTTTCAGCTTGGAAAAGAGGAGACTAAGGGGGGATCTGATAGAGGTATATAAAATCATGAGTGGTGTGGAGAAAGTGAATAAGGAAAAGTTATTTATTTGTTCCCATAAGAACTAGGGGCCACCAAATGAAATTAATGGGTAGCAGGTTTAGAACAAATAAAAGGAAGTTCTTCTTCACTCCGCACAGTCAACATGTGGAACTCCTTGCCTGAGGAGGTTGTGAAGGCTAGGACAATAACAGGGTTTAAAAGAGAACTAGATAAATTCATGGAGGTTAAGTCCATTAATGGCTATTAGCCAGGATGGGTAAGGAATGGTGTCCCTAGCCTCTGTTTGTCAGAAGGTGGAGATGGATGGCAGGAGAGAGATCACAAGATCATTACCTGTTAGGTTCACTCCCTCTGGGGCAGCTGGCATTGGGCACTGTCGGTAGACAGGGATACTGGGCTTGATGGACCTTTGGTCTGACCCAGTAGGGTTATTCTTATGTTCTTATGTTAACAATTTGATTTGAAAGTGGTTTCAGAGAGACCTTAGGTGTCTACTGAAAGTGCTATCACAGCCTTGGGCCCATCCCTTCTTTAGCCAGCAGGGTCTGCAGGTTTAATAGAAGGGTTAGTCCAGGGCTAGCAGGCTGTGCGGTACATTAATACTGCCCACTGGTGGATTTCTTTGCTCTGGTGATGCGCCATGGGAGATGATCCCCGTCCCTGAATGCTGACTGCACCTGTGGGCTCTTTGAGGCGGTAGGGGAAACGGTGCCAGAGAATACATCACTCCAAATGAGCAGGGGGAACCTGCTATGGGACACGGGGGCCAGGTTTGCGACAGCCACACCCCCCACCCCTCCCAAATAAGACTAAACAAAGTAACCCCCTCACCCTCACGGGCACCATAACTCCTAGTATACTGGCGTGGCTTGCAAAGCACCAGGCAGCTTGCCAGTGATGACTGCGCGCCGTCAGTCGCTAAAGGATTAAGAACCGGTTGGCAGCTGGCTGCACGGATCCCGCCCCTGCCGCGCGCCAGCGGGAAGTTTGTCTCGCCCTTGGCGGCCGGCGGCTCTCCCCGCTGCTCTGGGCCGAGCGAAGAAGGGAGGCAGCAAGGCTGCTCCGCGCTCCTCGTCTGCGCATGAGTCACCCCGGGAGGCTGGGGCGCTTTGACTATTTCAGGGGCTGAGCACCGGAGTTGCCGAGCGGCCGAGGAGACGCCGGAGGGGCTCGCTGGGAGCTGAGCAGGCGCCTCCCCCCTGGGGCCGGGGTCGGGTCGGTCGGTCGGGGAAGGGGAAGGGAGGAGCTTCTGCCTGCGGTTTGAAGCGGGCAGGTCGGGTGGGACCTGGGCAGAGGGTGGGCTCGTTTCAGGACCCTGGACAGCGCCGGCGGGCCGGTCGCTTGTGCTTTCTGGCAGCCGGAGCTTCAGATCCCCCCGGAGTCTCCACCAACATGCCGGGGGATCTCCGGAAGTCCCCCCGAGAGGCACCTGCCATGTCCCCTTGCCGCTCCGTCTCTGAAGCCTGCCTTCTGCTCACCAAGGGGCGCATGGCCACCTGGTAAGAAATGGACTTGGCAGGAGTTCTCTTGGCTTTCTTCCTGGTGCTGGTGCTGGTGATTTCTCTGCTGTCCAACCTGCTGGTGCTGCTATGCTTCATCTACAGTACCGAGCTCCGCAAGCAAGTCCCCGGGGTCTTCCTGGTGAACTTGTCCTTCTGCAACCTGCTCCTGACGGTCTTAAACATGCCCTTCACTTTGCTGGGGATCCTGAGAAACCAGCCGCCCGTCGGTGACTGCATCTGCAAAGCGGTGGGCTTCCTGGAAACTTTCCTCACCTCCAACACCATGCTGAGCATGGCAGCCCTCAGCATAGACAAGTGGATTGCCGTGGTGTTCCCCTTGAGTTACACCAGCAAGATGCGGTACAAAGACGCCGTGATTCTGATGAGCTATTCCTGGATTCATTCCTTGACCTTCCCTTTGGTCTCGCTGTTTTTCTCTTGGGTAGATTACAGCAACGTGTACGCCTCTTGCACCTTGCACCTGAGAGAAGAGACGGAGAGGAGGAGGTTTACCGTGTTCACCATCGTGTTTCACGCCACCAGTTTCATGCTCTCCCTGGTGATACTGTGTTTCACCTACTTAAAGGTGTTTAAAGTGGCCAGGTTCCACTGCAAAAGGATAGACATTATTACAATGCAAACGCTGGTTTTGCTGGTAGATATCCATCCCAGGTAATGTGTGTGTGTGTGTGTGTGTATGTTAATTCGTTGTGTTCACTGTGTTTTAAATCACCCCCTTCCTTAAGGACCCAAACCCATGTCTTGCTTTTCTGAGCACCTTTTGACGTCTTAATTCATGTCCTGCAGATATGATGACCCCTTCTGGTACAGCGTTTCTTTTCAAACTTCAAAAGCTGTTTAATGAATTCAGCTGTTCATTCAGTGTCAGAGCCTGTGGCTCTATATTGATAGGCAGCTTTGTTTAAACGGGAAGCGAAGGTTCCCAGAAAAGCCAGGACACTGAACGGCTGAGTCCCTCATGTAGCTGATACGCATGCAGGGTTTATGTCGCTAACAGTATCCAGAGGGTTGGTGGGTTCTGGGCTTTTGTTCGGTCTCATACCCTTCATTTGCCAAGTTCCCGCACCTGAGACCGAGTCTCCATGGCTGACTTTACTCTTGGCTCAAGAGCCTCCTCGCTTCTTGTCTTAACGCAGTGATTGTTATTTTCCCTTTTCAGCGTGAAACAGCGTTGTCTTAATGAGCAGAAAAGGAGGCGGCAGCGGGCTACTAAGAAAATCAGTATTTTTATAGGGTCTTTCGTGATCTGCTTTGCTCCTTACATTATCACCAGGTTAGTACTCCCTGCCTCTTCCGGGAGCCTTAGGGGGCAATATGTCATCAAGAATAAGCTATCCCAAGATTCCTGGGACAGCAAAAAGACATTGAGATGATAGCAATAAACAAACAAACCTTCCTTAAAAGTCATTAGGGATACTGGGTTGGACCAAGGGTGATAAATTTGAGGAAATATGAACATAAGAACAACCATACTAGGTCAGACCAAAGGTCCATCAAGCCCAGTATCCTGTCCTCTGACAGGTGCCAATGGCAGATGCCCCAAGGGGAATGAACAGACAATTATCATCAAGTGATCCATGCCCTGTCACCCAATCCCAGCTTCTGGCAAACAGAGGCTAGGTACACCATTCCTGCCCATCCTAGCAATAGTCATTGTTGGACCTACCTTCCATGAATCTATCTAGCTCCCTTTTGAACCCTGTTATAGTATTGGCCTTCACAACACACTCTGGCAAGGAGTTCCAGAAGTTGACAGTGTGTTGCATGAAAAAATACTTTCTTGTGTTTGTTTTAAACCTGCTACCTATTAATTTCATTTGGTGACCCCTCGTTTTTGTATTATGAGACGGAGTAAATAACACTTCCTTATTTACTGTCTCATTTACCACTCATGATTTTATAGACCTCTATCATATCCCCCCTTATTCACCTCTTTTCTGAGCTGAAAAGTCCCAGTCTTATTAATCTCTCCTCATACAGAAGCTGTTCTATACCCTAATAATTTTTGTTGCCTTTTTATGAACCCTTTCCAATTCCAATATATCTTTTTTGTGGCGACCACATCTGCATGCAGTATTCAAGATGTGGGCATACCATGGATTTGTATAGGCATATATAACATATAAACACAGGGAGCCAAATCATCCTAAAATAGATTTATTGGTAAACTGATAAAGTAATATGAGACTTTGCAGTCTTATAAGATCTTTTTGTTTGTTTTTTACAACAAGGTATAGATGCCTCTTCCAGAAAGAGTGGGCTTTTAGGACTGGAACCAGGAGTTCATCACATGTCATTGGTTTTTTTTTAGCAGTTTGGCTTATCATCAGCACGTCCCTTATTATAGTCCAAAGGTTGAAGCTCATTGACTTAAATGGAGCCACAAAGATTTGCACCAGCTGATGATCTGGCCCATAGTTTCTATGCCTGGAAATATCATTGATGAAATAATCTAGAGTTTGATCCTGTGCCCATGGAAGTCAGTGGCAAAACTCCCACTAACTTCAGTGGTGCAGGATAGTTTTCCAGGAAGTGTCAGCTCCTGAACACTAAGAAATATCCAGTTTAAATCAGAGGTTAGTTAAAATGTCAGCAGACTAGATCTTCAGTTGGTGTAAATCTGCAGGGTAGAAGCCAATGGAGCTAAACTGATGTACACCAACTGATATAAGCCCATTATTTTTACCATGGCTGAACCTGAGTCATGATTTTCAAAAGTGACTAGTTTTTGTGGGAATCTGAATTTTTGGGGTGACCAATTTATGATACCTTGAAGGGGCCTGATTTTCAGAAAGTGTTGAGCATCTATATTCTTACAATCAGGCCCTCTGAAGACATATCAGATAGGAGACCCAAACACTGAGGCACCCAAAATACTACTAACTTTTGAAAATCTTGAGTTTGATATGCTGGTTTTGCATAATTAGGGACATATTCTATCATCTTTCCTCACCCTGTTCCTACCACACTTGCCTTCAGTGGTACAGCTGGACCAAGGAAAGCTATGTTTTAACTTTTGAGATGACACTTTTTAGTATTTCACTTTTTTATTAGTTGAAAGGTTCTTGCCTGATTGGCTAGACAGCTGCATTTCCTCTTTTTTGGAAGAATTGTTACAAATATTAACTTGACACCAGAAAGTTAAAAGGTTAATTGATTAATGTTCAGTATCTTATGAGTCATTTTCTGTTCATTATTGTGACCATCAAGCTATAACTTTATACCAAGCAAAGGATGAATTCTGCCATCTTCATTCAGGCTGTAATATACCCTGTTCAGCAAATTCCGGCCTCCAGACACTTTTTAATTCTGAAATATTTCCCATAAACAATTGAAACAAAAAGCCACTGCATTCCTCAGACAAGGTGTTTTGTAAATGTCAGCTAATGCATTTTCTTAATGCATTAAGTGACACTGCATATGTCAGTAGAGAGAAAGTTAAAATAAACTTATCAAGGGGTGAATTCTGTCCCTGCTCCCATGGCCTCAGAGGGCAGCAGAATGGAAAGGATTTGGGGAGGGCTATGTAGGCATCTATGAGGGCTCCTTACAGGGTTAGGCCAGGGGGTAAAGTTGGGGTAAGGCTGGAGTATTTGTTGCCATGCAGGCCTTCTGTTCTTTCCCTACTTGATGGGCTGTGTCGGGTCCACAGAGACCACGCCATCCTTTTAGTTAGAAGAGTCTTCATGGATGCTCTGGGATAGAGGATTCCCCAGCACATGGCCTGGCTACTCAGGCTATGCTCTGAGATCAGGATTTGCCCCTATCTGAAGAAATGTTAATGAGATTTTGGAAATCAACAATAAATTCTGTCTGTTGGGACTAAACGCAATGGCTGAAGTTCATACTTGATATAACAGCATTGCTATTAATGGGATACTACCCTTTATCTCAATGAGGTCAAAGGGAGTTTTTCCATTTACTTTAGATTAGGATTGGGACCACAATCTACCATATAATACACATACACACTCAAGTATATCTATATATACACATCTTCTGTTTGACAGTGTTCTACAAAAATATTCATTTTGTACAGATCAAGCATATATGCCATATGTGGAGGTGATATCTAAGATAGGATAAACTGAGGTACTATGTGATAAATTGCAGATCCACATGATACTCTTATTTATAATGCACTTTTTGACTTCCTTGCTTGCTTTCTGTCATTAATCCATCTCCCTGAGGCTTGTTCTAACATTCCAAGCACTGAAGCATCTACCTTCTTTAAATTCACTTGCCAGAGAAGTGTTCTTCCCTCCACACCCTATGCACACACACAGCTGTGGAATTTGCTGCAGTATTTCACCTATCTGAGGCTCAGGATGGGCAAGATTCAGTCCTGGATGTGTGCCAGGTTTTATAGAAATATAACTTTAAAATCCAATATTCTTCAGCCCTAAAAAATGGGAGTTTTGAACTACAAGAAAAAGGAAATCCCAAGCTTCCCAAAGAGACCAAGAGCTCATTCCTAGCTCTGGGAATGTCTGGGATATCACACTTTGAAGTCATTACATTTTAATGTATAGAAAAGCTAGGTTAGGTCATTCTCAAAGGTATTTATGGTGTCTTCTGAGCTCTGTGCAGTTGGCCCCATGGTAATTAAGGCTTTGTGGGTGAATAGATATGAAAAACTGTACAAATAATTTTGTAAAGAAACCTCTCCACTCTATTCAAAGAGTTTTTCAGTAGCAGATGTGACATACGCAGAATACATGATGTTATAGTACGGTGTACTGTATGCAGTTTATTGTCGCTCATTTGAGATGACCTTCTTAACGCAGTTATAGTTTCACCACTCATGATTAAGGCTATGTTTTAGTCACGGGTATTTTTAGTAAAAGTTGTGGACAGGTCACAGGTAGTAAACAAAAATTCACAGCCTGTGACCTGTTCATGACTGTACTATATACCCCTGACTAAAACTTGGGTGCTCTGGGGCAGGGGTTGTCACAGACGTGCTGCGGGTGCTTTTGGGGGGGCGCCCCGGGGGCACTGCACGTGCTCTGGGGGAGCGGCCTGGGACCCCCACTGCTGCTGGGGATGAGGGGAGAGTTGGCAGGGACCCACGGCCAATAGGAGCTCCGGGGGCGGTGCCTGCAGGTGGAGGGAGCATGCGGAGCTGCCAGGCCACACCTCCGCCTAGGAGCCAAGGGAGGGACATGTTGCTTCTTCCTGGAAGAGCCCTCACCCCCTCCCGCACCCCAAGCCCAACCCTCTGCCTCAGCCCTGAGCCCCCTAACACACCCAAACTCCTGCTGCTGCTGTGGGGGAGGGGTGCCATGGTCTGAGACTGCTCCAGCAGTAGTCAGAGCAGCTGGCTCGGGGGCCAGCCGAGTTGCTCAGGCAGCCCCTGGGTCAGCCGCACCAGCCACTACAGAAGTCATGCAGATCCCGGAAAGTCACGGAATCCATGACTTCCATGACATCCATGATAGACTCGCAGCCTTACTCATGATTAATGCACCCATATCAAAGTCATGCTGATAAAGCCTTTATGCCCAAGATTCTAAAACTGGGGTCAGTGACTACTGGTTATTCACAGAGCACATGTTGGTGGTCTAAAGGCAGGTAGCTGGTCACATAGCAATAACATCTCTTGCTTGTTTCCATCTGCTAAATAACATTAACAGACAGTTAAAATGCATAAATACTTTTCTAATTTCACTTTTCCAACTAAGCAATTGCAGTAGTTTGCACATGGATATCTTGTGATTGCAAAAGAGAGGGGAAGTAGTCTGAATGATCGAGAAGGAGAGCAAATGTCCATGAGACAATGTGTATTATCTTGAGGTGCTTTATATCACACCAATGCATCATGTATTCTCTCTTCATACATTACATTTCACAATATCATTAAGTAAGGATATATTAATATATAGCTCCATATACTATAGTACATCTTACATGCCTTTCTACAGCTTGTCTGGGGAGACAGGAGGAGTCAGGAAGGCAAAACCTTGTCAGACAGCACTGAGAACTTGAATATATTGCCAATTACTAGGACAGCTCACCAAGTAGAATTAAGCAGAAGTTTTGCAATAAGTTGCTACACTTCTTTGTATACAAGACATGGGAGTATGTGGCCTCAGTGCTTAAATATATAGTTAAAGCACTTTTTCCTCCTCATGGCTGTCCTTACTCAGGAAAATCTCCCATAAATTTACCTGTGCAATGACTGCAGGATCATCCCTCAGATGCTGCACAGTATAAAAATTAATTCTTAAGATGCTATTATTCCTGAAAATGTGAGTTGAACGGTTTGCTAGTGTGGATGTAACATTCAGCTTTTCCTCTTTGTTAATGTTTAACAGGTTGATAGAACTTCTTCCTTTTGTTACCATAAACTACTACTGGGGAATTGTAAGCAAGTGCCTCACCTACAGTAAGGCTGCATCAGATCCATTTGTTTATTCCCTTTTACGTCAACAGTACAAGAAAGTCATGATCAATATTGTCAATAGGATACTTAAAAGGGATCTGTATCCTTCATCTGGCTACAACAGCTCTCTAGACACTGAAAATGATTATTGCTTACACAGAACATGCTAACTTCATGACAGTCATTAGTCTTCAAGTTAGGCCTGACTTTTGCCACCATAAGGATATCACCTGATCTATCACATGTTGACTGGACAATGGTGACACATACCTTTTGGATATGAAAGCTGGATTCCTGCAATGCATTTGATTATGGGCTTTCAAAACAGGCTCTTCCATTGTCTGCATTTAGTACAGAATGTAGCTGCATAGTCACTGTCAGGGATGGGCAGAGGTGATTCTGTCTAACCACTGCTTTGCCTTCTGCACTGACTGCTTCTTGGTAAGTGGAATAAGTTCAAGGTTTGGGGTTTAACTTGTAAAGCCTATAACATTCCAGATGCCATGTCCTGGTATTTTACTGAGGATCCAGCAACCTACTCTCTTAAAGCAAAGATTATGGGACCATTGGAGCCTAGGGCAGGAACAGATAGTTGGAGCACCACTTGTACAGTATATTTGCATCTGTAATCCTGGATTTGTCTTAATTTTAGAACATTTTAAAAGAGTATTTCAATTGATGACTTGTTGTATTGATGCCTAGAATGAGTATTATGGCTGGGCACTTTGAAAACGAGATTACTATTGTTTATTATAAGGCAACATGATTGTAACATAGACTTTAAAAGTGATATGTGTATTCAATGTGCCAGTATTTTATCAAGCATAACCAAAGGCCATGTATCTGATTTACTAATATTTAGCACTTTTGTGATACTACATAATTACAATAATCGCAGTGACAGCAACAAAAACATAATCAGAGTTTAGTTAACTAGCATTGTAATTTATGTCACTGAGCCAGGTCCACTCAATACACCTTTCATTAGGAGGAAATCAGGTCAATTAGACTGTAGAAGTGACACTATATTTAAGATATTTTTTGTTCAAGAGCTATCCCATAACATATACCAGGATAAAATAGAGTAATTATTTTTAAAGAAAGTATAATGGGGAAAAAATCTTTCATACATCAGGTAAATTTGGTGAATAGCTGCAATATGGTATGAGCTTTTCCCTTTGATTTACCTATTTAATTACTTATTATAATAATTATTATTATTCATCTGAAAAGTCTTTTGGAAAATACTGGAACAAATTATGAACAGTAGTCCATCAATTATATGTTATAATGGATATGAATGAGCAGTGTTTTGTGGAGCTCAATAAACTAGTGCTTTGTAGCCAAACAAAAGCAATTTTAAAATATATTTTTAAGAAGAAGCATACCTATAAGACAACGTATAAAGTTTGTCTTTGTTTTTTAGGTTATAGTAGCATTAAAAATTAGGGATAGAATATTGGCTTTGATCCTGCAAAAGGCTGAGAATTCTGGTCTTGATTCAGCAAAGCACTTAAGCATGTGATTTACTTTAAGCACTTACATAAATCCTATTGAAGTCAATGGGACTATGCACATGATTAAAGTTAAGCATATGTTTAAGCACTTTGCAGGACCAGGGTCAGGTGTTCAGCAGCTTGAAGGACTGCAATCTGCAGAGGATTAAAGGGCCGTATTGAAATTTCATTGAGGCCAATGAAAAGGCTCATACTGCATAACAAATACAATGTCATTATGTTATCCTCTGCTTTCACAAGTTGAGGCCTTTCTAATGCTCTGTTGCCATGCAAGTAAATTAGGCCTCCATGTTCTGCATCTATAGCTGGCTAGTATTAAAGCTGAATGTGCTATCATGTTTTTGTCTACTTAGTAAACTATTTGTACTCTCTCTAACTTTGTGTAAATTCAATATTTCAGAAAGAGTATTTGTGTATGACATGTTCAGTTTCTTTTCTTCCTTCTCCTCCCCTCCCTCTACTCCCTATAATAATGAAACCTGGTGTTTAAATCTTTTATAGCAACGGCATCAGAAGTGTAATAATTAGACATCTCTCCTGGAGGAATGTTAATTTGTTTTAGAGTCAAGCATTTTTGTGCCAAAAAGTTTCGATGTGCTCTGACATCTGTCACTACGACATTGATCTGTAAACTTTGGTGAGTTTAATGATAGCTGCAATGTTTAGCTGGGCTATAGTTTTTTAAAGAAAATGCTGCTCCCTTTGAATATTACATTTAATACTTAGCTGAATGTATTGCAAAATGTGACCTCCAAAACAATATGGAAATGAATAAAAATATTATTTGTGTTTACATTTTCTAGTGTTAAATGAATATGAGAGGAGAAACATAAGATATTGTGACAATATCTGAAATCAGGACAGCACTCTTTTAAAAATCAAGAGCCAGAACCCGGTGAAGCCTGATACACCTCTTCTGAAGTCAAGTGAACCGTGCTGATTCATACCAGCTGAGGACAGAGTGTCATGCATGTATTTTAGAATAGAAGCTCAATGCAGCAAGATGCTGAGTACCTACCGGAGGTGCTTAGTGCCTTCAGGTCCCATGAACTTCAGTTCCAGAAGTTGCTAAGCACCTTTCAGGATGGAGCCCTAAGAGCAGATAATTCAGATGTATAAATTAGCACTTGATGTACCTTTGTGAATAATCATCATCACAGAATGATTACTGAATATGGAATTATCCCACCCTAGTCTGACTAACACAGAGAGATTTTTAACTTCACTGTGACAGACATATGCAGCATTCTTCTGTTTCAGGCTTTCTATATGAAAATACAGTGGAATCAGAATTCTTTAAGCATCATTTGTACCCCACGTGTTACAGTGCATTTAGAAAGCAATCTTAAGTTCAGTGAGTGGGGGTTAAACTTAAGGTTGCTTGAAAAAATAGCAGCTTTGAATCTTAATGTGTTAAAATTACCCTTAGAAATGCAGTTCATCATTTTGTGAGATACTTAATACTCAGCTAGACAAAGCCCTTGAAAAGATACTGTAGAGAAAGAAGCCTATACTAGCAGGGAGATGGGGACTAGATGACACGATGAGCACGTTCTTTTTCGTAAAAGCTACATGTGCAGTTGTGCATACAGAAATGCCTGCGCAATTATATGTACAATTTCATGGACACTTAGCATGATTCACGTATTTGCATCTGCAAGTGTCCTGGTATGTTTGTAATTAATGTGGCTAGCCAGTGTGTGTATCTTGTCATGGTAACTACACGAGCGGGTTAGGTGCACAGTTGTGCATCTGATTTTTTGAAAAGCAGGTCCAAGTAAATCTCTCCAGTCTGTGGGTCAGATTCTGTGCTGTACATTGACAAAGCACAGAAGGCTGAGGCAAGGATTTAAACCACCTTTATGTCCTACCAGTGTTGGCAAAATGGCAACTGACATAATTTATGCAGCCCAGGGGATGCTCTAAATTACAGCAGCCTCTCCCCACTACCTAGGGCAGTAACACAAGCCAGATTACAGCAGTGGAGAGTGCTATGATTTGTCCCACTCCCATCTTTCCCAGTCCTCCTCTCACCATCGGTATTCCCTTTTCCCCCAGACATGCAGGGAGGTCAGCATGATAGTGGGTGCAGAGTCGTGGCTGAATCATTTCTGGTGACTTTTATGAATATGCAATAAAACTTCAGTGGCTCTTAACTAGAATCGTGTTCATTCATTGTAAATAAAATACTTGGGATTTTTGGTGTGTATAAATGGGAACAAAACCATGTTTGAACAGAGAGAACCATCTATCATTTTAGTCCACTCCTGCCATCTCCTTTTTAAGCAGGTGTGCTTAGAAATGTTATTGATTACTGAAAAAGTCCTCATCCTAGATTTCAGTCCATTAGCACTAACGGCTCCCGTTAGGTTGCTAGGAGTCCTATTGTATATGTTAAAGACCCTCTGGATGAAAATGTCATTTTTGATATCCAACCTAAACTTTTCTTTCTGCATCCTGTGTCCATTCCCTTTCTTGCCTGGGTTTTTTGGGGTTAATATGGGCTACATTATGAATCTTGCCCTTTTCACATCGCGTGAACAGATTCTTATTCAAGCCTTTGTGGCATCATGTCAGGTGTTTGTAAACCTTAATTAGGTATGCAACTAAACTTCCTTTCTCTTTCTAGGATAAATGTGTTCAATTCTTGAAACCTTTACTAAGAAGAAAAGGAGTACTAGTGGCACCTTAGAGACTAACAAATTTATTTGAGCATAAGCTTTCGTGAGCTACAGCTCATCCGATGAAGTGAGCTCTAGCTCACGAAAGCTTATGCTCAAATAAATTTGTTAGTCTCTAAGGTGCCACTAGTACTCCTTTTTTTTTTGCGAATACAGACTAACCCGGCTGCTACTCTGAAACCTTTACTAAGAAGACAGTCTTCCCACACACTAAGTTAGCTTTGCTTCCCTTCTCTAGACACATTCAACATTCTAACATTCAAATGTCTTTTTTTTTAAGTATTAAGCTCAAGCTTTAATACTCCCACAATATTCCAAATGAGGCCTAACGAGGCCCTTATACAGCAGCCTCATTACCACCTTCACTTCACTTTATAATTCCTCTCTTTATACACCCAATCACCCTGTTTTCTTTCTTTGCAGCAGCCACATGCTGCAGCTCATTTTCAGACTGTTTTGTTCAAACACAGTAAATAACTGTCCTGTGCCTTACACGGAGAACGCAGCAGCACCCTCGCTGATCGGCCAGGTATTTCAACAATAATACTGTTTTTTTTTTTTTTTTTTTGAACACCATTGCCTTCGTATTAGACTTGTACTTCACTGGTAGAAAATGCTATTTGGCTCGACATGACCTTTGTGCAATGGAACTAACGTATATCCCTCCTTGCATTTGCACAGCTCAGATTGGAATTCAGCTTTGAATCTGGCCTGCAGGCTAAACAAACACTGCCTCTTTATTCATTGTTGATGAAGGCTGTGCTGAGCAAGTGAGGGGAAAATCAACTGATCAGAGGGATCACGAGGGAGAGATGTGCCCTAAATTTGGACAAGGGATTGCTGAAGCACTGAAGGCCTCCAGTGTGTTAACGCTGCTGTACAACTGGCAAAGGAAAAACTTAAAGAGGACCAGTAAAGCCATTTTTTTCTTGGTGATAACAGACATGTTAATCTATTTTTAATACATTTGGTTTGGGAAATAAGTCGTGACTGCTATATCTGATTATTCAAACCACCAGGCTCTGATATAAAGCACTGAGCTGACCTCAGTCCAACAAGACATGGAACATGCTGGTCCCCTGCCTTCAGAGCTGTGTAACAGGCTTGATGCAGGAGTCAGGGCTTGTCTGCTTGATGCTTGCAAACGTGTTTGAGTGGTGTGATTTGTAAAGCATGCTAACGTGTTGCACTCTAACTGCCCATGTAGACTATGCTAGTGCACTCTGAAAGGTACCTAGTTTGCCTGTAAATACTGGTAAACAGGATCTTGAATTGTGTTTATTTGATTGTGATTTTTGTGATCTGCAATGGAAAGTATAATCTGTGATTTTGGATTATACTGCATGTTATTTTAAAATATAAAAACCATTACAGGAGTAAGTTTGATGCTCTGAAGAGGGCATTGGATTTGGCTTTATGAAACCTGGGCCTTATTTCTGGATCCATCATTGACACTGTATTTCTTTGACTTATCTGCACTGTGCCTCAGTTTCCTCACCTGTAAAATGGGCATAATATTGTTTACTCACCTTTATAAAGCATCTGGAGAGCCAGAGATGAAGAGCACTTGAATACGTGGTAAGTATTATTAAATACAGCCAGAAAGCCTCTTCTTGCAACGTTTAAACCCTGTGCAGCATCTGTCTAGCTGCATTGACAAAGACCCTTCCCCACACCCTAATCACAAATAACTAAAAAGTAAGAGGCAAAATCTTGACCTGGCTTAAAAACTGGTACAGCAATAGGAAACTGAGTTGGAAGGACTCATCCTGTGTCATTCAAATCAATAGGAGTTTTGACATTGACTTAAAGGGGAGCAGGAGCAGATCCAAAGTGATTGGGGCCCAGATCCACCAAAGGACGTAGCACCTGACTCTCACTTTAGGTGCCTAATTCCAAAAGTTAAGTGCCACTGAGATCCTCACCGCCCTGATCAGCTGCTGCCTAACCCTGGAAGTACTGAAGCCCTTTGCACATGAGTTTTTGATGTTAAAGTCCTTGAGATGCCTAAATTTCTGCCTCTGGGCACCCATGCTACTGCCTCAGTCCTGAGGCTGGAGCTTATCTCACACCTAAGCCCCAGGAGGATCCTCAAACCATTGCCTAACCTATCTCTCCTGCAGGACCAATCTGGTAGGTGTACTCAGAGTACTCCCAACTCCACACAAAATGACATGGGCAAGGGAGGAGAAGTCCCTTGTAAACTTTAGTCCAGTGGTTTGGGAACTCACCCAAGATACAGGAGACCTGTGGTCAACTCTCCCCTCTGCTGATGCAGAGCAGGGATTTGTACTTGGGTTCCCCTACTCTCAGCTGAATGCCATGGGGGTGATGGAAATTACATTGGGGTGGAGGGAGAACCTTTTGACATGCAGACATTTTGACTCCCCATAGAAGGGAATGACTTGGGCTGACACCACCACTCGAGAGGTAGCATATGGGTCCGACACTGAGAGCGGGAGTTACTCAGCCGGGAGACTCTGCTCTCTACAGAGGGACACTGGAGGGATCACTACTCCCTTGTGACCCAGCAGCAATATATAGCAGCAGGGCCGCTGGAGTCTGGGTCACCACCTTGAGGCTCAGCCTCAGAGCAGCTCTGCAGCTATTCTCCAGGAGGCATTGTGGTGTCCTCTCCTCTCAGGATGTGAACAGTGCTCCAGAGGTGTGCTGGGAAGCAGTGATTTGTCCCGCTCCTTGGTAGGACCTGACTGAAGTCATTAGAATTCTGAAGGGCACAGTGAGGCATTTAGATGAATAAGTCTTCCTCTTTCTTCCCCTTCCCCTATGGAAAGAACAACAATGGATAACCACGGAAACTAATGGCTGGGAAATTTAGAACAAGCAACAGCGTACCGTCATCCTGTAGAAGCTGTTGGCATGGTAGGTCCTGGAGTTAAATAGTATGGCTAGATATTAAAAAGGGCTGGATCATGCTAAGATTACTGATGACAGTTGTAGTTGTGCCCATTATGGTCCTTTTTCTGCAATCTTTAATTAGGAAAAGCTCCTATCAAATTGAGTTGTGTAAGGACATTACTTGTAATAGCTCATCTTCTTCCAAACACTATCAGCAAGGGCCAGATCCTCAGATGGTACAAACTGGTGTAGCTCCATTGATGTAAATGACTTACACCTGCTGAGGATTGGGCTCAAAATACTGACCACTGCCAGAAGCAGGAGAATTGGCTTGATTGGCCTGTGGGAGATGTACACATGTAACTAAGAGGAAGCTTTAGCCGAAGGTCAGTGCTGATATTGCAGATCCTATTTTCCTCTGAAAAGTATCCTGCTATTCAGTTTCATTTTCTTTTCATTCATTTTAATCCGGGTCCCACTAACACTCACTTGGGCCACCCTTAACAATTCGTTACTTCCTCCATTTTGTACATACATCCAATACTTGTAAATGGTTCTTGCATCTGCCCTTAATCATCATTTGGCCAAGGAAAACATATATACTGACGTTCATATACTACTTCCTGATGAATCAGTCCTTCAAGCCCTTTCACAATTTTTGTTGCTCCTCTACAAATTCCTTTCAATTTGTTGACATTTCTGGTACTGAAATACCTGTGCTTTCAATGTTTTAGTGGCAAGATGGGAATAAGGGAGGGATGCACAGTGGTGCTGATAAGTCTGAACTTTGTTTTCTAGGCTGAACTGCATAACAGGAGCCATTGAGTCCACTGGATAGTGTTACAACCAATATGTTTTTTCTCTTTTCAGGTGCAGGACCTAATGAGCTTCCTGCTAATACTCAGACCAAAATCACTGCATCTAGAGCTCATTGTACACATGATTTCTTTGGAGGGAAGAGCTGCTATATATAGGTTTGGCCTAATGTCTATTGAGGCCAATCAAAAAGCTCTCACTGATTAGGATAGGTAAGCCTACCTTTGTGATTATGGTCCCCTACACCAAACATCACAGCAGTATTCAGTACCAATCCCAAAGGACCGGTCACTTACCTCAGGTCAATTGCACATTAGCTCTGACACCAAAGACAATGCTGGTAGCCAATCTTATAATAAACTATCAAAAGATTTATTAACTAGGAAAAAGAAATGAGAGTTATTTACAAGGTTAAAGCAGGTAAACATATAAACACAAATGAGTTGCAGTTTTAAGTTTCAAAAGGTAATAGAAACTTCTATAATAAGAAAGTTGTGCGTGTCCTTTACTGAGGCTAAGTACTGGGGATCTTTTGCTTATGCTTAGTAATCCTTGCTCTTCAGAGTCCAAGAAGCATAAAAGATACAGTTTCTTCTTGTTATGGCCTTTTATTTCTTCCCCATTATGCTTCAAGTTGCAACTTCAGCTTTTGGGAGGAATTCAGTTGCATGTATCCTCTTCACAGGGGCGGAATGGAAGGGGAAACAATCAACAAAGTCTTTTTGTCCTCTGATGTTCCACAATGCTTTGTCTGGTGTTGATGGGCCTCCTTTTGTTAGACGGGAGATAACGATTCCTGTGGCAAACTAGTATTTCACACTTGTTAATGCTTCTTTCCTGACTGGTGATTTGCAATTATAGAGCAAACACTTAAATATTACCTTATAACATGGGATTTAGATATTATAAGTGAGATTAATGCATGCAGCAACTTACAAGCATTCCATAAAGTCTAAACACTGAGCTCTTTTTTAAATAATTCTAATACTTATTTTAACAGTACTAACACACAGGTGAGCCAGACTGGTTCCAGCTAGGTATTGGCAGTGTTCAGCTGAAAACTAAGGGCCCTGGCATAAGCTGGCACCTGGTTTGCCAGTGTCACAGCGCTATCCCAAGTTAGCCCTGGAGAACATTCTTACACCTTTTGACTATAAAGCTTTCTGAGCTCAGAAAGAGAGTAATTGAACTAAGCCTCAAAATAGGACTTTTAAGTTCTTTTCTGGTAGAGCTTATATTAATTTTTAATATTCCATCTGTGATCAGGAGAACAGAAAGACCTTTGATTCTCAGCACAAATCTTTTCAGCATACTTATTTCCCCTTGTTTAGTTCTGTGGTGCTTAGACATATTCAAATTTTCAGTCACATTTTAAGGGAGCTAGAGATTCGTCACTCATGGACCTCATCTTTCCTAACAAGCCAAACTGGATGTCCACAACTTCCCTTAACAATGTTCATGCAAGCCCACTAGGCATTTAAAAAGCAATGCAGCAACATTAAGGGGACTAGGTAAAAATAAATGCCCTTTGGTGCCTTTGAGAGGCAGCTTGGCTTTGCAGTTGAAATGCTGGACTGGGACTTGGAAGTTCTGGGTTGAATTTCCAGCTCTGCCACAGACTTTTAATGTGACCTTGTGCAAATCACTCTCTCTCTCTCGCTGGACCTCAGTTCCCCATCAGTAAATAATATTGATTTCTTTCTCCCACCCTTCATCTCCCCCGCCCCCATTAAATTGTAAGCTGCCCAGGGCAGGGACTGTTTCATGCTATGGGTACAATGCCTAGCAGAATGGGGCCCTGCCCTGAGTTGCAGCCTCAAAGTATTACTATAATGCACATAATAACACATGTTGCTCAGCTGCTTGAAACCCAGACCAGTAAGGGGTTGTATCACCACCTGCCATGCCTTAAATGGATGCCTATGGATGCCTTACCTATGGATGCCTTAAATACTATGCTACTGTCTCTCATAGCCTGAGTACCAAAGCCAGTGAACACGCATGAAGCTCCATTACCCAGTAACTTTTTGCAGCATGACTCCAACACTCTCCCCAATCCCAAATTTCCCCCAAACTGTCAGTGGTATAGTGTCCCGCCTTCTCCTGCAACACTCACAGAAGTTATTCAGTTTGCTGCACCTTTAAAGAGACAGTAAACTGCATCTCATTAATTTAAGTGGGGTTTGACTAACACCTCTTCTTTCAATCACAGAACTGTGTTGATTTACGTTAAAAGTTGTATTAAAAGTAAAGCAAGTATTAATCAAAAAGGCATTGATTTAAGTGATATCATGCATAAGGAATTAAGATAGAAAGGTTACATATAAACAAGAGTAAAAATACATTTCTAAAACTAAAACTTAATTTCAGCCTAAGAAGATTTCTCATCTAAACTCAGTTCCCAGAGACTTCAGCTCCTTTGTTTGAAAGAGCCAATGTTCTGTAATTTCAAGAGCTCTGGCCTCTTTACTCCCTCAAGTGATGGATGTAAAAATGCCAATTTCTCTCTCCTTATATCCTCCCAAAGACCACTGAACCTTTTCCAAGGGGCAGGAATGCCTACTGGGGCAGTGCAGTCTCCATCCCCCATACAGATTGTTGAGTAGTCATCCTTCCTAATTACTTTCCTGATGGCTTTATTCACCTTGCATATAAATGTGCTTTTCTTTGTCTTTTGTCACACCTTGCCTAATTTACATTGGAGACACATTCAAGAAAGAAGAACCACATTCCTTGGTCTGCAACAACTTGGCTTAGGCACTGCTTGGCAAATATATTTTAAGAACACGTTTCCAGCATATGTCTATCAAGTCCTCTGTGGGGTTACTGTACAGACATCATGCAAGAATATGAATGATCAGTAGGTTATTAGTTTTCCAATATCACCTTTTCGGTATATATTATGACATCAGTGTGCCAACTGGCATTGGGCTGCTCTTAAGGTCACACTGATGTCCTCCCATTTTGTATCTCTGCTGCTTATTTCGTCTCTCTGGGCATAAGGCTTTTGTCATAAATATAAAGGGAAGGGTAACCACCTTTCTGTATAAGGTGCTATAAAATCCCTCCTGGCCAGAGGCAAAACCCTTTCATCTGTAAAGGGTTAAGAAGTGAAGGTAACCTTTCTGGCACCTGACCCAAAATGACCAATGAGGGGACAAGATACTTTCAAATCTGGAGGTGGGGGGGAACAAATGGGTCTGTCTGTCTGTGTGATGCTTTTTCCAGGAACAGATCAAGGCTGCAAGCCTTCCAACTCCTGTTAAGTTAGTAAGTAATCTAGCTAGAAAATGCTTTAGATTTTCTTTTGTTTAATGGCTGGTAAAATAAGCTGTGCTGGAGGGAATGTGCTGTTTTTGTGTCTTTTTGTAACTTAAGGTTTTGCCTAGAGGGATTCTCTATGTTTTGAATTGGATTACCCTGTAAGGTATTTACCATCCTGATTTTACAGAGGTGATTCTTTTACCTTTTTTTAAATTAAAATTCTTCTTTTAAGAACCTGACTGATTTTTCATTGTTCTTAAGATCCAAGAGTTTGGGTCTGTGTTCACCTGTACCAATTGGTGAGGATTTTTATCAACCCTTCCCCAGGAAAAGGGGGTGTAGGGCTTGAGGGGATATTTTGGGGGAAGACGTCTCCAAGTGGGCTCTTTCCCCGTTCTTTGTTTAAAACGCTCGGTGGTGGCAGCATACTGTTCAAGGAGAAGACAAAGTTTGTACCTTGAGGAAGTTTTAACCTAAGCTGGTATGAATAAGCTTAGGGGGTCTTCCATGCAGGTCCCCACATCTGTACCCTAGAGTTCAGAGTGGTGAAGGAACCTTAACAGCTTTATATTTATTAATACCTAATATCTCTTTACTGTCATTTAAAGCCCATCCTGAATCACTTTGCAGCATGGTTCTATCCTCTTGTGTTTGTTCCTTTTCCAGTTTTGGTGTCATCCATAAATTTGATTGCAGCTGAATTTTCATCACAGAGAACTTGCACCCGACAAAGAAAAAGACCTTTTAAGAGACTTCACTTCTTATGCATCAGCCAAAATAAGCAGAAAGTACAAGGGAACTGTGGCTGGCACCCATGGTACTGCATACCAGTAGACTGACATATGCACAGTTGAATCTTTCTAAGATGATAAGACAGTTTTCAGTTTTAATAGCATGCTTCAGCACTATAACAGAATCAGCTCTGTGGACCACCTGGAATGGGTATAAGGACCTTATTTTGAGGGTCATTGATTTTGTTAACCTGTGACCAGCTGGGAAGAGAATGCAAAATAAAATATAATTATCACTGTAGGTGTTTTTATTGAATTTAAATGAGTTGGAGTTCTTTTAAGTGCTTATTTTATTTTATTTTATTTATTTTGGTAAATTTATTTTTTGTTATTACATTTATCCAGAAAGAGTCAAAAGTTTTCTGATCCTAGCATAAACTGTGCCCATCATTATTATTTTATTTTGGTTTCCTTTCTAATATATGAGAAAATTCAGGGGAAGAGAAATAGGGGAAAAAAACAGTAAAATAATTAAATGGTTAAAGCCATATTTTAAACTCACTGCAGAAAATCTAATTTTTAAATTGCTCTGAGAATTTCTGACAGTACACTTATCCTTTTGCCATTAGTGAACTGATTCAAATATGGGCTCAGGTCGATAATGATAAAAATAATTACTAGTTGACAGAGATTCAGAGTCATAATTGAGATGAGTAGATGATTTTGCCCATGATCCATTAGAGGTAAAAATCCTAGGGTGCAATTTAGGAAAAGCATATTCTTCCACCCTCTTTTTCTAATACCGTCCTATTTTAATCCATAAATTAAATTTCAATTTCTTCCTCTGCTACAGATACTCGTATGCATTAACTGCTAAGACTGATACAGTGGCATGGATCATAAAGGAGGATAAACAGAATGTTGAGATAAACGTTGCTCAGGGCCATATTTGCAGAAAAATTCCAACCTTGCTAAATATTGTGAAAATTGTCATAAAAGGCAGAGATGTGTGAGGACGGAGGGGAACTGATCAAAACACCCACTGCCTCTCTCTTGGCAAGTGCAGGATTTTTCTCTAGTCCTTTGGCCGGTCTAAATTCTAATATCTTCTGCTTGTTTTGGTGCTGTAGATTAATCAGATCCAGATTCTTGTGTCCTTAATCATGTTAAATAATAAATTGAAATACTAATTAAATGGGCAAGTCTTTCATGGGTTGTTAGCTGCTTTTAACACAATTTAGCGGCTGGAAGCAGAGAGGGGAGCCAGGGCCACTTGTCTAGCCAGTCCTGCTCAGACCACTTGTAGTCCATAAACCACAATTGAGGAAACACTAATCTAGGCTGCTTTGGCTTTGGCTTTGGCTTTGGCTTTGGCTCCCTTAATGTTCAGAAGTGTGATTTTTTGAGCACAAGTGGCCTATCCAGGTTTTGTAGACAGTCATATAGGGGAAAATATTCTGGGCCTGATTCTTGTAGAATCACAGAAATGTAGGGCTAGAAGGGACCTTGAGAGGCCATCTAATCCAGTCCCAAATGCTGAGGCAGAACCAAGTAAATCTGACAGGTATTTCCTCAACCTGTTCGTAAAATCCTCCAGTCATGGGGATTCCACAACTTCCCTTGGAAGCCTATTCTAGTGCTTAACTACCCTTCTAGTTAGAAAGTGTTTCCTGATACATAACCTAAATCTTCCTTGATGAGATTAAACCCATTACTTCTCGTCCAACCTTCAGTGGACATGGAGAACAATGGAACACAGTTGTCTTTATAACAGACCTTAACATAGTTGAAGACTGATATCAAGTCTTCTTTTCTCAAGACTAAATCTGCCCAGTCTTTTTAACCTTTCCTCATAGGTCAGGTTTTCTAAACCTTTTATCATTTTTGTTGCTCTCCTCTGGACTCTCTCCAGTTGCTCCACATCTTTCATACAGTGTGGCTCCCAGAATGGGACACAGTACTCTAGCTGAGTATTTATACAATGTCTTTCTGGCACTCTAAAGAGGCCTTAAAGTGAGACTAAATTAGAATTAAGGAGACTGCCTTCAGGTAAATACGAATCAAGCCCTTTTGTGGCTGCAGTGTTGTGAAGTGTGGAGCAGCAGAGGAATCCTAATGTGGTTTTCAGTTGGTGTTTAATTATGGTCATAGCGCATTGGCTCTGGTCAGAGGGAAAGGAATGGATTTGGCATAGGTGACATAGGTCAGTAATAAGCATTAGTAACACTGTCTCCTGGCATGTCTGCAATAAACTGCAAGTGGCTCTGCTCAAGTCAGCCTTTGCTGCAAGTTATTCTGCTGCATCCAACCAGAGCCAATCCAATCTTTTTATTTACAATTCTCTTGTCTACTGCTGGGAAATGCGTTGGTAATACAATTAAACTGAAGCCAGAGCCAGGTATCAATGAATTCCCCTGCCTGGAAGGTTTAACAGTAGCCAGAGGGGCGAATGGACACCATTGCTTTGAGTGCAAACACTTTTAGGTCCCAAACCTGCAAACGCTTGTGTGCATGTGTAATCCTTCTGCTGGGTGGAGTCGGCAGCAACATGGCTGGGTTCAATGGCCAGAGGTTCCTCTTAACAATACAAAACAGAACTGGCTGGATCCACCAGCTAATAATGGGGGAAAACTTAACACCACCTCTGGGTGTGTCTAGAAGGCAATATGTCCCCTCGCTCAAGCACTGAGTCTGTGTATAACAAAAGAGAACTTTTATTAGGAGGGAAAGGGAACCTGGCATTAATTTGGGAAAACACCACAACCACTTACCAAAGCATGTGACCATAAGCAAACCCAACCCCAGCCTGTACTGGGCATTGTCCTTTGCCTCAGTCCAACGAATGAATGCTCCTTTAAGACATCACTCCCCTCTCTCTTGCAGCACCCCACTCACAGTTGGTGGTCCTTGGTTAGTGAAGACCCAGAGGTCAGGAAGAGAGCTCATGGGGGTTCACCTCCCTCTCCTGGGATCAAGCCAGGCCTCTGTTGCTGCCTCTGCAACTGGCTCACTGGCTGCTGTCCCTCTGCAACTGCTGACTACTGCTGCCATTGCTTCCCTGCCACTGCTGGCCACTGTCCCTCTGCTGCCACTAGCCACTGCTGCTTGCTCCGCCCACAACAGCACTTTCTGAGGTTCTACCATTTAACCCAGCTCTCAGTGATTTCAGCAAGTTGTGGGGAACCTCACGGCTAGTACAGTCTCTATGCTGTCTTTCACTGTCCCCGAACAAGGCCTAAGGCTCAGCAGTGATGTCATCTCTGGGAATCACCAACCGGAAACATGGACTTTCAACTGAGTCCAATCAGCTCTATCGTTAACTTCTGGAAAGATGCCAATCAAATAGCATCAAGGAGTCCTTGGGCAAAGTCTGTGCTACCAGATAAGAACACCTCTCCCCCTCGCCCCCAACAACTATCCCCTTCACTGGGATTTGGCATCCTTACCCTCTGGTTAGCAAGTGAGGTTCAGTTTAGGGTCACCCCCTAAATCAGGGCTTGCTTCTTTGTCCATATCAGCTATCTTTTGCTTTTCCTACAATCAAAGATCTGCCACTTTTTGTTCATGTTCAAACTATAGCTTGTTTTTCACTAATAGCATTCTCACTGCTTCTGCTTCAGCAGCTGCAACTGGGGCAGGTGAGGGCAGAACCGCTGCTCCCTGGTCATTGTCCATAAGCAAATCTCTCATTACCTGATCTGAGCTATCTCCTTTAAGGGTTATTTTTCGTTCTTTACATAATTATTTAAACTTCTTTGAGTCACAATCCACATATGATTGTGATTCACTCATTGTCAGTCCTCTTCAATCACCAAATCTCTCAATATCAAATTGCGAGTGTCTGATTAGCATGGGGTTCTGACCCAAAGCTTAATTGATTTGGTTCTATGGATCCTGCCAACTACACCAAATGTCACCATGCTTCAGTGGGTCACAGCTGAGGATACCAGATTTGGGACAAACCGCTGAGAAATAGGGCAGACTCACTCCAAACTGGTGGTTATTCTATTATTAGATATACCAAGCCAGAAACAAAAGTAAACTTCTGTCTGACCACACTGGTTAACAAGAAGTCCAAACGTCAGTCTCCTTAGGCTTCCCAGCACTTGTTTCACCACCCAGACACTAGACTTTATGATCGGTGGCTACTTAAAATCAATTTAATCAAACAAAGGGTTCTTCAGATCTCAAAAGATTAGCCATATACTCAGGTCAATATATAACTCAGATCTTAGCCAATAATCATGCTGATGCCAATCCTTTAATATCTAATATCTAAAGGTTTACTTGTAAGAGAAAAGAATAAGGAGAGATTTTGAAACAGTCAAATAAATCACATACATATAATCATTGCAAAGTTCTTGGAGCAAGTTTGTAGCAATGATGTTACAGACTCCTGGCTTGTAAAGTCTCTGATAACTTCTAAAAGATTGGAAGGTCCTCAGTCCATTGGTTGTAATGTTCCTGTTAGTGTAAGTCCATAGTCCAGAAATCAGAGCAGGAAAGAGGGAACTTTTCCATTGATACCTTACATGACATGACATGACATACTTTGTACAAGATTTGTTGCGATTGTATAACAATGGCAATATTAATGACATAACTGGTCATTTTTCAATCATACAGTGTCACATATGGATAATAAAGAATGGCTTATTAGATTAGGATAAATACTGGATGATTGGAGGAGTAAGTGACTAGACTGGTAATGATTCCAGGCCACCCATCTCAGATGATGAGGATGACAATTTCCATTTCTGTTGCACATAGGAGCCCTAGATATGGAGCAGGACCCAACAAGAATGGTAGGGGAATGAAAAAAACAATCCTATAGAAAGATATTGGGACTCGGATGTAAAGACTAGGATTGTTTACCTTAGAAAGGAGACAAATAAGAGGCATCCTGATAAAAGTATATAAAATAATGAATGGCCTAGAGAAGGGACATTGGGAGCTTGTGCTCTCCATGTCTCCCAAAAAAAGAACAAGGTAAAAGGTGGCAAATTAAAAATTGATATAAGGAAATACTTCTACACAATGCATATGTCAGGATTCCCTCCTCACTCTGAACTCTAGGGTACAGATGTGGAGACCCACATAAAATACCCCCTAAGCTTACTTCTACCAGCTTAGGTTAAAACTTCCCCAAGGCACAAATTCTTTGCCCTTGGAGGGTACGCTGCCACCACCAAGTGATTTAACAAAGAATCAGGGAAAGGACCACTTGGAGTTCCTATTCCTCCCAAATATCCCCCCAAGCCCTTATACCCCCTTTCTTGGGGAGGCTTGAGAATAATATCCTAACCAATTGGTTACAAAGTGATCACAGACCCAAACCCCTGGGTCTTAGGACTATAGAGAAATCAGTCAGGTTCTTAAAAGAAGGATTTTATTTAAAAAAAAAGGTAAAAATCACCTCTGTAAAATCAGGATGGAAAATAACTTTACAGGGTAACAGAAGATTCAAAAATACAGCAGAACTTCCCCTAGGCTTAGTTTCAAAGTTACAAAAAACAGGAATAAACCTCCCTCCAGCAAAGGATAAATTCACAAGCAAAACAAAAGATAATCTAACATGCCTTGCCTGCCTTTTACTTACAATTTTTGTAATATGAAAGACTTTTAGGATGGTTTATAGGAGAAGGAGTTTTTTGATCTGATGCTTCTCTGCTTCCCAAGAGAACACACACAACAAAGCCTTCTCCCACCCCCACCCAAGATTTGAAAGTATCTTCTTTCCCCATTGGTCCTTTTGGTCAGGTGCCAACCAGTTTATTTGAGCTTCTTAACCCCTTACAGGTAAGGAGGAATTCTAGGTTACCCTTAGCTGTATGGTTATGACTGCATAGACTGGGGAACTCATTGCCACAGGTGGTTGTTGAGGCCAAGAATTTAGCAAGATTCACAGAGGGACTGGTCATTTGTAAGGTAACAAGAATAGTCCAAGTTATACTGGTTAGTGCTATGAAAAATTTGGAAGGGATATTAAATCTCATGCACCAGGGTTTAAGACAGTCTCTCAGTATTATGGATTAAGATGAGATCTCCATGGGAGCCGATTATCCCATTTCTGCCTATTGTGGGTTTCTTGCATCTTCCTCTGAAGCATCCAGCACTGGCCACTGTTTGAGACAGGATATGGACTAGATGGACCTTTGGTCTGATCCAGTGTGATCATTCTTGTGTACCTCTGACTAATGTGCGGGAATGAATGGGGTATATCAGAGTGAGTCAAGGCAGTGAGTGAAAGGTGAGGTGGTATAGTGTGGGGCTGGAGAGTGTGTGAGAAACTTATGGGAAGTGTGCTTTTGTGACGTGGGGAGTATGTATGTTTGTGTGTGATAGTTGAGGTGCGAGCATGCATCCACACATAAGAAAATCCAGAATGTGTATGTGCGTGTGTAATGAATGAGAGTGACACAGGTGGTGTGAGAGACACAGAGAGATAGAGAGTCCATTCAGAGCTGTGCAGTAGGTGAGGGGTGCCTGGACTTGAGGAAGGGAGACACCTGTATTTATGGTGGAGGTGGGGGGCGGAGAGGATAACAGAGTTTTGCTTGGGCCAATTTGTTTTCTTGCCAACTTTTCAATGCTGAGGAAATAGCAATACAACTGTAGAAGCTTCCTGCAAACTGACAAAATCCAACAGACATTAATATAACTGTTCCTGGGAGTATCTTTAATCGACTCTCTCAGTCTTAAATGTACATTCCTACAATCCAGTCTCTTTGGGGAAAAGTGGGTATTTATTGTATTTAATTATTTACTTATTTAGAGATTTTTAGAGTTTAATTCTGACATCTGAATCCCCTCCTTATACCTTAGGACTCACCCACACTGTGGGGAGTGCAATGCTTGGGTTATACTGTTTTCTACTTACCTGTACCTTCAAGGGCAGACCAGACCAGAGGGGTACATGTGTAGTATAGTGCTTAGTATGATGGCAACATGGTCTCAGTTGCGGTCTCTAAGTGCTGCTGTAATACAGAATGCTGGCTCTCTAACTTTCTGAGTGTCAGATCCTCACAAGGCAAAGACAGTCAAACCAGGTACAGCATTTCTCTTAAGACACTGGGGCCCAGATCCTCAGCTGGTGTAAACTGGGAGAGCTCTGTTGAAGTCAGCTGAGGAGTTGGCCCTTTATTGTCTTCTGTTTGATACTGCTAAATAGGATCTCATTCACTGCACATGACAGCTTGTCTGTTGGGACAGGCAAATGAATTGTATACAACATACAATACAATTCTAAATGCATAAAATCTTTTTCAGAAAGAAAGCCGATCTAATGTTATGGCTCCCCAGAATACTTCCTTCAGAGAAATAATTGATAGCTGTGGTTATTTCTAAAATAATCTGAATAAGTATTCCCAGAATGACAGGCAATCGTTACTTTATTTTATTAGTATTTGACATTAGGGTCAAGTTGTTATAAAAACAAATAGCTGAGCTAATGCAGCTGTTGAAAGCTGGATACTGTGGTTTACAGAATGATTTGGCAGAACCTAATAAACTGAGCTTCTGTTTGCTGATCTACTTAGCTGCCGAAAATGTAAATTACAGGATCTGTGGTATGTAAATAAGTGTAGAGAACCTGAAAAATTGTATAGTGGAAAGGAAAAAGGAATCCAGGGAAGAAATGTCGTCCAGGCATAGGAATGGGAGACAATGGGAAGGACATCAGAGGGCACTGTAGGAAAAAGCAGTGGGACATGGGAAAGCTTTTAGGAGCCAAACATTTAGGGATCAGTTCTGCAACCCTTCCTCACCCTTGAATAGCATAGAAATGAACCCTTCTAATCATGTGATCAAGTGCCACTCGAGGTGAATAAGGTTGTAGATTTTGCCCTTTTAACTGATGGAAATTAAGAGATTTCATGGAAAAAATCAATAGTTCTAGAGATAATTTGGGCCAAATTCAACCATCAAATAAAATCTGAGCAACCCCATCAGTTTCAAGGAGGTTACCACCAATGGGACTAGAGAGGAGCTCTTTTTGTTAATACACACACACAGATATGATCAGAAAAGAGCCATACAAATGGAATGCGTCTCCCTAGAATTTTTTTTTAATAAATTGCTTATGACCTTTGTTGTAATTATCACACATGTCTATGGTGCACTTCACCATAGCATCTTGGAACCCAGCATGGATCTTGCATTCTTCAGATCTAGAAGGAAGTAGTGGAGCAGCATGGAGGCAGGAGGTGCTCATGCAAATGTCTCCTGCCTCTGCGCATCTGGGGAGCAAAAGAGGTTCCTATTCTGCTGATCCCCAGAAGCCACATGGTTGCCTCACCCATTCCAAATTCCAAGAGGAATCAAATGCTTCTGCAGATGCTATTGATATTTTCCTGTCCTGTGGGCTTCTCTGTGGGAGGGGGTAGTTACCCTTTGATTACATTACCGTACAGTGCAATATTTTACTTACAATTATATTTGATTGTCATCAGTGTGAGTCAGTCTACTATGATTAGAGGGTTTGATTCTCTGTTAGGCCAGGATCCACTCAGCACTGCAGAGCTATTCTAAACTCTGCAGGCAGGTTATTGTCCCCAACGGACCATATGCTAGAGCAATAGCTGGTATGCAGCACGCTCTGGCCACACCCCTCCCATGCCCCTGTTGTGATCATTTCTATGATCAAAATTCAAGATTCAAAAGTGTTAATGTAACCCTGTCACTATACAACACTAAACAGTTAAACATGACTCAGGGTTTCAAGTACAGAGACCTTGTCCTGCTTAGTGCCATGGCAAACACATAATTAAACATCATTTAAACCTTTTATTAAAGATACAAAAAAGAAGGAAAACAGTTAAAGTACTCGAAATATGAAGTATTAAGTAAAGACTTTTGTTTTAACAATACAATTTTGTTTCCCTTTCCCTTTAGCTGTAAAGAGTTTCTATAAGGAAAACACGATTGTTTGGGGGGGAAAAGAGGAAAAGTAAGCTGAGATGGACTGGAGCTGTTGTTATTGCTGTTGTTGAAGTCCAGCCCACTTTTAATAAGACAAAACAAGACAAACACACACAACAGGAAAAAAAGAGAAGAATAACGAAGAGAGAAACACAAGATTCCATCTCCAGTGCTGACTCTCACTTTCAACCTCACTGCTGGAAAAACATTGACATAGCATATGGTCTTAGCCACTTTGAAACCTGGAGAAGTCATACTTGCGTAAGGCTGTTTAGGGCATTGCTTTTAATTGCCTTATTTGTCACAGGCTCACAGCAGTGTAGCAAAATATACAGACCTGGCTGGCTAAGACAGGCTCTTATTAGACAGAAGGCAAAAGGAGAGGGAAAGAAGAGGGAAGAAATAAAGTGGGGAAGGAAAAGGCCATATACAGGGGTGTGTGACAGCCACATGGCATTTGGGATTTAGCAGAAACCAATGGAGATGATGAGGTTGTCTGGGTCCTTTTCTCTGGCCCAGTCCGGTCAGGATCAGGTCAACAAAGGCCCAGTGATGCCAAGGTGGATCTCTGGGACCCAGAAGATGGTGGGAATAGCAGCCATTATGGTAATGCTTGCTCCTTCCCAGACCATCTGTCTCCACCAACCAGCCAGTTAATTTGGTTCGCCTCCTCTGAAGTTTTTTTTAGGATCTCAAAAGGGAGTGATGGTTGGAATAGCCCATGGTCTCATTTTGCTGAGCAAATAGGTTTAATTTCTGACACACCAATTTTTGTCCATTGATTTAAGAACATAAGAATGGCCATACTGGGTCAGACCAATGGTCCATCTAGCTCAGTATCCTGTCTGCCAACCGTGGCCAATGCCAGGTGCCCCAGAGGGAATGAACAGAACAGGTAATCGTCAAGTGATCCATCCTCTGTCACCCATTCCCAGCTTCTGGCAAGCAGAGGCTAGGGACACTCAGAGCATAGGGTCGAGTCCCACGCCTCTTGTTTACCAGACATGACCTTAGTACAGTCCTTAAGTTATATCACAAGACTTTTTGTTTGGATTAACACAACCTTTTGCCTCCCTTTTCCCATCAACTTTTTTTTATAGATGACTGGAACATTTTATAAACTTTTCTCCACTTTCCGACAGTTGAGCTCACATTTGGGGTAGCCCTACGAGGCCCCAGTTATTACAAAACCCCTCCCTCCCCCACCGTCTCCTACACTGGGCAAGGAGAGGGGAAGAAGCTTTACATCACCAGAGATCTCCCATACACCTGGGGAATTCTCACCTGGCTAGATATGGCCTCTTCAAGGCTCTTGCATCACCAGCGTGGCACAGAGGGTCCAGAGCAGGAGAGAGAATCTGCCCCATAATGTTTATCCATTAACCTCTCTGCAGTCATAGGACAAAAAGAGGGGGTGAATGGGTTACAGATTGCTGTAATAAGCCATAAATCCAGTATCTCTGTTCATTCTATGATTTTTAGTGTCTAGCAAAGTTATGAATTGAAGTGCCTAGGCTCATCTTTTGAAAGTGTTGTGCAGGTTCCCTTTGAGGATGAGGACTGATAGGTCAGATATCACTTCATCTACCTTTTCTCTCTAATATCCTGGCTCCAATGCAACTACAGCTACACGTCATCTCAGTCACTGTAGAGACATTTAGGAAGTTACAGTCCTTGCCCCATAGACGTTACAAGCTGAAAGAAAAAAAGGGAGGGAATAGGATGCCACATGTGAACAACATGATCAGGGTGCTCACAAAATCATTAGTCCAATGTTGTTTTAGTTTCTTTTATTTTAAGTTTGGATGTACGTTCTAACTGCAACTACCTACCCATAATTAATTAGTCAGTCATATAACTGACTGTAACTATCCATATCATATAACTGACTGTAACTAACCATTTTTATACTGCCTCAAATCATAGAATCATAGAATATCAGGGTTGGAAGGGACCTCAGGAGGTCATCTAGTCCAACCCCCTGCTCAAAGCAGGACCAATCCCCAACTAAATGTCCAAGGGTTCACTCAGAAAGATGCAGTTGAATGTATCATTTAATTTTGAGCAGATGATTAGATTGTCTTCCTTTTATTACAGCATCGGGGAAGTTATTTTAGAACAGTGCTCTCAATCTTTCCAGGCTACTGGACCCCCTTTCAGGAGGCTGATTTGTCTTGCGTACCCCCACTTAAAATCCACTTGCTTACAAAGTCAGACATAAAAATGCAAAAGTGTCACAGCACGCTCTAACTGAAAAATTGCTTACTTTCTCATTTTTACTATATAATTATAAAATAAATCAATTGGAATATAAATATTGTACTTATATTTCAGTGTATAATATAGAGAGCAGTATAAACAAGTCATTGTATGAAATTTTAGTTTGTACTGACTTTGCTAGTGCTTTTTATGTAGCCTGTTGTAAAACTAGGCAAATATCTAAATGAGTTGATGTACCCACTGGAAGACCTCTGTGTACCCCTAGGGGTATGCATACTCCTGGTTGAGAACCACTGTTTTAGAAGTTATACATTATTAGCTTCTAAGGCCAGAAGGGACCATTATGATCAGCTAGGCTGATCTCCTGCAGAAAACAGGCCATAGAACTGTTTTGATAATTGGGCTGACAAATTAACCCTAACTGTAAGATCAACTGTAAAAAGTATGTAAAAGTTCATAAAATGTCACAATAACATAGAATAATAAATGTTAATGGGAAAAGGTATGTAAAGCAGACAGAAAAAGTGAATTAGTCTAAACAAAAAGGCCTGCTGATATAACTAAAGGACTGTGTTAAAATCATGCTTGGTAAAAACAGAAGATGTGGAACTGGAAATTAATGAACCAAAATTGGTGTGTTGAATATTAGACCTAAATGGTGGGCTAAATAACCAGGGAATGGGCTATTCCACCCACCAATCTCCTGGTGGGTCCTTAAGGAAAGAGACTTTGAGAACAATTGGAAGAACAGACAAAGGCTACCGGAAGGAGCTTCACCATCATGAATGCCACCCCCACCTGCTCCTGGGACTCTGGAATTTCTTTTTCCTAAGCCTGAGGGATATCCTGACCAGACTGGGCCAGAGAGAGGGCCCCAGACAACATCGCCACCCCTACTGGCTCTGGCTAAATCCTAAACACACCTGGGATGAAATAGGGTCGTACTTTAAAAACAGCAGCAACAACAACTCCAGCCCATCTCAACTCATTTCTTCTCTTTTACCCAAAAGGACAGTTATTACCATCTGTAAAACCATCTCTGAGACCAGATTGTTCCTGCTAAAACTCTCTCCAGCTAAGGGAAAGGGAACAGGAAATGTTGTTAAAATGAAAGCCTTACTGAACACTTTATATTTCAAACGCTTTCATTGTTTTTCTTTCTTTTTTGCATCTTTGATAAAAGGTTAAAAGGATTTTTAACGGTGTATTTGCCATGGAATTAAACACGAGGTCTCTGTATACCAGACCCAGGACCTTGTTTAACACTGTTTAACGTTGAACAGTGACTTTGTTATGTTAACCCTTTAGCCCATATAGCCTATCTAACTTAACTGAACAGACCTTCATCCAATACTTTCTCCATCAAACCCATAACTTACATTTGAGCTATTGGCTGTTATAAATTGGAAGTGGTCCATTCCACTTTAATGACATTACACTACTTTTCACTAGCTGAGAATATGGCCCTATGTATTTTTCTAATGTAAACTTTTTAAGATGGGAACATAGGGACATAGGCCAGGAAGGGCCTTCCTGGGTCATTGAGTCCAGTCCCTTGCTATCATAGGCAACCCCATCATATAATCCTGTTCATAAATTTATCAAATTCCACTCCTCCACTCCTGCTATGGGAAGGCTGTGCCATAACCTCACTCCACTGATGGTTAGAAACCTTCTTCTAGTTCCCAGCTTATGTTTATTCATGGTCAGTGTAAATACATAAGGTATATTTTAGCTTCTGGAAAAAATAGACATGAAATATTCCTATTAAACATCCATTGACCTTTTAAAAAAATGTAAAGTGGCCTATATATTAAGCAAAACAGTATCTGCATGAGGGATGTGAGTAGAGGGAAGTAGGTCACTATTTTATAGCTTTGCATGCTAGCGGCATTGAAGAAATGGCATGGAGAAAGTGAATAAGAAAGTGTTTTTTACCCCTTTGTATAACACAAGAACCAGGGGTCACTCAATGAAATTAATAAGGATCGGGTTTAAAACAAATATAAAGAAGCACTTCTTCAGACAACACACAGTCAACATGTGGAACTCATTGTCAGGGGATGTTGTGAAGGCCAAAATTATAGGTGGGCTCAAAAAAGAATTAGATAAATTCATTGAGGATAGGTCTATCAAAGCCTATTAGGCAAGGTAGCCACAGACACAACTGTCTGCTCTGGGTGTCCCTAAACTTCTGATTTCCAGCACCTAGGACTAAGTCACAGGGGATGGATCACTTTATAATTGCCCTGTTCTGTTCATTGTCTCTGAAGCATCTGGCACTAGCTGCTGTTGGAAGACAGGATACTGGTAGGGTGACCATGGGTCCTATTTTGGCCAGGACAGTCCTTTTTCAAAGCCCTGTCCTGGCCGTCTCAACAGCTTTGGCAAAGCCGGGCATTTGTCCCATTTGCTCTTGCTAACTGATCATCAACTGGCAAGAGCAAACAGCACAAATGCCCAGTTTTGCCAAAAAAGCACCCCAGCAGGGTGCAGAGGAACTTGAGTGGAAGGCGGGGGGCGATACCAGCCCCACGTGTGTGTGTGGGAGGGGGCATCTCAGGCCAGCCCTGCATGGGGGCAGGGGTGCTCAGGCCAGGGACTGATGCCAGCCCTGTGCAGGGGTGATGCAGGGTTCAGGCTAGTTCCGCACTGGGGCGAAGGGGGCCCTTGGGCTAGCCCCAGGTGGTGTCCTCTTTTCCTTTTGGGGAAATATGGTCACCCTAGATATTGGGCTAGATGGACCATTGGTCTGATCCACTTTGGCCGTTCTTATAGGTAACCACATCAAGGCTCTGCATTGTTTAATGTGCATTCTGCTTTAAATGTGTCATGAGTCTAGCACGTGAAGTATCATTTGTGGGGAGATAGTTACAGGACAGGAGCCGACTGTGTTTCCTCTCTGTTTTAACTGGTGCCTTCCCAGGCAGTTACAGTCAGTCAGTTTCAGCAAGTTCTAATGTCACACACACGTGAAGGAAGTTCTCAGTTCCCTGGGGGTCTCGGCTGTACAAAGAGCGAACACGCGGCAGGGGCCAGGGACTCCAGGAGCAGGCGGCTGGATTCTTGTGGGGACCCCCCTGAAGCTTTAAACAAAATCCAACGCCAGCCTACCAGGGGAGAGGGGCTTCTCCTGCCTTCGGTCTTAAAACCCTTCGCTTTCAAAACACTAAGGCCAACTGTAATATGAGTCCTGGACCGTATATCCTGTAAGAGGTGGGCATCCACTTGCATTGCACTAATTTCCATTGCAGCTTGGCGAGAGAGGGGGAGCGCGCGGCGCGGAGGCTCAAAGTGGAGAAACTCCTCCAGCAGCCAGTGCCACATCACTATTCTGACCGCACACAGAGGCGCTCCAGCATGCTTCTGAGGCTCCTGCTGTTTCTTGGTGCCCTGGTGAGGGTCACTGAGCCTGCCCCACGCTGTGAACCAGGCCAGGAAACCTTAGGTAAGGCTAAAAACTAACAAGCGCCCCTTCATTCCTTTCCCCCAGCTCTGCTTCTGGAGGAAAACAGAAAGGGAGCAAACTTCAGGCTGAGGGAGGGAGAAATGAACAATATTCTCGGCCCCCCCTCCAGATGTGGGGATCGGATTGCTCTTCGGAAGGACACACAAACTTGCAATGCTAGTAACGTGTTTATGGTCTAAGCATGAATGAGAAGGAAGCCAGCTGTGTTGCTTTGTGGTAGAGGAACAAATCTCTGATGGTGGTGGATGTAAAATGTTTCCCCATCAGCATTTTGTAGAGCATGTGTGGCTGTGTCTCTTTGTTGAAGTACTTACAAAGTTACAGTCTATGGGACTAGGCTGACCAGATAGCAAATGTGAAAAATTGGGATCCCTTTTTTTTTCAGGAGAGGGGTACAGTTGCTTATATAAGATAAAGCTCCCAATATTGGGATAGTCCTGATAATATCAGGACGTCTGGCCACCCTACACAGGATCCTCTAACTCCTGCTTTGGGGAACACAGAAGATTCTCCCTCTTTCTGGCCTTTCTTTCTCAGAAAATGAGCCTCAGATTGCTGAAGATGAACTTTCGACCTGGTGTGTGTTTTTGTGCTTATGAAAATCTTCTTCTCACATTTACTTTTTGGTTACTTATTAAGTCCAAAGGAACTTTTATTTAGTCCAAATGAATTTCTTTAGGAGCTTAGTGTGCTGGATAGCTGTAGATTTTAGCATGTTATAACCCATACAAAGTTTGGATAGATTGATTTGATAGACACTTTTACACACGCTGGAATAAAGGCTAGATTTATATAGGAGCACTTGGTTAAAATGAATTGAAATCTTTTATATCAGTAACTAAAGTTACACTTAAAACTAACCATTGCTGAAAAACTTTAGTAGCCTTTAAAAAAATGTATACAGCATTTTTTGTTTTGTTTTTTTTAAATTAGCTTAATTCTGATTTTATGTACATGGGCATAAATACAGGGTAATTCTAGTGGAACCAAGAGTTACACCAAAGAAAAGCCAAAGGTAAGGGAGAGGAAATTATGTCCAGTAGATTCCAATTTAAAATGGTTTATAAAAGACATTATATTTTGTTTTATAACTGGGAATTTGTCAGGGGAGGAAGGAAGTTAACCTGAAATTGACCTAAATGTTACCCACAGAAGTTCAGCTATAATTTCAGTTTTTAAATATAACCCATAGACTCTATTTTGAGGCTGAAATGGCAGACTACAATTCTTGGGCAATGGTGCATACAATCTGTCAGTGCAGCTTTCACAAACCTCAACGTGAGGTCTACCATAGACTGAAGGGGTTTATTTTTGTATCATGTTGCTCAAAGATAAGTACCACAGAATATTCAGAGCTAGTTATGGGAAGAGACTATATAGGCTACAGTACACAGTTTCTTTAATTGGAGCATAATCAGATCCTACAAAGTCACTTGGAGTTTTGCCATTGACTTCACCATGGGCAAGCACAATACATAAAGATAAAATTCAACTGGCAGCACAGGCTTGCAAAATGCCTTCACTGCAACAGAACTGCCACCTTTCTGAGTAGAAAGGAAAGGTAGTTGTAGTCAGGCTCACAGATAGTGCACACCCTGCATGTGGAGATCTAGGCTATACACCAGCCCTGAGTAGGGCAATGCAGATGGGTGTTAGAAACAGAAAAGGAACTGGCCAGTGGGTCCAAAGTAAGATGGTTTCAGTTCCCCATGGAAGGGAGTGTGAGGGAGTTGCATCTGCCACTGGCAAAGGAGAGGAGCATTATCCTGGAATTCCAGAGATCTGGGTTCCATTCCTGGCTCTGCCCCTGGTCTTATGTGTGACTTTGGGCAAGTCACTTTGCCTCCATTTCCGCATCTGTAAATTGGGGATAATGATACAGATCTATATAAGAGTATTATTATTATAATCCGGACCAAGAACAAGACAAGGAGTTGAGAGGATGGGATTTCATTCTGGCACACAGCCTGTTTCCCAGAGGGTCATGGATAATGCCCTAATGCCAGTGAAATGGTATATTTCACTGGGAACTGGAATACATCACTTTGTCATTAGTGTCAGGAAAAATAAAAATGAAACAGAGGCAGTCTGCAATCACATGGCTGAAAATACTAAAAGTGGACGATTTCCTCTTAGATTGGGCCAGCTCTGCTATTGAGACACTGTAAGCAATAAAGCTTTAGGGAGCAACTTAATGAAGATAATAGGTTTACTAAGAATGGGGTACTCAAAAGTTCTCAGCATTGTCCTAATTCTGCTCCCAATGAAGTAAATGGGAGCTTTAACGGCTCCTTCCATGGGAACAGAGTTAGGGCAATGCTGAACACTTCTGAAAATCCCATCCTAAATGTTTATTTATGAGTGCAGGTGAGCTGTGAGGGGCATACATTTTGCAATTTGCCTATAGCAAATCACTTTGCTCATCCAAATACCTAGGGCTAGTGCTGAGAATATATACAATATTTAGGTGGATAGGAAGGAGTCTTTGTGTATGTCTATTTGAAGAAAGGTTTCAGAGTAACAGCCGTGTTAGTCTATATTCGCAAAAAGAAAGGGAGTACTTGTGGCACCTTAGAGACTAACCAATTTATCTGAGCATGAGCTTTCGTGAGCTACAGCTCTCTTCATCGGACAGAGCTGTAGCTCACGAAAGCTTATGCTCAGATAAATTGGTTAGTCTCTAAGGTGCCACAAGTACTCCTTTTCTATTTGAAGAAAATGTAACTGCTATCTTCGCAGCTGTCTCTAGTGCCACCTAGTGGTTAAAGGGCAGAATTGTGTTAGATATTGTTACCACAATTTGTGATATAAAATACCTAAAGTTGTTAGGCCCCTAAGCAGGAGATTTCCAAAGGTATAAAGGACATTTAGGCATCCAGATACCACTAACTTTCAATGAAAACCTCCCCCACAAATCCATATTCAGGTATCTCCCTATTAACAATATGCCAGACACATCCTACAGATAACCTTGTCCAGCTGGGCTAAGCATAGCATGATTGCCTGTGCCCGTCACACTCCAGAAAGCTTATAGTTAAATAATAAACTTGGACAGCCATGGCCAATTTGACTTTGCCCCTGAGATCAAAAACACTCTCACCCACACCCGATGACCCTTTGCAGGCCAGAGAAGGCCGGTAAAACCAAATGTTTTTGGAATAATATTTTATCTCTATAAAAATGTTTTCAAAACATGTATTTCTCTATGGACCTAATCAAAAGCCCATGAAAATCATTGCCTTCCATAGGCTTTGGAAAAGGCCCTATCTCTGTGTGTGACTGAATGTACTATAGTACACGTGAATAGTGATTTATCTGCCTTAGATATTTCTAAAACTACTTTTCCCTTGATGTCTATATCTACACACACACACACTCAGATGAAATCATGCCAAAACAAACGCTAATGCAAAACTAACACTAAAGTTATGAACTTAGACATACCTAAGTTAATGGGCCAAATTCTGGTCTTGGTTACACATGTTCAAATTTGGAGGTTTTTCATTGATTCATTTGAGTTATGCTGGATTTATACCACTATAACTAGGAGGAGAATTTGGCCCAATAGTTCCCCATCAGTATTAACCCAGCCACAGTAGACATCCCATATAATGTATGGTATAGATTCAATAATATAAATAGTAATATATTCTGGTTTATATTTCACAAGAAAGTAGGACTAGAAACTACGAACTATATGGGGAAGTTCCCTTATGGTGAAATCTTAATTTCTGAACAGATCCTTTTCTGATGAAATTTTTCAAGCATGACTTCAGCCCGGTGACAACGTTTTCCTCTGAATGTTTATACAACGTTGGGTCATGCATTTTTGAATTATGCATTGTGACCCGGTACAAGGGCACTTGTTAGCCCAGATCCTATAGGTTTTGGGCAGCAGCCAGTTAACCCTGACCTATTAGAGGAAGCATATGAAATATAAAGGGCTGCCTTGGAGACAGCAAGCGGGGAAAATAGCTGGGTGTGAGCTGCACCCGTGCCCACAGGTTTTTAGAGCTGGAGGGACTGCTGAACGTTGAGTGTGGCTGTTGTCTTGGTTTGCTACTATTGTGTTGATTTGAACTTTTTATGAGTTCCCATAAATGGGTCGCTGAGGAGAAGGGACCAGGACTGATTGACTGGTCATCTGACTGTTTATTTGGGCTGGGAAAACATGACACCAGATCACATATGGTAGAGAATGTGGGCAGCTGATCTGGCTTGAAACTGAACACCAGTGCTGCCAAAATGGAAAAGAAATCCCATCTCCAATGGCATGTGAAGCAGAAGCAGCAACTCCAGTTCCAGCGATTTATGGACCAACTGCAGCAGATCATTCTCTGTCTTGTGAACCAGGGATCCCTTGGAGTCCAAGGAGTAGAGGTAGATGCATAGTCCATAGAGACGTGAGAGGGGAAGGGGCCCTGACCAAGATGGGGCCGGAAGATGATTGGGAAGGGTACTTGGAGATATTTTAGTGGCTGGCCCTGGCACACCAGTGGCCCCAGGGGAAATTGTCCCTCCAGTTGGCCCCCTATCTGACAGGAGGCTCAGGGCCTAAGACTGCACTATGGTCAGGGATTATAGAGCCCTTAGGCTGCTATTTTGGACCAGCTGGGTCTCATTGTGGAGAGGTACTACCCACGGTTCCAGGCTGAAGCCTTCACCCTGGGCTCTCGCCCCTGGGCTGCTGCACAATGCCTCCTAGACTTTGGCTGCTGGTGGCTAAGGCCAGAATCTGAGTTCCCCAGGGAAATCATCGAGCAGGTGATACTCAAGTAGTTCTGTCATGTCGTGCTTACTGGGACCCCAGGAGTGGATTTACTGGCATGGGGCAGCCAAACTGGAGACCGCAGTGCGTTCGGTTGAGAACTTTTTGGAGGCTGAACTAGACTGTGGGTCACCTGTCTGACCTGAATCAGGAGAAGTGGGTCCATTGGCTTCCCCCTGCAAGGTGTTGGTGTCATGAAAGAGGAGACAATGCAGGGATTTGAGAGGGTCATGGGAAGGCTGTTCTGTGGGTTGGGACAGCCACCCCCCCTGCCCACTGGAGACTACTCCTCCTTTGGGGGCAATGGTCCCCAAAGGGTAAATTGGGTGGGGATTAAAGGGGCCGGTGAGAGAAGGGGAGCAGACAGGAGCTGCAGAATCTGCTTCCTTGCTGATGACCAGAGGGGTACTGGTACAACCTGAGGGACAGGAAGGAGCTCAAATCTGCTTCAGCTGTGGGCAGGATGGCCATGGCTACAGCTTCTGCACCCTTATGGAATGTGACTATGTCATAGCCTGCTCCTCCAAGACCTCAGCACTCTTCAGGGAGCTCAGTGCTCTAGTTATCCCCATTACAGTCAATGGGGTTGGTTGACTCCAGCTCTGGCCAGACATTTTTCCATGAGCAGCTATTGGGACCCAATTTCCCAAGGATTGGACGGGAGGGTATTGCTGATAGGTTGTATTTATGGGTATTTCCAACCATTTCCCACTATCCAACTTAAGCTGCCCATAAACAGGAGAGCTGCAAAGTTGGTGGTGGCTGGGTCAAAAGAATTGCCATATCCAGTGGTGCTGGGTCGGGTCTGGGGACCGGTAATGGGCCTGCTACAGGACCCTGCCTGGATCCCAGCCCGTAGGAGGAGGCTGATATACTGCTTAGAGGAGCTTCCTCTTTGCTGATCCTGACTTTGCTGACTTTGCTAATCCTGACTACCCCAATGCAGAAAACACATAAGGAGCGCCATCTTGCCCAGAAGCAAACTGTACTACCACATAAGATCTGAGGAGGTGGGTCCATAAATCCACTGCCACCCACTGTGGTTCAAATCCCCTGTAGGTAACCCTGCAGAGGTCAGACTTCCAGATACAACAGGCTAGGGCAACTCAGGGTCCCAGGGGCCCTACAGATCCTGATCCAGAGCCAGTGCAACAAATATAGAAGAGCACAGTGACACAGAGTAATTTGGACACCCTGATAGATCCACACAAGGGTTATTACTTTTGGTGATCCTGTTGATGGAAAATTAGTCTCTCACCAACTTCAGTGACTTTGTTCAAGAACACCAAAATGATGGAGTATTTAGCTGTTTGTATGGGCATCTGGCCAGGGTGAACAGGACCCTGGTGCATGAGGTATAGGATGCACAGTACCCACACTTTGAACTTGAATAAGATGTTCTGATTCAGGTGGTCAAAGAGTCCAAACTGGCATATGCCAGTCACAACTGCTGGTTCCCAGCTCCTCAGGCTGGCCCACAAAATACCTTGGTCTGGTCACTTAGGCGTGAAAAACCAAACCAAACCAGAAATGGGTATGGGCTCATTTCTTTTGGCTAGAGATATGTCAAGAGGTTAAGGACTCTTGATTCTATGATTCCATGACTACTGCACCTCTTGTCCTGAATGCCAGCTGATGAGTCCCCAATCTATTCAAAGGGCCCCCTTGGTTCCTCCTTCCCTGGTAGATATATCATTTGACTGCACTGGGGTAGATTTAATCTGGCCCCTTCAGCCTATGGCCAGGGCGTGCTGCTATATATTATTTGTTTATCTTGGACGACACCAGCTGGTACCCTAAAGCCATTCCCCTGCAGTCAGTGTCAGCCCAAATGGTTGCAGATGAGTTGCTAAAGGCGTTTTCTCAGGTAGGCATCCCCAGGGTGATGCTGACTGATTAAGGCACCACCTTCATGTTAAGGCTACTGCATGAAGTTTGCTCCCTACTTAACAAAGTCCATAAGAACCTCAGTCTGCCGGCTCCAAACAGGAGGGTTGGTGGAGTGTTGTAACCGGCCCCTAAAGGGAATACTGTGCAAATTCATCACAGCCGAATCCCACAATGGGGACAGAGTACTGCCACAGCTCATGTTTGCTTTCAGGGAGGTGCCCCAGTCTTCTACGGGGTTCTTTCCTTTCAAGTGGCTATATGGAAGGCCGCCCCATGGAGTTCTGTTCCTTGTGTAGGGAGCCTGGCAAGATCAAGGGGACTAAGGCTGAGAATGCCGTCCAATATGTCCTGAATCTTCTGAGACTGTAGTTAACGAGGGCCTTTGCCAAGCAGAAATGTACAGGCTGTGACGCCCACACAGGAGCAGTATTACAAGAGCATTGCGAGGCAGAGGGTTTATCAGCCTTGGGACCCAGCCCTGGTATTGCTACCTAGCGCCAAGAGCAAATTGCTGGCTAAATGGCAGGGCCCCTTTGAGATAGTGCTGGGTGGGGAAAGATTATGAGATTTGGCTAGCTGGAAAGAGACAGGGCATCCAGATGGACCATGTGAACTTACTGAAGCCCTGGAATGGCTGAAAGGCCATGTTTATCCACCCAGTCCACAGGAACTAGACTAAGGCCCTCAAATACCAGAGGTGGGGTCTGTCCTGCTGTAACTCTGGGAGACAACCTCACCATCCAGAGATCAAGCCCGCAAGCTAATCCAGAGCCTTTACGACATCATCACCATCAAGCCTGGGAGGACGCACCTCACTGAGCACCACACACAAATTATCCCAGATGTTAAGTACAGAAAGGAAAATTCCGGATGTAGGGATAGTCAAGGAGTCACCAAGTGAATGGGGTGGCCCCACTGATTTAGTGGCCCCATTGATTGATTTAGTAGCCAAACCTGACAAGTGTGTTCCCTTTTGTATTGATCTTAGAGAGGTTAATGTCGTGTAGAGGTTCAGAACATATCCCATGCCCAGAATATATGAGATGCTGGAAAGGCTGGGTAGGGCCTGCTTAATAACCATACTAGATCTTATAAAAGGCTACTGGCACCAGAGTCTAAAGATGAGACAGCCTTTGCCACCCTTTTTAGCCTCTCTCAGTTTTGAACTCTCCCATTTGGACGCTGTGGGGGCTCCCGCCACTTTCCAGTGGTTAATGGATAGGGTACTGCAGCCCCACCGGCGGTGCTCAGAGGCCTATCTCAATTACATTGTTGTCTATTGTAGCACCAGGGAACATCACCTCAAGTGGATCGCCACTGTCCTGCAGTCTCAAAGGGAGGCAGGCCTAACAGCTAGCTCTGCAAAGTGAAAGGTGGGTTGTGCCGAAACAAAATACTTAGCATGCGCCCTGGGGAATGGACGAATCTGACCCTTAGCCAGCAAGGGAACAGCCCTGTTAGAGTGCCCAATTCCCAACCACCAAAAGGCAGGTCAACTCGTTTTGGGGATTAACAAGATACTATATGTGGTCTGTCCCTGGGTTTCCCACTCCTCACCGCCCCCATGGACCTCCTGAAGGATAGGTTGGCTTCAGGCTACATAGGTGCATTTGGCACGCTCAGGCACATCTTCTGCAGCAAACCGGTGCTGCTGAGCCTGGATTTTACCAAAGAATTCATACTACAAACACATGCCTCCTTAAGGTGGTTCCATGCAGGTGGTGGAAGATGGAGAACACCCCATCGTATATCTCAGTAGAAAGCTTCTCCCTCAGGAGAAGAAGTATTCACGGACCATGTGCCCCTCAAATGGTTACAGGCTATGAACGATTACAATGCCAGACTTACACACTGGCATCTGGCCCTGCAGCCATTTTCTTCTGTGGTGAACCTTAGGCCTGGGACAGCCCAGGGACCACAGGTATTTTTCTGCATGAAGGACGGTCTGCTCTCTGCCACACTCTTGGGGTATGTGTGTGTGTGTGTGAGAGAGAGAGAGAGAGTAACAGGGTACAAGGGCATTTCTTAGCCCAGACCCTAAGGGGTTAAGGCAGCAGTCAATTAACCCTGACCTATTAGAGGAAGCGGGGAAAACATAAAGGGCTGCCTGGAAGGTGGCAAGGGGGAAAAACAGCTGGGTGTGAGCTGAAGCCCTGCCCACAGGTATGGAGAACTCGGTCGGGACAGGGCAGTTGAAGGTAGCTGCTGCCTTTGCTACTACTGTTTTTGTTTTGTTTTGGGTTTTCTATAAGTTCCTACAAAAGGGTCCCTGAGGAGAAGGGACCATGAGTGACTTGACTACTTATCTGGGCTGGGAAGAGAGGGCACCAGTTTACAAGCAGGTATAGAAGAAACACACCTTTACCATAAGTTTCAAGTGGCGTATTAGCAATGGGCTTACTGGCTCAAGCATACTCAATTTTTATCTGGATCAAGAGTTTAGAAACCATCTTTCCCTTCACAGAATTCTAGATAATTGGAATTTGAGGATTTATAATAATTTTGCCCATTATAGAGATTGGGATCTTATTCTTAGAGCATTTGTAGACTGGCGTAGCTCCACTGATTTAAATGAGAGTACTTCTCATTTACATGAGTGTGAGAGGGAGAATCAGGCCTGGGGAAGAAATGCATAATTCAGAACCAGATCCAGATTTGGATTTTCTCTAATCATCACCACCAGAGTTTCAGGCTATTTGGATCCAGGGCCTCAGCTGAGATCCTAGCTATTAAAATATAAATAGATTATCAGATTTGACTGATATTTCTTGCAGATTTCTGTGGTCCCCACAATACCTGCTGTGCTACATTACTGTCTTTCTGATTTCCCTAAACTAGTGAAAAGGGGAAATATTTTAATATAGCTAGACCATGTTTATTTCTATTATTTTTTTGTGTTACAGTAACATCTGGAAGACCCAACCAACACCAGAGTCCCATTGTGCCAGTCACTGAACAGACAGCCCCTGCCCTGAAAAGCTTAGTTTTTCAGAGCAGAGGCTGTCTGTACAGTTCCTGTGCCTGAAGGCTCAGAGAAAGGAACACAAGTTGAAGAGTGGGAAATAAGGCACAAAGAGGTTAAATGACTTGCCCAAGGTCACACAGGAAGACAGTGGCAGAGCCAAGGACTCAGTTCACACCACTTGAGTCCTAGTCTGACGCCTGAGCCACAGGACTGTCCCTCCTCTTCAGTAACACCATGTTACTTAGATCCCTATCTAAATTGTTGGGGTTTTGAATGCTCCCTGGCCGCATCTCACCTGTTATTTTAATCTGTTTCACCTGCAGCTGAGCTGATTTAACTTTCCCTTATGAAAGAAGCATTAAAAGAAAGGACCTGCAGGCCTCTAAGTTAGCATTGTTCATGGAAAATGCATGTTAAAAAGCAGCCCGGCCACATGCGTCATTGTCAAAAGCTCCAGCCAATCTGGCAGTCCCTGTTTTTTAACTGGTAGTTGCCCAAGCACAGATTTCAAAAGCACCTTACCTGAGGCCAAAATGCATTTATTTCGCCGTCGTTTCCTGTTTAAATATTCAGCTGGAAGAACTCCTTGTAGAGTGACTTTAAGAACCAGTCAGACATGGAGGATAGCACCCGAGGACCTGTTTCTGAAGGCATTCAGACTGCAGAGGAGCGAGACAAATGCCTCTGGTGGTTTGGGGGAAAGAGTAACTGCAACACTGTTAAGCAAAGGATGTGTGTGGGGAAAACCTCCAAATGTGTATGGCAGGGATTGGCAACGTTTGGCATGCGGCCTGCCAGGGTAAGCCCCCTGGCGGGCCGGGCTGGTTTGTTTACCTGCTGCGTGCACAGGTTCGGCCTATCGCGGCTCCCACGGGCCGTGGTTAGCCGCTCCAGGCCAATGGGGGCTGCGGGAAGGGCGGCCAGCACATCCTTTGGCCCACACTGCTTCCTGCAGCCCCCATTGGCCTGGAGTGGCGAACCACGGCCAGTGGGAGCCGCAATCAGCCGAACCTGCAGACGCGGCAGGTAAACAAACTGGCCTGGCCCACCAGGGGGCTTACCCTGGCGGACCGCATGCCAAAGGTTGCCGATCCCTGGTGTATGGTTTAGAGAGAGATAATTACTTCTTCTTCTCATACTGCTATGAATTATTTTTCAAAGCAAAGGGAGATTAGGCATTAATCTATATCTCAGGTTCTCAAACTTCTTCATACTGTGGACCAGGTCTTGAGAGGACACTATCTCATGGATTGCATGCCTGCCATTCATGATCTTGCCTACCCCTTCTTATTTGCAATCACATCACTTCCCTGTGACACCCGCTCCACTCTGTGCCTCTCTCATCCTATTTTCCAGGAAACATTTATCTGCTTCCTGGGGTTTTTCTCCTCCTTCATCCCTGCACATGCTGTCTTGCCATTTGGTTCCCTTCTGCCCTGACACACTGCTTGGCCACCTAGTCCTTTTCTCCCTGGACATACTGCCCAGCTGCCTCATTCCCTTGTCTCTTGGAAATTCCTCTCCCTTTGGCATTTGTCACCTCCATTCTCACTGGTAGTTCTGGTCCCTGAAAGTGGCTTCTTTCTCTTCAGTTCCCCATATTATTATCAGTGGCCATGTAGAGCAGCTAGGCAGGCTTCCACTTATTGTTTCCAGCTGCTGTTCTGTGCTTTCCTTTGCAAAGCAGAATTACCCAATGGTATTTGTTCTTTTGCATTTTATTGCTTAATAGCAGCTTTTGTCTAGATAATGTTTCAAGGAAAACATTAATTGTGAAAACTGAGTTGGTTAATCAGATAGTCTGGCAAAAAAACCCCAAAACAAAGCTAATATCCATGGAATTTGAAATGCTTTGTGTATATTCTGAAAAGCAGATGCTTCGTCTATAAACCCTTCTAGAAAAGGAATGAATATTTCCAACAAAAGAGCCCAGGCTTTTAAACTCATACTCACAAAGAAACAAAGTGAACCAAGAAGTGGATGCGTCAGTCATGATAACACAAATGATCTAATCTGGCTCATTCAATAAACCATAAAGACACCATTGTATTGTCACATTGAGGTACTTCTGTGGGTCTAGATTCATTAACAATTCTGGGACTGAACCTGCAACCCGACTTCACACAAGATCCCCATTGGCTTTACTACTGACTGCATTAAAATCCACTATAAAGTAAACCATGATACTGGAAATATCTATAGAGTCACATTGGCTGGGTGAGGGTTAATCCTAGCTGCCTGTGTCTTTCACCACTGAATCATCTGAGAGGGGGAGAAATGTAAGCTTGGCACTAGAATGGCTGCATTCTAGATTTTCAAGTTTGCCTTTACAAATTGAAAGCAGAAGAGTATATTACAGAAAGCACTCAGGCAGCTCCAACCAGCTCTTCAAAAGTGGGATTTTATCCATATTTTTAAATACAAGACGTACTCTCCCAAACTTTATTGCACCTCCTGCAGAGCAACCAGGGATAACAATAAACACAACACATACAGGGTACACTGGATCTGGAAGACAATCGGTTCTTTGTACCCATCAGTTCTGTTTGAGGAAGGGTCTAAAATTGGGGAAACAATGACATGAAAGGGAGCAATGTCTCTGCAGCATTCACCCTATGCAAGTCCCTGCTCAACACCCGTAAAGGACGGGATCACTAGGAGCAGGGCTCCGGGTTAACCACAGGAGCTGGCAGATATCAATGCTCTGTGCATCCCCTCTAATTTCATGGGCCTCTAAAATGGAGTGTGTGTGGAGGGGCTGATCTGGTATGGTCAGTGGCACGGCTTGTGCAGGAGCCTCACTGAGACAGAACACAGCAGGTGGAGCACTGCAAAGTATGTCATCTCTGTGCAGAGCCCCAGGACCTGTGTTATTTCCCTACAGATCCTTGGGCTTTGTGGGGATTAGGGGCCACAGACCCTTCCCCTGGGAGGAGAATGCACAGCAGCAACTTCAGGGAGCTGCCCTCATGGAGTTTTGTACTGACTGTTTCACGGGCAGGGAGGGTTTGGCCCAGGTAAGTGCATCCCTGATTATTTTTAAGTATGGGCCCTGGACAATTGTTTTTGTCCCATGCTGAATCATAACTTCTTGATTATGTGCAAGCATTGGAATTTGGGATCATGATAGTTTCCAAAGAACTATTTAATCAGAAATGCACATTTGGGATGGGCTTTGCAACATTTCTGTCCTCTGTTTTTATGTACATGAAATACTAATCTCTTTATCAGAAACACAGCAAACTAAGTAGCAAATCTCTAACGATCTCCTTTGTATGATGACATAAGTAACTTAACTTGACTTGGGCATTGCATCCGTGTTACTGACAGCAGATTTCTGCTCATTATCTAAAAATTAGAATATCTTTTTGTGTCAACTTTATTTGTTTATTAATAGATCTATCTAATCAGCATTCTGCTTGGTAACATTAATGCTACTGTTGGTAATTTGAGTGGAGCATGGGAAAAAAAACTGGACCTGTTGTCTTGGATACCTGGATCCTGGATGACAGCAAATGCCTTGTACAGTTGTGCATTTCTCATGAGCTTGTCATTAAGAACCCCTGGTTTTATAGGAAGCAAAATCTCCAATTTACTTGGCTGAATGATGGAATGAACAAGGAAGATGATTGATTGCATTATAATCTTTTGTTGCATGAAATCATCCATCAGAAACTGCAGTACTTATTGGTCTGCCGCACTCACTAACGCCGACCACAAATTAGTCTTCACCAATTTCCGTTTCAGACAAAAGAGCAACTGTAAAGCAACTGTTGGGTTACCAAAATTCGAATTATCTAATCTAGAAATCAATAGCATTCATAACCACTATGGAGTTAAAATCCTGAACACGTTGGAGAGGCTATCAGAATATATTGATGCTGAATCCACCTGAACAGACTTTAGATCTCAGATAATTGATGCAGACATGACTCTCATTACTCCATCCCAAAAAGCCAGGAAGCACTGGATCTCTGTTAATATTTTAATCATCATTGAACAGAATCACATATGAGAGGTGATACGATCATATGTCATAAGCTAAATGACTCTCATAATAAATCAATGTGCACTAACTGAAAAGTTTTTCTGGAAGCCAAAGCCATCTCACTCGAGGAAACTTCTGCCAGGAACAATGTAGCCTCCCTTCTATAAACACTTGTGCAACCTCACTCACAAGAAAAGTCATTCATTTGGTGTAGTCTACTCCAGTTTTTGTCAGCTAATCAATGAAAAAGTGGAGTTCATGGCAGGCTGAAGGGAACATTTCTGACAGCTGCTAAATGCACCTTAGTTTCTTTGGACCCTGACATTAAGGCTGCTGCCAAGTTGACCCATTTAGCACAAAACTATCCTGGTGAATTCACTATCACTGAAATCACAGTGCTGTAAAGCTGGTGAAGTGAAATAAGGCAGCAGGAATCTGTGAAATTCCTGTGGCATTATTAAAAAGTGCAGGACCAACTATTCTTTTGTGGCTGCAGACACTGTTCATTATCAAAATAATATAATATTTTACCACTTTGCAAACGTAAAGGAAGCAAATGAGACTTTTATAACTATTCAGGCATTACTCTTCTATGCATCCCAGGGAAAGTTTTTTCTTCTCTGTTGTTGGTCTCAGCTGATGGTATCTTAAGGAGTTAAGAGAAGACCAAAACAAGCTGGCTTCACTCCTGGCCATTCCATGACAAAGCAAATCTTCCCAGTGCAATAGCTTATCGAGAAGGCATGAGAATTCAAGGACCCATTCACATTGCATTTCTGGATATCAAGGTTGTGATTGACTCTGTATCGCTTTGGCTGAGCTTGAAATTTGTAGGCCTCCCTGGCAAGCTTTGTGGAATATTCTGTCTTCTAACTACTGCTAACTCCTCAAGCTGCATTCTTGTAAGTGGAAAAAGAACTGCCATCTTCTGAATTAGGTCAGGTGTTTGACAAGGATGCCTTGCTGCCCTAGATCTCTTCAATGCCGTCATTGATTACATGCTAGACCACACACTAAGGAAATGCAGATTAGGCATTCCCCTTGATGAGGAACCTCACTGACACTGATTTTGCTGTCAATATAGTGCTAGTTGTTGAATCAATGGATGGGCTAGTTGCAGCAATTAAAGCCCTAGGAAGGTCAGTGACAAAAGTCATCCTCAAAATTAATTGTAATCAAACCAAAATTCTTCCTGATAGGTATTTTGAACACACTGAAGGCACTAGCCCCTTCGTGGGTGACCACCCAGTCAAGATTGTTGGTGATATCACCTATCTCCACTCTACTGTTAATAACATGGGTGGCACTGAGAAAAAACTTGAAGCCCACACTGCAAAGTGTCATCAGTAATGGGGTGCCTCATCAGAAATGTCTTTTGCAAACTGAACACCCTGATACGTACAGAGATGAAGCTGAGGATATATAATGTTTTGATGGTCAGTATTCTGACCGATGGGACTGAAAAAAGGCCTCTCACTGAAAAGAAGTTGGACACAGATGAAGCATCAAATGGTATGGATTCCAGTAGAAGGAAGAGATCCATTTTCTAACTAATGAAGTCCTGTTCTCTCAAATGGTGACCCAACGCTCTCTAAGGCGTTTTGGTCATTTGCTCAGAATGCCTTCCAACTTCCCTGTGAGAATCACCTTTAACTTTGACCCAATGAAAGCAGGATGGAAAAAGACTCCTGGAAGACTTAAAACACAATGGCAGAATGATGTCAACAGTTGGCATTCTATCCCATAATGTGCTCTATCTGGATCAGGACAGAAAATGATGGAGACACATAATGCATTGGCTGTCCTCCATACTGCCCAACCAACAGCATGAGAAGTAACTTAATCTAACCTTAACTACCTAATTAGCTAATTTTTCATGGGAATATGCCACAGAGTTTGTTGTAGGAGATCATATTTCTGAATCATCAAGTCTCTGAAACCTACCGAACAGTGGTCAACATTAGAGCTAGTTGGAAAAATTTCATCAAAACGGTTTTCCATCAGAAAATGCTTTTTTAACAAAACCTATTCTTTGTGAGAAATTGTATTGATTTGATGAAATTGTTATAAGAAAATGGGAAAAGCATTGTGAAAATGTTAAAATGTTCTCTCTCAATATTTTCAGAACAAAAAGGTTTAAGTTTACTTTATTTTATATTAAAAATTAAAAAGTTTGAAATTGAAATGAAACAGTTCAAATTTATCAAAACAAATTTTTGATTGACCTGAGGAAAAAAAATAGAATTTTGTTCCATGAAAAATTTCAAAATTTTGGCTTTTCATCCCGAGATGTGATGATTCCCCTCAACCCCCCAAATCTCAACATTGTTGATGGGCCAGAGAATTTGTTTTCTGACAAACTCTAGTCAGTATGTGAAGTTTCAGGTGAAGAAAAGAAGTCCAAGAACAATCCATAAGGCATCTAGCAAATATTCAGTGTTGTATATAATGGGGGAGGGAAGCCCTCCTGACTTCTGTAGATAATCAGTTTATGCTCTGAAGCATGAGACTAGTTTACCCCGCTCATAAAATATATATTTACATATATTACTGCTCCCAAAATTATCTGGCCCTTGTGTGAATCCAGCCACTGTATATGACTTGGTGAGCGTTTCCATCTCTTCCATCAATTGCCATCATGGCAACTTTCCTTATGGCCAGCCGAGCAGGGACTAGGTAGCTGCTAAATTTAGCAAGTCTGCTGCTTCTTGGATGGCCAGGAAGGAAGGAACCAGCAGTATTATAGCAGTTTCAGCTTGCTATGTTTTTCTCTTTGGGTTTCTCCTCTTGTCCCCAGTTGCTGCTAGAATACCTTTTACTGCAGGTGAATGGGAAGAATAGTGAGTTTCCACTGATACTAGTTTTAAGCCACATATCACACTGACTGATGGGTACAACGTTCCTGGTCAGCGATGGAATAGAGTTTGACAAAGTGTGCATGCCCAACTGTTTCATTTAATGATCAAGGTCTGTTAGAAAGAAAAACACAAGGGGAATATGACAGAGACACTCACATCTCCTGAGTGCCCCTTATGGGATCGGTGTGGTGCTGCAATTTTTTCCCCCCCTGTAGGTTGCCAACCTCATTAGGTGGGTCTTTGGTGGCTCAGCCCTCCAGCCAAGTCATACAGTCAAAAAGGAATGAACCCCTTCCGGGGTAGTAAAGAGTTCAACTAACTGTCAGCCCTCACCTGGGTCTTAAACCCAGTCTCTGGGCCTTTTAAATCCCATCCTTCACTTGGGCTTCTAAACAAGCCTTGTCTCTTTATCCACAGAATATTGAATATAGAATCTCTATGGATAGTAATTCCATGCTCGAATGATAAGAATATAGCAATAAGGATATATTACCGACCACCTGATCAGGATGGTGACAGTGACTGTGAAATGTTCAGGGAGATTAGAGAGGCTACTGAAATAAAAAACTCAATAATAATGGGGGATTTCAGCTATCCCTGTATTGACTGGGTACATATCAACTCAGGATGGGATGCAGAGATAAAGTTTCTTGACACCTTAAATGACTGCTTCTTGGAGCAGCTAGTCCTGGAACCCACAAGAAGAGAGGCAGTTTTTGATTTCATCTTAAACGGAACACAGGATCAGGTCCAAGAGGTGAATATAGCTAGACCACTTGGTAATAGTGACCATAATATAATTAAATTTAACATCCCTGTGGCATGGGAAAAACCACAGCAGCCCAACACTGTAGCATTTAATTTCAGAAAGGGGAACTACACAAAAATGAGGAGGTTAGTTAAACAGAAATTAAAGGTCATAGCACCAAAAGTAAAATCCCTGCAAGCTGTGTGGAAACTTTTTAAAGACACCATAATAGAGGCTCAACTTAAATGTATACCCCAATTTAAAAAAAAAAAAGCATAGTAAGAGAACAAAAAAAGAGCCACTGAGGCTAAACAACAAAGTAAGAGAAGCAGTGAGAGGCAAAAAGGCATCCTTTTAAAAAGAGGGAGTTAAATCCTAGTGAGGAAAATAGAAAGGAGCATATGCTCTGGCAAATGAAGTATAAAAAATTATTCAGAAGGCCAAAAAAGAATTTGAAGAATAGCTAGCCAAAGACTCAAAAAGTAATAGCAAAAAAATGTTTAAATACATCAGAAGCAAGACGCCGGCTAAACAACCAGTGGGCCACTGGATGATCGAGGTGCTAAAGGAGCACTCAAAGACTATAAGGCCACTGCGGAGAAACTAAATGAATTCTTTGCATCGGTCTTCAAGGTTGATGATAGGAGGGAGATTCCCAAACCTGAGTCATTCTTTTTAGGTGACAAATCTGAGGAACTGTCCAAGATTGAGGTATCGTTAGAGGAGGTTTTGGAACAAACTGATAAACTAAACAAGAATAAGTCACCAGGACCAGATGGTATTCACCCAAGAGTTCTGAAGGAACTCAAATGTGAAATTGCAGGACTACTAACTGCCATCTGTAACCTATCATTTAAATCAGCTTCTGTACCAAATGACTGGAGGATAGCTAATGTGATGCCAATTTTTAAAAAGGGCTCCAGAGGTGACCTGGGCAGTTACAGGCCAGTAAACTTGACTTCAATACCGGGAAAATGGTTGAAACGATAGTAAGGAACAAAATTGTCAGACACATAGAAGGATCTCTCAAAACTGGGTGACTGGGCAACAAAATGGCAGATGAAATTCAATGCTGATAAATACAAAGTAATGCACACTGGAAAACATAATCCCAACTATACATATAAAATGATGGGGTCTAAATTAGCTGTTACCACTCAAGAAAGAGATCTTGGAGTCATTGTGGCTAGTTCTCTGAAAACATCCACTTAATGTGCAGTGGCAGTCAAAAATGCTAACAGAATGCTGGGAATCATTAAGAAAGAGATAGATAATAAAATGGAAAATATCATATTGCCTCTATATAAATCCATGGTACGCCCACATCTTGAATACTATGTGCAGATGTGGTCGCCCCAGCTCAAAAAAGATATATTGGAATTGGAAAAGGTTCTGAAAAGGCCAACAAAAATGATTCAGGGCATGGAACGACTGCCATATGAGGAGAGATTAATAAGACTGGGACTTTTCATCTTGGAAAAGAGACGACTAAGGGGGATATGATAGAGGTCTATAAAATCACAAATGGTGTGGAGAAAGTAAATAAGGAAGTGTTATTTACTCCTCATAACACAAGAACTAGGGGTCACCAAATGAAATTAATAGGCAGCAGGTTTAAAACAAACAAAAGGAAGTATTTTTTCACACAACACACAGTCAACCTGTGGAACTCCTTGCCAGAGGATGTTGTGAAGGCCAAGACTATAATGGGTCAAAAAAGAACTCGATAAATTCATGGAGGATAAGTCCATCAATGGCTATTAGCCAGGGTGGGCAGGGATGGTGTTCCTAGCCTCTATTTGCCAGAAGCTGGGAATGGGCAACAAGGAATGGAGCACTTGATGATTACCTCTTCTGTTCATTCCCTTCAGGGCACCTGGCATTGGTCACTGTTGGAAGACAGGATACTGAGCTAGATGGACCTTTGGTCTGACCCAGTATGGCCGTTCTTATGTTCTCTTTCATGGGGCATAGGCCATTTTCCCAGTGGCCAGTGGGGAAATCCAGGCCTGCCCACTACTCTGGATCCCCACAGAGGGACCCTATGAACAGCAGGCATGTATGTATTGCTTCCTTTGATTAGTTGCTACTGCATTCCCTGGGCCTCTTCCCACCTGGTCCCTTTATATCCGGTAATTACTACTCCCCCAATAATAGTAAATGTAGCCAGATGAGCTCCTGTGGTCAGAGTAGAGCACCTTTCCTCACCCTTTTGGTCCCAGTCAGGAACTGACCTGCTAAGGCCCTGCACCTTTTATCTGAGCTTGCGGAGTCTCATAGACAATGTTACAAATCTGACCATGCAGCTGCTAAATGATACTTGCTGGGAGAGCCACATTGGCAGCATAAGGCCAGTGAGGTACCAAGTGACTGAGGTTTACATTGCCCTGATGTAACTGCCGCAGTTGAGTAAAGCCAAGGCTGGAATCTGAGACAAGGTGCAAAGCCTGGCAAACTATATAGCTGACTTTAAATTTCTGGTCTCAATTGTGGGTTGGCACGATATCTTGATATCTTGTTCCAAGTAAATGTTGTTGGCAAGACATTACAAAATCAGTCAATGGACATCGCGACTGCTACTACTTTGATGAGAAGCTGCCTTGATTTCATTGTGGCCTACAGAAATAATGGATTAAAAGATGTCATCACTGCTGCCAAAGAAATGGTGGCAAACTTAGGAGTTGAGCCTATCTGCAAGGAAATGCGTATTCATCGGAAGAACAGACAGTTTGGTTACAAGAGCAGAGATGGGTTGATGAAAAAATCCAAGAGGGAGTTTTTTTGCTTGCGTATTGACACTGCTCGAATGTCCGTCAAAGACAGGTTTGGACAAATGAGGCACCACAAAAAGACCAGGTTTTTTTTTTTGTATGACCTTAACAAGCCGCTGGTGGCCTGGAAAATACTCTTGAACAATTGTATGGAGTTTCACCAGATGCCGACACATGGGGAATGTTCGGATGTCAACGATAAAACCTCTATGTCGAATTGGACAACATCCATCATGCTTTGCCACATGAGAAGCACTCTCCACTCCAAGTTCTACAATTCATTCATGATGCAGAGCTGAAGGACACTTTTCCTAATGTGTGGAAAGCTTTGAGGATTCTGCTCATGCTGCCGGTCACATTTGTGAGTGGTGAGCACAGCTTTTCAAAGCTCAGGCTCATTAAAACATATCTTTGATCAATGATGGATGACCAGAGACTGACATCACTTGCTATTTTATTGCTTGAAAATGCCATTGGCCAGTCTTTGGATCTCTTTGATGCTGTGCTTCAGTTTGTGAGGGTAAAGGTGAGAAAAGTGACCTTTTGAACTAAAGGAGTAGGGTTAATATTTTAAGGCTATAATCTACTGTAACACTTACTGTAACGCTATTTAATACTGGTCCTCCCAATGTTGGTGCACAGTTCAATTTCTTGTATATTTCATCACAGTTTCAAGTACATTTCAGTTATTCTTAAAATTTAAAAGTTTCTGTAAGCTTAGAAGAAACAAATTTTTATTTGCTTATCTATGACATGAATAAATACAGATTTACAGATTGTAGTGTGCAAATTTATCTTCTTATATGCCATGGATAAATCTGCATGCAAATCATGCATCCAAGTCATGAAATGGGCTACAGGTGCAATAAAAATAAGGCATTCAAAAATTTAACAAATAGGGGGAGGAGAGTGCTGAAGATGCTCCTCGCCTGGGGTGCCATTTGGTCTCAGGCCAGCCCCGGCCTCCAGCAGGGGGTCACGAAGGGCCATATATACCCTATTACAGGGGATTTGTGATTATGGACCAAGACCAATGAAGAACATGAACTTGGGCAAGTCACACAAGCCCTACTTACACTCACCAATGGTTGTCAGTGGCAGTTCCCCCTGCACTGATGCTGAACCTGATTGACCTGCTAGCGTGGACAGGGAACAATCGTTTTCTGGAAATGATTTTTGTCTCATCCATCCTAACAGGTAACCCATGAAACAAAGGAACTATTGCTAATAATCACTGTGGGAAATGGGTCCATTCTGTGAGTGCAGAGAAGAGGCTCTTGAGGCTTGATTTTGAAAAATGTCCTCTGATTATATAGGCAGAAATAATTCCTGGTGCATTTCCCAGTATGAAATATCTGAACACCTGATTTTCCTTTGCATCCTATATGCTACAAAATGCACCCACAGTTACCTCCAGTCATAACATTGTGGATGCAAGAGGCAGGTTTGAGGGTCTCAATACAAAAATTAGGAAATTGGTCTCTCTGTCCCTTAGCTTCTTCAACTGTAACTATAGTTAATAATAACAACCTCACAGGGAGATTGTGAGGCTGAGTTAATGAAAGCACACTTAAATCCTCTGCTAGAAGACACTATATAGATCAGGGGCGGACAAACTTTTTGGCCTGAGGGCTGCATCGGGTTTCGGAAATTATATGGAGGGCCGGTTAGGGGAGGCTGTGCCACCCCAAACAGCCAGGCATGGCCCAGTGCCCGCCCCCTATCCCCCCCTGCTTCTAGCCCCCTGACGGCCCCCGCCCCGGGACTCCTGCTCCATCCAACCTCCCCTGTTCCCTGTTGCCCCCCCCCCGGGACCCCTGCCCCATCCACCCTCCCCCCTCGCTCACTGTCCCCTGACCGCCCCCGGAACCCTCACCCCTGACTGTCCCCCACCACCCCATCCAACCCCTCCTCTCATTCCTGACTGCCCCCCCAGGACCTCTGCCCCATCCAAATCCCACTTCTCCCTGTCCCCTGACTACCCCCCGCCACCCCATCTAACCCCCGCTCTCCTTCCTCACTGCCCTCCCGGGACCCCTGCCCCCATGATCCCCACCCTCTAACTGCCCCGACCCTTATCCACACCCCCGCCCCCTGACCACCCCCACAACACTCCTGCCCTCTATCCAACCCCTCCGCTCCCTGCCCCCTTACCGCGCTGCCTGGAGCACTGGTGGCTGGAGTTGCTACAGCCCCGCCCCCAGCTGGAGCCAGCCACACCACTGTGCAGCACAGAGCACCGGGTCAGGCCGGGCTGTGCAGCTGCACTGCCCCAGGAGCTCACAGCCCTGCTGCCCAGAGCATTGTGCCGGTGGCGCAGTGAGCTGAGGCTGTGGGGGAGGGGGAACAGCCGGGGAGGGGCCGGGGGCTAGCCTCCCAGGCCAGGAGCTCAGGGGCCGGGCAGGAGGGTCCCGCGGGCCGGATGTGGCCCACGGGCTGTAATTTGCCCACCTCTGATATAGATGCACTAATTATTGTTTATTGTTATTACCATTATCTACCAAGCCAGGACAAAAAGCCTATATGAATAGTATATATTCAAAAAGTTACCACAAGATTATTGGTCACCACTAATTGCTGGTGTCAAAAATTAAATATTTATAATAGCGCAGAGCCGCAGAAATGCTTTACAGAGTAATGTTAGTTGATGATAATTCAGGATACATAACCAGACTCATTTCCCATTAAATTACCCATTGTCAAGATCAAATTCCAGGACTAATTTTGTTTTCATGTTAATGATTTTGCTTTGGTTTCCAGAGAGTGAAAAATTAGTTGGTTTCCAGAGAGTGATTAACAGAGTGAATTCAGATAATAACTGTTAAATATGGTGGGAGTAGTAATTCACGCTTTTCTTAGTGGACATAATGCATTTGGTTTTATAAGAACAAACATGACGAGCTAGCTGCCAGTCTCCCACTGACTACAGCTACATGGCTAGATCCCCAATATACACCAGTGAAAACATATTCTTTGATGTTTATGAGGCTTGCACATAATTGTTACTTCCAATGGGGCACTGAAAAAAACCCAACGGTTTGAGTCTTATTTTAGTACCATCATTTTGCCTTAGTTGCCAAAGTTAGAAAAGTTAAAAAGGTAGAAGAGGTGGTGGAAGATTTAAAATAAAAAATGTCTAATTGCTTTAGAGAGAAAGGGACATAGATCATGTGCGGGCCTATATATTGTGGTGTTGATAGATTTGTTAGGAGCTCAGTTACTACAGTGTTGAGCATGATATAAATGCTTTAGATTACATTAGATTAGATCAGGGGTTTTCAAATTTGATTGCACCACAACCCCCTTCTGACAACAAAAATTATTATATGACCGCAGGAGGGGGGACTGAAACATGAGCCCACCTGAGTCCAACCACTCGGGGGGGAGGACAAAGCCAAAGCCTGAGCCCCACTGCCCCAGGTGGGGAAGGGGTCAAAGCTGAAGCCCAAGGGCTTCAGCCCCAGCCAGGGGGCCTATAACCTGAGCCCTGCCTCCCAGGGCTGAATCCCTCAGGCTTTGGCTTGGGCCCCGAGCCACAGCAAGTCTAAGCCAGCCCTGGCAACCCCCATTAATGGGGTCATGACCCACTTTGGGGTCCCGACCCAGTTTGAGAACCACTGGATTAGATTGATATTCCTGACAATAATGGTCATATTCTTCCTGTCTGGAATGTCAGCGGGACACAGGAGAGCGGAGGTTTTGACATCACACTGAACTTTTCCTTTCCTTCCGCACAAGCCACAGTAATATTGCATTGTGTTTCCCTTTGGTATTCAAGGCCATTAACTGATTGCCACATACCTTTGCGTCTGTAAAAAGTCTCTTAACTAGACATGTTTAACTCTGAGTTCAAACATTTGAGATGCAGCAAGAACTACAGTACTAGACAGGTATTGCAGCAGCCCTTCTCTCCTGTTCATGATGCTAATCCCTATTTATTTTCTCTTTATTTGCAGGACAATGCCAAACAGGAGGAAAAGGTATGGCATAGCTTCTCTTTCTCTCCCCACCTGCCCCTCCCAGGGCTCTCAGCACCCTGAGTATTTCCTAGTTATTTCCTTGTTATTCCTTCCTTCAGCTGGATGCAGCTGATCCTGGACCCTGGCAATACTGCTCCATGCATTGGCCCTAGTCAGGTACTAGAGAGCAATGGGAGATGTTCTCTCTCTCTCCCAGGGCAAGAGTTTGCTTCCACTACTGTGATATCATCTCGTACCAGCCTGGGACCTCAGCACAGAGTGTAAGACTCAGACTTGGACATCCAAGTTGCCCAGTGTCGTAGTATCCAATAACTCTACCATACGTGATAAATACCAGTTTATCCTTTTGTTTTTTTAATTGGTTAAATGTTGCAAAAACATTTCTACTTGCTAGAATTTTTTAAATGAATCTGCTTTAGCCCATATCCTACAGTACAAATGTATGGTAGAAGGCAGATGTCAGCCACCTTTTCAGCTCCACCATGCTGGGGTTGATATGCTCAAGCTCTTGTCCCTGGTGTGATATAGAGCAGTCTTGGGGTTACTCTAACTTACACCAGTTGTCCATCTCAACTGTTTTCTCTGGCCATGCTACCTATTCTGGCCCCAGGGGGATTCCACATGACAGGGGAGTCCGCAGGCATCCAAACTCTCAAAGCACCCACTGTGGTGGCCAGAATCTGTCCATTTAACTATTTCAAATTTTGAATTTGTAAATACACCAGAAATCTGATTTTAAAAGTTAGACTCAGCCAATCAGAGAACAGAAATATGACCATGTGACCAACAAAAATTGAAAATCTAATTGAAATTTTGAATACTGGCTCCTTGCAATGAACTACTCACAAACAAGCCACTGACTAAGAATCATTTCGCAAATAGTTTCAAACAATAAATATATCTGAGAATATTGTGATCAATTGCCATACAATCTGTGAACAGCAAATAGATTAACTTAACTGAGCCTGTTATTCAATACATATTATTTGAGCAGCTGTATTGGATTCAGTGTGATTAATTAGCAAGGTATTTTTCACATGTTCGTCTTATCATTTCTTGTAGCAAAATGCGTGGACATCACCTTAGGCTCTTGTGGTGACGTTCCCTACACCAAAACAATGTATCCTAATTTGCTGGATCAGAAGTCCAGAGAAGTGGTTGAATTCAGCTCTGAATATATTCTCATGAGTGTGCTACACAACTTGCTTCAGGGAGAATGTAATCCTGATCTGAGACTCTTGAGCTGCTCAATACTGGCCCCACAGTGTGAAAAAGACAAAATGATAAAGCCCTGCAGACACGTCTGTGAAAACCTGAGAAAAAATTGCCTTCCTGCATTTGACACAATAGACATGGCTTGGCCCTACTTCTTAGACTGTGATCGCTTCTTTGCTGGTGAAGAAGAAGGTTGTTTTGATCCACTGGCAAAGCTACGAGGTAAGAACTGAAGCTATACAGGCACATCATAAGAAACTATCCATGATCGCTACAATATATCGACAGATTTTGTATTATATCTTAAAATCTTACCTGAAATTTTAGAACAACAGGAAATGCACAATACTAACTAGCTCATGGAAGGTAAATTGCCTTTGTGAATGTTATTTTTTTGTTTAGTGGTATATAGTGCAGGTGACTGAAGTCAGTTGAGTTACACCAAGGATAACTTTGATCCAATAGATTTAAAGGACCAGTCTCTATGCTGAAGGCTGAAGTTTACCTGTGTACTACAGGCTGGTTTTTAGCTGGTGAAGCTCACAGCAAATATGGCTGCACATCTTAAAACATCTGTCACCGTGCAAGTGCAGTAGCTAGTTTTGGAGACTTGGACTAACATAGTTGGGGATTGGTCCTGCTTTGAGCAGGGGGTTGGACTAGATGGCCTCCTGAGGTCCCTTCCAACCCTGATATTCTATGATTCTATGATGCTATGATTCTACCTCACACGGAAGAGCAAATGGAGGAAGTTATTGTTCAGATCTAATGTCTTGATTCAGGTCATTTCTAATTTCCATACTTTTTATTATTGGAAATGTATGCTTTATGAACAGAGGGGCAGGTGTTTGTTCACTGTATCTTGATAACCCCACTCCGGCACAAACTTTTTGACTTCACTTAGTTGCAGTTATAATTTTTCTCTGCAGGGGAGCCAGAATTAGCTGAGGAAGATTTACTTGTGGAGGTGCCTACAACTTTAATTCAGTTCACCCATCATTCGTATTACAAAATGGTGAGCATTTTGAAGAAGACTGCTTCTAGGTGCTCCCACATTGCAAGAACTTACAGCATTGGCCGTAGCTTTGAAGGGAAAGACCTTTTTGTGATTGAGTTTTCAACCAATCCTGGACACCATGACCTGAGTGAGTAATAATGCTCCCAGCTGCAGTGTGGACATAACTCTGACAGCTAGCCTCTTAGGGTGAGATATGGTGAACTTCTATCATGTTCCCTATAGATTAATAGATTTTAAGGCCAGAAGAACCATTGTGATCATTTAGTCTGACCTTCTGCATAGGACTTCCCTAGATTAATTCCGGCTTCAAGTCCAATAGCTGTCATTGAACTAGAACATATCTTTTAGAAAAAACATCCAATTCTGATTTTAAAATTTCCAGTGATGGAGAATACATCACTACTCTTGGTAAGTTTATTCAATGGTTAATTACCCCCCTTCAATATTTTACCCCATTTCTAGTTTGAATTTGTCTAGCGTCAACTTCCAGCCATTTAACCTTGTTATACCTTTCTCTGATAGATTGAAGAGCCCTGTGTTATCAAAGGTCACACAGGAAGTCTGTAGCAGAGTAGGGATCTGAATCTCCCAAGTCCCATGTTAGAAGCCTAAGCACTAGGCCATCTTTCACCTCCAATTAAAGGAACAGTAGGAGCACTGTCCTTAATACTATAATGTTCCATTGGCCAGTTGAATGGTTAGGTAGCCTACAAACCAGTAAATAAACATGTTTTAAAATAAAACCATAATTCAACATGTTTTATCGTAAAAATGATACATTAGCAGGCAATTACACCATTCTGAACAGCATAACGGGGCTTTTAAGAGGGCAAAAATAACTCCCAGAGCAGGAGACCTTCATGACCTATGTAAAGCTGGTATGAAGGCTCGACTCCATCCCTCCTCCCTGCTTCAGGCATACAGAGTTTGTTATGGTTAGAGAGAAAGATGAGGATGCTGACTGGGAAAAGGGAAGGGGTGTGGCTAGAATGCACTGCACTACAGCTATGCTCTAGTTTCCATGACCCATAGGGAACCATGAGATGCAGAGCATAATATAGGGGCGTCCTGAGGCTACTCTAACTTACACCAGTGGCGTCATAGGCCCCGGAATAGAATTTAAAGCTACATTTGCACCCTAACCTGATTCCTGCTCCAAACACAGGGATGGTCTAACAGAGAATCAAGGCCATAATACTATATACATGCTGTTGTTGTATACTTGGTTTCAGACTCTATGGTGATGTGTGCATGTGGCAGGCAAGGTGGCTCTGTAGCGCCTCCTTCAGCGCCACACATTGTATTACATCCACTCCCCATCTTGGTCTGCACAGTTTGGCCACCTGCTTGAGGTAGGGTAACCTGTGCAGTAAGCTGGGCATCAGTTTCCAAAGAAAAATAGCAGCTCAGGATTCGGCTGTCTGCCACTTTAAACAAAGAAGAAAAAATCCTTCAGAATGCAAGTGCTTACTTGCTGGACTTAGAGTCAGGTCCTGGCCTGGGCTCTCGGTTAGCACTTAGGTGCTCCTCTGTGTCCCAGTCTCACTCAGCTCTGCCCTCAAGGAAAAGCTGGCCAAACGTCCTAATTGGCCTGCTGACTCTTGATAGGTCAATATTTCCTTCTGGCCCTTCTACGTCTCTGGAGGACTGCCTTGTTGGTCACCTGGTGTAGATGGATTTTCCTTGGGCACGGAGTGTCAGGACTCTCATGCCTCCAGCAGAGCGTAGAGAAGGCCTGATAGATCCCATCACAGTGTAGTCTAGCTGATGTCTGAGCCAATTATTCTTTTCCTAGATGTTTTTGTTTGCAGTCCTCTGAAAATACTCTGATTTACAGTTAGTTTTAGCTGTTCTCATCATTAACCGCAGTGATTGCCTCATAACATTTGTGAATTCTTAACAAATAGTTCACTTTATTGTATAAAGAAAATATATTTAATTTGTTAACTGACTTGAAGTTGGTGCAAATGGATCTGGAATTGACATGATGTTTACAGGAAAATGCATGTTAAATTACTGTAAATAAAACTCACTGACTCATCTGTCAGCTATCTGCGTTGGACGGCTTTGGGAAGGCATCCAAATGTTCTCAGAATTACAACAAATCATCTCATTACTCCATCTTTTCACAGTGAAGCCAGAATTTAAGTATATTGGAAACATGCATGGAAATGAAGTTGTTGGAAAAGAATTGTTAATATACCTTGCACAATACTTGTGCTCTGAATATCTCCTTGGGAACCCCAGGATCCAGACTTTGATAAACAACACTAGAATTCACCTTCTGCCTTCACTGAACCCAGATGGGTATGAACTTGCTGCAGAAGAGGTAAAAGACTTTTTGCAATGAAGTGAATATGTTGTAAAATTACCCTGCAAAAGAGAAAAGAAAATCTGGGGTTTGCGGGATTTAGGTTTTGACAATAGTTGACTAACAGATTTTATTCCCATCTGATTTGATGGGTGGCTGCTCTATAGTGCCCAGATTAACAAAACTAACAGGTAATTTGGACCAGATTTTGCATTGTTCCTGCTTGCATACTGGAGGTCTGATACAGATGAAAGTCTGTTTGGACATTCAGCAGCCTGCCCTATCAATATTTGGGCAAAATGCCCAAGAGCCAATTATGACAATTGAAATTGCTCCTTTTATTTTATACAAACTTTTCGTTAAATATATTTTCTTCCTCAGCTAGAAGATCAAATGTAATTAAATATTAATATTTATTATGTTTGCTGAGCCCTGATTTAAACCTGTTTAACAGCTGTTGTGTTCGACCTCTGAGTCACATCCGTGGTGCTCACACGTGCTTTTGAGGTCCTTTGGGATAAAGGGTGTTCTATAAATAAATATATTATTTCCACTCTCTGGACACTTTTAACAAATCTCCGGTGCCTTTTTGGCATTTCAAACTTCCAGTTGGTCATTAGCAAATAACATTTTTAAAACCCCAAACATTATGAGACAGGCAGGATTGGATCTATTTAATTGGCTTCTTTCTTTATTAGGGAGCTGGTTACAATGGATGGATTAATGGACGTCAAACTGCTCAGAACCTTGATCTTAACAGAAATTTCCCTGACTTGACATCTGAAGTTTACAACAGAGCCGGGCTCCGATGGGCACGCCTAGACCACATCCCCATTCCACAGTCCTATTGGGAGGGTAAGGTATGAATTACAGACCTTTTATCAAATATTTTGTATAAAGGCTCAGATAATTATGAATATTTAAAAAAATCAGTACGAAGTTATCCTTGATGCTTGTTTGAGCTTAATATTATTATTCTTATAAGGAGGACTAGTTGGATGTGCATAGGATTTGTATGATAAGTCATGGGCTGGTCTTGGAAGAAAAGGCAAAAGTCTCAAATGACTAGCAAACAAAAATGTCACAAATAACAGGTTTCTGTATTTAATTAAACTATACGCTATTGTACAACAGAAACAATTTGATTTTTAGAAGGGCTGAGCACCCACAACTCATATTGACTTGATTATTAATTAATTATTATTATTAAATGTATTATTTGTATTGCGGTAGGGTCTATCAGCCCCAGTCATCGCTCGGTGCTGAACAGACAGAACACCAAGCTGGTCCCTGCCCCATGGAGCTCACAGTGACTTCATTGGGAGTTATGTATCCTCAGCATTTCTTGAAAATGACCAAGTTGACATTTTAACAAACAGCTCAGGTAACTGAAGCTGTTATCTCAATGCCTACTCATTTCCCGCCCCCCCACCCCCCAGCAGTACTGGAAGGTGGGTGGGAGAAAGCAGCTGTTACCTCTCCTCCCCGGTACTGGGAGCAGCAAAAGGAACACTGGGCCTGAAGTTAATCATCAGCAACTTAAGTAAGTCATGTGCTTGCATAGCAATAGTGTGATATTCAGGAGTGTTTTAGCTCCTAGCCCCAGTCACAGGACAGGTGTACCAAAGGCTATACCCCTGTCATGGGGCAGGGAGCGGTTTCCCTCAGCTCCAGTGGCTGCAGTTGCAATTCATCTCCCTACAAACAGAGGAAACACAGAATCCATCACCTACTGTAAGTGTGAGGCAAAACACTAGCCCTGAGTCTGAGAGCTCCTGCTCTCTCTTCAATTCCCCATGCAACCCTGGTTTTCGTTTGGGTGGGTTTTCAGTGAAATTGGTTCAGTTGTTTGCCAGCATGCAATCCCAAATGTTCAAAGTCCTAGAGAGGATGGATGATCCAGAAATTACGACGCTGGCAGGGGACTCTGGGGAGTCCCTGCTTCTCCACAAACCTTCACCATGGGCAAGTCATTTAGTCTCTTTGTGCCTCACTTCCCCATCTGTACAATGCGGATAATAGCACTGCCCTACCTCACAGGGCTGTTGTGAGAATCAATACATTACAGAGTGTGTGTTGCTCAGGTACTACCATAATGGGGGCCATAGAAACCCACACCTTCAGTGACAGCTGAGAGAAATGTGCTGGTTATGTGCTGATCCTGCAAGGTATGCCATGTAGATGGAGCCCTGAGCCCAGCTGACTTCTCTCGATGCTCTGCATAGGCATAGAAGCCCCCTGTGTGGAGCAGCTGGTAGGATCAGGGCCTTGATGATTTTCAGCTTTCAAATGAACTAATAAAGAGAGATGGTGGATGGCAAATAGGGGGCTTGTGAAACACAGCACACTGCAAGCCTCAGAGCACAGACTGAGGGAGCCTCAGAAGAGAAGAAATGGCCTTCATAGAACTAGATAAATTTTTTTTGATGAATAGTTTATTACCATCCTCCTCCCAAACAAAAGGCAATTTCAGATAGACTGAAACTGTTCATGAATTAGGGTCAAACATGGCAAATAGTGAAATGTCTGAGTTTTCATTTAGAACTGATGTTTTGTTTAGAAATGTAGCTAGATTTAACTTAAAATAATAAAATAAAATAAAAAAATAATAACTAACAATAAATCTCTAAAAACCAAAAAATAGAAACACCCAAAAATAAAACAGACCATTTCATTCAACTTGAAATTAAATTTGCATCTTTGTGTTTTGGTGAGAAACTGAAAAACTGGTGTTTTGGGGTGACCCGAAATTACTTTTTTCCCTCAGAGATTTGTCACTGAACCAAAACAATCAATTATTCGCTCAGCTCCAGCATTAGAGCATTTGAAGCAGAGTTGGAGGCCTAGTAAAGAGGTTCCAAGAGACAAATAGGAGAGGTCCCAAGAGATAATATACGAGGGGGAGAGAAAGAGAGCGAGAGAGATTCCAAACAAAGCTGAACTCTGCTGCCCTGAGAGCTGGGCACCTTTTTTTTCTGTTAATCCCAATAGTGCACAGTCATTGACATTATTTACATTTAAAATCGTGCATTGTTATTGCATTGAGTAATGTCTCTGAAGGACTGAGAAGGGCCTGGGAAGTGGTCTTTGGCCCTGACCATGCAAATAACTCCATGTGGGCAGACCCTGCATCCAGCACAGAGCCTTGTTATTTTGAATGGGGCTCCAAGCAGGCGCAGTGGGGGTCTGCCTATACAGAGCCCTTGGCAGGATCAAAGCCTTGGTGAGCTAACTGCTGGTGCCATTTGGCTAGGGAACTCTGCATTGGACTCTGTTGCCTCCAGAGCTGTGTGCTGTATAATAGGCCATACGTGTGTCAAACACACTTGGGGAAAGGCAGGGAAGAATTGTCACCAGTTTTGCCCAGGCCTATTTGGAAGATTTTCCGCTGCTGTACTATTGTACTGGGCTGCATGCCTCTGCATTAACATTAGATTGGAAGCCTTCCAAGGCAGGGACCAGGACATCTTTCCTGCCTTGTCTACACTTCCAGGAGCTGCAGAACTGAAGTCTCAGCCCAGGAAGAGAGGGAACAAAGAGAGATTTATGCTCATATTCTGCGCTGCTCCGAAGACTGATGCAGCCAACAGCATAAGCTGCAGCAGCTCCTGGCCACTCTGACTTAGCCCAGCCCAGGCTGCCTATGGACTGCGGCCCAGCCCAGAATTCCTCTAACACTATTCACTGCATAATGTTTACATTCTTGCCCCTAGTCTTTTCCCAGTTGCCCTCTGCCATGTGTGTGGCATGCTCCTTAAACATGACTTTATGGTGGGGAGTAGTGTAGGGCCACTTACAGAGTGCCCTGCACTCGTCAGATTCTCCCCCGGACTCCTGTTGTGCCTTTACAGCCCCATATGCCATCACAGTAGCCTACAGAAGCCTGGGTGGGTGACAGAATTTGTCCCTAGGATTTTTGTCCCAAATTTCCCACTGTTGCTACCACAAGTTCTGCTCCCCTAGTGACAGAGAATGTGAGCGCTCCAGTGCAGAAAAGGCATAGGCAGCCACTGGCATTTTAACCCCTCTGTTGTCTCAGCCTGCCCTTAACAGAAACAAAACACACAAAATTACAGCGGGGTTTCAACATACCAGAGGCTACAACCATTCTACTGCAGGCCTTTCACTGCATTTTACAGGGGAATTAGCCATGAAGGAAGTGACTATTTAACACACCACAAACACACAGAGAACTTGTTCCCTCCGTAACAAGCAGCTCAACAACATACAAAGTACCTTCCGATGTGTATTGTGTAGAGAGAGAATGAGAGAACCTGTCATCCTGTGACCTTGAAGGCACACAAAAAACTTCCCTGACAACTACAGTTTCATTTAGCTAAGAGACGAAACTGCATGAATCTTCTTTCTATCCAGAGTTAACCTACTCCTACAGCAGAGGCAAGTGATCAGGAACAGTCAGCATGGATTCACCAAGGGAAGGTCACGCCTGACTAACCTAATCGCCTTCTATGATGAGATTACTGGTTCTGTGGATGAAGGGAAAGCAGTGGATGTATTGTTTCTTGACTTTAGCAAAGCTTTTGACACGGTCTCCCACAGTATTCTTGTCAGCAAATTAAAGAAGTATGGGCTGGATGAATGCACTATAAGGTGGGTAGCAAGTTGGCTAGATTGTCAGGCTCAACGGGTAGTGATCAATGGTTCCATGTCTAGTTGGCAGCCGGTGTCAAGTGGAGTGCTCCAGGGGTCAGTCCTGGGGCTGGTTTTGTTCAATATCTTCATAAATGATCTGGAGGATGGTGTGGATTGCACTCTCAGCAAATTTGCGGATGATACTAAACTGGGAGGAGTGGTAGATACGCTGGAGGACAGGGATAGGATACAGAGGGACCTAGACAAATTGGAGGATTGGGCCAAAAGAAATCTGATGAGGTTCAATAAGGATAAGTGCAGGGTCCTGCACTTAGGACGGAAGAACCCAATGCACAGCTACAGAATTGGGACCGAATGGCTAGGCAGCAATTCTGCGGAAAAGGACCTAGGGGTGACAGTGGACGAGAAGCTGGATATGAGTCAGCAGTGTGCCCTTGTTGTCAAGAAGGCCAATGGCATTTTGGGATGTATAAGTAGGGGCATAGCGAGCAGATCGAGGGACGTGATCGTCCCCCTCTATTCGACATTGGTGAGGCCTCATCTTGAGTACTGTGTCCAGTTTTGGGCCCCACACTACAAGAAGGATGTGGATAAATTGGAGAGAGTCCAGCGAAGGGCAACAAAAATGATTAGGGGTCTGGAACACATGACTTATGAGGAGAGGCTGAGGGAACTGGGATTGTTTAGTCTGCAGAAGAGAAGAATGAGGGGGGATTTGATAGCTACTTTCAACTACCTGAGAGGTGGTTCCAGAGAGGATGGTTCTAGACTATTCTCAGTGGTAGAAGAGGACAGGACAAGGAGTAATTGTCTCAAGTTGCAGTGGGGGAGGTTTAGGTTGGATATTAGGAAAAACTTTTTCACTAGGAGGGTGGTGAAACACTGGAATGCGTTACCTAGGGAGGTGGTAGAATCTCCTTCCTTAGAAATTTTTAAGGTCAGGCTTGACAAAGCCCTGGCTGGGATGATTTAATTGGGGATTGGTCCTGCTTTGAGCAGGGGGTTGGACTAGATGACCTCCTGAGGTCCCTTCCAACCCTGATATTCTATGATTCTAAGAGCCATAAGAGTTGTTGATGTAATGAGCATCAATTTTGCTAGGGATATGAACCATTTACCTTCGTGAGGGGACGCTATTATGGAACTCAGCTTTGTGCATGTAAAAGCATTAGTATGTCTGCTTCAAAGCCAGCCTTTCAACTGTCATTTACTTAATAGTATTTATTATCCAGCTTATTAAAGTAATTATGCAGGTATTCCAAAGCACCACATGGAGACCGGAAAATTGAAAGCAAGCTCTTTGCCAGTCACATAAACTCAGAAAAACCCCTTCCCTTCCCATAATCCTTGCCCTCACAACAAGCTTTGTTCTCTGTTATTACCAATTATTGTAATAAATGGTCAGAGTTTAAATTGAGAAACATTATCAGAGATTAAATAAATTAAATTGCCTTGATTCATACAGGATTTGGAGGCTTATAGTGCAGGCTGGCAGAAACTGTAGGAAATCTAGTCCAGTTGTTTCTAAAAGAAAAAAAAGAAATAATCTTTACAGACCATGGAGACAGTGGTTAAATACGATATAACTGACAGAAATGGGAATCAGGTTTAAAAAGGGTAATGGCCATTCACTATTTATAGCCAAATTATCTAGTTCCCTTCTAATTGTATCTTAAATTGCGCTTGCAAAATGGATAATTTAAGAATGATTGTCTGTGACTGAAAGGCAAAGGACTTTTGGTGAGTTAATAAACCACATTAAAGAAATAATCTATGAATAGTCAAAGGGTAGAGTCTGATACTATTGATGGAGCTGAACCAGAAGGACGTAGGTTTAAAAATATAGTTTCTTTAAAGCTAAATTGCTATATGGGTTGCAAAACCTAATTGTTTTCCACAAAATTTGCAGCAATAAAATAATAATGGTGTAAAGTTGTCCTGCAGTAACCCAAGAGGTTGAATACCAACCTCAGGGCAGGCAACGGGGCACAAACCCCAAAATAGGTGTGCTTTTTGTACTTAGATTTCACTAAACCAATTATCAAGTGGAAAGTCATGAAGCACTGTAACAGCCTAACCATGGAGTCACAGACAGTACCCTTGGATACTCCAATCTGTCTTGCCACACAGGCGAGCCTACCTTTGTGATAAATGGTCCCTTACACCAAGGATCACAGCAGTATTCAGGTTACTGTCTGTCCCAAAGGCCCAGTCACTTACCCCAGGTCAGTTGCTCTTTAGATCTCACAACAAAGACAATGCTTGTAGCCAATCCTATAATAAACTGTCTACAGATTTATTAACAGGGAAAAGGAAATAGAGTTCTTTATAAGATGAAAGCAGGAAAACACACACACGAGTCACAGTTTTACATTTGAAAAGGTAATAGAGGTTTCTATAATAAACAAGCTGTATATGTCCTATAGGGCTAACCCATGCTAAGCAGCTGGGGATCCCTTGCTTATGCTTAGAAGCTGTACGCCCGCAGAGTCCAGGAGACATAGAGGTACAGTTCCTTCTTGTTAGGGTTTTTTTATTCTCTTTCCCCCATGTGCTCTAAGCTGTGAACTCAGATGATGGGTGGAATCAACTTGCATAACTCTTCTTCGTGGGCATGGAGCGAGAGAGCGGAGAAACAAAGTCTTTTGTTCTCTTCAGTGTCCCACAGTAGTCGTTGTGGTGTTGATGGGCCTTCCTTGTTGACCAGGATGTAACAGCTTTGGAGGTCAGCACTTCACACTAGTTAATGTCTCTCTCCAGTCTAGTGATTTAGAATGTCACAGAAGTTTACATTCCAAATGCTTAAATATTACCTTACAATATAGGATACAGGTGCTGTAAGTGAGATTAATGCACACAGCAACACACCAGCAATCAAGAAAGTCTTAATACTAAACACAATCTTGTAATTTTAATACCTATTTTAATAATATTAACACAGAGGTGAGCCAGACTGATTCCAGCTAGGTATTTGTTCATATTCGGTTAAGACATGGGGACCGTGGCATGGGCTGGCATCTGGTCTGCCAGCATCACAAACGGGCTCACTGTCTTGCGGAGTATGTAGGTATCTAACAAGGAAGTAGGCGAGAGAGAGAGACATGGAAAGAGATTGAGTTTGGAAGTTCTCTGAATAGGACATTCTGGGCTTGTCCCAGAAAATATTGATTAACAGTTAAATAAAAGACTTTTACTGAAATCTGAGAGTACCTATTTCCTCAGGAATAGGACAGGGTCTGTGTTGGTGCCTATTCACTGCTGCAGAGAGGAGCAAAGGAGCAGACAGTTTTGTGTGCTGAAACCAGAGAAGAGGAATTGAGCCCCCTCTGCAGCAGGCTTTCCTGTTACTCAACAGCCTTCAGCAGAGCTCTTGTGTGGGCACTGACAGAACGGAGAAGCATAGGAATTGCCACAGCATGGTCCATTGGCCATCCAGCTGATCCCAAGAGGAAACCCATGACGGCATCAGTGCTTTTCCAGGCTGTATTAAATTGTCTGCAGTTTCTGCTTCTGAGAAGGGATGGAGTTAAAGGGAGCCAAGGCTTGGGAAGGAGGCCCAGGAATCAGCCCAGAAGGGTCTGATTTTTCTTACTAATTCCATGGCATCCATGGAGTCAGGTCTCAGATTCCCTGTGGAAAGCCCACTCTCACTGCAAACCCATAAGGGAGCCTTCCTCTGAGACTCCCCGAGTTCATTCTCACAAAACCTCCTGAGGCAATTTTCTCTCCCCCACCTTTGGTATGTGTGTACCTGTGTGTGCCTGAAAGACTTCTCTAGTGTCCTTTACCCATGGGGCTCAACTCCCCAGGGCTTTTCAAATGGTCTCCCTTCTTCTGAGCCGTAAGTAAAATACTCTCATGCTCTTGAACATATGGGGGAATTGCCGTATTAACAAACTTGACAATGGTTAGGCAGCCAGTGTGCCTGACATGCTGACAAATATTGTCTCATTGTTCCTTTGTATTCCCCAGTCTGACTGTCTCCACCTGTTATCTCTTGTCTTATTATAAATTCTTTGGGGCAGGGATCATCTTTTTGCCTAACACAATTTTATCTTAGTCCATTACTAGGGATCCTTTGTGCTACAGCAATGCTACAAATGAATTATTATAATGATAACTTCCTGATAAAGGACCTCTTTGCTTCCTTTTTCATGGGAATCAGTAGCATTGGGTTCACTTTAAAACCCTGAGTCAATTGTGGGGGAAGGAAGGGGATGATATTTTCCATCCTGTCTCCCACTCCTAGCATGTCTTTCTCTCTGGGCTCACCTGTAATACTATAGTTTTTAGTGATACTGGTATGCAAATGTATGCAAAGGTACTAATGGCTTTTTGTGTACTGGAAACTGGAGCATAGCTAATAACCAGGATGTAGAACTTCAGTTATCTCAAATGATGATAAACCACAGAAGAATTTGCCATGCCAGGTCCTGTAACTCATGTTCCTAAATGCTAACAATACTTCACTTCCCTACTCCTTTTCCTGTTTACACAGGGTTGGAGGTGCCCACAATTCTTCACTACTCCTTCTGGTCCTTAACACAGATTCATAGGTCTTGGAGTTCCAGTCCTTTTCTCTTCAAACTTCTCTTGACAGTGTCTTCCCATCATATCGTCAGTCTTCCACGCCCTTTCTTGCTGTCCTCTTCCTCCCAGGCTTTCTTTGCTGGTCATTCTGATCACATGTCCATCCAACCTCAAAAGTGTGCTCTCCAGCCTCTCTATCATTAAGAGTTCCAAGTTCATCTTCCCCTTTATATTTTCCATGAGCACTCTGTCTGTCCTCTACTCGCCTGCCATTCTCCTTTCTATTAGCTGTATCTTCTTTTCTTCCATCACTGTAACACCCATTTCCAAACCATAGATCAGACAGGAACCAACTTCATTTTTTTCTTTTAGTTTTTTACTTAATTACCAGCCCCACAATACTTCTACCAGCTAAATGCTAACAACAATGAAGTAAAAATAATGTGTGATTCTTGGAGTGTTGTTATTCTGACCACCAATATCCCTCCCCCAATTCTTACCACATAGCCACCTGTCCCACAGTGTCCAGGGCCTATAAAATCTTCACTAATAAATTTTTACACAGTGCCTTACAAAAAATACACCCTGACTGTTTTGATACATGTGCACTACAATGTGAACATTCCGACAGACTTCTCACTGCAGCTGCCTAGAGCCAGCACTGTAGCTTTTGTTACACTTAGACCCAGATTTTTAAAGGTATTTAGGTGTTGCGGCACTCAGCATTGCAGTGCAGATTTAGGAGCTTAAATTTAATTTTCAAACGGGATTTATGCTGTTAGGAACCAAAATCCCATTGGAAGTTGATGGGATTTAGGCACCAAGGTGCTTAAATCACTCTTGAAAACAGCTACTAAATCACTTAGGTGTTGCAACACTGAGCATCCCAACCCCTAAATATCTTTTTAGATTTTGGCTTTAGTGACTTTTCTTAGTGTTTTCAAGCCAGCTGACAGCCAGATGTTGGAGGGATCTAACTGATGACAATTCATCCAGTATTTTCATCTGAGCCTGGCATCCTGACATACCGCAAGTGCAACCTGGCAAACTACTGACACAAAATAAATGAAGCCCCACTCTCTGCCAATGGCTACATGCTCTGCGGAAGAGCCCTAATCAAAAACTGGCATCAATATAAAGGACCATTCATATGGGTCCTGTGAAACGGTTGCCCTGGCTTTATCACCAGAAAAGGTGTTTTCAGGTTGTTCTGCACTGGTTAGTGTGTGTGTGCATACTGCCCTCTTGTAAATGAAATGGCAGCCCTGCTAAACAAATATGTTATAAGCACCCATACCAATGGCTAGTCTACAATGGATATAAAGCCTAATGCTGCTTCAGCTGCCTTCCTCAGTTACCCAGCACTTACTACACATCAAGTGGAGTAACAGTATTCCACAGTGGTGTCTACGCCACCTGGATAAGAATGCCACTTGCTTTTACTGAACTGCCAACGCATTTCCTGCAATATTTACAGGGGGGCACTCGGGAAGTCACTCATGCAAGTGACCAGCTGACCAAGGGATGGTCATCCTCTAACCTTCACTATTTTCTGATAGCTGATGGTATTTAAGCATGAGGTGACAGAGGGCTTTAGCAGCCCTGCATAGATCCATGCACGGCTGGGCCCAAAGTAAGAGCCTGACCCTCCTTTGCTTTACACCTCGTGTAGTCTTTGACATTTGTGCAAACACACTGCTGTTCTCATTTGGTAGCATTTTACAGCCACTTTGCACTAACATTGCACAGCTGTCAATGACCCCACAAGGGTGCAAATGGAAGGAGAATCCCTCCCTAAAACTAACAACTCTCTGACAGCTGTATTTCGAGGCTTACCCTAACTGGCCACCAGGTGTCACTGTTGCATTTAAGGAGTAGCTAATTATAATGTAGCCCTGAATGAAATTATTCCTCAGTAACTACTGAGGCCAGATAAGTCCCTCAAGGGGAAACTGTTTACTTCATAGCATGAAATGGCAACATGAAGAATCCTATGGCTTAGATTCAACACGCTGAACTCTTTTGCAAACAACGCCTGGCTATACCAGTGCATAACATGGATATGGAGACGCTTCTCCGTCTATTGTCAGATGTACAGATCAGAGGATCTTTAAGGTTAAGATTTTGTCACGGTTATTTTTAGGAAAAGTCACGGACAAGTCACGGGCAATAAACAAAAATTCACAGGAATCCGTTACCTGTCTGTGACTTTTCCTAAAAATAACCAGGAGGGAGGGCTGTCAAGGAAGGAATTACAGCTGGAGCCCCAGGGAGCGGGGACTGACAGCCCAAGCCTCACTGCCATGGGGGAAGGGGAGATACAGCACCAGCCCAAGCCACAGGGCATGGGTGAACAGAACCAGCCTCTGCTGAAGCCGAAGGGCAGGGGCGCACAGCCCCGGTTCCAGCCCCGGCTCCAGTCCTGGCGACAGCCACTGACAGATAAAACCAAAGAAGTAACAGATGTCCGGAAAAGTCATGGAATCTGTGACTTCAGTGACTAAATCACATCCTTAATTATCTTACAAGAGTCAATGTAAAGTTGTTTTCTACTTTGTCTTTCAACAAGTGGTGAACACTAGGATTTTGCAGTTGAGTTCCAGCTTGTCCAGGGAAAATTTTGAAAGCAACATGTTACATTTTCATTAAAATGTGACCACTATTATGGCTCTTAATCTTGTTGCAATCTGAATTTTAGTTCAAATCACATCTTATTATTATTTATTTGTATTAGTATAGCGCCTAGGAACCCCAGTCCTCCCTTGTGCTAGTTACTGTATAAACACAGAACAAAAATATAGTCCATAGCAGTCTTTTCTCCATGTTGTGATGCTTTTTCCAAAAATGGCAATTGCCTCTGGGGTCTGGGTGGCTAGGAATTGTGAGTCTGACTTTCCATTTTGTTATAACAATTTTTCTGGTCCTGGATTTTGGGGTCCAAACTCCATGCTTGTTACATGGGACAAACAACCACCACCCCGTCCCCTAATGGGACATCTGGGGAATCACACACAGTTTTCTTCCCCACCACACTCCTATCTGCAGGTGTTTCTATGAGAAGGGTCATGCTGGCCCCAAATTATTTTAAGTGAATCCATTCTAAACAGAATGTTAATTCAAGTGATTTTTCTTTCTACTCTTCAGGTAGCACCGGAGACAAAAGCAGTTATGAAGTGGATGAGGGCTATACCATTTGTATTGTCTGCCAGTCTTCATGGAGGTGAATTAGTTGTTACCTATCCCTATGACTTCTCAAGGCATCCACTAGAAGAAAAAATGTTCTCCCCTACACCTGATGAGAAGGTAATACTTCTGTCAGATGGCTACATAAATGAGTACAACTCCAGATATGGAACTACTTGGAACCAATCCTTTTAACTCAGAGCTGATGTGGATTTTTTGAATGCCAGACTTGCAACAATATCTCTAAATATGACATGAAAGGGTGAATGTAATTCTGCAGTCATTACACTCTAGGGGTGGGAATTGCAAAAGCGCTTGGGGCTTGTCTAACGTCACTCTCAGGCCTGGTTACACTTCAAATTTAGGTAAACCTATTCACATTGCCCAGGTATGAAAAATTCATTCCCCTGAGTGCCAGAGTGAAGGCGACCTAACACGTGGTCTAGATGTTGTTTGACTGATGGAAGAATTCTTCCATTGACCTAGCTACTGCTGCTTGGGGAGGTGGATTACCTACACTGAAGGAAAGCCTTCCAACAATATAGGAAGTGTCTACATTATGGCGCTACAGCACCAGAGCTGCCGCTGTAGCTGTAGGAGCCATAGTGTAAACATGGCCCCGGTGAAATCAGTGCGAGTTTGAACATTGGCTTCTAAGGGACCAGCGTTGTGCTGATGCTGAGTGCTCCTATTGTCAGACTCAGAGGGAGTAAAGAATAAGACTTGGAAAGTTAAACTATTGACAAATCTACTCATAGGAAAGTTTATTTCCTGTAGCCAAACCAATAAATGTAACATTTCAGTGACAACACATGAGGGCCTGACTGTCCACTTTCCGGCACCTTCTAGAGTCATTTACATATATACAGTTCTGATTTGGTAGCATTTTGCACCCGCTTTGCATTAATGTAAATAACTCCACCAGGTGTAGGGGAACAGAGAATCTGCCCCTTAATATTTAAGGAGTTAAGGGTCCAATCTAACTCCCACTGGCTTCACAAGGAACAGGTTCTGAACATACAGTTCTTATCTTCATTTAAACCGAAGAAAATAAATGATGCCAGAAGGGGGCAATATTGTAATAGTTATTCCAGGTTAAGACGAAATAGTGAATATTTGTCTTTCCGGTCTCTGATTTGGAGTATTCTTCATTTTGGGAACTTTCAATATGCTGCACAATTTTCAGCCTTCTTCTCTACTTCTTTTTGATTTCCTAAAACTAGTCCTTGACACAAGTAATGAGAAGTTTGAGCTTTTGTGACATGTCAGAAATCCCTGGCCGTCTTAAAAAACACCACTTTCTTTAGCAAACAAATGCTGCAGAGAAATAAATAAATCACTTTTCCTTAGTGTGTGATGTACAAACCCTTGTGTTGAGGAGTGCAGGACTGGGTTGATTCCTTATGCAGGCTGGGCACCAGAGATCTGCAGTTAGGAAACTGGTATTAAGTGTCTTGTTGTGAGCTGCATAAAGTCTGCTGTTTGGATACTCAGTGATATACTTAGCAGGAAAAAAAAAGGATACTTGTGGCACCTTAGAGACTAACCAATTTATTTGAGCATGAGCTTTCGTGAGCTACAGCTCACTTGCTCAAATAAATTGGTTAGTCTCTAAGGTGCCACAAGTACTCCTTTTCTTTTTGCGAATACAGACTAACACGGCTGTTACTCTGAAACCTGTCATACTTAGCAGGGGAAGCCACACAAAGTAGGGACGCTGAACAGTGAAAAGCACATAGCATGTCACGAATAGATTTACTGAATGGTAATGCAAACTACAGTACGTTATGAAGAAGAGGGGGAAATCCATTCTTTATCTGGTAAGGAGCAGATGGTTTACAGCTAGTGAACTTAGAGAAAAAGCCAAAAAAATCCCCTATGTTAAATCACTGATCTGTGATAAAGGTTCCTAACTTAGCACACAGCTGCATGTTCTGTGAATTGCTTTCAATCAAGGGTGAGCACAGTTAGCCTCAGAAAAGTCACTGGAGAACAGAAAAGAGCTGAGGTTTTTAGTGACTGGAATCGTAAAATCACCACTCAGATGTTTAGTGCTCTGCCTTGTTTTCTTTGTCAGTGAGGGACTGCTCTGTGGAGTAAGGTACCATTACACGTGAACAATGATGTCACAGCTCTTTAACAATGCTCAGGTGCTGAATGCCTTCTGCATTGGAACTGTTTTTTTCAACTTCCAGTGACATCATGGGCCTCTGAGGATACTGTATGTCTACACAGCAGCTAGATACCTATGGCTGGTCTGTGCCAGCCGACTCAGGCTCGGGCTGGGGGGCTGTTTCACTGCTGTGTAGATGTCTGGGCTCGAGCTTCAGAGTAACAGCCGTGTTAGTCTGTATTCGCAAAAAGAAAAGGAGGACTTGTGGCACCTTAGAGACTAACCAATTTATTTGAGCATAAGCTTTCGTGAGCTACAGCTCACTTCATCGGATGCATACTGTGGAAAGTGTAGAAGATCTTTTTATACACACAAAGCATGAAAAAATACCTCCCCCCACCCCACTCTCCTGCTGGTAATAGCTTATCTAAAGTGATCACTCTCCTTACAATGTGTATGATAATCAAGTTGGGCCATTTCCAGCACAAATCCAGGTTTTCTCCCCACTCCCCCACCCCACACACAAACCCACTCTCCTGTTGGTTATAGCTTATCTAAAGTGACCGCTCTCCTTACAATGTGTATGATAATCAAGGTGGGCCATTTCCAGCACAAATCCAGGGTTTAACAAGAATGTCTGAGGGGGTAGGGGGGGTAGGAAAAAACAAGAGGAAATAGGTTACCTTGCATAATGACTTAGCCACTCCCAGTCTCTATTCAAGCCTAAGTTAATTGAATCCAATTTGCAAATGAATTCCAATTCAGCAGTCTCTCGCTGGAGTCTGGATTTGAAGTTTTTTTGTTGTAATATCGCAACTTTCATGTCGGTAATCGCGTGACCAGAGAGATTGAAGTGTTCTCCGACTGGTTTATGAATGTTATAATTCTTGACATCTGATTTGTGTCCATTTACTCTTTTACGTAGAGATTGTCCAGTTTGACCAATGTACATGGCAGAGGGGTTTTTTCCTTGCTGTGCAGAGGAGCAGCATCAGGTCCCTATTGACCAATACTTGATGTAGTGAAATATTTCAACCCCCCCCCCCCAACAACAAAAATAAATAAATAAACAGTTGCCTGTGACTTTATGTTTGTGAGCTTCCTTCTCCTCACATACCAGCTCTCCAGCTATGGGACTCCACAGACTGCTCCGGAGATATTCCTGACTCACACTTGGATGGTGGAGAGGAGAATCAGGCCCCCTGAATCTTACAGTAATCATTGTGCCCTTTCTCTGTGAGGGACTGTGCACCTGGAGCCTCATTTAAATCTGGGGCACCAAAGCAGTGTTTCCTCTCAAATTGACTTTAAAAAATTATTTTAATTGAAGGGAGATCAACGTGTACTCTCCTCCCCGCCCCCCTCTTTTAACCTTATAACTTTTCCAGTGCTTGTAGCAATGGTGGGTCTAGCAATGTTAGCAGCATCCCTGTAAATGTTAGAGTTATAAAACCACACCTGTTAAGTGACCTGCATTTAACTAATCTCATCTGCAGCTGCTGTTGTCTGGGGACCTGCGGCCTGAAATATTGTTGCTCTGTTTTAGCTGCTGTTCTGTTAGCTGTAACCTCTGTTCTGACTGCTGACCCAATGGAATTCACCTGGGCAAGGAGGAAGAGGGCAAATTTGCATCCTTGGTTGCAGCAAAAACTAAAGCACCACAGCGCTGCTGAAGCTAACCTTGAAGGCTCAGGTTCTCCAGCCTGCTGAGTTGTTTTTGAGCTGAGTCGATGTGTCAAAGTGTACTTAAAACAGACTTAAATAGCCAGTGATACTCCCACCTATGTCAATATATTTTCTCTGGTGGCATTCTGGCCCCTATGTTACCCCTTCCTGGTTCCACTGGTGTTGGGGATGTGGGACACTACTGTATCTGGTTTATCCCTAGCGGCCAGATTAGCTCGTTACTCCTGAGGGCATTCTGCGCCCAATATTTTAAAATTCTGCAAAATTCTTCAAATCTTATTTGTCAAATAAATGTGGAGGCTCCAGCATGGCAGTGGGGAGCACAGGCCACTGGCTACACAGAGCGGGGAGATCAAAGTGCAGCTCCCACCCCGGGACACAGACTCAGCAGTGAGGCTGCACCCAACCCGGACACAGCGCAAGGACCGGGTCTCCCCCAGAAACACCCCAGGGGCCTGCCCCTCCATGCTAGGTGCAGCGGGTGTGGGCAGGCAGGCTCAGCAAGGCAGGATCCAGGTGTGGAGGGGCTTAGTGTGGGGGGATCCAGGTGTGGGTTGAGAGGGTTCTGTGTGGGGCAATCTGGGTGCAGGGGAGATCTGGAGGCACAGGGGCTTGTTGGGGGGGTTCTGGGTGCAATGGTAATGGAACTCTAGAGGGGGGTCCAGGTGAAGGTGGTTGGGACTCAGCAGGAGGGAGTCTGGATGTGGGGGGGATAGAGCTCAGTGCCATGGTGTCTAGGTGTGAGGGGCTCAGTGGGGGGTCCAGATACTGGGGGAGTGGGGCTCAGTTGGGTGGGGATCCAAGTGGATTTGGTTGGGGCTGGTGGGGTGGGGATCCAGGTGGCTTGTCGGGGTGGTCCAGCTGCAGGGGGAGAGGGGCTCATTGGGGGGTTCTCATTGGGAGTGTGTGAGGGGGCTGAGACTTGGTGGGAGGGTCTGGGTATGAGGGGGTCAGGATGGACAGAGGTGGGTGGATGGGGGACCAGCTCCCCGCACATAGATCTCTCCCCCTGCAGTTGAGGAGCGACAGGTGCAGGAAGCGAGGCATTGGGGGAAAGTTTGCAGAGCTTCCTGCAACTGGGGGGAAAATCTGGAGGTGGGTCTGACCTGGCCCCAGATGCCATGCAGGGGAAGAGGAAGTCCCATCCTTCCCAGTCCAGCCGGGACTAGCAGCTGAGCCCGGCGCAGGGTAGGAGCCACCAACAAGACAGCCACCAGCCAGGCAGTGTAAACAACCCCTTGGGCACTTCTAAAAAATGTACCCCAAATCTCTCATTGACATCAGTAGGAGCAGGATTGAGCCCATAACTCCCTTAGTAGAAGTTAGTAGGATCAGGATTGGATCCCAAACTATACACAAATATTGTTTGTAAATGTATTTAATTATTGGCTATTTTCTTCCAACAGAGCCTTGAACTATGAAGGAGATTTAACTATCTGGGAAGGTGCATAGAGTGGCAACAAATCACAGTTAAGCTTGAGGGAAACTCAAAAACATTTTGTCTGAGATGTTGAAATGGGGGTAGTTTTCCATCTCCTCTGACTCAGAAACAATGAGATGGACTTCAAATTTTACATGAATACTCATTTGTCTTCATTCAACAATTAGCTAGCTTGTCCCTTTGCCAACACTGATACACGGTTAGCAGAAATACTAACAAACAACAAACCAAAACCCTTCGCTCACTCAGTTTGGCCCCAATGAGGTATCGAGGGTGAGATTTTCAGAAATGTTCAGTGTTCACTTGACTCTGCTTCTATTGGAGGCAGTGGTAAAACTCTCTTTTCAATGGGTGAAGACAGGTCAGTGCTGAGAGCTTTTGAAAATCCCACTCTGACCCTTGTGGACAACGATATTATTCTGAATACATTAAAAGTCCTTGTCTGGACCTCTAAGGTCCCACATTTTTCCAGAGGTGATTTCTCACTTCAGTCCCCTGCTTGGCTTTCTGTTTGCCAGTGATTGGAATGTTCTTGGGTTTTTGTCCCAAGCAATGACCTCTGAGATGTTAAACCAGGACAATTACTTTCTTCTGCCCTAGTCACTGTGAAACCCAATTCCTTTTAGTGGTTTAGTGGACATAAGAACATAAGAATGGTCATACTGGGTCAGACCAAAGGTCCATCTAGCCCACTATTCTATTTTCCAGCAGTGGCCAATGTCAGGTGCTTCAGAGAGAATGTACAGAACAGGTAATCATCAAGTGAGCCATCCCCTGTCGCCCATTTCCTGCCTCTGACAAACAGAGACTAGGGACAGGCTTCTGAAGCCTGTATTTCCCCTGATTTGCCTGCTGTCCCCATTGTTCATTTAATTAAGGACAAGGATCCCTATATTCACAAAGGGACTTTAAGCATTGTAACACCTGACTCCAAGGCACTCTGCCACCCAGTGGAATTCTCAGACTTGCATTAGGTGGTCAGAGGACACCTAATGGATTGATCCCCACAGGCAAGGCAGGCAGAAGAACCCCTAGCTTGAGACTCCTAATGGGATGCAGCTTGTGCTAGGGATCCCAGCAGCTCATTAGCTGTGGGGTGACAGCAGGACTTATGTGGCGTTGCACATGTCTACTGGCAGGAACCTTCAGATTTAGGCTGTACCTGAGAATTCATTTTGAAAATGTCAGTGGTGCCTAAATGTTAGACTTAGGCACCTAAAGAGTCAGTTAGGCACCTAAGTACCTTTGTGAATCAAGCCTCAAGTTCTCACCCACAGGGCCAATCGACTCCCCCTCACTTAGCATGAAAGGTCACAGAAAACGTCCCCTGTAAGCTGCAGGCTAACCTCTTCTTTCCTTGCTGCGGCCTGTCCTCTTCTTGCAGTCTCCCTCCAAGCTGCAGACTGGCTCTTGACTCAGAAGTCACATGTACTCCTAGACTTGCTGTCTCCACTTCTTAATCATGATGGCACATATGCTCTTTCTGGGCCTATAGCATTGGCTGAGTTCCCTCAGGCAGACTCTTTACCATCAGAATCTTCTACCTGGTCACATGCACTGCTAAGTGTCTCTCTGTAACACTTTTCAGTCTCTGTTAGAGGCATACAAGCAACCTAGTATTAATGACACTAAGCTAGAGGTGTTATAAACAGTTTTTGTTTGTGCCCGGAGAAATAATGAGGCCTGTATCTTGCATTAGTTACCTCAAGTTATAGGCATTGTGAAAAAACTGGTTAGACCCCAAAGCACTTGGCACCTTTGATAAAGTGAAAACAAGTTACTATTGTTATTTATTCCTGAAATCACAGGTGAGTAGAGACTAGGGTAAAAGAAAAGGAGGACTTGTGGCACCTTAGAGACTTAACCAATTTATTTGAGCATGAGCTTTCGTGAGCTACAGCCACAAGGACTCCTTTTCTTTTTGCGAATACAGACTAACACGGCTGTTACTCTGAAACCTGTCATTATGCAAGGGTAAAAGTGGCTCCACTATTTAGAATCCTTTGTAATTGCATTGCAGATAATGGATTTTTTAAAGCACCTAGGTGACTTAGGAGCCTAGGTCTCAGAAGTTAGACTCCTAGGTGACTCAGGAACTTTTGTAAATTTTATCTAAGAGGGTTACCTTTGTATAGAGGTTCCCTCTGTGCACATAAGTCTAGAGGACACCATCTGGCGAGCAGGAACAGATAGTGCTGGAGTGGATCTCAGTGATGTGAAGATAAATGGAAGACGTGCTTACAGTTCAGAGAAGAAGTAAATATATTTCAAAATCATTCATTTCAGATGTTCAGATTGCTGGCTAAAGCATATGCAGGTGCACATCCAATCATCTCAGACAAATCAGAAGCTCGTTGTGGTGGAAACTTCGTAAAACGAGGAGGAATTATAAATGGTGCTCAGTGGTACAGCTTTACTGGAGGTAAATCTCTTTGCCATTATGTCATGTGAAGCAAAACCCGAGTAAGACCCTTAAGAGAGACAAGTAAGGGCCTGATCCAAGGCCAACTGAACTCAATGGAAAGACTCATTAAGTTCAGTGGGCTTTGGATCATATCCTTCCACCCAGTGCACAAAAATGTCTTTAGAGGATTTAAATGGCAAAGTCTACATTCAAATAGAGCAGGCCAAATTCATCCCTGACGTAACTCCGGTGAAATCAATGGAGTTATGCATGGGATGAATTTGGCATTGTGTATTTATGAAATGCTGTTCTGGTGTTAAAATCTGAAATTTTCTAGCAGATAGGAATGAAACGTTAATGCCTCAACAGCAGCATGAATTTGGACTTCAGATCCATAATGCAGAATTTTATATATTTTACATTATGGATTTGAAGTGTGCTAGTGCTTTAATCCATACTGACTGAACTATAATTGATTATTATTAGTAGTCGTGATAAGCAAAAATGTCACAACTGACATCCAATTCATTGGTGTTCAAGTTTCCAATGCTATTTTATCATTAGCAGTATTTGGTTTTTCAGGTTTGTTCAATTTTTGATATTTGGGTAAAATTTTCAAAAGTGACTTAGACTCCTAAGTGATTAATAACTTTTGAAAATGGGGTGCTTTTGAAAATTGTACCTGTTATCTACGATTAACATTTTAGTACATAATAATGCCATGACCTTCAATGTAGAGGCACAAGGTTCTTATGATGTTAGCTTCTCTTAGAGGTTTGCTGCCACCAAAGGACCTGCTGACAGGGTATGGTACCTTTGCTAGATGGTGTAATAAAATGAAGAAACCATAAGACAGCAAAGACATTATTCCCCAGTACAAGAACAAGTCTCATTCTCTGACCACAGGCCTGGAAGTCAATTCCAGAGTTCTAAACCCAGCTCCGACCTTGATTTCCCTGTGACCTTGGGCAGTACCTTATGGTATAAAGCTGATCATACACAACCCCCATCCCTCTACCTTAGCTTCCACAAATGTAAATGAGTTTTAATAATAATAGTACTTACCCATCTAAAAGAGGTGTTGTGAGCATTAATTAGTTAACTGATGTTTAAAATAATGCTTGTAAAGCTCCAAAGATCCCAAATCCTATGCATATGGTAGATGCATTCATTCTACACAACATATAAATCCTTGTCCACAGGGCTGCATTTGTTAATCAACTAATTGCAGCAGCATAGTTCTAATTACATGTGATATGGATTGTTCATAATCTTCCCTTTTCCCTTTCTATTAATTTAGGTATGGCAGATTTTAATTACCTTCACACAAACTGTTTTGAAATCACCTTGGAGCTGGGATGTGACAAGTTTCCTTTGGAGGAGGAACTGTATTCAGCCTGGCATGAAAACAAAGAAGCCCTTCTGACTTTTATGGAAATGGTAGAGCCCTACTTTTATTTACATTCCTTTAGTACTTGTGGCTTTTCATGTCCATTCTTTTGTGGGATTCCATTGTTATTTTTTTTCCCATTGAGGATGCTTATGACAGCATTTGATCTTCAGATATTTCCACACCAGTCTCTATCCCTCAGTTTGGCTGTCTAAGAATGTGGATATTATTTCCCTAACTCACATGTGGCTGGGTTGAAGGTTGAGATGAGCTTAAGTACAACACAAAATAGGACCGTAGGAATGTCTGTAAATAGTTTGGGTGGGTTTATGAATCAACTCTTCAAAATCCAATACTAGAGACAGACCAACTCATTCAGAAAAATAAGACTCAACCTCTCTCTCAAAGAACTAAACCAAACTTAGTTTAAATTTCCATAAAGTTTAGGTAATTTTTCACTTTTACATTCTTCTCCGAGTCCATGTTTTTGGTCTCAAGTTCCACTATTCTGTAACAGAGACCTTTTAAGTTTTGTTTTTGCCCCAGCTGGAACAAAGAAATCCTGAAACATTCATTGGAAATCCTGTTCCTATAATATTTCAGCTCAGTTTCTGAACAAAAGCTGTTAGAATAAAGGTCTGGCCCCTGAACTCGTGGAGGAGTAACCGAACCAAATTTATGTGGGTTCACTCAGCAATAACAATTGCCTCACTAATAATAGGTAACTGATCACAGAGACCCAAGGCAGACATCTTTCTCTCAGCCATTAGCAGATCAGCTTTCTGTCATGCCTTATATTGATAGACTATGTAGTAATTTAAAGTTGTTAGGAGTGTGTTAGCTTTTTTTTATGGCCTTTTTAAGCAACCTCTTGCTACTTGTGGTAAGTATCATCATTCGATAAAGACTACAATCCAGACCACCAAACTCATTTCATTTTACAGCTGTCTGATGAAAATGAGTTTTAGTGAGTCCAAATGGGACTGGATTAAATCCATGTATATTGCACTTGAAGCCTTCAAGATGTAAAGATTTTTATAGTGTGAGATACTGTAGAAGTCTATGCTGGAAAAGCCTTTTGAGCAAATACAGAACAGTAAGCGAAAACTCTCTAGATAAGATTGACTGAATTACTCCTGATAAGGATTAAGTCTGCCATAACCAATTCAAACTTTTCTCATTCTGATATTTACCAGATTATTTCGTGTGTGCATAAATCTACTTAGTTTAACTAGCAAAAGTTATACATAGATTTCTATGTGCTAATACATCTCCTATTGAAAGCAGTTACAAAACTCCCATTGACTGTAAGGATACATGATCAGGGCTGTATTCATGGCAGCAAAATAAACTCAATAACAATAAAGTAATTAAGGGCCCAATTCTGTCACTCTTACCTGCACTGCCTAGTAATTATTGAAGTCATGTCAGAAAAAGATGTCAGAAATGGGACTTAAAACAGATTCTGACCTAAATCCAGCAAAGCAAAGTTGAAATAGAATTGCTGAATTATGGGACAGATTCTCTTCTTCCTTGTACCCTGGATAGAGAATTTACAGCTCTTCAGAAAGTGAAATTCTGTCCTGATTTGGAAGTGTTTTCCATTCACTTTACAAGAGTGTTAATGATGAGGGTGCAAATTAGTGAAGAGAAAGGCCCACTATTTTTAACACCTCTTGCTAATTTAAGATTTTCCATACTTTCATGCTGCAGGATGACTGGAAAGAAAACTGCACCAACTTGCTATAATAATTCTGTCCCTTTTTGGTTCCTTCTGTTCAGTAGTACCTCACACCTTGAGTAGTCCCATTCAAATAAGTTAAACTATGTAAAGAGTAAGGTAGTGCTCAACATGAGTAGGAGCAGCAGAATCTGGTCATTAATAAGTGTGTGCTGTAATTAGAACAGGTCAACATTTTTAGATTACAAAACTTTTCATCCAAAAAATGGCCTTTTAAAAAAATTGGATATGTTAATTATTTTTTAAAAATTTCCATTTTTTTAATTCCATTGGAAAACAAAATTTAATCTTTTTTTCATTGTTTATTTGTTTTCCTGTTTTCCTGGGGCAAAATAAGGGGAAAAACGAAGAGAAAAGAAGAAACAATGAAGGGGAAAGGGAAAAGAGGAGAAAAAGGAGGAGAAAAGAGGAAACCTACAAAACAGAAAACCCAAAAAAATGAAAAAAATCAGAAAAAGAATTTTGAAATTGAATTTTTTAATAAATATTTGTAAAAATTTTGAATAAATAAATACCTGTCCATTTGTGAAGCCTGAAGAAAAAAAATGACTAAAATTCTAAAAAAATGATTTTCTCCCCACTTTTTCACCAGCTCGGATTGTTATGAACTGGCAATTTTGTATCGGCATGTTTGGCATCTTGTGCATGGAATTAAAACTGGTCTGCTGTGTGTCACCAGCTTTGTCTTGCTAGCAGATAGGGGTATTTCCCTTTAGCTCAAGCAATAGTATCCTGTGCAGGGCAGGTCTACACTACGGGGGAAAGTCTATCTAAGCTACGCAATTTGAGTACGTTAGTAGCGTAACTCAAGTCAATGTAGCTTAGATCTACTTATTGTGGGGTCCACACTACGCTATGTTGGCGTGAGATGCTCTCCCATCTATTCCCCTTACTCTTCTTGTTCCGATGGAGTAACGGAGTCGACAGGAGAGCAATCTGTGGTCAATTTAGCGGGTCTTCATTAGACCCGCTAAATTGACCCCCGATGGATCAGTCGCCACAGTGTCAATCAACAGTAAGTGGAGACAAGCTCTCAGAGTCCTATACTCACTATTATCATGACATTCTGAATGGCCATGTTGTGCAACACAATAACAACCCTGAAGTCCAAGTTTGCTGCTCTAGTGTCTCTCTCTCTCTCTCTCAAATATTCACATCAGGGTTTTTTTTTTATTAATGTCTGTCATTGTTCTAGTATTTCCATCACTGTTCTTTCTGACAGGGAGAGATTTTCGCATAGTAATAATGCATGCCTGCCTCATAAGATTGCTGATGGGTTCAGTTAATTAGCTCACAGTTTACAGTTTACACTTTGAGATCTTTAATATGAGGTACTACATAACTGAAAATATTTGTTTGTTTATTATTATTTCAACAAGTTTTAATGCCTCTGATTTTCTTATGCAAATATTATTCATAGCAGTGAGCTGCATTAATTGGTTGCACTGTCAAGATGTCAGCATGCTGTTTGACTGTTAGTTATTAGTTATTTAGTTATTCTATATATCCTTTAATGCTGCATTTTTCCTTGTAGTAAATGCAGTTAGTAGATTAGAGGGTCAGTTCCTTGTGTAAATTGGCCTCATTTACTCCATAGTTTATGAAAGTGTGTTTTTCCTTTACATAGGGAGTATCAGGTCATTTTTCAAAACTTTAACTCTAAATTTATTTTCTGTGTTGAATTTAAGTCATACATTTTAAAATATTAGTTGAATATAATGGTTATATGTTCATGCACCCATGATCTATATACAGGCGGGACCCTCCATGCATAGATCACATTCCACCATAATCAAAGGGGGATGATTTGCTTCCACATCTCCCTTTGCCCCCAGACCTCATAGAGAGTTGCTCGTAGGTTGGTGATTCATGAGTGTGGAGAATGATCTGAGATTGTGCACAGGCCTCTAAGGTGTTGCCCTAGAAGGCAAACTACCCTTCTCAATGAGAAGGATGGTGACTCATTTTGAGGAGAATCTCATGAGGATTGCTTCTTGTCACAACCAGAACATGGGCAGTCAGACCTAATGGTCAGAGCAGGAGTCAGGCCAGGTCAGGTACTAGAAGCACAGAGTCCAAGACAGGCCAGAGGGCAAACCAAGAGTCAGACCTAGGAGACAGGCAGAATCAGAAGGCAGAATCTGGGGTCTCTTGCACACAGGGTCTGAAGCAGAGGCAGGCAGGCAGGCAGTCTGTATTGTTGCTCAGACAGCTTCCTGTCATGGCTTCCTGGCTTAAGTACTGGTGCCAACCAATCAGTGGGCTGTGAGCAGCTGCCACTCAGGTCCTGCTGGGCGGTGCTTCCTGCTAAGCCCAGCCTCACAAGGTCCTCCTGCAAGAGCCTAGCCTATGCCTTTGTGTTGGTGTTGAGGTGGCAGCAACTCAGTACCCTCTACAGATTCTTACACTTCCTCTTCCTATAGGCTTTCTTGCAGGAAAAGATGAGCAGGCACAAAAATATTACCATTTGGTGTAACGTGTCCTTTCTTTGTTAGGTACACCGTGGGATAAAGGGAATTGTGTCTGATAAATTTGGTAACCCAATAAAAAATGCCCGAATTTCAGTAAAAGGGATCCGACATGATGTTATCACAGGTAATGTTATTTTGGTTGGATCTTTCTCATATGATAATGATGGTATGCACTATGAGCGAAAAACTGTAGTCCTCACTAAGCCAAAAGTCCTATTACATTCAATGGACATTTTGCCTGAAGAGAATTGCAGGATTTGGCTGTGTGAGTTTACTTCTAGAATTATGTGAAAAAACGTAGGTCAAAATCTACCCGCCTCCCGCCCCACCCCCCGCACTATTATCGGTGCCAGTGAAATTGCATGAGTGTAACTGAGTGCAAAATTTTTCCCAGAATTTTTTGAAGACTCTCTCTAATTTCATGTTAAATTTCTTGTTAGGCTAAGTAACCTGAAATTTTCTTCAGATAGAGCAATATTTTGGTCTCTGTGCACAGGTGAATAGTATGTTATAAATATATATGAATGATCTACATACAGTCAATCAGAGGCAAAAAGAGTGGAATACTGAGTTACATACTATGTACATTGCATTAACCAATCAATAACATACATAACTGTTAATTTTCAGCAGTTGTAAAGCTCTGAGCATTTAGGGCTCAGTCTTGCTCCCACTGAAATCAATGAGAATTTTGCTATTGATTTCAATGGGAATAGGATTAGACCCCAGTAGTACATTATGTCACATGTGTGGTAAAATTTTGCTCTCGTAATGGCTGTTATGTTAGTGTGGAAAGCCAGAGTGGCTTATAAATGTAGTGGATACTACACGACAGTACTTTGAGTAAACCTATAAAATTAGAGTGGATACAAAACTGGGAGATGGTGCAAATTTTTGAAGCTGAAATTGGGGCTTGATTTAGGGCCTGTTCCAAACCTCATTGTAGACAATGACTTCCCATTAACATCAATGGGCTATGAATAAGGCCCGTAAAGAATTAACCAAAAATATTGTGCCCTTGTGAAGGAAAAAGGAGTGTTAAGTTTCATTTCAGAATGGACAAGAGTTTGTAGTTCAGAAATTTCATGGTGACCAGGCTTTAGTTAAGATAGACTATGCCCAACAGTTGCAAAGCCAAAATATTCAAAATGATGGCAGGGGTGCTGGAACAATTTGTAGATTGTGGGTGCTGAGAGCCATTGAACCAGACAATAATAACTCTGTAAATAATGGAAACTACATCAAGCCAGGAGCTTCTGCAGCACCCCCAGTACCTCTAGTTCCAGGACCTATGAATGAAGGAAATTATGATTGCCAGGAGCTGAATACCTCTGATTTTTTCCTTTCTTTTTCCCCTCTTCTTCCTTTATTTTCATCTTAAAAAAAACCCAACAGATAGACATTGAAATTCTATGAAAAATAGCATTAATACAATGTTTGCTGTGCTGATAAACTTTAAAAATCCAGGAAACATAAAGTTATGCATAAATGCTCATTGTTTGCACTGCCTCCTTCTGCATATGCGTTAAAATACAGGCCTGATCCTCAGCTGGAGGAAACTGCTATAGTTCCACTGAAGTCAATGAGCCACCAACATGTAGGATTTCAAGGTAGTCATTTAATTGGACATTTTCACCTCAGCATCAGAGACAAACTATTTACACCAGCTGATGATCTGGCCCCATGTCTCATGTGTATTATATATTACAAATAGGAATTTCTTATGCCCTCGGACATACAATATACCTCTATATTGGGGTTGATTCTTCTTTCACTTACATCAGCTACAGACAGGTATAAATCCATTGACTTCACTGGAGCTACTTCTTATTCATACCATTGCAAGTAAAAACAGAATCAGGCACCAGTTTTGTTTGCCATGGTGTACTTCTGTGTAATACATACACTGCATCTATCCTGATATTAATACAATTTACAAGTTCAGAAATATAATTATTTACTACGGGCCAGATTTTCAAAAGTGCTCAACTCCCAGCAGCTCCCACTGTGACACCTTCAACCTGATTTTTAAAAGAGGGGAACACCCAGTGTGCTGAGCTCTTTTTCAAAATCTGCCCTTATAACATCCAATGCTTATCTGTGTATAGATGTGTGTACGCATTTATGCTACTGGACAAAGGACTGAGATACCTGTTTTCTTTAGGTGCCGATGGAGACTACTGGAGACTCCTACCTCCGGGAAGATACATAATCAGTGCTCATGCTATCGGATACAGCAAGGTGATGAAGAGGGTCACTCTGCCTGCCAAGATGAAAAGAGCGGGGAGGGTAGATTTTGCCCTTCGATCTCTAGATACAAGGCCTAAAAATTTCCTCTGGGGGCCAATGGAAGACATATATGAGCGATACGACCCACTGGAATATTTTGATCCTCATGCCCAACATGCACAGTCTGAACCAAGAGAAGAAAGAAGGCAGCCTACACGGCACAATGAGAAGCCTTGGTGGTGGTCTTACTTCAGCTCTCTAGGCCAGCATAAACCACTGTGGCTGCTCAAACAGCGTTAAGTCAGATAATTGTTTTGCTCACCTTCTTATGACACTGTTCCATCAAAATCCTAATACCCTGATTGCTAATGGCAATATTTAAATCTGTTTAATTTGGAAATACAGTGTTAACTCAATATCACTTTCTGTAATTCTTTTTTTTCCCTCTTTTCACAGAATTGACTATATTCAAGTACTTTTATATATTAAAAAAATAGTACACATTTGTTCAAAGGCCAGGTTCTATTCAGTTTCCTAGTAATGTGCTTTCCTTATGCCCATGCAGTTAATCATCAGATTTATTATTTATTAGATTCTAAAGTACCTGCAGAGGAATCTTCCTGATCTTTTAATGCATTTTCAAACATGTCTTATCACATTAATTATTGCAAACTGAAAACAACCTTTAGGAAAATTTGGAAAAGCCTTTTCTTCTTTATACATTATTTCTACATATTAAGTTTAGTACATTAAATCTTCCAGCATAGATTAAAATTATTTTAGAGGAAAAAAAACCCTTCATTTGATCTCAGCATTAATTTTCATAAAAGACTCACTAGAAAGGAGAAATGTGGAAAGAAGAAATCTGTGTTTCTGAATTAGGAACATTTACAGTAGGATGAGCTACTAGTGAAAGAGTCCGTTCTTAATAAAGAAACATATTGAACAAAGTCACATTTTCCCAAATTCTATTTGAGAAATTCTCATTCAGTTTCCATCTGGTAATGCTTGAAAGGGACCCATACAATTTTATAAAATAAAGGGAAATGTGATAAAGGCCAGATTGTGATATCCTCCCATGTGTTGCTTAGTGCCTTACATCAGGAGTAAACAACTGAAGTAAATGGGAATATTTGGAGAGTATGGTACTATTCATGGGAGTAAGAGTATTTGACCCTACTAGAGTTTTAATACTAAAGGTATGCTTGTATTTCTGAAAACATTTGTTATTAAAAAGTACTAGGAGGTGAAGAATAAATGGCCTAATTCATGAGGGAACTAGATTAAAATGTGACATATGCCATACCAGGGTAATTAATGGCTTAATTGTAGAAATGCGTCTGGATTCAGCATATTGAAAAGAAGCTTTTTTTGTGAGTGAGATTTCAAGTGTTTCCTAATTAGAACTAGGTGTGAAATAGAGCGAGGATAACCTTCCCTGTGCTATGTCTGTCCAGGCCACAATCAGGAGTTTTAAGTTGGACTGAAGTTCTGCTGGGTTTCATGAATGGTAATCCAGATACAGGGGTTGGGTTATGGCACACCAGTAGGAAACAACAGGTAGAATCTTTGGAGAAGGAACCTCAACCTCCCTGAATTCCTGAGTTATTTCACTCTCCGGAAGATACACAGTTCATTTTTCAGTTGCAACAATTTTATGGGGAAAAAAATAATTTTCAATTTTTTTTAAGTATTTTTTAAAATCAAGAAGAATAGACGTGCCTTGTTGAGAATGCAATAACTTCCACATTAAATAAATCCCCAAAAAAGGATTTTCTTTTAGGACCACAAATAATGAGAATATTCAATAAACCTAAAATCTGTGAAGGGCTATTTTTTCCTGACAGTTACAAGTGGACATATTGTATGTAGTAGACTTAAATGTAGTGATGAGGGGATATCAAACTCACTTATTGAGCAAGCCGACGACTTGGTTCAGAGCATTACCAGTTAGATGTTAAAAATGATTGTAGTCCCTAGAACTGGAATCTTAATCTCATCTCTAAAGTGGGAGTAGTGATATTTCCCACCCGGATCTGTCTTATCTATTTAGCGTGTAAACTCTGTGGGGCAGGGAGTGTCTCTTATTATGACTGTGTCTACACTGTGAGCTAGGGGTATGATTCCTGAATACATATCCACCAATTTTCAGGTGGGTTTGTATTTGGCACACCTCAGCCATGTTTCTGCTGCCACAACCCGAGCTACTGTGGCTATGCTGCTATTTATACTCATGCTAGCTTGATGAGAGCTAGTCAAGTATGTGTACACGAGAAGGGGAATCACATCCCTAGCTTGTAGTGTAGACCTGGCCTATGTGTATGTAGTGCTCAGCATTTGGGGCATCTCTAGGCACTACTATAATAAATGCATGAGAATGGACACTATGAAAAACAACCTCATGACCTGATTCAGGAAAGCCCTTATATGTGTGTTTAACTTTAAGCGCATGCTAAATTCCCAGTGGAATGGGAATTAAAGTTAAATACATGCTTATCTGCTTTTCTGAAGAGGAGTGGATTTACACAGGTGTTTAAGCGCTTTCATGAATTGGGGCCTCATGCAGCACTAAGGTTTAGGAACACAGAAAAGAAATTAAGAGCAATGAAAGTTACCTGACAGCCTCCATTTCGACTTGGCTAGTCTCTTTTTCAGAATGTCAGAACTACTTTGCAGTGTGACATGTCCCCCAGAGGGACTATAATATCAGTCTAAACTCCACACCCCAAAATAGCTCATCTTATATGTGAATTACAGCACATGCTAGTGAGACTCCCTCTCCTTCTAAGTCAAAGCCTATGTTTTTTTCAATTCCCTTCCAACCACATATTGAACATTATTGACCTATGTTTTTGTAGCATCCGCCTTAATAATTAATTTCCCAGGCTCCATTGTTACCTTTGTTCATTCAAGCAGGATGCCATCCACAAAGCTTTTTTTTCATTAACAGGCATTTGGAACTGCTAAAGGTCTAGGGAACACTCTTTAGAGAGCTTCATCATTAATATGCCAGTGCAGAAACTCCTCAATGGATTCACAGTATACAGATGTAATTAATAGCCTTTAAGAAGGTGAAGAACAGGGAGAAGTGTTTGCTAATGTTATATTTGAAGTTTCTCTTTTAATTATACAGTAGAGATAATTTAGAATAAGCAAAAATGCCAAGGGAAAAGGAAAATTAATTTACACTTCACAAGAATTGTGAAAACTCCTATTATTCTAAAGAAACTCCGAGTCAGATTATATTTGTCCCTTGCACCAATGTGATGGGGGAAGGCAGGCAGAAATGCCTTCTTTTGTCCCCCCTGTGCAGGAGGTGGCCAGAGTTATGATCCCTGCAGTCCCCTGAAGAATTCTCTTGCTTTTCCAAAGAGGGAAGGAGGAGAAGATTTCTCAAGCTGGGCATCCAAAAATGGAGGCACCCAAAATCATTAGTCACTTTTGATTGACCATTTCTCTTTGAATATAATATATAATGTTTATATTTGCATAACTCTCCTGATTTTCACACCTATATACTATGCTTCCATCACACAGGTGAACTAGGCTGCTTTCAAATGACATCTCCATTTGCATGCTGATAAAGTCCTATGAAGTAGCTGTTGAAGTGGACAGGTTTTTAGCAGCTCAGCAAGCCAGTCCCTTTTCCTAGAAGCAAACGTTTGCTAGGATCTTAGTTTAATTTTTTTAAACAATTGCTTTAAATGGCAGTGATGACAGCCTTCACAATATGAACAGAACGTAAACTGATCCAATGGTGGCTGCAACAGACTGAAATAATATCTCTGAGAGGTGGGCATTCTCCTTATTCATCTCAGTGGGTTAACCCCAGAACCTTGTGATGCTACTCTAAATGTCACCATTAACTCTTTCACTGTTGCATGCATGAAAGAAGAAGGATGATCATATTATTAAGATCTGCACAGTACACCATGAATTGGTGTCACATTTTGATGTCATGAGTGAGCCAAATTGGTTTGTGGGCAGAGCTTGGGAGAATATCACCACTTTCCCCTCCAATTCTAACTTTTTCTTTAACTTTTAGTAGTACAAAAGGCCAGTTATTAGAAATGTATGCCAAAGTATTTGAACAGGGAAACAACATTTTGAAATAAAGAAAATTTGGTACATTATTGATATTACTCATGGATACTCATCACTGCAGTATGTGACTGAAAAGATGAATTATTGATGGAGATGTAACATAACTATAGTATATATTTGAAAGGCAATTGTAATTATGTATATGGGCTTTAACTTCAAAAGAAGGGAAGTCTTAATCAACGTATATGTATTTAACTCAGAGAGGTTAAGGCCGTGTGCAGCACTACCTCCAGTGACTCAAAACCATGAATACCTGCCTCAAGGCAGACTGCTAGGAACCAGGGCACAAACCCCAAATTGGTTGTGAGTTCTATACTTAGAGTTCACCAAATGAATTACCAAGTGGAAATGCCTCAGGCATTATAACAGTCTCAACATGGAGTCACAGACAGGCCCCGTGGGTACTCTGCTCTACCGAACCATGCAGGTGAGTGCACGTTTGTGATAGGTGGTCCATTACACCAAGAGACACAGCAATATTCTGCCAGTTACTACCAGTTACTACCAGTCCCAAAGGATCAGTCACTTACCCCAGGTCAATTTGCACCTTAGATTCTATACCAAAGACAACACTAAAAAAAAAATTAGTTATTTATAAGGTTAAAGCAGGTTACACACACACACACGATTTACAGTCTTATGTTTCAAAAGGTAACAGAAGCTTGTATAATAAGCAAGCTCTATATGTCCTTTAGGGAACTAACCCAGGTTAAGCAGCTGGGGATCTCTTTCTTATGCCTAGAAACATTTTGCCCCCAAGTCCAATCAGCAGAGATAATCAGTTCCTTCTTGTTAGGGGTTTTATTCCGCTCCTGCCATGTGCTCTGAGCTGCAAGCTCAGGTGATAGGAAGAGTCCACATGCATGACTCACCTTCACAGGAAGGAGGGCAAAATAAAAAAAGGCTTTTGTCCTCCTGTTGACAGTATTTAGGATATTCCAGTTGTAACATTCCCACAGTAGTCCAGCTGGTATTGATGGACTTTTCCTTTTCGGAAAGGCATAAAACTTTCTGTTAAAAATTGGCCCTTCACACTAATATCTTCATAGCTCAGACCTAAGTTAAGGATTTGTTACTGGAGTTGGTGGGTGAGATTCTGTGGCCCGTGTTGTGCAGGAGGTCAGACTAAACGATCATAATGATCCCCTCTGACCTTATAGTCTATGATTCTATGTCTCTCTCCTGTCTGGTGATTTACACAGTCAGAGAGGTTAACTATACAACCGCTCATATATTATCTTGCAATAAGGGATATAGGTGTTATGTAAGTGGGATTAATGCATGCAGATACTCACAAACATTCAGTAGAGTTTAAACAGTAAACACATTCTTCTAATTCTAATACCTATTTAACACTATGAACACACAAGTGAGCTAGATTAATTCCAGCTATGTAGTTGTCAGTGTTCATTTGAGACATGGGGACCTCAATACTGAGATGGCAGCTGGCCTGCCAGTGTCACACACTGAAACTACTCCCACTGATTTGCGGAAATCCTTCCAATGAATTGTCCAATGACAAGTTTAGATGACTTGTTTGAAGCCATATATAGGAAGTAAGTGTTAGAGCCCAGATTAGAATTTGGGAGCTTCTGGATTCTATTACCATGCTCAGTCCACTATATGAAGTCTGAGTTTCTATTCTAACGTACTGGATAAAATCCTTGCCCCCACTGAAGTAAATGGCGAAACACCCAGGATTTCATCCATTACTTATGTCCATCAATGATTTTGTCTAATCAGTGATTGTTGATCCCTCGATTCGAGGGTGACCTCTACCACGGATTTACATATGGGTCCTGAGATGACTCAGGAGCCCGATCCTGGAACCGCAAATCTGCCTGCAGTAGGTACAGACATTTTGTGGCAGACCAGCGGCTTGTTGGGAGAAAATTATTTCTTTTTCCTTCCTCCTCTCTTTTCAGCTTTGAGGGGAAGGCACTTTGTGGCCTCTGACCACCACGGGATCTCTGACCATGGGTGAGCTCAGAGTAGCGGACTTGTTTGGTAGGCAAGAGTCTGGCATCCACACACAATGCCCAGCGCAGTGAAGTTGGTGCAGGAGGATCATTGCTTCAATGTCTAATCAGTAACCAACTGATAACTGATTCGTTAGCTAACACAGCCCCATAGTTACCCTTCTGCTTATCTCCATTCTGCTTCATAGAGAAAAGATGTAATTAGCCAGGTGCAATCAATTCTTACTGCTGGCTGTTGCCCAAATGTTCTAAACAATATTAAATTTACGTCCAATAATACTAATTACATTTAAGGCCATATAAAAATGATGATTTATATTCCAACTAAACATATAACAGTGACTGCAGATGACACCAATAATATATGGTTAATGAGGACATGACTGATAAAATCTACATAAGTTAGAGTAATAAAAAATGACTTCAGTACTCTCTGTTTGCTTTATTCATCTTTAACTGAAAATAAAGATAACTTTTGTCAGCAGAAGATAAAACTGCATAGATAAAAATCACAATCAAATTTGCACAGTAAATAGCAAACCTCAAGTACCACCAGCTAAAACAAAGACCAGGCACTATGTTATGCTGATAGAAGGTAGCTGCAAAGATATTACAGCAAAATGTTTATTTGATTTTAAAGTGTCCTGTATTCAAATGAATGTTCTTAAGTCACATTCTGGTTGGTTCAATCATCTCTTGCCTCACACATTCAAAACCCAGTTGACGAAAAATCCATAAAATCTGACTGTAAAGGTGAAACCTTCAATCTATTGCAGGAGTAAATTGCTAATAAATAGAACTGAACACACACAAAGAAGGAAATGCAGGTGGCACATACAGTATATGAATGTAATGGAGGAAAAAAAGTCTTTTTAAAATCATGAGTTAATTATTAAAGGACTAGATCATGCAGCCATTACTCACCATGGAAAACACTTACACTCTCAAGTAGTCCAAGGTGCGTAAAAGATACCCAATCTAGCCCTAAATAAATTGTACCGTACAGGAGAACTGAAGATACTGTGACTGAGGCCTTGTCTATACTAGAATTTTTTGCCACTTTAACTATACCAGTATAATTAAAGCCATACAAGCCCCCTTGTTTGGAGGCAGTTCTATCAGTGCAAAGGCATTTTATACCAGTATAGCTATTCTCATTCCGGAAGAGGACTAGCATTCCAGTATAGGTCATCTTTATACTGAGGACTTGTCTACACTTCCTGCTAAATCGGCACTGCTGCGATCGATGCAGAGGTGTCTATTTAGTGGGTCTGGTGACCCACTAAAGTAGATGGCAGGGCACTCTCTGGTTGACGTCTATATTCCACCTCCCCGAGAGGTGGAAACACAGTGTAGACACCGCTGTAAGTCGACCTAAGTTATGTCAACTTCTGTTACCTAACTTATGTAACTGAAGTAGTGTAACTTAGTTTGAATTGGCTCATTAACACTGACCCCCCACTTGGTAAGGCAACTCCCATCTTTCCATGTGCTGTGTATTTATACCTGCCTACTGTATTTTCCACTCCATGCATCTGATGAAGTGGGTTTTAGCCCACGAAAGCTTATACCCAAATAAATTTGTTAATCTCTAAGGTGCCACAAGAACTCCTTGTTGTTTTTGCTGCTAGAGTAACACGGCTACCACTCTGAAACCTTTCAACATATGTACTCAGAGGCAAGTTATGGAAGGGTGCACAATTAGGGAAGCCCTTTGCTTTGAAACCATACTGTATTTCCTGCACGTTGCCCACAGTCAAAATCCTGTGCAGCAGATGCTTCATGGCCTTGCACAACTGGATGACAACAGCCCCACCATAGATTTTCCAATAGCAAACTGATTGCCCATTCCAGTATTGCAAGCTTCCAAAGAGCGCTTGCTACCCATTTCTCCACTGTCAGAGCAGCTTTCCTTTTGATGTCTCTGCTCTGCAGAGCTCAGCAAACGTCTCTAAGACTATAGTCTCCCGCATCCGAAAATTCTGCAGCTACTACTGGTCACCCCAGGTTTCCATCACGATCCAGCCCTACCACTCAGTGCTTGTTTCATGGGCCCAAAACCATTGTTCCACCATCCGCAGCCGGTCAGTTTCATTCACTGTCTTTATCATCCACTCCTCCTCAGTAGTCCAGCTGCCTGAGTGGCTGCTGTCGTAGGTGCTGTGGTTCTGAAAAGAAAAATCATTTGGCGGAGCCTTAAAATAGACAAGAGAGCTCCTCTAATCTGGGCAGCATCCCTAGCTTTGGCAGAAAATAGAAAAAAAAAAAGAGTGGATTATGGGAAGGAATTGTGGGAATTTTTTAAAAACAGTGCAAGCAGAGAGAATTGTGGGAATTTTGACTCCAGTCTACTGCAGTTTCCTGAGAGAAGTGACATTATCCCACAATACACCGCAAAAATTTCCCAAAAGGTAGTGCACCGGATGGTGTAGCGGGGACACTGGGATGCCTACTCACAGTGTCAAATATCTTTTGCTGATCCAACCTGATGCTATGAGAACGTACACACTGCTCAGTCAAAGGCAGCCAAATGTGAAATAGCCATGTTGACAGCAATATGCCGGCAGAACTTTTGTGGGTAAAACTTTCTAGTGTAGACAAGCCCTTAGAAACAACACTGCCTTGTCATGACTACAAAAGGAATATCAGAAGTAACAGCAGTTACCACTAGCCTGCCACGACTTTAAGCGATATGGCTGCAAGGCCTGGGTCTGGGCCACCTGTACAGATTTCTCTTGTAGTGGTTATTATCTCCTCCTGTAACTTTGCCACAACGAGACACCAGAGCATTCAGGGAAAAATTCCCACAGCAGCACCATCAGAGTGAATCCTGCTGCTGCAGAAAGTTGTGACACTGTAAAAATGAGTTTGCAATGCAAATAACTCAGATGCAGACCATCGGAATGAGCTGTCACCCCTCTTCTATGGGCAGGGCTTGTTGCTGGGAGTTAACATGTCTTTTTTCTGGAAATTGTGAAGCTATTTGTTTTAAATTGCTTGCCCATGATAAAAATTTAAGCTGAAATGAGCTCTTTTCCTTTGCTCGCAATGACAAATACAGTAGAAGCCACTTAATTACTTCATGATAAATGGCACACCCAATTAATTATGATGAGTGCCAGGGGAAAAAACCGATGTGAGGGAAACCAATGACTCTAAACAATGGAAAAGTCTGTTTAAATTTCATTCCTGGAGTTGTCTATAGTCTATTCACAATAGTTAAAGAGCCATTAATTGGTGTTTTCTATCACTAACTTTGTAATTGTATGGCCTCTTGTTCATTTTATGCTCATAAATGAGTCAAAATTACCTTAGTAAAGTGTTTTCCCTGAAATGATTTTTTTAAAACTCCATAAAATAAATATGAATTTGAAATGAGCACAATGGTCTTCATTATCCATTCACTCTTGTAGGTGTAAATCAGGAGTAACTACAATACACTACAGTTAATAGAGCTATGCTGATGTTAAACTGCTGTAAATCCATCGATAATCAGGCCCAGAATATTTTTAGGATAGCCTGATAAGCAGGACAATCACCATGCAGAGTCTTAGCTGTTTAAATGAAGGTGCCACTTTAAACTGATTTAGTTAAGCCAGTGACATTGGCGAAGCATAGGTTTAAAGCAGTAAATGATTACATAGAGGAGAATCAGTCCCTAATGTACCGTCTGCCAGTTTGTGGTTTATTCACTTTATACATATCTGACTTTAGAAGCAGACACCTTTTGGTTCCTTTAGATAATGAATCAGGGTACTTGTGATGACCACCACACAATTCATGTTTCTGTGTTTATCAGCTGATTTGAATGGTGGAAGATGGATAAAAAATGCCTAATAATTTAATATATGACCATTAATTCTTTGAAGTGCCCAGAACAGATCAGAATTAATTCCAGTACATTTTAAAATATCCTTAAACCTATATATCTATATTTAGTATTATCAATTTACAAACCATAAATTTATAACCAGTGAATGGCCTCTCCTGGAATTATGGACTAGAGAAAATGAATGACTTCAGGCTACCTATTTGTCCACCCGCTCTTGTATGCCAGTTACCAATTTCTAATAAATTCCCATTACCTTAAATGTTATCACGTAAATAAGGAGTAAGTATATAGTATATAGTATATAATATAATATATTGTATAATGTAAGTGTATATTATAAAGGTTTATAGCAATATTGCATGTCATTTAGGGAATGATTGGAAACAGGATGTTTATTAATATTTTGTATTTCTAGAGGATTTTCCAATTCAGTAGCTGAAAGAACTTTATAAACATTAAGAGCCAAGTTCTCTTGTAATTTATTTGCAGTGTTATTGTAGCTATGTTGGTTCGAGGATATAAGAGAAACAAGGTAGGTGAGGTAATATCTTTTATAAGTTGGTCCAGTAAAAGATATTACATTATCTACTTTTAGAGTAGCAGCCGTGTTATTCTGTATCCACAAAAAGAAAAGGAGTACTTGTGGCACCTTAGAGACTAACAAATTTATTTGAGCATAAGCTTTCATGAGCTACAGCTCACTTCATCGGATGTAGCTCACGAAAGCTTATGCTCAAATAAATTTGTTAGTCTCTAAGGTGCCACAAGTACTCCTTTTCTTATCACCTACTTTGTTTCTCTTGTAAATTACATAAATCTAAATCCAGAGTAGCTCTTCTGATTTCAATGGAATTATACTGAATTCACATTGATGAATGCAAGAACAAAATGTGTCCCTAATTAATTGGCCCTAAATAAGACAACACAGAGCAAAGTAGGTAAGTATTAATGATTATTATTATACCGGTATTATTGTATCCATTTTCCAGAGTGAATTGCCTAAGGTCACACCAAGAGTCAGTGACAGAGTCTGTAATAGAATCCGGGCCCTGGCTCCCATTCCCATGGAAGTCTGTCTAGAAGTCCTGGCTCCCAAGCTCATGCTCTAACCGCTAGATCACATTTCCTCCAATAAAAGGGGAAACCGTAAAAAATACTGGTACTTTGTCACTTTAAATACACAGCTGGTTAAAGATGCTTACAGAGTCACTTTTTTAAAAAAAGCGCTGATGGTCAAAGTAAACTGCACCCAAAAATTCAGTTTTAAGTACCAAAGGGAAGGCTTTGCTATAACTCTGAATTGAGTAGTCCTTTCTCATGGGAGAAGTGTCACAGTAGATAGTAGAGACTGCTGCTGTTATAAAGGGATGGCAGAACTGGGCCTGAAATACTGCGAATAATGGAAATGAGACAGTGTTTGCATTTTTTCTTTTCTGAAATACATTTTAAGGCACTGCCCCTTTAACGTTCTCTTCTAATTAACTAATGTCAGAGAGCACCCTACATGCCATATGTTTCCCTCTACCCCTCCATTTGGTGTTGGTTAGATGTAAATAGACTCCCACAGCTGATATCAGGAAGTGACCTGGTCATGCAGCCAGGAATGAGTTCACCTCCACCAATTGAAATCTGAGTGGTGGAGCTAAAGACTTCATGCTGGAAACTGGAGTGCCCTGAGAACCCTGCAGTGGTGCTTCTCAGCAATCAAAGACAGGTTATAAGGCCAAAATGTTCAGACCCAGGCCCAGAAATTTAGGTACCTAAACCCATATTTGTGCTCCTATATCAGTCAAGGTTAGGTACTATTATATGTAGCCTATGGATTGTATTTATACATAAGGTTGAGTTTGGCCTTTCAAACATTCACCCTCCATGTGTATTCTTCATTTCCAGCTACAGTTTTCTTTGCTTTTACTAAACTTCTACCACACAAAGTCGCAGATTTGGGACTTAATGTATCCAGATTAGTTGTTTTGGGTGGTATCTTTGCGCCTGGCCAAATATTGTAAAATTACGCAGGGATAAAAATCTTGAAGATCTCTACCAGAAGTAAGAGTCTTGATTTTTTTTTAAGAGAGGGGTCATTTTTTGAGAGATGCAGAGAAAAATCTTCTAAAGCTGGAAGCTCAGAGTCCCTGGAGTGAATGGAGTTCAATGTACCATGGATAATTTGTTTGCTTTGCAATTATTTTCCGTCAGTGGAGACAAATTGATTCGTACAATAAAATTGACGGTCACTGCAAGGCTGCTGGCTTTCTAAACTATGAAAGGATTTGACTAGTTTAAGTGAGTACTACATTTTTGGAGTCCTGGAGTTTCATATTTACTGGTAAAATCAGGATGATAGTATTTGTGCTAAACTGGAGCAGTGTGTGACATAGGAGAATAAATCCCACCAACTGATTGCCTATGTGAAATTCACCATTGTGTAACAACAGAAATGATTAACAACAGCATAGCAAACAGCCTCGTTTATTTATTACTGGCCTGCTTTGAGAGCTATTTATAAAAAGGAAAAAACAAAAAAGAAAAAATAAATTATGGCAGAGCAGACAAATATTTCTCCTAATGGGTTGAAGCAAATATAAATAATTACTTTCAAAATGTCTGCTCAATTATTAAAGAAAATTAGTTATTTAACATGAGCCACAGAAGAGGATTCTGTGTGACGAGAAGGTTTGTGCATTAGAAAACCACAGAGCTACAGCTTATTTTAAATGCAAATACATGAGCAGAGACTAAATCATATCTACACAAAGTATTCCAATGTAGCACTTATCCACAAGTAGGGTGGGATGTTGTAAAGGAGGAGGAGATGCCAAACTTTCTTGCATCAATCCTAGATATTTTGGATGGGATTTGCAAAGGAGGCTAAAGACACCCAGAGCCTTTGGAACTGGATAGTAGTTGAGCACCTAATTTTCCTTGGCTTCTTTCAAAACCTTGGGATAAGTCTACACTGCTACTGGGAACCTGCTTCCCATTCAAGGGAGACAAATATTAGCTAGTTCTACTTGAGTTAGCACACTGGCTGCAGCTGCATGGGCGGCAGCTCCGGCCAGCCACCAGAGTATTAACCCATCTGAGCCCTGGGTATGTACTTGGGCAGCTAACCTGAGCAGCTGTCAGTGCTGCTGTGGCCACACGGCTATTTTTAGTGCTAACTGGAGCAGAGCTAGTGCACTTCTGTCTACCTTTGCTGGGAGGCATGCTCCCAGACGCAGTGTAGATGTGCCCTTTGTGCTCGCCTTTAGAATTCCAAGGCCTGCTCCTGCTTTCATTGAAGTCAGTTGCAAAACTTCAGTGGGAACATGCTTTTATGATGTGTACTAACTAATACTGGCCAGTTAGACTACAATTCTGCTTTACTAATACTGGCCAGTTAGACTACAATTCTGCTTTCACAGAACTAGTACATGATTGATACATTCTGCCATATTCCATCTGGAGGTTGAATATGCTAAGCAAATCACTGTACCTAATCTTTTTCCCAAATCTGAGCAATCCTCTCTTCACTGGTACCCAAAGTTCAGTGAATCACTTCAGTTAAACTACATTCGGATCCTCCAAGTGTTAAAGTTGCACATGCCAAAATCAGGATTATATTAGTAACGCTGTCAGTTTTGCATATATCCAAGACCAGTGCTAAACAAGATAGAAGTTTGCTAAGATCAGGCTCGTTTCTCTTTACACAAACTTAAAGGACCAGGGAAAAACTGATATTGTACAGTTCAGGCACATTTGACTGGGCTAATATATAAGGTAAACAAAGGACTCCAAGCAGTGATCAAAGGGCAGTACCAGGGGCCAGTGGCATGATCTTTAGGTGTGAGAAAGAAAGTTTTGAGGAAGAGGGTCACATGTTTGAAAGTTCAGACAATCAGGCTTCGGCTTGACCTGTCTGCTTAACCGGGAGTAGTTCTCCCCCAGCTACTCATGTGAGATGAGGTCAGAGGTTACCAATTACTTAGGGAGGCTGAGAAAGTTGTATGAAGCTGCTCTCAGCTGCCATATCACATTAGTATCAGGCCACTTGCAGGTAGGCCATAGTGGTTAATGCTTCATTTGATTTCATTGATTGTGTTCAGTTTGCTATTTCAGTGGCAGCAATGTACCATTTATCTGCTGCGTCAAGCAGCTTTTTGTATCTAAGATACAATAGGGTACCACAGAACTTTACTCAGGAAGCTTGTTATCCCAATCAGAGCATTCATATGTAAAATATTTCCATTTGCATAACATAGGTGTTATTTTAATTGCTTAACTGTTGGCCCTGTAACACTGTTTTCCTTTTCACGATTCTAATCACTGTGTCTTATACTGAGTACATGCTGCAAAATGTGCAACTGCAATTTGTTACACATTATATATATAACTAGGCAGTTCTGTTAACTAAGGGTTAGGATTTTGATCAATTAAAAAGTTACTTAAGCTAAATGTGGAAAGAATAATATGCAAAGATAACTATTTTGTGAGTGCCATATTTCTTCTCCTTGATCTGCGGTTTTTTTGTGCATTCTTTGAAAGTAATAACTAGAGTTAGAAGAAGTTTAAAAAAAACAGTTTCACAGAACTTTGCATGAAAAGGTCATACTTTTTAACAACATTTTATTGTAAATTATTTATTATTATTTCCCTAGCCACGGACCAGGACCCCATTGTGCTAGGTGCTGCACAAACACAGATCAAAAAGACAGTCTCTGCCCCACAGAGCTTACAATGTAATGATAAGACAAGAGATAACAAATGGATGCAGACAGACAGATGGGGGAATACAAGGAAACAATGAGACAACACTGGTCAGCATAATAAGCATTGGTCTCTGTCTAAATATTACAAAAATATACATATACATAATGTTTTCCTTTTGTTTCACCTAAATCTAAGTGAGGGTGGCCCTGTACCTATATAATAATATCAAAAGGATACAATTTTACATAATTTCATCCATAATTTTGAAGACCATCCAAAATTATAATTAATGTCAACAAAAATTGTGGAAGGGGATATTCCACCTTGTGTTTCAGGGCTTACACCATCTCGAACTATCAGAGATCAGGATAAAACCTATGTGGGGGGCAGATTAGCCCACATCTACCTAGCGTGGGTTCTTACACCTTTCACTGAAACATCTAGTGCTAGCCACGGTCAGAGACAGGTGGACCTGGGGTCTGATCCATCTGGCCATTCCTATCTTCCTAAAGAGCTCCCCCCCCCCAATTTTTTTTTTCAAAACTATAAATGTTCAGAGTTCTTTAGTTCAAGAGAAAAAAATCATTCTAAAAATGGCCAATGTTTGCTCAGAAATAGTCATTTTTTTGGCTACACGCCATCATATTTTCACTGGAAAGTCGGCTAATTTTTACATGAAATATTCATGTACCTTACCAAAATTTTCTAGAAAAAGCAAAGTCCACTTTGAGTTTACAATGAAATGAAAAAATACCTTGAACTTAGATTTTGAGTTCATTATTAATTTGTCACACATCCCTATTATAACTTACATTTATAATCTTCATTCAGAATATTCCCAGAGACCTTTACAGACTTACATAAATTTGACTCAAAACTGAAAGATATGTAAGGAATCATTTTATCCATAACTGAAACTTCATTGCTCCTTACCACTTAATCCACCTTTTGGGTGGAAGTTAGCAACCAGTGCACCACAGCACTAAACATATGTTTCCCAGTACCATATGATGTAAGTTTGTCTATATCCACTCATGGTTACTGTAAATCATTTTTCCATCAAAGAACAAAGGCAAGAATGAGCAAGAATGTCTATGACATCGTGAAGATGCAGTCACAGTATACTGGGCTCATAGCATGTGACACTGCACAGATTTTGACACTATTTTTCAGGAACAATCGTAGCACATTAATTTCCTTCAAAATATTGTCTTCTCTTTTTCTTTAAAATGAAACTTTCATCTCCACCCTGCTTCCCACTTCCTTCCTTCCTTGTTAGCTTTCTCCTTTTTCCTTTATCTTCTTATCTTTTCCCTTCTTCTGACATCCTGCCTGGCAATTGACTATGGTTTAGTCATATACCAGTAAGATATTTCTGTGACTTGAGAAGTGACACATACAGTTTTAACTATTATTGTTGAATAGGATATTATGTGGATTCTTCACTATCACATATTTTCTGGGTATGCAAAGTGGGCTAGAAAAATCTAAAATAAATGTAAATAAATGAAGAGTGTAGTGATTGCAGCTTGGACTTCATGACAATCTTGTCTTTCAGTTTATAAACAGGTAAAGACAAAAGCAGTCTTAGAGACTGATCCCATTCCCATTGAATTCAGTGGGAGGTTTATCCTTGGTTTCCATGGGAGCAGGATCAGCCCCTTCATTTGCAGTGACTTGTAAAGCAAAAAGAAGCTGGGAACCTTGTGAAAGATGGTTTCATGCCACAAAATTAATAGCAGGATTTGGGTTTTAAACATATCAAATTTTAGATTTGGTTAGATCCATGGTTTTGGTTCTGACCACTATAAACACAGCGATCATATGTAAAATCAGATACGTTTCAAATGCCAAAGATTTCAAACATCTCATAATATAGGGTTTCTTTGGTTCTGGGATTTTTGTGCAGACCTACCTCTAGAGCTTGAATGAGAGGACAGATGCTTTTTATTTAAGTTTTTAAAGGAATACCCTGAAGGCTGTTGGGGTCTTCTAATGACCTCCTTATTTTTCAATTTTGTCCAGTTTTTTGTTTCGGTGAGAAACACCAAAAAAATTTAATTTTGGGTCAACCTGTATTTCCCCCCCTAATTTTTCAGTTTAACAACCAATCAAAAAAATTCAATTATTTGTCCTGCTCTAGTCAAGAATCTAATAAGTTGGATTCCCTCTTTTGTGCCATCACAGAGTATGTGCCCTTTCCCTAAAATTGCCCTCAATTACACCTCTGCTTTCGCTTCTCCCCATGCCTCCACTTTCTTCCTAATCCTCTCCACTCACTGAACCTTTCATGTCCCTCTCTCATTCTCAGGTTTGTACCTTAAATTAATCCCCTCCCTGCTTCTGTATGCTTGTAACTAGCTCCCTATTCTTACCTCTAATCAAGAGCAGCTCTCCTAAAAATCCCTCCTTCAAACCCTGTTCTTCCAGGAATATTTGCAATGCTGCTCCCCTTACTAATATTCCCTATACCCTCATTTTCCTGAACAGTTATCCCATGCCTTGTCTTGCCTTTGTTTTTCAGGCCTGACCCTGCAAACACTTGTGCATGGAAGTAACCTTGCTCACCTAAATCAAGTGGTCTATTGACTTCGATAGGTACACTCACATAAATAAAGTTACTCACATGATTGCAACAACTTTGGGACAAGATTTTGCGATGCATTGGGGAGTTCTACAAAGCGTAGACAAAACAAGGAAGTCCCCTCCCCTCCCAGCTACAGGTCCTACTGAAAATCTCCTTTTAAGTGACTTTGGTTGGTTCATAAATATTGTGTGCAGCGACATCATAGTTCAATTAATATAATAGCCTCTGTTCAATATTTATAGATTCCAAGGCCAGAAGAGACCATTGTGATTATCTAGTGAGACCTCCTATATAGCACAGGCCATATAATTTCACCAAGTGGTTTCCGGCATCAAGCACATAGCTTTTGGATGAGCTACAACATATCTTTTATAAAGACATACAATCTTGATTTAAAGTCTTCAAGTGATGTAGAAGCTACCATATCCCCAGGTTAGTTGTTCCAGTGGTTAACTACCCTCCCAGTGAAAAGAAATGTGTGTCTCATTTCTAGTCAGAATCTAGCTTTAGCTTCCAGCCATTGGATCTTGAGTTGGCTTGTTCTTGGGTAAGTGCTGAGCTTTAATAAGCGTTGCAGAATCAGACTATATGTAATAAAATAGTCTCCAAAAGTTTCGCACCAACTTCAGCCATTTTCATTGTCTCATGCATTGTGGCTCTGAATCACGTTATTTTTCAGCAAAGACTTCAAGTTGGATAGTAGGGAAATGTTTCTAACTCCAAGGATAGTTAAGCACTGGAAAAGATTACCTAGGGAGGTTGTGGAATCCCCATCCTTGGAGGTTTTTAAGATCCGGTTAGACAACACTGATAAGGGATGATCTAGGTATTCTTAATCCTGCCTAAATGCGGCAGGATGGACTAGATGACATCTTGAGGTCCCTTCCAGACCTACATTTCTATGATTCTGTGATTAAGCCAGTGCATAAATTTAAATACATGAGTAGGGCTATTGTAGTCAATAGGACTACTCTTGTTTACTCAACTGGGACTTGAATCAATAAAATGAATTAACTGTTCATTTAAATGTGCGTTGATCACATAGTGTAAGGCCTAATTTACAGAGGAGTAATGACCAGCTAAATTTGTTCCTTCTACTTCAATTCTATTGATACTAAAACTTTCTCCACTTAATTATGGAGACAAGGTGGGTGAGTTAATGTCTTTTATTGGACTAACTTCTGTTGTTGAGAGCTCTTGCTCGGGTCTATGTAGCTTAAAAGCTTGTCTTTCTCACCAATAGAAACTGACCCAAAAAAGATAATACCTCATCCACCGTATATCTCTAATATCCTGGGACCAACAGAGCTACAACAACTCCACTGAATTATGTCTTTGAAACATCATTGAATATTGATATAAAAAATCTTTTCAATTTTGACTTGAAATCACTTAAATCAAGATTTTCCCCCATCACTTGAGAAAGAGCTAGGAAGTACAGCAGCTGGGTTAAACATTTCACATATAACTTTTCATATTTTTCAAAAAATGTTAACCAGACATGAAAAGCAACTTTTATCAATAAAATCTCTCTCTCTCTCTCTCTCTCTCTCTCTCTCTTAATATAAACAAACCTTACGCCTAACAGCAAAAAGATTGAGCTCACTGCAATGCATTTTTATGGACTGAATCAAGAGCCATGTGGTCAGTAGCATTCAACTTAACGTGAAGTTTCAAGAAGGAGCTTGCAGGCATTGGAAAAAAAACAGAAAGAAATTGTGTATATATGACATACTGGGCTGTGACATACTGAGCTCCCAACATGGATCGCTCACAAGCAGCCATCAGCATGCAGGTGCCCCTGAGTGTCTGAGTGACCCCAAGACACTCCCAGTCCCAGATTTCCCTTCAAAAAATTCTGTTCTGTCCAGCCCTCTCCTGGACAGTCCAGAGATATTAGGTCTGTTGTCCCTTTAAGGGAATAATACACAATAACTTGCCACCTTAAATGGAGTTACCCAGTCAGTTTAACTTAATGTACTGTATTAGTTTCAATTGAAGAATAAAACACATTTAATTAAAAAGAGAGATTTTAAGTGAGTACAAGTAATGAGGCATAAAAGTTAGAAATAGTTACAAGAAAAATAAAGATAAAATGCTTCCTAGTACCTAACTTAACAAACTATACTTAATTCAAAGTAAAGTACTTACCCCATCCCTCTAAACTTTTCTGGTCAGGACCCCTCCCCCAAAGTCCAACAGCTGTATCTTTTATCTTAGGTGCAAAGAGGGAGATGGACAGGGAAAGATATAACTTGAGCGGTTTTTGCTCCTCACTTTTATAGTTCAGTCACTTTTTGAAATGAATCTCCCTGAGAGGGACCCCTAGATAAAGTTCTTTCCAAATGAAAGCAAGGTGATAGGGAGTCTGGTGTGGGGGGAAGTTTGCTAAGTTGTTTATTCAGATCTGTTTGTTCCTATTCCCTTTCTTTGCCAAAGAACGGACACTTCATAGGGGATGGCCTATTCACTTTGAGGGCATTGGCCAGACATCAACTTGTCCTTTGCCTCTGAGAAACAGGTTTACCCACTTCCCAAACTTGTCTGGTAAACACACTTCAGTCATGATTTCGGCTTATGTTCATAACTTTACTTGTAATATTGTTACATACATTTCATCAAGATATTATTGACCAGTGAGTTATTAGTTTTCAAATGATGCCTTACAAGGCATATTTTGTACAAAGATTATTAAAATAGTGTGTAGGCTGTGAATACAGAGGTGCGTTCTGTCAAATAAACACATAAATTACCCACTGATGTCATTAATACTGGTATCATTGAGGCACTAAAGAATAAGTGGTTTTTTTCCTAGTAGCTGTTGACCCAGTGCAGACCTGGAGAACATGAAGTTCATTGGCAATTCCCCTGACCATAAAACCCCCAGTGCGTTTGGGTTATGATTTTCAAAGGTGACTACTGATTACCTAGGTAATGTTTTCTTAATGTTATTGTAATAGGAACATGGTTGAAACATTTGTTTGGGGAAAGCACATGTGGAGAATTGCATACTGGAGCCTATACCCATACATTAGATCTGTTTCCCACAAGTACTGCACAGACCTGAATCTGGTTGCAATGTATGCCAGTTACTGTCTACTCCAGTGGTTCTCAACCAGAGGTACACCAACTCATCTAGCTATTTGCTTGGTTTTACAACAAGCTACGTAAAAAGCACTAGCAAAGTCAGTACAAACTGAACTTTCATACAGAGAATGCAGAGAATGACTTGTTTATACTGCTCTATATACTGTACACGGAAATGTAAGTCCAATATTTATATTCCAAATTACTTATTGTATAATTATATGGTAAAAATGAGAAAGTCAGCCATGTTTCAGTATTAGTGTGCTGTGACACTTGCATTTTTATGTCTGGATTTTGTAAGCAAGTAGTTTAAGTGAGGTGAAACTTGGGACACGCAAGACAAATCAGCCTCCTGAAAGGGGTAGAGTAGTCCAGAAAGTTTCAGAGGCACTGGTCTACTCCACACATACTCTGCTGCAGCCCAATTCACTGGATCCCTCAGCAGCTCCACCTGTAGTTAGCTTCCCTGCTTTGCTCCCAGTTTGCCACCTGGCCACTGCCTTTCCTACAGATAAAGATTATTTCCTGTGTCAACATAGAGTTTCTGCCCCCTCTCCCTATTGGCTAGAGATGTGCCTACGTGTCCACTCTGGAGGGTGATAGGTCCGCAATGAGGGTGTTGATGGGAATAATAGTTTCCTGCTTACCAGATTCCTCACACTTGCATTCTAGCTTTGGTTTGGTTGCATAAGTAACAAAAGTTAACAAAAGAGCTATTACAGTTAAATGTATTCACTAGTGGGACACTTAAACTTGAAATGGCATCCCAGTAGGCCTGTGTTTTCATACCATATGGTGGTAGGAATGGCAAGGATTTAAAAAACATGTAATTTCATTAGGGTTACAAGACTGCCACTTGAGCAGTCTTTTTATGACATGTTTAATGGTCCTGCCATATGGATGGCTTGTAAAAACAAAAAAAGTGGAAAGCTAGATGAGGTAAAGGACACATACATCTGGCAGGAGATATTCCATTATACTGCAAGTGCTTACAGCCTTAATATTGGTTCTGAGCAGCGTGTGCTTATGAAGAGATGTAATTTAAGGTTGCGTTCATTTTAATCCACTTTTGCAGCTTTCAGAATTAATTTCACTTTGAATAAAGATGAGGCAGGCCTTGGGATATTGCTTCATTGATTTGTTCCACAGGAGAAATGATGATGCTGTAAACTGGGCAATGTAATTTGGCTATTATTATTATAACTATTGTTATCATTTAACATTTATGTTGCAGCAGCTCCTGGAGGTCCCAGTGAGGCCAGAGAGTGATGAATGCTATACAGATATATGGTAGGAGTCAGTCCCTGCACCGAGGTCTTACAGTCATATAGATAAGTGACATACAAGAGACGCTCTCCCACCGACATCACTCACAGAGGTGGAGTATTGAAGTTGATGGGAGAGCGCTCTCCTATCGACTTATCACATCTTCACCAGAGCCGCTAAATCGACGTCATTGCATCGATTGCAGTGCCACTGATTTAGCCTGCAGTGAAGACAAGCCCTTCATGTGTAAGAAGCCAAGTGGAAGGTACAGAGGTGATGGCATGAGCAGCTGACAAATGGATGTGGTAGGATGGTATCCTTGGCGGATTGGAGGATTTGGAGGGGTTGACATGATTAGAGACAAGTGGCTAATTAGATAGAGGCACAGTTATAGAAGGCCTTGAAGATGAGGATAAGAAGTTTAAATTTGCTGCTAAGAAAGGGATTCACAGAGATGGATGATGTCAGAGCAATAAGCAAGGGAGGTGATATAACAGCTATGTTTTGTATAGACTGGAGAGGGTTACGTAGGTTTTGTGTACAACTGTATGAATAACCAGTTTTACAGACCAGTGCCTGAACCAAAACAATGGGGGGTGGAGGGAGTGGAGGAAGTTTCAAGTCAACCTGAAATGCAAAAGTAAATAAAATATAATACATATTTCAGGTTAGACTGAATATTTTGGTTTTGGTCAAACAAAATGCTTTGTTTAATTTTCAAGGAATTTTTTAACCTTTTTTAAAAAAAATAAAATTGAAGCAAAAAGTTTAAATGAAAAGGTTGTTTTGTTTGTTTTCTGCTTAAATAATTTGGCACATCTGCTGTGAATTCACAAAATATTTTGATCGACCTGAATGTTCCTGCTTTTTGGTGGAAAAAAAGTTTTGGCCAAATAATTTTGCCCAGGTCTAGTCTTGAGAGAATAAGATTACGGTAATCAAGGCAGGACATGCTGAGGGGTTGGATGGGCGTTTTAGCTGCCTGGACAGAAATCAAAGGGTAGATCTTAGAAATCTTCTTATGGAGGAAGCCGTGACAAGATCTGGATACAGCTTCATTTGAAGGAAGTGAATATAGCAGAACAGGAGGAGGAAAGTCTAAACTTGTAGAGGACAAAGGTTGTGGGATTTTCTCCAGAGGTGCTCAGTGGCTCAAGGGAAGAGGTGGAAGAGACAGATGTGGAAACAGTCAATAGTCCCAGCAGATGAGGGCTGAAGGAATGGAATTTGCCGAGGAAAAAAGAGTCAAAAAAGCGCAGGGTGGAGGAGAGAGGAATGAAGGGATTCTACTACAGCAAGCATAGAAGAGAGCAGTGAGGCTGACTTACTGAGGGCATGTCTACACATACAGTGCTGCAGTGACACAGCTGTACCGATTTAGCTGTGCTGCTTCAGCACATCTAGTGAAGACGCTCTATGCAGAGCAGACAGCAGAGACCTCTCCCACCAGCATAAGAAAACCACCTTCGCAAATGGCAAAAGCTCTCCCGCCATAGTGCTGTGCACATGAGCGCTTATGTTGGTGTAACTTGCGTCACTCAGGGAGTGGTTTATTCACACCCCGAGTGACATAAGTTATGCCGACATAAGATGTAGTGTAGACATAGCCTTACTTACTTGACTTATGCATCTCTATTCCCTGTGGAACCTAGAATCTTCACCACGGCCTTCCACTTTTGGCAGTATCTTGCTGCAAAGCTGAGCAATAGCATAGGTTTCTGTTATGGCTTTGCTTTTTTTACAGGAGAGGGTCGTTAGCCCACTCCCAAGGGAGGATGGGGAGAGCTAAAAAACATCAAAGAAATCACAGACATTGACAGACTGGAATACTCAGAAGGGCTCAGTAGTAGGGGGCAATGTGGAGATGAAGTGATCATTAAAAAGAAGGAACTTGAGATGATTCATTGTTAAGTGGGGAATAATATTTCCGAATTCATTGTGGAATCCAGTAAAGCAATTCTGTTTTCAGTTCCCTTGAGGTATAATTGCTACTCTTTGCACTTTTTTACTGGGTAAATTCAGGGCTCATTAAAAAGAAAAACTAATAGCACAGGCTTGAGCTATACAAAGTGTGAGCAGATGTTCTGCAACCTCTCATCTGTAATTCTGACAATGTACCTGGCTTGTCAATTGTAACCTGTAGTAACACCTCTGAACTTTCACTTGTGTACTTCTCTTAAACACAGATTTCATGTTGTTCTGGACTGTGTGATGATTTTGCAGTGCAGACAAATGAGGAATAGCCTATTGAATTCATTTCTAATAGTATTCAAACATGGGATTTTAGGTCTCTAGAGGTGATCTGCCCCCAACACAAAAATTGGGCTATTTTAAAAAAAATTGCCAAAAAGCAATCCAGCGTTTAATCACTTTTGACATATTAAAAATGATTAAAACTTTAATAATTATATATTAAACCTTGACAAATGACTTTGGCGTGCAAATTATTTTGCAGAAGGATTTTCATTGTGCATATCCATTGATTTTGCATGTTCTAAATATACACAAAACCTTTGACACGAAGCTGTCTTCAGATGATGCTGTGTCCCTCTCCACGGATAGAAAACATTCAGCAATGCTAGGCTAGTCATTGAAAAGGTTATCAAAACCATACTGTTCATTTCCAACCCATCACCCATGTAGCTCAGGTAAACAGTTCCAGGTTTAACAAGATTTTGCTTCTAGATATAATGTAGCTGGCATTGTCCAAGACCACTGCCCACATGGAAAAAACCTGAGCAAATGGAATTATGAACTTATTCATGCATATTCTTAATATCTTTTAAAATGAACTTATTTCCAAACACTGTTCTAACATCCTAAAAGCCATTAATAAAGCCATTCAGGCCTCAGAATCTGTTCAAGAAAAGCTTAGACCCCTATTAAATTATATGAATCAATCTCCACTAAAAGGATAGTATTCAGTGGGAAACAATTTGCCTCAAAACATGGCGCCATAATGACAACCAGTAAAGCAATGGGAAAGCAATATAGAATATGTCAAGAATGAGCATATGAGTTTCTGAAGAGAGTTTGGGGAGTAATGGATGGAAGTTTCCTGCATAACAGGAGTAAGGAAAACCTGTGATATGCAACAGCATATAATTCTATCACTTAACACAACTTAATATTTCTGACTTCAAGCAGGGTTTGAAAAGCGTGCAGTAAATAAGGCATGGGGCCACGCATTGCACAATGAGTAGAAAACTTCTAAGGTCAGAAAGGACCATTGTGATCATATAGATCTAACTTCCTGTACAACGCAGGGCACAGGATTTCCCTGAATTAATTCCTGTTTTAACTAGAATAATAAAATAGAATATATCGTTCAGAAAAACACTGAATCTTGATTTTAAAATTGCCAGTGATGGAGAATCCACCACATGCCTTGGTAAATTGTTCCAACAGTTAATTACCCTCACTGTTAAACACATGTGCCTTATTTTTCCCCTAGCTTCAAATACAGATATTTATAGACTGTGGTCAAGTAACCCATTAACCTTATCTTTGGTAAACTGCACATTTTCCAATCCTTTAATCATTCTTGTGGCTCTTTTCTGAACTCTCTCCAATGTATCAATAGCCTTCTTGAATTGTGGACACCAGAAGTGAACACAGTATTCCAGAAGTGGTCGCACCAGTGCAAAATAAAGAGAGAATATAACTTAACCACTCCTACTTGAGATTCCCGTTTATGCATCCAGGGATCATATTTTGGTCTCATTTGGAGCTCATCTTCAGCTGATTATTCATTATGTTCCCTGAATCCTCTTCAGAGTAGCTGCTTTCAAGGATAGAGTTCCCCGTCTTGTAAGTGTGGCCTACATTCTTGGTTCCTAGATGTATGACTTTATTTTTGGTCATATTAAAACACATATTGTTAGGTTATCAAGTGATCCAGATTTCTCTCTATCCGTTATCTGTCCTCTTTTTATTTACTATTCCCCCAATCTTTGTGTTGTCTGTAAATTTTATCCATAGAGATTTTATATTTTTTTCCAGATCATTAATAAAATTGTTACATTTTGAATATCTGCTCATTAATTGAGCATCATCCATCCTGGGGTCCCATGGAAAAACATAGTATGTGATCATGCAAAGATTGTCATAATGCATATGCACAAGGGGGCCCAATTAAGGTTGCACAGGCAACGTAAATCTGGCATTTCCTAACGTTTGCTTCTTGGCTGTTATCCTTAATAATAATCTTTTAATTTAGTTTTTTTGTGTGTGTGATGAGATGTTCACCCCACACAGGATTAGAGGGGATTAAGGTGGCCAGGTAGGTCAATTAACTGCCCAGATTGCACCTGGAGGAGTAGCCAGGGAGTAGAAAGTAGATTAAAGGAGTCTCAGCTGGGCAGGAATAGGCAGGGCCAGGAACAGACAGTGCTGCTGGGGACAAGGGAAGTTACTCCCTGGGAAGAGAAAAGAGAGAGGAGGGAATTGGTTTGGAACAGGTACTTCCAGAGAAGGGAAGAGATGAGGAAGAGCAGGAAGCAGTCCAGGGAAGAAGCAGTGAGAGCTGAGAGGGTAGGCCCAGAATTGCCGAGCTGAGAGTCCCCGGACTGGAACCCAGAATAGAGGGCAGGCCTGGATTCCCCTACTGGCCACTGGGGAAGAGACACCATCAGGGCAGCACAGGAGAAAACTGCCTGTAACAGTTGGCATAAAAATAATTTGGGTAACCCCAGAAGGGGAAACACAGATGGTGACCTGGCTGGAGGGATGAGATATGAAGAGGATGCTGAGGTTCCTGGAGTGAGGCAGGCTCACAGGTCGAGAGGATGATGGGAGAGGCACCACAACTAGCAGAGCTAATCTGAGGATGGCCAGCAGGAGATGCCACTGTGGTGAGTAGACCCTGTGACATTGTATAATACATGTATGGAGGGGAAATTTCAGCCCTTGGTGAAGAGGATGGACAAGTCTTGTTCTTTGTTTGAATGACTTGTTCCTTTGAGGCTTAAAAGTGGTTAAATGCAAGAAGAGTGAATGTGGAGGAGCCATTTGTGACAGATATTGCAACCACGTGCAATATCTTTGGGGACTATATTGTATTAAGTTTGTATATCACTGTGGGCCAGGGATTGTATGTACTTCAGTGGGGAGAGTTATCACAGCTCCTTCAGGAACCAAAAACAGTAGGAGCTGAATTATTTAGGTTGTAAACATCTCCAGAGAGGTACTAGCCCTTGGGAAGGCTTCAATATACTGGTTCAAACCTAGTTTTCTGAGACCAACAGACAATGAATATAGAATTGATATAAAATGTCTGGGTTTAAACTGACTCAGGGCCTTCTTTCTGATCCAGCAAACACATAGGGCTTCCTGTACAAGGGGGCCCCAACCCTAGCGGAAGGGTTGGAAAGACTTTGGCCTACTAGGGCCCCATAAGACTGATGAGGAATCGCTGGTAAAGTTTTAGTGTGTGTATAGGAACTTTTATTGTTTTTATGTTTTCACTGCAATGCTTTTATCTTAAGAGTAAATGTGCTTGCTAAAAAGAGCTGTGTGATAACTTGTAACTGTTGGCAATGCACAGTTCATAGTCCTCAGAGAGAAAGCAACACACAGGTGCTGGCCATTAGGCAGACTAGCTTTCTGGCAATATCGTAGTAAGGCAGGGGGCTATGCAGCCTTTAAACCCTTCATCAGAAGGAAATGGGACTAAGATCCCTGCCCAGAGACAGGTGATGACTGGATACCTGAGAGGGCACTCTTGGAGTGGACCATGGAGGGGGATAGATGGGCAGTCATCCTGACACAGTGACAACCAAAGCTCTTCCACCATTTTTAGAGTAGCTAAGAAGATGGCTGGAGCTGGAGTTTGGTCATGAAGCTGAAATGTAATGATGCTGATGTGTTGCAAAAAATTGCCTCCCACAATGGCAAAAATAACTTGGGTAAAGTTTTCCAAAGGTCCTAAGTCCCAATTTCAAATGCAACCTAGGGACTTAGGTCCAGATTTTAAAAGATATTTAGGTGCCTAAAGATGCAGATAGGTACCTAATGGTATTTTTAAAAGCACCTAGCACAAGGCACTTATCTGAATCTTTAGGTAACAAACACCTTTAAAATCCTGTCTCTTCAGAGCTTAAACCCCACTGACTTTCAATGAGACTTAGGTGCCTCAGTGCCTAAGTCACTTCTGAAAATAGGACTTGCGTATATCTAGACACCAAAAAAATTTGGGTATATCTATACACCAGCTGAACAAAAAAAAAAAAAAACCACCCCAAACCTGCAGCAGTGAGTCCTACTATGGGGCTAAAAATAGCAGTGTAGAGATTTGGGCTTGGCTGCAGCCTGGCCTCTGAGACCTGGAGAGGAGGGAGGGTCTAAGAGCCTAGGCTCCTGTCACAGCAGGAAAAGCTACTCTGCTATTTTTAGCCCTGTTGTGTGAACCTGAGTCAGTTGACCCAGGCTCTGAGACTCTATTGCGGAATATATTTTGCAGTGTAGACATACCCCAAACACTTCTGAAAATTCTACCCAAGGTTCACAGTATCTCAAATCCAACAGTTTCCAGTATCCAACATACTAGGTCAACTGGAAGGTGTAATTTGAAAGCCACTATTAGCAGAGATATCACAGGTTGCCATTTTAAAGTATCTTTCTTGCTTTCTATCAGGTGTTCTCCAGAACGGAAGAGGGTTATTGGGCTGCTAGGGAATTAAGTACAGAAGCAGCACAAGATATTTATGAATGCTTACAATACATTTGTGTTTGAGATGGGGTTGCTGGTCATTTTACTTTGTGGGTTGTTTCCCTCTGTGCCATTGTATTATGTGCTGCTGTTGTTGCACCTTTCAGTAAAATATATTTAGTCAGCTGTATGGAGCTTGTAATGAGATTTCCCTGTTTCACAAGCCAAAAAAGGAAGTAAAGAGAGTTAAGTTTCTTTAATAAATCACACAGAGGGCAAATCATAGAGGCTAGACAAGGATAATAAGTGTATGATTGACAGCTGACAGAATGCCAGTGAAATGTTCTCTCTCCCTTAGGATATTGTTTTTGTAAAATTTGCCTATTTTATACTTTACAGAACTAGAACTTTTTCTTTTGGTCTGTATTTTTTGAACTTGTCAATTGCGCTTGAAAATAGGGTGGATGGACCCAGTAATGAAATGTAAACAGCTCCAGGTTTATTTCTCTCTTCCTGGTGTTTTTGCTCATGAAGGTTAACAAAGTACCATAGCAGCCTCAATCACTTCTTAAAAGACATAGGGCCAATTTCTGCTCTCTCATGCACCAGTGTAACCTCCCTGATTTCAGCTGGATTTGTATGTGAATTCAGTTAAATTGAAAGCACAGGTGTACTCTGAAAAGTCACCATAAAATGGTAGAATGTGGTTTCCTGCTTATTGTGTCTAATCATGACTCCATATCAAATTTGCTCAGATATATTTTTTCTATTTACCAGTCCTGTAAACTGATCGGTGGGCTCTGAGAGTCAGGCTAGTCTACTTCAGCCTTATTCAGCATCACTGGCTAGTGAAGTTTCTGCAGGCCTCAATAATAGCAGTGCATCTTGCAACTCCATTGTCATCACAGATCAAAGAGTTTGAGGGAAGACAGAATTTGACCCCACAATTGGAATTTAGTCACACTGTGTATGATAAGTGAGCCAGAATAACTTGCTCTCCCAAAGCTATGTTGGGCCTGTAATACTGAAAGGAGTCAAAAGAAGTCAAAACAAACTTTTTACCACTAAAGTAAGCAGATATAACTATGTACTTTGCAGATCCACTGAATTAGTAGATGCCATTTGTACACAGTCACTTTTCTGAAAATAATTCTGTTTTTAAACCTCACTTTTCCACTCCGTGTCCAATGACTCCATATTAAATTTGCTCAGTTTGGAAGCAAAATTTACCACCAGTCCTTCAAACTAAACCAACAATTCAAGTGTAAAATGGATAAATTCGGTTTTGCATACAGTAGATCCTCACAGTTAAGAACTCCTGGGGCATGGAGATTGTTCGTAACTGAAATGTTCATAACTCTGAACAAAACATTATGGTGGTTCTTTCAAGAGTTTGCAACTGAACATTGACTAGTACAGCTTTGAAACTTTACTATGCAGAAGAAAAATGCTGCTTTTCCTTTTTTTTAAGTAGTATACATTTAACACTGTCACAGTACTGTACTGTATTTGAAATTATTATAATTTTTTGGTCTCTGCTGCTGCCTGATTGCGTACTTCTGGTTCCAAATGAGGTGTTTGGTTGACTGGTCAGTTTGTAACTCTGGTGTTCGTAACTCTGAGGTTCTATTGTATTACCACCATAAATAAAGGTTCTGTAGGCTAAATTCAGCCCACAGTTACACCTGTGCAACCCTGACATCAGATAACCTCAGTGATATTGGTGCAACTCCATTGCCTTCAATGGGTTTGCACAGGTATAACTGATTGGAACTTAGTACCAATTCTAATGATGCATATAAAGAGACTGAACTGAGCTCACTCTCTCGATCCTCAGCTGAGAAATGCTCTTTACAGCTGTGGAGGATGAAGGCAATTTTAAACCACCTCTACAGCTCCCCAATTCTGCAGCCAGCTGGGGTCTGTCTTGGGTCTCAATTTAACTTAGAGCAGCCTCAGGTTTGGGTCCATCTCTGCTTGAGAATGGGGGAGAGAGGCTATGGTGATGAAGCCAAATTCTACTCTCAGTTATAGCCACTGTGCCTCATTCATATCAGAATGGTTGCATGGGTGCAAATAAAACCTGGATTTGGTAATTTGCTGTTTTCAAACTGTTCATAGCTATGGAAAATCCATATAAAACAACATCATTTTAATTAGCTAACTAGTGAAAACTTTTATTATTGTGATTGCATTTACATAAACATTCAAGTCAAGCATGTTAGTCTCAATGTCTTAACCATTCAATAGCTGAACAACATGTGCTGGGTCATCATCTGAGACAGCTATAACATGAAATATATGGCAGAATGTGGGTAAAACAGAACAGGGGACATTCAATTCTCCCCCAGGGAGTTCAGTGGCAAATTGAACAGCATTGTGCAAGCCCATGAAGAACAAGGCACCCCTTGCAGATGGATGTATCCTGTAAGTATGTGATATACATCTTCTAGCTGGCCACAGAAGCAAAGGGGAGATTTACAAAGGCCCAACCTATAGTCATTTGCAGCACATCTGATCATTGTATATTTGAAGTGACTGAGCTTTGCCCACGGATGGTGTGGAAGGTTGTTGGACTGTTGGATGTGTTGCAAGGTAGGCATTGGCTATGTTTGAAGTTTGTTCTTGCCACTTAGTACACCATCTGAAGAGGACATTGAAGTTCTTTAAAGGAATTGTCCAAATAGAAGCATTGAGCTAAAATGGTAGATTGGTGGATTAGACACTCTTTAGAGAGGGGTAGATGTTATATGTCTTGCACCTTAGGAAGCAGATTCTGCAAGATGACTTGTTGCCTGATGTTAGAAGGGGCTATGTGGGACAGTACTGGCAGCCAGGCCAGGTAGGTTGGACTCATGCTACCAATTATTTTATACATAGCTTCATTCAACTGAGTTTCCACTAGTTCTTTGTGAGAGGAACTAAGTCACACTGGGGAGGAATACTCTACTATGGAATAATGCAAGGCAAGCCCAGAGCTTCTTAGGGTCAGCACATTGGCTCTCCCAGGTTGAATCAGCTAGTTTGCTGATCAGGTTGTTTTTTGTCTTTATTTTCAGCAAGGACTTTGTAAGGTGTTCCTTGAATATTATGGTGTCACACCTAAATACACAAGCTTTGGGTCATAGTGCAGCTTGTGGCCATTCGGGAAGATGGGCTGTTTGTTGGCTTTTGTTTGGTTATGATGGAAACTGCAGTAACATATGATGAGAATGAACTTAGGCAGAATAACACATAAGGTATAGTACCTTGCTTTGGTATGGGAGTCTTTTGCTTTGCCCGGCAAAGAATGGATTTATTTGAATATATTCATATCTTTGCACTTGGCCTTACTCATAATTTTGGGGGACTAGTACTACAAACACACAACTGAATAACCTTACATACATAAGCAGTTCCAATGGGACTATTCTATGCAAGAAGTAACTCATGTCACATGCCTGAGTTGCAGTATCTGGCCTTTTTATATGACTCTGCCAGGAACATTCAATTATATAGCCATTAGCCGATGGTTTTGGTAGAATTTTCACTACTATCAATCCTATGCAATAGCCTGTTACGCTGACTTCGGAGTTTTCTCAACTCAAATGTATACTATTGGGCATCCTGTGTCCTTATGATGTTAGTCAAAATATTTCGCTTTTCTTATGTTCATAACTGTTTGGTTGCTCTGTGCCCTCTTAATGGGTGGGGCTGTTCTTGGATCTTACTTCTCCATGTCTCAATGTGAAGGGAAATGATAATACTTGTATGTTTGTATTCTTCTGGACTGCCTGATTAATGCTCTTCCGCTTGGTAGGATGCTGTTGTTCTGTGCAAGTACAGTTCCACTTATGCCCTTGAGGGGGAACATCTGCTATTTCCCAGTCACCAGTCATGTTTCATCCTCTTGTTTTCCTCAGCAATATCCCCTAGATCACAGTGATGGGGTATTTTCTGATGTCCTTTGTAGTACTTTTCCTTAGGGTTCTAAATGGAATGGACTCAGCCATCTCTCTAGAACCGCGCTTTTTCTTTTTACCCCAATGTGTCTTTTGTCATCAACAACTTTGTTTTGTTACATACCATAGATTACACTCTGGCTTCTCTTATCAAAGAGCGAGGGCAAGAGCAGGGTGGTAGTGGCAGAGTGGAGGGTTCTGAAGACATTCTGCGTATGCAGGGCAGGATGCTTTAAAGGAGGCTTGAGGACAATACGTTTAGCAGCATTCTTTAATGCTGCTCTAAAAACAAGCAGTGTAGGCTCCCACTCAGTGCTTGCTGCCTATCTGGATCACGACCTGTTGCCACACATGTTTCATAGGGAAAGGAAGAAGCCCTCTAGATTCTCACTTTGCTCTGTTGTCACGTTATCTCCTGCCACGTTGGCTGCCCTGGTACTTCCTCTGTAGTGGACTATTGCACATGCTGTCAGCTGAAAGACACCTTCTTAATCTCTTGCTATTGATGTCCTTTTTCTGCTTCTGTGATTGTTTTACATTAAAACTAAATACACAACTACATTACTGTACATTAAAACTACATTATATTAAAACTAAATACACAAACTTTTTTACATTAAAACTAAATACACAAACTAAGTCCACAAACTTTTATAAGAACAGTTTGTATTCTTCACAGACAAAATTAGTCTCCTGTTAGATTTCTTTTAAGGTAGATCTGCTTACTGTAATAATAGTTATGTTATTAACATGAAAGTCAGTATGTTAATGAGATAAAGATGGTCATGCATTAATTATTGTATGAACAGCCCTTGGAAGTTATTGTTTTCTTAAAAAATTAACTAATTTTCAATTTGCATAGAGTCCTAACTAAGAATGAATAGAAGAGACAATTTCAATGCATAGCAATTAAAGTAACGTATTCAAATTGTGACAAGAGCTAAGCAAGGAAGAGACCACTCCTTGCAATAGCCAGAGGGAAAGGAGATTAAGAAGAAAGGTAAATATGATAGACCCATGTGTAACAATAATCTCTCATCAGAATGTTACTTGCAATGTAGAACTGGCTGGGGACTTGCCTATTTGAGAGACTGCCTCTCACTCCATGAAATACGGCTAAGTTGCAGTCAATAAAGGTGCCTGAGTAGGAGTCATTTTTATACCTCTAATGTCTATTTCACCTATACTAACGCACAAGTGAAGCAGACAGATTCCAGCTATGTGTTTATTGGAAGTGAGGCATGGGGACCTTGGCACAGGCTGGCATGTGGTTTGCCAGCATCACAAGCTCATCAGACTCCATCATTTCAACTAGTACTTTTAGGCTATTGCCTCTCAAATGTACATCTTGAGATGCACATTTCCCACTCTCTCCAGCCTCATAGCATGACTTGAAACATCTATATCTTCTCATGGGTTTCCCCTTTCTTTTTCAAATGAAACACATCTTCCCTTCTAAAGCATCTGCTCTCCCTCCACCCCATCATTCTCTATCTCCACAGACAACTCCAGCACCTTCCTGGTCACTCAAGCTCACAACCTTGGGTGTCACTTTCTAATTTCTCCTTGTCATTCCCCCCTCACATCCGGGTCTTCAGCAAATCACATTGCTTCACCTTCTACAACATCTTCCGACTCCCCCCATTCCTCCCTGTCCCCCCGTTGCTGAATTGTTGTTACATAGACACTTGCACAGAGACTACTGACCTCTTTTCCAGCCTCATCTCTTCCCACTCCAACGTATTCAACAGACTGCTGCTAAAATAATTTTATTTCACTATCAGTTTGCTCAAGTCCCCTTCACTCCATCCTTCTAGAGTCTATCCATTAACTTTCTGTTTAGGTTTTTTTCTAAAATGACTGGGTCAGGAATAGTTGAACTCTATAATCCCTATAAATGTCTCCACAACCCTATACCCAATCCCACTAGCAACTCTTAGAAACAATGCAAAATTACCAAATACTCACTTTTAAAGTCCTCCCATCATTACTACACAATTCCTAGAATACTGCAGCATACATCCAATTGAGGGAGTTATTTGTTTACTGATCAGCCCTTACATGTGAACACCTTACAGGTCAAATTCTGCTTTCATATATTCACATGCAGATCCCCCACAGACTATTCAGAGCTGCAAATACATATTAGCCTGATGAATAAGACATAATATTTTCAGTCCTTATTTCAATACTGATGCACAAGTGACTTCATTATAACAAAAATTCCCCTGATAAATGGATGAACTAAGTGTTTAGACTTTAGGAAATGTTTGTAAATTGATGCATGCATTAATCTCACTTAAAATATCTCTATCCCATATTATAAGGTAATATTTCAGTGTGTGCATTGTAATCCTCTGTAACACTGCAAATCACCAAACAGGATTTAACTAGTGTAAAATGCTGGCTTCCAGCAGAAGGTGTTTCATCCTGCCCAATAGGGAAGGCCCATCAATGCCAGATGAACTATTGTCAAACCTTAACGGGGGCAAAAGACTTTGCTGATTGCTCTTCCCTCCCCCTTGGAGATGAGTCTTGCAAGTGAATTTCTCCTATCAGAAGAGAAGAACAAATGGGGAATGGGATAAAAACACCTAACAAGAAGAAATGGTATCTTTGTGCTTTGGACTCTGAAGGGCAAGGTTTTCTAGGCAAGAGATCTCCAGTGCTTAGCATAGATTAGCCCTAAAGGGTAGATGGAGCTTGTTTATTATAATAGCTTCTATTACTTTTTAAAACTTAAGATTGGAACTCTATTGTGAATATGTGTTTACCTGCTTTAACCGTGTAAATACCCTCTTATTTCCTTTTCCTAGCTAATAAATCTTTACACAGCTAGTTATAGGAATGGCTACAAGAGTTGTCTTTGGTGTAAGATCTAAGATACAATTGACCTGGGATAAGTGACTGGTCCTTTTGGGACTGGGAGTAACCTGAATATTGTGATTTTTGGTGTAAGGTTCATCTATCTGAAAGGCAAGTTTACTGGTGGTGAGATAAATCAGAGTACCCAGGGGGACTATCTATGACTCCATGGTTTGGTTGTTATAGTGCCTGAAGAGTTTACACTTAATAACTGTTTGTTGAAAACTAAGTATAGATTCACAACCTGGTGCCTTGCTTCTTAACAGTCTGGCCTGAGGAGGGTACTCATGCTTTTGAGTCACTGCAGGACAGCTTGATGGAACTCACCCAACAGACAAGCATAGAAGGAGAAAGAGTACACCCTGAGGGACATTTAAAGTGTGTGGGGTGGAGGTAGAGGAAAGAAGATGATCCACCAAAGGCAATAGTGAAGTAGGAGATGTGAGGTAGTAGGGTCAGGCTGTTAATCAGTGTGGAAGCTGAATGTCCCAGAATGAGGGCAGAAGATTGAGGGAAGAGGGGCAGCCAGAAGTCAAAGTTGAAGGAGGGCAGTGACACATCTGGAGCGCCGTAGATGTGTCATCCAGAAACAAGTGAGAAAGGGACTAGATTTTGAAGGGAAGGAGTGAGGGAAATGGATTGGAAGCAGCAGAAAGGAGAGAGGAACGTTTCTAGTCTATCACCTCTGATTGACAAGACTGGGAGGAAATGAGTCCACTGACAGTGAGTGGCTCCATATACAAAGATGGAGAAGATAGAGGGAGGCTCCTTTGAGCATGAGGAGATACTGTTGACTTAGGAAAGAGAGTGTTGCATTTGTGTTGCATAGTGTTGCAATTTGAGTTCCAAGGTGAGCGAGAGAGTATACAGGTAGGGAAGCAATGGATGGGAATGAGGTTTGAGAGAAAGGAAAACTACAAGGTAGTGGAGGATGGGTGAGGTGGAAGACAAGAAAGGGAGGACTGGTTTCTGGGGGTGGAGGATGAGTACTAGAAGCAATGAGTGAATGGAACAAAACAGACAAGTGTGACAGAGCAGAGAGATAGCACTAATCAGTAAATGGAAGTGAATAAACAGGGTGCCAGAAGCAAAAGCATCCAAGAGAATAAAATTACCAAGTCCATACATTTTCTAAATTATTCACTTAGACTCTGTCCAAAACAGCAACTTTAACATAAAGATGTGTTGCTGTCTAGGCACTGGGATGAAGAATACTAACCATGCAGTTGGAGAAATCTGGCCAGTGGTTGACCAGCTGAAGTTCTGGGCACAATGGCTCCATTGCCCCATGTGTTGCTAATGAAGCTGCAAGGATCCAGTGGCATGGAGTAGATCCCAGTGGGTTCTGATGGGTGCAAGGGAAGAGTGGGACAGTTCTGGAATTCTCTCCTCCCCTGAGGCACTGGATGGAGGCAGTTTGGCCCAGGTCCTCAAAGGTATTAAGGCACCTAATTCTGCTGGGAATTAGGTGCCTACATACCTTTCAAGATCTGGGTCTTGGTTACTCTTCTTCTGCGGGAAGCTGAAGTCTTTATTTAGATGATCCCTAGAAGAAAGGGGATCAGTTGGGTATGCTAAATCACATGATAGTGTGTGTGATAGAGAGAAACCTATCATCCTGGAGCAGCTCCTGCTGTGTTCTAGAGACGACCTGGGAAGAGATGAGGCTAAATGGATTTGAATTAAGGGGTCAAGGAAGGGGTGCTGACATCTGGAGGATGGTAGCAGCTGGGAAGGCCTGAGGGTTGAGAACTTTTATTGCTGGCCCGAGGGACTAATAAGACCACATCGAGTGACTGCTGGGAGTGGTGGGGACAGGGAGGAGGAGGAGGCGGCAAGCCCCTGTTCTTATTCCCTGAAGCCACGGTAATGTATTTGAAAGAAGACTGTATTGTCCATATAAGAAGTTACTTCTCTCTGTCTGAAGTCACATTAAAAATAACTTTCTTGGACCCTAGGGCCTTGTACTATAATGAAGTTAAAGGGATAAATGCTATTAAATGTCTGAATGCTACTAACACAGCTCGTCTTCCTGATCATTTTGTTAAACTACAGTAACACACAATCATTTCACTGTTAATACTTACTGCATGTGCAGGAAAGAAGAATACAAAGAATATGAAATATCAATTTATTTTAGGATGATGTGTTTTCTATTGAAAACATCTGGACCATTTATTCTCAGATAAGCTTGGCAATGGGTTTTGGAAGCATCACATATGTTATCATTGAAAGACAGCACAAAACTGCTTAGAATGATATACCTACATCTGTGCAGTATAATATGGTCTGCTATCATGTTGTTGACTCAATATCTGTCCAGCAATAATTTTATTGAGTCCCATAACTCTGCAGCTGGGTAGCCTGAACAGCCTGTTAAACTTGTCAGCCATGACTAGCAATCCAGCTGGGCTGGAAAGTTAGCAGAGTGGCCTATTTTTTATTTTAGCTAAGCTGTAATAGGAAGCTTGGAGGGCCAGAAAGCCTAGGGGTCATTACACCCAACTTCCAGCCCTCTGCCTCTCTGTCAAGGTATTAGGGGTACCTGTTCCTGACGGTAAGTCAGGGATTTTTGGGTTTCCACCCACACCTGGGAAGTGACAGTGGCAGAGTCCTCCCTGCAGTGAGTCTAAGCTGCTTCCCTCAGCTACTTCTTACCTATAGATCCCTCCAGTTTGGGGCATGCCCCTTATAGTTCAAACAGTCAAGATTGGCTCTCGGCACCAGCAAAGCAAGCACGTGCTTGGGGTGGCACATTTTCAGGGGCGGCCTTCCGGCCATCCTTTTCTTTCGGGGGCAGTTGCGCTCTCGGAGCTGCGCCACTTAGACGGGGCGAGGGCCCCGCATCTCCAGCCGTAGCGGGAAGGGGAAGCCCCAGCCCCGGGATGCTGAGCTGCCAGGGCCCAGCCGCTACCTGGGGAGGAGAGGGCGAGTCCTGCCGGAGAGCCGGGGCTGAGCCGCCCCCTCTGCGCACTGGCTGCTGCGCTGCCTCGTGCCACCCCTTATCTCGGGGCTTCTCTGCGCGGTCGGGCGGGAGGGAGGGAAAGCCCCTGCAGGCGCTGGGAGAAGGTGACATCTCTCCCTCCGCTTCCAGTGCCACCTGCGAGCCCCAGCCCCACCTGAGCTTGGGGCGGCAAAAAACCTAGAGCTGGCCCTGCGAACAGTCAATCGCCTTACAACAAAAAGTTCAAAGCAGCAGGGCCCTGCAAGTTCTCAAAGGGGATGGTGGTTAGAGAAGGCTCTCCTGAAGTCCCTTCCAACCCTGATATTCTATGATTCTAAGGCTCTGCCTGTGGGTGTTACCCATTCAGTGGTCCTCTTTCAGACTCACTCTTCTGCCTGGCTTCCTGGAGAAGGACTCCTCTCTCCGGCAGGTTGTCCACCACCCTTTGCCTGGGCTCTCTTAACCCACTCTTCCAGCTGGAGCATTCTCAGCTGGTCTGGAGTGGGGGGCTAACTGGACTCAGTATTGCCTTTTAACCCATTCATACCCCGTCACACAAGCCCATTAACATCTATCATGTATGTCAGCCTTGTAAAAATTCTCCTCACCTGCAGAGTGTAGTTGTTGTTTTGACAGGTGTATGTCAAATATCTTGTTTTAATTCCATTGCCCTCTCCCTCTGTACTTTATTATTTGTCAACACAGTGAAGGGTAGGCATATAGATTTTGTGTCAGGGCTGGAAATTTTTCATAACAATTTTGCCAGGATGATTTATACAGAGGGAGATTTTCAAAGGTATAAAGGTCAGTTAGGCGCCAAACTCCCAATTCCCATTTGTGCTCTATAAAATCTATACCCAAGTACCCAAAGTGGGCTAGGTGTTTTACAGACAAAGGCCCTTACTAACATTGACTAATACTGGAGTGAGCATGTTGTAAGAGAACTGGATTTGATATAATCCTCAGCCATTTTATGCACTTAGTCCCCTCCTTCCCCCCAAGCTGGAGGGGGAGGACACCACAGAGCTGAGAGAAAAATCTGGCCTTGCTTAGTCAGACAAACAGCTGCAAGCTGCAGTTTTACTGACCAAGATAGATAAAGTGGAAGGACAGATTCATGAAAAAAGGGTGTGGGAAATGTGGAAAGCTGACCTTCATTTTGATTATCTCTGTATGTAGGTGGTGTGTTTTTTGTTTTTGTTTTTTTTTGTTTGTTTCTTTTGCTGATGTTGCTTTGCAGCTGAGAATAATGAATTGTTATTGGCTGTTGCTAAGGAAATTGTTAGCCTATTAAGGGCTATTATGGGTTGTGTGCTTTGCTTGAAGTAAATCTATAAAAAGTTTAGTTAGAAAGTGTGCTTTGGAGAACTCTGAGGAATCTTTTCTTTGGGCAAGGATCTGGCACATAAAACTCCCCGGCAACTGGACAAAAGGAGGGCCCCCTGAAGACTGGGTGCTGATTCCTCAAAACCATCTCAGACTTTGGGTAAATATCAATGTTTTGGGATGTTCTAATCCTATTGCTACAGCGTGTGTGCATTTAAGACCTAATAAAAAAGTAGTTTAAGGAAAAAGCACTCTTGTTTGTGCCAAACATTCATCAGACAGAGGAGCTGTGTCCCCATTGATTGATTCATAGAATCATAGAATATCAGGGTTGGAAGGGACCTCGGGAGGTCCTCTAGTCCAACCCCCTGCTCAAAGCAGGACCGATCCCCAATTAAATCATCCCAGCCAGGGCTTTGTCAAGCCTGACCTTAAAAACTTCTAAGGAAGGAGATTCCACCACCTCCCTAGGTAACGCATTCCAGTGTTTCACCACCCTCCTAGTGAAAAAGGTTTTCCTAATATCCAACCTAAATCTCCCCCACTGCAACTTGAGACCATTACTCCTTGTTCTGTTATCTGCTACCACTGAGAACAGTCTAGAGCCATCCTCTTTGAAACCCCCTTTCAGGTAGTTGAAAGCAGCTATCAAATCCCCCCTCATTCTTCTCTTCGTAGACTAAACATCCCCAGTTCCCTCAGCCTCTCCTCATAACTCATGTGTTCCAGTCCCCGAATCATTTTTGTTGCCCTCCGCTGGACTCTTTCCAATTTTTCCACATCCTTCTTGTAGTGTGGGGCCCAAAACTGGACACAGTACTCCAGATGAGGCCTCACCAGTGTCGAATAGAGGGGAACAATCACGTCCCTCGATCTGCTGGCAATGCCCCTACTTATATATCCCAAAATGCCATTGGCCTTCTTGGCAACAAGGGCACACTGTTGACTCATATCCAGCTTCTCGTCCACTGTAACCCCTAGGCCCTTTTCTGCAGAACTGCTGCCGAGCCATTCGGTCCCTAGTCTGTAGCGGTGCATTGGATTCTTCTGTCCTAAGTGCAGGACTCTGCACTTGTCCTTGTTGAACCTCATCAGATTTCTTTTGGCCCAATCCTCCAATTTGTCTAGGTCCCTCTATATCCTATCCCTACCCTCCAACGTATCTACCACTCCTCCCAGTTTAGTGTCATCCGCAAACTTGCTGAGGGTGCAATCCACACCATCCTCCAGATCATTAATGAAGATATTGAACAAAACCGGCCCCAGGACTGACCCTTGGGGCACTCCGCTAGATACCGGCTGCCAACTAGACATGGAGCCATTGATCACTACCTGTTGAGCCCGACAATCTAGCCAACTTTCTACCCACCTTATAGTCCATTCATCCAGCCCATACTTCTTTAACTTGCTGGCAAGAATACTGTGGGAGACCGTGTCAAAAGCTTTGCTAAAGTCAAGGAACAACACGTCCACTGCTTTCCCTTCATCCACAGAACCAATTATCATAGAAGGCAATTAGATTAGTCAGGCATGACGTGCCCTTGGTGAATCCATGCTGACTGTTCCTGATCACTTTCCTCTCCTCTAAGTGCTTCAGAATTGATTCCTTGAGGACCTGCTCCATGATTTTTCAGGGACTGAGGTGAGGCTGACTGGCCTGTAGTTCCCCGGATCCTCCTTCTTCCCTTTTTTAAAGATGGGCACTACATTAGCCTTTTTCCAGTCGTCCGGGACTTCCCCCGATCGCCATGAGTTTTCAAAGATAATGGCCAATGGCTCTGCAATCACATCCGCCAACTCCTTTAGCACTCTCGGATGCAGCGCATCCGGCCCCATGGACTTGTGCACGTCCAGCTTTTCTAAATAGTCCCGAACCACTTCTTTCTCCGCAGAGGGCTGGTCACCTCCTCCCCATGCTGTGCTGCCCAGTGCAATAGTCTGGGAGCTGACCTTGTTCGTGAAGACAGAGGCAAAAAAAGCATTGAGTACATTAGCTTTTTCCACATCCTCTGTCACTAGGTTGCCTCCCTCATTCAGTATAAGGGGCCCACACTTTCCTTGACTTTCTTCTTGTTGCTAACATACATGAAGAAACCCTTCTTATTACTCTTAACATCTCTTGCTAGCTGCAACTCCAGGTGTGATTTGCCCTTTCTGATTTCACTCCTGCATGCCCGAGCAATATTTTTATACTCATCGCTAGTCATTTGTCCAATCTTCCACTTCTTGTAAGCTTCATTTTTGTATTTAAGATCAGCAAGGATTTCACTGTTAAGCCAAGCTGGTTGCCTGCCATATTTACTATTCTTTCTACACATCGGGATGGTTTGTCCCTGTAACCTCAATAAGGATTCTTTAAAATACAGCCAGCTCTCCTGGACTCCTTTCCCCCTCATGTTATTCTCCCAGGGGATCTTGCCCATCAGTTCCCTGAGGGAGTCAAAGTCTGCTTTTCTGAAGTCCAGGGTTCGTATTCTGCTGCTTCCCTTTCTTCCTTGTGTCAGGATCCTGAACTCGACCATCTCATGGTCACTGCCTCCCAGGTTCCCATCCACTTTAGCTTCCCCTACTAATTCTTCCCGGTTTGTGAGCAGCAGGCCAAGAAGAGCTCTGCCCCTAGTTGGTTCCTCCAGCACTTGCTCCAGGAAATTGTCCCCTACATTTTCCAAAAACTTCCTGGATTGTCTGTGCACCGCTGTATTGCTCTCCCAGCAGATATCAGGGTGATTGAAGTCTCCCATGAGAACCAGGGTGTGCCATCTAGTAAGTTCTGCGAGTTGCCGGAAGAAAGCCTTGTCCACCTCATCCCCCTGGTCCGGTGGTCTATAGTAGACTCCCACCACGACATCACCCTTGTTGCTCACACTTCTAAACTTAACCCAGAGACTCTCAGGTTTTTCTGCAGTTTCATACTTGAGCTCTGAGCAGTCATACTGATCTCTTACATACAGTGCAACTCCCCCACCTTTTCTGCCCTGCCTGTTCTTCCTGAACAGCTTATATCCATCCATGACAGTACTCCAGTCATGTGAGTTATTCCACCAAGTCTCTGTTATTCCAATCACATCAAAATTCCTTGACTCTGCAAGGACTTCCAGTTCTCCCTGCTTGTTTCCCAGGCTTCTTGCATTTGTGTATAGGCACTTGAGATAACCCGCTGATCGCCCCTCTTTCTCAGTATGGGGCAGGAGCCCTCCCCTCTCACACGTTCCTGCTCGTGCTTCCTCCCGGTATCCCACTTCCCCACTTACCTCAGGGCTTTGGTCTCCTTCTCCCGGTGAACTTAGTTTAAAGCCCTCCTCACTAGGTTAGCCACCCTGCTTGCGAAGATGCTCTTCCCTCTCTTCGTTAGGTGGAGCCCGTCTCTGCCTAGCACTCCTCCTTCTTGGAACACCATCCCATGGTCAAAGAATCCAAAGCCTTCTCTCCGACACCACCTGCATAGCCATTCGTTGACTTCCACGATTCGACAGTCTCTACCCCGGCCTTTTCCTTCCACGGGGAGGATGGACGAGAACACCACTTGCGCCTCAAACTCCTTTATCCTTCTTCCCAGAGCCACCTAGTCTGCAGTGATCCGCTCAAGGTCATTCTTGGCAGTATCATTGGTGCCCACGTGGAGAAGCAGGAAGGGGTAGCGATCCGAGGGCTTGATGAGTCTCGGCAGTCTCTCCGTCACATCGTGAATCCTGGCAAGCAGCAGACTTCTCGGTTTTCCCGGTCGGGGCGGCAGATAGATGACTCAGTCCCCCTGAGGAGAGAGTCCCCGACCACCACCACCCGCCTCCTTCTCTTGGGATTCCTGACACCGCCTGAAGAGAAACTTACATTACTACTCCTTTGGGTTCTGAAAACCCTGGATAACAAGCAGTCCAATTCTGTCCCTCGACTGTACCCCCAGAATTTGACTTTACTGCAGTCAGCCATTTTGTGTATCCAGCTATTGCTAATGGAAAAGCAAGTAGCACATAGCTAGAAATAATCTTAGACTCTGAGAAGCAAGGCCAAATAGCTGCATGTTTGCAGTTCTGCTAATCAGAATGAGAAGATGGGACAGAAAGTTGATGTACAATGAGAATGGAAAGAACGTTTGGACTGTCGACTTTGGTTTTAAGTTCCCCTGACACACAAATTTTATTGGTGTTATGACTAGAGATACTAGGAGATAATGAGTAGTTTGAAATTAAGAGAATTGGTAACCCATTAGGAGTCACTAGGGGTTATGTGCTTTGTTTAAGTTAGTTATAAAAGATTAGCCAAAAGGATACACTTTGGACCAGTCTGAGGAAGCTTTTCTATGAGCAAGGAGCTGCCACTTAAAATCCCTAACTGCTGGATGGAAGAAGGGCCCAAGAAGCTTGTTTACTTGAAACCATCTCAGATTTTGGGTAAATATAAATGTTTGGGATGCTCTGAAGCTACTGCGACAGCAAATATATGTGTGTGTGCTTGAGACCTAATAGAAAAGTAGTGACAGGTAAAAGATTTCTTTTTTATACCAATCGGACGGAGTAGCTGTTCCCCATTGATTTATTCCTGACACTGCCTGGAGAGAAACAGTTAAGTTACCACTGCGTTGGGTTCTGAATAACATAGCTGGAGTCAACATAGCTTAGGCCGACTTATCCCGGTGTCTTCACTGCACTGAGTTGATGGGAGACACTCTCTGGTCAACTTCCCTTACTCTTCTTGGACAGCTAGAGTACCAGGGTTGACCAGAGAATGCTTTGCCATCGATTTAGTGTGTCTTCACTGGACCCGCAAAATTAGTCCCTGCTGCATCGATTGCAGCAGCATCGATCTCCCTGTACTAGAAACCAGACCTCACCCTCAAGTCCATGTGCAGGGCCACTTAGACAGGCAGAACTGCAGGGTCTCAATGCATGGATGAGATGATGTTGTAGGGAGGAGGGGTTTAGATTTATTAGGAACTGGGGAAAATTTTGAGAAAGGTGGAGCTATACAGGAAGGATGTGCTCTACCTAAACCAAAATGGAACCAGATTATAAAGGTTATAGAGCAGTTTTTTAAACTAAGGGCTGGGGGAAAGCCAACAGGTGTGGAGGAGCATATGATTCAGACAGTCATCCCTTAGGGGAGGATCTACTGATGGAGATTCTTTATGTCATAGTAAGGAGGAGAGGATGGAAGATGATAAAATACAGGTAGGATCTGACGAGAAACAGTCAAATGAAAAAAAAAGTGCCATTCAAATACCTCATGTAATGGCAGACAGCTAAAAAGTGACAAGTTTTAAAAGTGATTGTATACAAATGCTAGAAGTCTAAATAATAAGATGGATGAACTAGAGTGCCTTGTATTAAATGAGGATATTTGTATAATAGGCATCACAGAAACTTGGTGGAATGAGGATAATCAATGTTCTGTTATACAAGGGTACAAAATATATCAGAAGAACAGAACAGGATCATGCTGTAGGAGTGGCACTATACGTGGAAGAAAGCATAGAATAAAATGAAGTAAAAATCTTAAGTGAACCAAACTGTACCATAGAATCTCTATGGATAGTAATTCCATGATCTAATAATAAGAATATAACAGTAGGGTTATATGACCAACCACCTAACCAGGATGGTGATAGTGACTGTGAAATGCTCAGGGAGATTAGAGAGACTATTAAAATAAAAAACTCAATAATAATGAGGGATTTCAACTATCCCCATATTGACTGGGTACATGCGCTGGATACAGGATGGGATTCAGAGATAAAGTTTCTCGACACCTTAAATGACTGTTTCTTGGAGCAGATAATCCTGGAACCTACAAGAGGAAAGGCAATTCTTGATTTAGTCCTAAGTGGAGCACAGGATCTGGTCCAAGAGGTGAATATAGCTAGATCGCTTGGTAATAGTGACCATACTATAATTAAATTTAACATCCCTGTGGTGGGGAAAACACCACAGTGGCCCAACACTGTAGCATTTAATTTCAAAAAGGGGGAGTACACAAAAACGAGGAAGTTAGTTAAACAGAAGTTAAAAGGCACAGCGCCAAAAGTGAAATCCCTGCGTGGAAATTTTTTTAAAACACCATAATAGAGGCTCAACTTAAATGTATACCTCAAATTAAAAAAACATAGTAAGGAAACCAAAAAAGTGCCACTGTGGCTAAACAACAAAGTAAAAGAAATGGTGAGAGGCAAAAAGGCATCTTTTAAAAAGTGGAAGCTAAATCCTAGTGAGTAAAATATAAAGGAGCATAAACTCTGGCAAATGAAGTGTAAAAATATAATTAGGAAGACCAAAAAAGAATTTGAAGAACAGCTAGCCAAAGACTCAGAGAGGCTGAGGGAACTGGGATTATTTAGTCTGCAGAAGAGAAGAGTGAGAGGAGATTTGATAACAGCCTTCAACTACCTGAAGGGGGCTTCCAAAGAGGATGGAGCTCGGCTGATCTCAGTAGTGGCAGATGACCGAACAAGAAGCAGTGGTCTCAAGTCACAGTGCGGGAGGTCTAGGTTGGATATTAGGAAACACTATTTCACTAGGAGGGTGGTGAAGTATTGGAATGGGTTACCTAGGAAGGTGGTGGAAGCTCTATCCTTAGAGGTTTTATGGCCTGGCTTGACAAAGCCCTTGGCTGGGATGAATTTAGTGGGTGTTGGTCCTGCTTTGAGCAGGGGATTGGACTAGATAACCTCCTGAGGTCTCTTCCAACCCTAATATTTTATGGTTCTATGACTCAAAAAGCAATAGCACAAATTTTATTAAGTACATCAGAAGAAAGAAGCCTGTTAAACAACCAGTGGGGCCACAGGATGATCGTGATGCTAAAGGAGTACTCAAGGATGATAAGGCCATTGCAAAGAAACTAAATGAATTCTTTGCATTGGTCTTCATGGCTGAGGATGTGAGGGAGATTCCCAAACCTGAGCCATTCTTTTTAGGTGACAAATCTGAGGAACTGTCCCAGATTGAGGTGTCATTAGAGGAGGTTTTGGAACAAATTGATAAACTAAACAGTTATAAGTCAACAGGACCAGACGGTATTCATGCGTTCTGAAGGAAGTCAAATGTGAAATTGCAGAACTACTAACTGAAGTTTGTAACCTACAATTTAAATCCGCTTCTGTCCCAAATGACTGGAGGATAGCTAATATGACATCAGTTTTTAAAAAGGGCTCCAGAGGTGATCCTGGCAATTATCGGCCAGTAAGCTTGAGTTCAGTACCAGGCAAGCTGGTTGAAACTATAGTAAAGAACAAAATTGTCAGACACATAGATGAACATAATTTGTTGGGGAAGAGTCAACATGGTTTTTGTAAAGGGAAATCATGCCTCACCAATCTACAAGAATTCTTTGAGGGGGCCAACAAGCATGTGGACAAGGGGGATCCAGTGGATATAGTGTACTTAGATTTTTGTCCCTCACCAAAGATAAGCAAAGTAAGCTGTGATGGGATAAGGAAGGAAGGTCCTCTCATGGATTGGTAACTGGTTAAAATATAGGAAACAAAGGATAGTAATTCATGGTCAGTTTTCAGAATAGAGAGAGGTAAATAGTGGTGCCTCCCAGAGGTCAGTACTGGGACCAGTGCTATTCAACATATTCATAAACGATCTGGAAAAAGGGGTAAACAGTGAGGTGGCAACATTTGCAGATGATACAAAACTCCTCAAGATAGTTAAGTCCCAGGCAGACTGTGAAGAGCTACAAAAGGATCTCTCAAAACTGGGTGACTGGGAAACAAAATGGCAGATGAAATTCAGTGTTGATAAATGCAAAGCAATGCGCATTGGAAAACATAATCCCAACTATACATATAAAATGATGGGGTCTAAATTAGCTGTTACCACTCAAGAAAGAGATCTTGGACTCATTGTGGATTGTTCTCTGAAAACATCCACTCAATGTTCAGCGGCAGTCAAAAAAGCAAACAGAATGTTGGGAATCATTAAAAAAGGGATAGATAATAAAATGGAAAATATCATATAGCCTCTATATAAATCCATGGTATGCCCACATGTGTGCAGATGTGGTCGTCCCATCTCAAATAAGATATATTGGAATTGAAAAAGGTTCCAAAAAGGGCAACAAAAATAATTGGGGTATGGAGCATCTGCCATATGAGGAGAGATTAATGGGACTTTTCAGCTTGGAAAAAAGACTACTAAGGAGGGATATGATTAAGTCTATAAAATCCTGACTGGTGTGGAGAAAGTAAGTAAGGAAGTGTTATTTATGCTCTCATAACACAAGAACTAGGGGTCACCAAATGAAATTAATAGGCAGCAGGTTAAAACAAACAAAAGTATTTTTTCATACAATGCACAGGCAGCCCGTGGAACTCTTTGCCAGAGGATGTTGTGAAGGCCAAGATTATAACATAGTTCAGAAAAGAAATAGATAAGTTCATGGAGGATAGGTCGTCAATGGCTATTAGCCAGGATGGGCAAGGATGGTGTCCCTAGTCTCTGTTTGCCAGAAGCTGTGAATTCATGAATGCTCTAATAAATTTGTTAGTCTCTAAGGTGCCACACGTACTCCTTTTCTTTTTACGGATACAGACTAACACGGCTGCTACTCTGAAACATGAAGGGGATGGATCAGTTGATGATTACCGGTTCTGTTCATTCCCTCTGGGGCACCTGGCACTGGCCACTGTCAGAAGACAGGATACTGGGCTAGATGGACCTTTGGTCTGACCCAGTATGGCTGCTCCTATGTTCTCATGTACACATCTTTCTCCCAGCTTGCTTCCAGCTGCAGCTGTATTAAAGGCTACAGCCTATCCTGGAATACAACACTTTAAGCTTCTAAACCAGGGGTGGGCAAACTTTTTGGCCCAAGGGCCACATCTGGGTGGGGAAATTGCTTGCAGGGGGTTGGAGTGCGCGGGGCAGATTGCTGGGTGTGGGAGGGGGTGTGTGTGCAGGAAGGGGCTCAGGGCAAGGGGTTGGGGCAGAGGAGGGATGCGGGTGTATGAGGGGGCTCAGGGCAGGGAGTTGGGGTGCAGGAGGGATGTGGGGTGCAGCAGGGGGCTCAGGACGGGAAGTTGGGGTGCAGGAGGGATGAGGCAGGGGGCTCAGGGGAGAGGGTTGGGGTACAGGAGGGGGTGTGAGGTGCAGGCAGGGGGCTTAGGGCAGGGAATTGTGGGGCAGGGTGCAGGAGGGGTTCAGGATCTGGCCCGGTGCTGCTTACCTAGATCGGCTCCGGGGTGGCAGCGGCACGCACCAGGGCCAGGGTAGGCTCCCTGCCTGCCTACTCAGGCCTCGGCCCCATGGTGCGCCGCTCTGGGAAGCGGCCGGCACCATCCATGTTCCTGTGGCCACTGGGGGTGGGGGGGTGCAGAGGGCTCCGCGTGTTTCCCTTGCCTGTGGGTACCTCCCCCGAAGCTCCCATTGGCTGCGGTACCCCGTTCCTGGCCAATGGGAGCTTTGGGGGAGGTATCCACAGGCAAGAGCAGTGTGTGGAGCTCTCTGACCCCCCACCCCCACGGGCTGCAGGGACATGGTGTGGCCGCTTCCTGGAGCAGCATGGAGCCCACGGTGGTGGCAATCCCGCGGGCCAGATCAAAAGCCCCAAGGGGCCGGATCTGGCCCGCGGGCCGTAGTTTGCCCACCCCTGTTCTAAGCCCTGCTTTTCCTCTTTGCAGCTACACTCTGGGGTGGGCTGGTGCACAGAGCACATCCTTTCAGATCCTTCCAGCTGCCCTTTTATCTCTCTGCATCACTTCAGAGTCTGCAAAACCCTGCATCTTCTGCTGCTGCTGCTCCAGGGAGCAGCCCTGCACAGGGTATAGTTCCTTTGGCACCCTTGCACATGCCCTTCTTTTATTCTGTGGTGTTCATCACAGCAGTATCCCTTGGCTGTTTTGTAACTATCCAGACCCCCCTTTATGTGGGCACCTGCTCAGTACAAGAGTGGGGGTGACGTTTATGTTGCTGCAGAAAGGCCATTAGCGCTGATATTGCCAGTATGATCAGTGAGCAGCTGGGCATACTGACTTGCTTTGAGTTATTCACTCTGCACTGGGGCCTCTACTATCCTGTTCAAGTGTTTACCAAATAGCTTTAAAAGTTCCTAAATATTTTAGTGGTTTTACAGACTAGAGATATTCATTTAGGTTGGACTTTTCCCCAAGGACCCCAAGAGAATTAGGACTTTTAATGGGATTTGGGTGCCTAACTCCCTTTGTGAGGGCTAAAGTCTATGGACCTCCTCTAGGTTATTAGGCTTGTTAAGTTGTCGCTTATGTACCCTGGGGTCTTTGCAGTTCCAGCCCCTGATTTCTGGGATAGAAATACCTGGGGTAGGCCTATGCAGATTTCCAATTTTTGCTATTTTGTTAACTATACGAACAACTAAATAAAAGTATAAAATAAAATTGAAATAAAACCACTTAAGATAAAAGATTTAATATCAAGTCAATCAGTATTATATTATCATTATATAATAGTATCAAATTTATAATAATACCAAGGATACCAACAATTCAATAAAAAGGAGTACTTGTGGCACCTTAGAGACTAACCAATTTATTTGAGCAGAGTAACGGCTGTTACTCTGAAACCAACAATTCAATATAATCCTTATGTAAATATCTGGAAAGGTCGTTTAGTTGTCAGTCTTAAAATAACAGGGCATTATCAATCTCAATGACAATTTATATATTACTTAATCGGGGGAGTGGTAAATAAGGAAGAGGACAGGTCACTGATACAGAGCAATCCAGATTGCTTGGTAAGATGGGTGCAAGCAAACAATATGTGTTTTAATATGACTAAATGTAAATGTATTAGTCTAGGAACAAAGACGGTAGGCCATACTTACAAGATGGGGGACACTCCCCTGGGAAGCAGTGATTCTGGAAAAAAAAATTGGGGAGTCATATGGGATAATCAACTGAAAATGAGCTCCCAGTGTGATGCTGTGTCCAAAATGGCTAATGCAATTCTTGGATGCATTGACAGGGGAACCTTCAAAAGGAGCAGAAAGGCTATGTTATCCCTGTATTTGACACTGCTGTAACTGCTGCAGGAATAGTGTGTCCACTTCTGGTGTCCACAGTTCAAGAAGGATGTTGATAAATTGTAGACGGTTCAGAGAGGAGCTAGGAGAACGATTAAAGGATTACATAACATGCAGACTCGTGATAGACTCAAGGAGCTTGATCTATTTAGCTTAACAAAGAGAATGTCAAGGGATGACTTGATCACAGTCTATGAGAATCTACCTTTGAATTTCTCAAGAACAAATCATGTCAAACCAACCTAATTTCTTTCTTTGACAGAGTACTCAAAGAGTAGTTATCAATACTTTGCTGTCAAACTGTGGGGACACATATCAAGTGGGGTCCCACAGCGGTTTGTCGTGGATCCAGTACTATTCAACATTTTCATTATTGACTTGGATAATAGAGTGGAGAGTAAATTTATGAAATTTGCAAATAACACCAGGCTGGGAGGGGTTGCTTGTTGGGAGGACAGGATTCAAATTCAAAAGATCTTGACAAATTGGAGAATTGGCCTGAAACCAACTCGGTGAAATTCAATGAAGCCAAGTGCGAAGTACTACACTTTGGAAGGAAAAATCAAATGCACAACTACAAAATGGGGAATAACTGGCTAGGCAGTAGTACTGCTGAAAAGGATTCCGGGGTTATAGTGGATCACAAATTGAATATGAGTCAACAATGTGATGCAGTTGCTCAAAAAGCTAATATAATTCTGGGGTTTATTAACAGGAATGCGTGGGTAAGACGTAGGAGGTAATTGTTCTGCTCTCCTCAGCACTACTGGGGCCTCAGCTTGAGCACTGTGTCCAGTTCTGGGCACCACACTTTAAGAAAGAGGTGGACAAATTGGAGACAGCCCAGAGGAAAGCAACCAAACCTGACCTATGAGGAAAGATTAGAAACCTGGACAAGTTTAGTCTTGAGAAAAGAAGGCCTGATATCAGTCTTTAGATATGTTCAGGACTATTATAAAGGAGACGGCAATCAATTGTTCTCTATGTCCACTGAAGGTCAGACAAGAAGTAATGGGCTTAATCTGCAGCAAGGGAGATTTAGGTTGGATATTAGGAAAAACTTTATAAGGATAGTTAAGCTCTGGAACAGGCTTCCAAGGAAGGTCGTGGCATCTCTATCATTGGATAGACAACACCTGTCATGGATTGTCTAGGTATATTTGGCCCTGTCTCAGTGCAGGGGGCTGGACTAGATGACTTCTTGAGGTCCCTGCCAGCCCTTCATTTCTAGGATTCTAATGGGAACAAATATTTGATAATGGGCTCTTCCATGTTGCAGACAAAGGTATAAAAAGATCCAATAATGGAAGTTGAAGCAAGAGAAATTCAGACTGGAAATAAGGTGTACATTTTTAACAGTGAGGATAATTAACCATTGGAACAGTTTACCAAAGCTGGTGGATTTTCCATCACTAGCAATTTTTTAAATCAAGATTGGATGTTTTTTAACAAGACATGATGTAGTTTAAAGGCAACTATGTTAGGGAAGTTCTGTGTCCTGTGTTATTGTGTTATACACAGGAGGTCAGATTAAAGGATCACAATGGTCCCTTCTGGCCTTGGAATCTGTGAATCTATTTCAGCCAAATAGTTGTTACAGGAAGAGTCAAGTCACTCTCAGTTTGAAATTAACATTTAGGCCAGTTTCTCAACCTATTCAGGCTAGAGACATCCTATCTGAAGTCAAGAAAGTTTGTGACCAAGTGGGCATTACAATCATTTCCTCTAAAAGTCAAATTAGAAACCTGTATCAGTGATAACAAAGCTTAGTCCATATCATTTATTTGTGTGTGTGTTTCAAGAGGTTGACAGAGAATACTTGACCTTGAAAGGTCAGGGTCTGTAGGAAGTAGGGGAGTGAGATTTTCTTTGCTTTAGATTGTAATACAATGTTCAATGTATCAAAGTCCCTTACTGCCTTTTTGACCCACTCTGGGGGTCACTACATACTGCTGAGAAACCCTGATTTGGACTACAGCCAATTAAGGCAGCCTGTCCAAATTATAGGTGGTTAAATGATAACCAATCTCTCTCTTTCCCATCCCCCAACATAGGGTTACATCAAACATTCTGATACAAATCAGGATAACACTGCTTGTTACATTTAAATTTAGATGGAAACAGCAAATTCTCAGGAGTTAAATACATGCCTTATAATCGTGAAATATATTAATAGATCATGATTTAGATCAGCAGTTTTCAACCTTTTTTCCAGATGGAGGTGCAGACCCCTTTGGAAATCTTAGACATAGTCTACGGACCCCCTGGGGTCACCAGACCACAGGTTGAATACCGCTCTTCTGTGGTAATGACAAACTTTTGTGGACCCCTTAGATATCATCTGCCATCCCCCAGGAGTCAGGGGATTAAACGTTGAAAACCACTGTTTTAGATAGTGGTTATTTAATTTAGGGCTGTTTGATGTGGTTGGACAATTTGGCTTTATATGGCTGGGAGCTCCACATTGAAGACAGACTACCTGCTTATCTGTAGGGCAGGGTTTTTTTTAAAGCCACGGGGTTTTTTAAATCAAAATTCGGGCTATGTTTAGTTCGAAACCCCTCTTAACCTGGGCGACATGGGAGATTTTCCTTCTTCTGGGATTTGCTCCCCTTATGGACCCTTAATTGAACATATTCATCGCCAATTCCTGCAGCCTCAAAACTGGGGAGGGCTTTTTTGTCACAAATGGCTGCCTTTATTTCATCTGTAACTACCCATAATAATTGCTCCCGGGCCAGCAAACCAAGGCAGGTTTTCACAGTCATCTTCAGCGCCCCGCACCCAATATCCATTTTCTCATAAAAATACACATTCTACACACATTTTTGATATGGTTGATATAGTTTGTACTTCAATTTTGAGATTTCTGTACTTCAGTCAATAGGTCTCAGGCTAATCTTAAACCTTTTCAATACATTTTTCTTTACATTTCTTATACCCCTTAGCATCACCCTCCTCCATATCATTAAACTTGTCAGGCTTTCCCAGCTAAATAGTTAGGAAGATAGACACCTGCTTATCCTTTGCAATATCATGCATCCCACATAGTCTTTCAAAGGTGGTCAGATAATCTTCTATACAGTCAGTTTCTTTAGAAACTGGGCAGCCTTTGTCCCACTCCCTTGTGTTGTAGGGAGGTGTACTCTCAGGCTGAGGAGGCTGCCTTTCCTGCTCCAGTATGCTGAGCTGCAATGTTTGAGCTCCCATTTGCCTCTTGAATGCCCTGCCCTCAGTGTCCTTTTTGACTTTGGATGCTGCTAGTTCCATGCATCTTTGGTGGGCTCTCTCCTCAAATTGTTCATTGGACATGCATCTTGGGTGGGCTTGTTCCACCACCTCCTCATTGGTCTTGATTGAAGCTTGGGCTGCTTCAGTCTCCCTGATCCACAGTTCTGTCATCAGTCTCTGGTGCTCATGTTCTTCCTGGGCTGCCTGGTACTACAATCCGGCCACTTCCCCTGACGTGGTCTCTGTGGCAGCTGGGGTGGGAGGGTGCTTGGATGCCTCATCAAAACTTATGAGCAAAGGTCTCAGCTCCTGAACTGGAGTCTTCTTTTTGTGGGATATCCACTCCTGGATATCGGGTGGAAGGTGAAAAGCTCCACACAGCAATTTGTTAATGTTACCATGGAAAAATCCCTTCCAGACCCCAAAACTGATGACCAGTCCAACCCCTGGCATCACCAGAGATTCAACAAGTGGAGAAAGGATGGGGCTGAGACAGGAAACCCACAGTGCCTACCTAGCTTAGGCAGCAAGCTCCATCCACCCCCCTCACGTTCCAGCACCATCAAATGGGAGCCAATCACCCAGCATCAGTCCCATTGCCCAATGCCAGGAGCAGTGGGCAGTCCAAGCTCCTGGAGTCCTAGTCCCAGATGAAGCATGTGACACCCCCTGGCAAACACCATTCCTTCCCATGCCCTGCTCATAAGGGAGGAAGATGAGGAGAAGAGAGAAGAAGCAGCCCTCACATATTGAAAAGAAGGGGTGGAGAGAGAGAGACAGAGAGAAATGCAAGAGAGCTTGTGGATCTCTGCCTCTCTGCTCCCAATTGAGATTTCTCCTCCAGGTCCCAAAGAGTGTCTTCACTGTTCCCAGTCACATCAAGGCTGCACGTTGGCTAAAGAGGTGAGTATTTGTATATTTTTGGTACTCTGTGATTATCAGCAGTTCAACTTTACAAAATGGGTGTCAAAAGCTAAGCTTGAGCACTGTCAGAATAAAATCTTTTACTCTTAATCATGGTTATAGGTTCGATTTTCACATACAGGCCTACCTGCCTCACAGTTGGAAAATTTCAAACTTATTTTCTAGGAATAAGTCTGATGATGTCTCCTATTTAGCTCCTACCTAAAGAACCTGAGCTAAATTCATCACTTGTATAACTCCATTGAAACCGTGCTGGGATAAATTTGACCCCTTACCTTTAATTTCCAGTCCATTGTACTGACTCAGGTAGGCAAACAAAACAGCACACCAACAAAAACTCATCAAATTGAATAGATAACTGTGACAATCTTGAAGCAGATTGGTTTATTAAGGATACTTGAACCCCCTACAGAGATTAGCTGCCGAGATCAAGCCCATGTTTCAATCAACTCAGAGAAATAGTAGGCAAAGTCCCATGGAGAGACCAATTAGAAAGAAAAGGAATAAAGCAGCCTAGCAATTCTTATAAGATGTAATACTAGAGGCTCAACATCAAGCTATTCCAGTGCAGAGGAAAGATAAAAAGAGCCACAGGACAGGAGGCCGATGTGGTTGCACAATGAGCGTTTTAGCCATCTAAAAACCGAAAGGAATACGTACAGGAAATGGAAGGAGGGGCATGTCACCAAGGAAGTATACATGGGAATAACATAGAATCATAGAATATCAGGGTTGGAAGGGACCCCTGAAGGTCATCTAGTCCAACCCCCTGCTCGAAGCAGGACCAATTCCCAGTTAAATCATCCCAGCCAGGGCTTTGTCAAGCCTGACCTTAAAAACCCCTAAGGAAGGAGATTCTACCACCTCCCTAGGTAACGCATTCCAGTGTTTCACCACCCTCTTAGTGAAAAAGTTTTTCCTAATATCCAATCTAAACCCACTGCAACTTGAGACCATTACTCCTCGTTCTGTCATCTGCTACCATTGAGAACAGTCTAGAGCCATCCTCTTTGGAACCCCCTTTCAGGTAGTTGAAAGCAGCTATCAAATCCCCCCTCATTCTTCTCTTCTGCAGGCTAAACAATCCCAGCTCCCTCAGCCTCTCCTCATAAGTCATGTGTTCTAGACCCCTAATCATTTTTGTTGCCCTTCGCTGGACTCTCTCCAATTTATCCACATCCTTCTTGTAGTGTGGGGCCCAAAACTGGACACAGTACTCCAGATGAGGCCTCACCAATGTCGAATAGAGGGGAACGATCACGTCCCTCGATCTGCTCGCTATGCCCCTACTTATACATCCCAAAATGCCATTGGCCTTCTTGGCAACAAGGGCACACTGTTGACTCATATCCAGCTTCTCGTCCACTGTCACCCCTAGGTCCTTTTCCGCAGAACTGCTGCCTAGCCATTCGGTCCCTAGTCTGTAGCGGTGCATTGGATTCTTCCATCCTAAGTGCAGGTCTCTGCACTTATCCTTATTGAACCTCATCAGATTTCTTTTGGCCCAATCCTCCAATTTGTCTAGGTCCCTCTGTATCCTATCCCTCCCCTCCAGCGTATCTACCACTCCTCCCAGTTTAGTATCATCCGCAAATTTGCTGAGAGTGCAATCCACACCATCCTCCAGATCATTTATGAAGATATTGAACAAAACCGGCCCCAGGACCGACCCTTGGGGCACTCCACTTGATACCGGCTGCCAACTAGACATGGAGCCATTGATCACTACCCGTTGAGCCCGACAATCTAGCCAGCTTTCTACCCACCTTATAGTGCATTCATCCAGCCCATACTTCCTTAACTTGCTGACAATAATACTGTGGGAGACCGTGTCAAAAGCTTTGCTAAAGTCAAGAAACAATACATCCACTGCTTTCCCTTCATCCACAGAACCAGTAATCTCATCATAGAAGGCGATTAGATTAGTCAGGCATGACCTTCCCTTGGTGAATCCATGCTGGCTGTTCCTGATCACTTCCCTCTCATGCAAGTGCATCAGGATTGATTCTTTGAGGACCTGCTCCATGATTTTTCCAGGGACTGAGGTGAGGCTGACTGGCCTGTAGTTCCCAGGATCCTCCTTCTTCCCTTTTTTAAAGATTGGCACTACATTAGCCTTTTTCCAGTCATCCGGGACTTCCCCCGTTCGCCACGAGTTTTCAAAGATAATGGCCAATGGCTCTGCAATCACAGCCGCCAATTCCTTCAGCACTCTCGGATGCAACTCGTCCGGCCCCATGGACTTGTGCATGTCCAGCTTTTCTAAATAGTCCCTAACCACCTCTATCTCCACAGAGGGCTGGCCATCTCTTCCCCATTTTGTGATGCCCAGCGCAGCAGTCTGGGAGCTGACCTGAGCATGAATGGACAAAATCAGGAACGCCAAGACAAAGAAAGAGATGCACCTGCCAAGGAATGTTAGAGACAACAAGAAGGGTCCTTCAAATATGTTAGACAAAAAATTAAAATCAAGGATGATGTGGTCCACTGCTTAATGGAGAAGTTGAGCTGGTAATGGAAGATGATGGGAAAGCAGAGTTGCTCAATGCCTTCTTTGCTTCAATATTCTCACAAAAAATAACATGTGAGTGGATGACTAGCGAAGTTACTATAGACAATAAAGGGGAAGGAATGCAGATCGGGATAGGCAAGGAACACGTCAGACCTTCTGGTCAATTTGAATTAATTCAGATCAGTGGGGCCTGATGCTATTCATCTGAGGATACTGAAGGAATTAGCTGAAGAAATCTTGGAGCTACTGGCAATAATATTTACAAACTCATGGATAACAAAGAGGTCCTGGAAGACTGGAGACAGGCTAACATAATGCCCATCTTTAAAAATGGGGGAAAGGAGAAGTCAGAGAACTATAGACTGGTCAGCCTGACTTCTATACCTAAGAAACTACTAGAGCAATGTATAAAACATTCAATTTGTGAATAACTGGAGATGAAGGGGTGATCACTAGCAGCCAGCCTGGATTTACCAAGAACAAACCATGCCAAACCAGCCTGATTTCCTTCTTTGATAGGATAACTGGTTTGGTGGATAGGTGATATGTGGTGGACATAATATAAGTGGACTTCAGCCAGGCTTTTGACACAGTCCCACATGACATTCTGATAAGTAAGCTGGAGAAATGTGGGCTTGGTGTAGCTACCATTAAGTGGATACATAATTGGTTAAACAGCTGCCAACAAAGTGTAACTATTAATGGAACGATGTCAGATTGGAGGAATCTGTTCTGGGTCTGGTGTTCTTTAACATCTTTATTAATGATCATCCAGGTCCTTACTGATCAAATTTGCAGGTTACACAAAGCTAGGGGGGTTGCCAACACTTCGGAGGATAGAGCTAAAATTCAGAGGGATATTGATAAATTGGAGAACTGGGCTATAGACAACAAAATGAAATTCAACAAAGACAAGTGTAAGGTGCTACACTTAGGGAAGAAAAACCAAATGCACAAATCCCAATAACTGGAAGATAACTGGCTTGGGCAGCAACAGTGCTGAGAAGGATCTGGGAGTTGTGGTGGATCACAACCTCAACATGCGTCGGCTATGCGATGCTGTTGCAAAAAAAGTAAATGCAATTTTAGGTTGCATTAACAGAAGCATGATATGCAAGTCCCTGGAGGTGATAGTACTGCTTTGCTCAGCACTGCTGGCTAGGCCTCAGATGGAGTACTGTGTCCAATGGTGGTCACCGATGTATAGAAAAGATATAGAGAAACTGGAAAGGATGCAGAGGTGAGTGGCAAAGATGATCAAGGGATGGAATGCAAGCCGTATGAGCAAAGGCTGAAGGAATAGGTATGTTTAGTTTGGAAAAGAGAAGATTGAGAGGGGACATGATAGTGGTCTTCAAATACTTGAAATGCTGCCATAAAAATGGAGAAAAGTTGTTGTCTCTTGTCACAGAGGGCAGGACAAGACACAATGGGTTCAAACAACAGCAAATCAAATTTAAATTAAATCTCAGGAAAACTTCCTAAATGTAAGAACAGTAGGACAATGGAACAGACTGCGTCAGGAGGTTGTGGAAGCTCCTTCACTGGAGGTTTCCAAAAGAAGGCTGGACAGGCATCTGTCTTGGATGGGTTAGACACAATAAATCCTGCATCTTGGCAAGGGGTTAGATTAGAAGATCTTTTTGGTCCCTTCTAACCATATGATTCTATGAGCCAGCATGAGAGAAAGAACTGATATCTCAATAGACCTTACCATTTAGGGATTGAGCAGGAAGCTTCAGTTTTCTTGAAGCTTCACCAGAAAGGGAGACCCAAAAGAAATATAAAATGTCTGGTACAATCAAAGTGAAAGCCTAGCATTGAAGAACTTTGCTAAAGTTAGACCTATATGCTTCCAGATTTTGCTCCTAGTATAAAAAAGTTCAAGGAGATAGATCACTACTGTATATGACAGCAAAACTAATGTTGCCACTATGCTCCATTATCATTCTGTACAAAATCAATATCAAAACATCCCAAGTCTAGACACATAAATGTCAAACTATTTAACAAGAAGCAGTTAGTGCAGAAAAAAACACTTAAATGGCAATTGAGGTAGTCTGATGGGTCTTAAAGTAGCTTACCAGGATTTATGTAAGATAAAAACAGTTTAACTAAGCATGTAGAACAAAGCTTGAGGGCTTATGGCTAAGAACAATATCAGAGGAACATCTAAGCTCTTTAGCTACCTGTCAGGTTGCAGTATTTGACTGTTTTATCAAAGGTGGAGGACTTCTTAATCTTACAAATTTCTTCCTTTTTTTAGGTTACCTAATACAATTACCAGACAACTGCCTACAGAAGACAGGGTACTCAAGTTGATGAAATAGAGTTTCAGTTACTCCCACTACATGCATCAAACCTATATTTCTTGGAGTGCTTGCCAGGCATCTTTGTATCATATTCTAATACAAAGTACTTTCAGGTAAAAGGAAAGAGCAAAAGGAAAGAGGAAAGGATTGATGCTGATAAATTACAGGTAGGAGCTGAAGAGAAACAGTTGAATGAAAAAGCACCCCATTCAATTACATCACATGAAGGCTGACAACTACATATTGACAAATTTTGTAAATGCTTGTATACAAAAGCTAGAAGTCTAACTATGAAGATGGGTGAACTTGAGTGCCTGGTTTGAAATTAGGACATTTATTTAACAGCATCACAGAGACTTGGTGACATGATGATAATCAATGGGAACAGTAACAACAGAGTATAAAATATATATGAATGACAGAGTAGGTTATGTTGGTGGAGGAGTGGTGATATATGTGAAGGAAAGCACAGAGTCAAATATAATAAAAATCTTAAATGAATCAAACTGTACCACAGAATCTCTATGGATAGAATTCCACGATTGAATAATAATAGTATATCAGTAGGAATACACTAAAAACTACCTGACCAGGATGGTGGTGGTGATTGTGAAATGCTCAGGGAGATTAGAGAGGCTACAAAAATAGAAAACTCAATAACAACTCAAAAACTCAATAATAATTTTAACTATCCCCATATTGACTGGTACATATCACCTCAGGACAGGATGCAGAAATAAAATTTATAGACACCACTAGTGATGACTTTTTGGAGCAGATAATCCTGGAACCCACAAGAGGAGAAGCAATTCTTGATTTAGTCCTAAGTGGAGCACAGGACTTGTCCAAAAGGCGAATATAGCTGAACCGCTCGGTAAGAATGACCATAATGTAATCATCCTTGTGTGGGTACAACACCAAAGAAGTCTACTACAGTAGACTTCAATTTAAAAAAGGTGAACTACACAAAAACGAGGAGGCTTGTTAAATGGAAATTAAAAGGAACAGTCACAAGAGTCAAATGCCTGCAAATGATATGGAAACTTTTAGAAAGCACTTTAACAGAGGCAAAAATTAAATGTATACCCCAAATAACAAAAAATAGTATGGGGACCAAAAAAGGACACCCGGTTAAACAACAGAGTAAAAGAGTCCGTTAGAGGCAAAAAAGCATCCTTTAAAAATTGGAAGTCAAATCCTACTGAGAAAAATAGAAAGAAACATAAACTCTGGCAACTCCAGTGTAAAAATGTAATTAGGCAGGACAAAAAAGAATTTGAAAAGCAACTAGCAAAAACACAAAAAACTAAGAGCAAACAAATATTAAGTGCCTGAGAAGCAGGAAGCCTGCCAAACAATCAATGGGGCCACTGGACAATTGAGGTGCTAATGGAGTGAAGATAAGGTTGTGGCAGAGAAGTTGTATGAATTCTTTGTATCAGTCTTCACTGTAGAAGATGTGAGGGAGCTTACCATACCAGAGCCATTCTTTTCAGGTGACAAATCTGAGGAACTGTCCCAGATTGAGGTGTCAATAGAGGAGGTTTTGGAACAAATTGATATATTAAACAATGAGTCACCAGGACCAGATGGTATTCACCCAAAAATTCTGAAGGAACTCAAATATAAAATTGCCAGACTACTAACTATGGTATGTAACCTATCAGTTAAATGAGCCTCTGTACCAAATGACTGGAGGATAGCTAATGTAACACAGTTTTTTTTTTTTAAAGGCTCCAAAGGTGATACTGGCAATTACTGGCTAGTAAGTCTAATTAAAGTATCAAGCAAATTGGTTGAAACTAAAATAAAGAACAGAATGATCAGACACATAGATGAATGTGATATGTTGGGGAAGAGTCAACACTGCTTTTGTAAAGGGAAATTATTCCTCACCAAACTATTAGAATTCTTTGAGGGGTTCAACAAACACATGGACAAGAATGATCCTGTGGATTTAGTATACTCGGACTTTCAGAAAGCCTTTGACAAGGTCCCTCACCAAAGGCTCTTAAGAAAACTACGCTGTCATGGAATAAAAGAGAAGGTATGATGGGGTAACATGATTTTGACAATAAATTGATCTTTAAATATTCATGGTAAATAGGCCCAGTGGCCTGTGATGGAATATTAGATGGGGTGGGATCTGAGTTACTACAGTGAATTCTTTCCTGGGTATCTGGCTGGTGAATCTTGCCCATATGCTCAGGGTTTAGCTGATCGCCATATTTGGGGTCGGGAAGGAATTTTCCTCCAGGGCCGATTGGAAGAGGCCCTGGAGGTTTTTCACCTTCCTCTGCAGCATGGGGCACAGGTCACTTGCTGAAGGATTCTCTGCTCCTTGAAGTCTTTAAACCATGATTTGAGGAGTTCAATAGCTCAGACATAGGTGAGAGGTTTTTCACAGGAGTGGGTGGGTGAGATTCTGTGGCCTTCGTTGTGCAGGAGGTCAGACTAGACTATCATAACGGTCCCTTCTGACCTTAATATCTATGAATCTATCAGGTCCTCTCATGGATCAGTAACTGGTTAAAAGACAGGAAACAAAGTGTAGGATGGTCAGTTTTCAGAATGGAGAGAGGTAAATAGCTGTGTCCACCATGAATCTCGACTGGAACCAGTGCTGTTCAACATATTCATAAAGGATATGGAAAAAGGGGTAAACAGTGAGGTTGCAAAGTTTGCAGATGATACAAAATTACTCACGATAGTTAAGACCAAAGCAGACTGCAAAGTTACAAAACTGGGTGACTGGGTAACAAAATGGCCAATGAAATTAAATGTTGATAAATGCAAAGTAATGCACGTTGAAAAATGTAATATTGACTAACACATACAAAATGATGGGATCTAAATTATCTGCTACCACTCAAGAAAGAGATCTTGGTGTCATTGTGGATCATTTTCTAAAAATATCTGCTCCATGTGCAGCAGCAGTCAAAAAAGCTAACAATGTTAGGAACTATTAGGAAAGGGATAGCTAATAAAACAGTAAATATCATAATGCCACTATATCCATGCATGATACGCCCACATCTTAAATACTATGTGCAGTTCTGGTTGCCCCATCTCAAAAAAGATACATGAGAATTGGAAAAGGTACAGAGAAGGGCAACAAAAATGATTAGGGACATAGAACAAATTTAATAGGAGGGAAGATTAAAAAGACAGGGACTGTTCAGCTTGGAAAAGAGAGGATGAAGGGGGCATATGAGAGCGGTCTACAAAATAATGACTGGGGTGGAGAAAGTGGATAAGGACGTGTTGTTTACCCCTTCACATAACACAAGAAACAGGGGTCACCCGATGAAATTAATAGGTAGCAGGTTTAAAACAAACAAAGAAGTACTTCTAACACAACACACAGTCAAGCTGTGGAACTTGTTGCCAGGGGATTGTGATGGAATGCACCCCTGAATTCACACCATACACACTATTGTGATAATCTTTGTACAAAATATGCCTTTTAAGTTATCATTTGAAAACTAATAACTTCCTGGTCAATAATCTCATGGTAAAATGCATGTAACAACATTATACGTAAAATTATGAACATAAGCTGCAATCATGACTGAAATGTGTTTACCAGATAAGTCCGTAAACAGGTAAACCTGTTTCTCAAAGACAAAGGACAAGTTGACACCTAAGCCAGGGGTCATCAAAGCTGATGGGCCATCACCTATCTAGTGGCCACTCTTTAGCAAGGAAAGAAACAGCAAAAAACCTCCCGCCTCCACCAGGCCTCATATCTCCTTGCTCTCAGCTGGAAAGAACATGATCTAGAGGTCACTGCCAGGAAACTTCATTTCAAAAGGGTGACTCAACTATAAAGGTGAGGGGCAAAAACACCCCAAACTATTTCTCCCTATCCATCTCTCTTGACAAAGGAATCCAGCTCTTTGAATTTGGGAGGGATCCAGACCTGAAGACTGGATAATAATGCTGTTGGAAGCCTGTGGGAACAATTTTACGTTGAACCTACCCTAGTTTGTAAAGTTTTAGTACTAGGAAATGTTTTATCTTTATTTTTCTTGCAACCATTCTGACTTTAATGCCTTAATACTTTTACATACTTAAAGTCCTATCTCCTTCTGTTAAATAAATTATTTTTTATTCTTTAATCAAAATTAATCCAGTGTTGTGAGTAAACTGAACTGTGTGGGTAACTCCATTTAAGGTGACAAGTTGTTGTATATTGTTCCTTTACAGGGACAACAGACCTAAAATATCCAAACTGTCCAGGAGCGGGCTGGACAGTTCAGAACACACATTTCTGGAGGGAAAACTAGGGACTGGGAGTGTGTTGGGATCACTGTACAAGTAATAACCAAGGCTAGTGGGAACCAGAATGTGGCTGGTGTTTGTCCTTAAGCCTTTGACTGCCAGAAGCTGGGGCGAGATGACAGGGGATGGATCACTCAATAATTGCCCTGTTCTGTTCATTCCCTCTGGGGCACCTGGCACTGTGACAGGATTCTGGGCTAGATGGACCTTTGGTCTGACCCAGCATGGCCATTCTTATGTCCTTAGGCATTACGGTGCTGAACAGCCAAAATGGATCACACCTTTGGTACAGATAAAGCTAAAGGGAGGTATTTTTATTGCCAAAAGACCTCTTCAAATTCACATTCTTCACATTTCTTAATCAGCTCTTAATAGGCGTGCTCCACTGAACCCAGTAGGACTTTTGCCATTGATTTCAGTGGATGCAGGATTGAGTCTGTTATTGGGGAATGAAACATTTTACAATTGAATAAACATGTCCCTGAACAGATATATACAACAACTTAAAAATAAGATCATAGGATTTTTTTTTAAAGTAAAACATTGCACATCATTTAAGGTACTGAAGTGTGAATTAAAAATTGAGGTATTGGTGTAGTCAAATTGTATGGTCATTTGAGCAGGAAGTGAATGAAGAATCTTGCTGGTTCATGGACAGCATTAGTACTTTATAATAACTTAGATATCATTTGTCTAAAAGGATTACACTTTAATGTTAGAAACCTCCACAAGGAATTTTTTTTCAGTCTTTTTATAGATCTATGAAAGCTAAACCCTTGTAACATACATGTAAATAAAGTATAGTGCTACTAGGGTGTTATATATTAGAAACACACACACACACACACAGACTCCTTCCTTCCTTTCACCCCCAGAAAAAAACAAAACAGATAATGGTAGTGCCTAGTTTAGGCTCTGATCATGAAGATACTTAAAAGCATGTGCCTAACTTTAAGTATGGAAGTAGTCCCATAGGATATTTGCATGATTAAAGTTAGACAGATATTTAACCACTTTGCTGAATCAAAGCTTTAATCATCATCCAATGTCCTGTAATTTGCCATACAGTACGAGGTTGAAAAAAACAAGGAAGACTCTCTTTGATTGCTTCAGAAATTAAACCAGTAACGCACATACCCAAAAGTGCACATTAAGTACATTTAACTTTCTCTTGCTAGTTGGTAAATAACTTATTGTCAGGTATGGTAATATCAATCATCTTTACCCAGCAGGATTGTTTAATCAGCAGTTCTATATCTGTGGTTTAGCAACATTGCACGATCCTCCGTACTCAGTCAAGTTTGGGCCTGTTGATGTGCAGTTTACAAATCATGATCAATGCCAGAACTATCGGTCTTCTCTTATGGTAGGTAATTCATCAATTCTAACGTTACTTTATAAGGAAAAAAATAATTCACTTAAAAATGAGATCATAGAACTGGAAGGGACCTCAAGAGTTATGTAGTCCAGTCCCCTGCACTCAAGGCAGGACTAAGTATTATCTAGACCATCCCTGACAGGTGTTTGTCCAACCTGCTCTTAAAAATCCCCAGTGATGGAGATTTCACAACCTCCCTAGGCAATTTATTCCAGTGCTTAACCACTCTGACAGTGAGGAAGTTTTTCTTAATGTCCAACCTAAACCGCCCTTGCTGCGATTTGAGCCCATTGCTTCTTGTCCCATCCTCACAGGTTAAGAAGAACAATTTTTCTCCCTCCTCCTTGTAACAACCTTTTATGTACTTGAAAACTGTTATCATGTCCCCTCTGTCTTCTCTTCTCCAAACTAAACAAACCCAGTCTTTTCAATCTTCCCTCATAGGTCATATTTTCTAGATTTTTAATAATTTTTGTTGCTCTACTCTGGACATTCTCCAATTTGTCCACATCTTTCCTGAAATGTGGCACCCAGTACTGGACACAATACTCCAGTTGAGGCCTAATCAGCACGCAGTAGAGTGGAAGAATTACTTCTTGTGTCTTGCTTACAATACTCTTGCTAATACATCCCAAAATGATGTTTGCTTTTTTTGCAACAGTATTACACTGACTCATATTTAGTTTGTGATCCACTATGACCCCCAGATCCCTTTCCGCAGTACTCCTTCCTATGCAGTCATTTCCCATTTTGCATGTGTGAAAATGATTGTTCCTTCCTAAGTGGAGTACTTTGCATTTGTCTGTATTTAATTTCATCCTATTTACTTCAGACCATTTCTCCAGTTTGTCCAGATCAATTTGAATTTTAATCCTATCTTCCAAAGCATTTGCAACCCCTCCCAGTTTGGTATCATCTGAAAACTTTATAAGTGTACTCTCTATGCCATTATCTAAATCATTGATGAAGATATTGAACGGAACCGGATCCAGAACGGATCCCTGCAGGACCCCACTCTTTGTGCCCTTCCAGCATGACTGTGAACCACTGATAACTACTCTCTGGGAACAATTTTCCAGCTAGTTATGCACCCACCTTATAGTAGCTCCATCTAGGTTGTATTTCCCTAGTTTGCTTATGAGAAGGTCATGCGAGACAGTATCAAAAGCCTTACTAAAGTCAAAATATACCACATCTACCACTTCCTCCCTATCTACAAGGCTTGTTACCCAGTCAAAGAAAGCTATCAGGTTGGTCTGACACAATTTGTTCTTGAAAAATCCATGCTGACTGTTTAACACCTTATTATCTTCTAGGTGTTTGCAAATTGATTACTTAATTATTTGCTCCATTATCTTTCCGGGTACATAAGTTAAGCTGACTGGTCTGTAATTCCCAGGTTTGTCCTTATTTCTCTTTTTATAGATGGGCACTATATTTGTCCTTTTCCAGTCTTCTGGAATGTCTCCCGTCTTCCATGACTTTTCAAAGTTAAGATGTACTAGTCTGGAGAAAATCATACTCAGACATGGGCTTCTTGAATAGTGTACTTATGTAGTTTGAGGGAAAACATGGAACTACTGGAACTCAAATTTCAGTGCCCCTATAAAACACTTCACTGCTCAATACCTAATTAGGGTTCATAGACCCCTTTTGAAAAGTAATTTACACACACACACACACACACACACACACAGATGATGTGCATCACTGGAGAACAAGAAATCTGCATCTCATGCTCCCACTTCCTGCAGAGAAGAGCTTATGTGTATGGGACCAGGAATTCTGCCTTTTTGGGATGACCCACTTTTCTCCTTCTAGCTCCACTGAAGTCCTTCCGCTAGGGCTCCATCGGGTTCTAGTGTCACAGAGTTGGAGGGGGCATGAATGGGGCTAGCTGGCCATGGGAAGATGGGGAAACTAACTTCACTTCTCTAGATTCACCTAGTCCCCCACCCAGGGTGATCAGCAGTACGGGCTGTATTAACTTCAAGTGCTTCCTCCTGTGCTTTGTACCCTCCACCTTTTATAGGGGTTCCAAGAATATGGATCAAGTTGAAAATCATAGATTAAGGAGGTAAAGTCCCCATCTCCTTCCATAGGACAGCAAACACTCCAGCATCTGGACTTCTGTGGATCATTCCTGGGATGAGAAATGAGGGGTGCAACACAGAGAGAGAAATGGGTATTAACACTTTGCCATAGGAGTTCTAAAAAAGTAAGTTATAAAATGGTCACTCTTCATCTACCCATATTTTGGCTGAGTTTTAAAAATCTGCCTTGGGGCAGTGGTTCTCAAACTAGGGCTGCCGCTTGTTCAGGGAAAGCCCCTGGTGGGCTGGGCTGGTTTGTTTACTTGTCACGTCTGCAGGTTCAGCCGATCGTGGCTCCCACTGGCCACGGTTCGCCACTCCAGGCCAATGGGGGCTGTGGGAAGCAGCGCAGGCTGAGGGATGTGCTGGCCGCCCTTCCTGCAGCCCCCATTGGCCAGGAGTGGCGAACTGCGGCCAGTGGGAGCCGCGATCGGCTGAACCTGCGGATGTGGCAGGTAAACAAACCGGCCTGGCCCTCCAGGGGCTTTCCCTGAACATGCAGCAGCCCTAGTTTGAGAACCACTGCCTTAGGGAATCCCAGTTCCCATTACTGGTATCTGAAAATCTCAGCTTTGGTCTGAACATAGTATTACCTGGCTTATAATATTTTTTCTTTTCAATCCCACCCTTTGAGTGATAAAGACTAGAACAACCAATACAAGTTTAGCTAATGTTTAGTAGCTAGATTTCGTATGTTACTGGCCACCTAGAGTATGTCTACACTGCAATGAAGCATGCACAGCTGGCACGTGTCAGCTGACTCAGGCTTGTGGGGCTCATGCTGTGGGGCTATAAAATTGCAGTGTAAACATCTGGGCTTGGGCTGGAGCCTGACTTTGGGACCATCCCCACTTGTGGCGTCCCAGAGCCTAGGCTCCAGCCAGAGCCTGGATGTCTACACTACAATTTTATAGCCCTGCAGTGCAAGCCCCTTGAATCAGAGCCAGCAGACACAGGCCAACTGCAGGTGTTTTAGTGTAGTGTAGACACATCCTGAGGGCCGCAGGTTGTAGTAACTTGCATGTCATGCTTCTGCTGTTCTGTTACTGGGACTCTGAGTCATTTCAGAGAAAAATCCATAATAAAAGCAGAGAGAACAATTGGCCATAGCAAGTCATGGTATTACAAAATGTGAATATTTAATGCATCCTTTGAAAAGCAACCAACCCAAAGGTACAAGTTTAGAATTAGAACTAAAAATGTTTATCATTATTTTCTGAATGAAAGCAATGCACCTTGAAACAAGAGCATATAATACTACACTGGCCATCAGCAAGCCTCACAAAGTTACACGTCATTAGGAATATCGCATGGGGCTGTTTTTTTCCTTTTAAAATGAAAAACAACTGGTAGAATGGCATCTCATATGCACCTTAATCTGGTAAAGCACTTAAGCACATGCTTAACTGAAAGCATATGAGTAGTCACATTGACTTCAGTGGTAGGGAAAAATGCTATAGTCTGAAGCTGTGAAAGTCAAGAAAAGTTTTTTAATATTGATTACAGGAAAAACAAAACAAAAAATGTTGTAGCAAGTGTTACCCAGTGGCAATGTTAAATCTTCTCTTTCAAGTTCTTTTTCTTTGCATGTAAGCAAATGTTCCATCTTGAGAAGACATTCCATATTGTTACCTTGGGTTACACAACGTTCTGGGTAGAGACAGTAGACCTTGGAGAGAGAGGGAGTCATGTGAGTAGCAGGAGAGCTTGCTGTCTGCCTGGGGCTCTGATTAGACTCAATTCTTGAGACAGTTGTTCTCTGTTGAGTTAAGATTCCTGAAAGAAGGGGTTGCCCTATGTGCTGTTTGGCCACTTCTGTTCCAGGACTGGTGTGTGTGTGTAAATAAAGCAAGGTACACTTAGAATATATCAAGTCTTTGATTTCTCCTCCACTGGAAAAACTGACTTGCAAGGCCCTGAACATCTGCTATCTCTCAGTAGGAGGACAACACTGGTGTCAGTTTTGCTCAGCTCAGACACAGAATGGAACTCTAGCATTAGAAGAAGGGAAAACAATGCCTTAACATCACTGAAAAGCTGAGACAGAAAAGAAAAGAGAATAAAAACAACAGCTAGAATGTCCACTCCTCTGTGTAAAGCAGAGATAATTTAATGTAAGACTAGACGAAAGCAGACAAGGTGGGAATGGGGATGGGCAGTTTGGGGTTCCACAGAATAATTGCATGAGATTACTGATGTCTGTAGTGTTCACATTGTATTAGTTCCACTTTTTTGGTCAGTTTTTGTACTTCTTATTTTTCAATGTTGTATCATTAGTTGACACAGGAACCTAAGTCAGAGAGATAGAAGAAATGGGGCATTAGGAAGGATGTGAAGGAAGAAAAGTGGGGAGCATGCATGACATATGTGATCACTGAACTCATTCCTCATTTAGAAGGCAGCATGGGAGAAAATACGGAGGTGCCTGGGGGAAGTGAGGGTTTAGTGTGTTAGAAGAGGAATTTTTGGTGCAATGGATCCCATTACCCTTGTGATTTCACTCTGAGTCACCTTCCCTTGTCAGCTTATTAAATGTATGCCTTCTAACCCAACACAGATGGTGCAGATGAATTTCAACTTGGTCCAGTTAGCGAATGTAACCAAATCTGTTATATTGTTCCTGGGATGGCACAGTATTCTGAACTGGCTGATACTGGTCATCACTTGCAGTAACTCTTAGTTGGTGAGGACTCCAGTTCAGTCTGCTCTTTCTACTTTTAATAGGCTGGAAGCTACATCCGCCTCAAAATGCTGTATATTTCTCATGGAAAAATTCAAATGAATGAAAAATTTTCATTTCACTGGAAACTCTGGCAGCATTTTTGATTTTTAGACAAAATGAAAAGTGGAAAATATAGGTTTTGGGTTTACAGATTTTTCACAATGGGAAAAAAGTGCGTGTGTAGGGGGGGACCCTTAAGAAAACAGAGCTGATGAATCAGGAGTGTATATGCTCCAAAAGGCAGGAGGATCAGTGCAGTTCTTCTCCACAGGAAGTTGCAGGATGCATTGTCTTCACAAAGAGGTGGACTGCAACCCCTGCTTGGTGCTCAGCTGTGGTCAAGTGGGATGACTTCAGGCTCTGCATATGGCTCTTTTGGCAAGGATGGGTAGGGGAAGGATGAGGTATGGCCAGCAGATCATCATCTGTGTATATTCACCACAGCAACCATACATCCCCTTGCACATGTGTGCATGGGGAAAGACTGGGGGAGGAAACAGCTGGTGTGAAGGCTTCCAGAGTCCAAAGGCAGCAGTAAGAGTTACAGAGAGTGAAGAGGTGGGAGTGGGGTGGAGGGAAAGATTCTGCTCTCCTATTAAGCAAGTCCCTTCTAAGTCCATCTACACAGACTGGCTGTGTGAGAGAGGATTTAGCCAACAGAGGATTGGACCATTAACTGTGTCTCTCTCTCCTCACAGATTTCTTTATAGCCATTGCACCTGAGCAGTCTTCTCTTATCATTTTTAATAATGGCAATAATGGTGATATGCCTAGCACCTTTGAAAATCAGGCCATTTTTGCGTTGATGACTAAATATGGGTTCTGAAGCCTAATTTGGGTGTCTGGGTTTGCAAAATATAAGACAGAGATCTAATAATATTATTGAAAAGTAAGTGTTTCATTAAGAAGTGGTTGATCCGCACAGCAACAACTTTACAGGGATGCAAAAAGAAAAGGAGGACTTGTGGCACCTTAGAGACTAACACATTTATTTGAGCCTAAGCTTTCATGAGATACATCCGATGCAGTGAGCTGTAGCTCACGAAAGCTTAGGCTCAAATAAATTGGTTAGTCTCTAAGGTGCCACAAGTACTCCTTTTCTTTTTGCGGATACAGACTAACATGGCTGCTACTCTGAAACCTTTACAGGGAAGCTAGACGGCTCTTTCCTACCCTTCTTCTGTTTGTTTGTCTGCTTAGGGTGCTGCTTATGCTGCAAGCTAAGGGGCTGATTCCTTTGCTTGTGTACACACTCTTGCGCTAGCTCTCAACTGAGCTAGCGTCAATATAAATAGCACTGGAAGCAGCAGCAGAGGCATAGCTGAGCTGGGATGAGTCCAAACCAGTCTGAAACCAGTGGGAAGGCGCTTGGCCTGGCTCAGCTGGGCCCTCTGCTCCCACAGCTATACTGCTATTTATACTGATGCCAGCTTGATGAGAGCTGGTGTGAGTATGTGTACACGAGCCAGGGAATCACACCTCTGGCTTGTAGCCTAGACATAGCCCTAGTTCTTCAGAGCAGGGCTACCTTACCTTCTTCTGGGACTATACAGCATATAGCCTCTCTGAGCACTAGCAGAAGCATGAGTACAATAAATAATCAAATCTCACATTTGGTTACCATGGCCTCATTCAGGATCTGCATCTCTCCTCTCATAAAACTCTACAGTCTGAATGACTTACTTAGAGTCTTTGATGATACCTGACTCAAACCCCAGCGTTCTACAACCAAATTCAGGTTACCTCTTTGCTCAAACAAAGACAAACTGTACCCGTTAATTCAAGAATCTTTTCATAGCAACCCTATTGTTCCCACTGTCCACCATCAAGATGGAGAGCTGAATTGGTTGGCCCAACTGTGAAGAATGATGGACTCACTGGTTTCAGAGTTGTCTGAGAAAGAATACATTGCATCTGGCTACCCTGTTGAGAACCTTATTGTCCTCAAATATTGTCTGCAGAGCATCCTTTTTCTATCTGTCAGACTCATATGTCACTGTGTTTTACCATTAACCTGTGACAGCTGAACATACAAGTTGAGACCATAGCTAGTAGAAACTGAGCCTTGACTCAAGGAATTACTGCAAAGAAGATTTTTTTAAAAAATCCCGTGTCGTTGGTGCTGTGGAGACAAAGAAAAAGCTCTTTTCTTCCACTATTGCAACAATATAAGTAGATGACATCATCATAAGCCCTGTCTGACTCTGCTCAGACACAGAATAAGATCCTTTTCACTGAAAGGTATTTTTAACCTTCATTGCAAGAAAGATCGATCAGTTTCAGGCTGTGTTAGCTGTGTTTATAGTGGCATAATGTGGGGGACAGAGGAAGAAGAATTCACTGAATTTTCTCGTTGAGTTTGGGCCAGTTTCACGTGCTTATTTTACATACTAAAAGTTTCATCCAAAGTTTGGAAGGTTTCCAAGTTTTGGAACCTTGCCTTCAGGCTTACATAGATTTAGCAGAAAGATATCAAGGCCATTGTTAACTAAGATTTTTAATGCCTACTTAAGGGACCACAGGGCACCATCTGATCTAAAATGTGGTTGTTAGGCCTTTGCTCAAGAAGCCAATTCTTTTTACTGATGATCTCACCCATACTGCCCTATTTCTTCCTTTTCCAAAAAAAAAGTTTTCTTGTAAACATTGTGCTGAGGCAACTTTTGGCTCACTTGCAGATCTTAGATTTTTCTGATCCCTTTTAAACTGGTTTACACCTGGGTAGGCTATGAAATCTGTATCAGCTTTACTGGTTGATGTTCTCTTAGCCATGGATATTGGTTGAGCAGGGAATAGAGGAGTGGAGTGGGCGGAGACTTGGTGCCACACACGTTCCCCCAGTGTGCTAGTCAGTGCAGCTGACCTAATGTGGAGGATTTTGTAATTTACTGCTGTAATTATGCCAGCCACAATTTACTACCACTCCCTGGTGCAAGGTGAGAGCATAAAAGGGAACTGTGCTCAGAGAAGTGTGTCTAAGACACAGTGCCTCCCAGGATTACACCTGGGGTGTTGCAAATAAATTCCCTACTAGTCACGTATATTTGCCACTTTTAGTACAGAACTCTCATCAGTAAGTTACACAGGGCAGATGTTGGGCTCCCAAGACTGACCTCCCTAACACCACTGTGAATCCAGAGTAACTCCACTTATTCCTGGATACTGGCTCCAAATCACACTGTTGGAAATAAATATGAATTAGAGCTGGATGAAATTGGCCTTTTCATTAATTAATAAATAAATAAATAAAAATATAATTTTTTTTATGATTGCTTATTGCAAATCTTCATTTTATGTTCTGTTTTGGTGAGACAAATTTAACTCTGATACTTTTTAATCCTACATCCTCTTTTCCCCCTTTGGAAAAAGTGGGAAGGGGGTGAGAAAGAAAGGAACTATAAATATGAGAAAAATCAGAAAAAAATATTTTCTGTTTTTAAATTGCTCCCCCCTTTCCTTTTTTGTAGTGTAAGAATAAAAAGGGAGGATTAAAATAAAAAAGGGGTAGAAACACTTTCAGGTTTTGTCTCCTCTCCCTTGAGGATGAAAAAAAGTGGTACTTTGCATTACTTTCTATCACTTTAAGTGACAGAAAATTAAAAGGTGAGACAGTGTCACTTTTACTTTCTCTCTGAAAGTAACACTTTCAACATTTAAAAATGTTAATGCTTAAAAGTGTTAATGCTGAAAGTGTATGTATTTTGAATCTTAAATTTTACATTTTCAAAACTAGCACTTAAATGTGAAAGTTACTCTGAAAATACTATTTCTGACTTTTTTAAAGTGTTATTTTCTTTTTTTAAAAGTTGTCCCCATGTTTCTAGTGCCGGGATATTAAAAATCAAAACAAACCAAACCAAAAACAAACAAAGCAATCAAAGAAGGTGGGCATTTCCCCAGAATTTTAAAATTTCCAGAAAATTTAGTTGTTTTCTGAAATTTTCATTTCATTTTTTTTTTAAACTAATTTTCTCAAGATCAATTTTATGGTGAAAAAAATCATTTTTGATGAAAACCCATTTTTGGGCAACATATTTTCATAGAAAAAAAAATTCTGCCAGCTCAAGTCTGAATACAGGAGAAAATTGTGACCTGCTTTGTAGACTATTCATGAATAGAAAAGGAGGTGAAATTTGTGGAGTAAATAATTTCTTATGAATTATTTATCTAGCTCTAATTTTCTTCCATAGCTGACAAGTTATGTGCAACTCCATGTAGGGCATTTTATGTTATTTAATTAATTAATTTGTGTTTGTTAAAAATAATTTTCAAGTGCTCATGAACATGGGTTTTGGAAACACTGTGTGGATTTAGTGCTGGTTAAAGGTATTGGGTTAAGGTTAAATTTCATTGACAGCCACCCTCCACCACCCCCAAGCAGTGGAAACACCTGTGGAAGAGGCAGGGTCTCATTCCTTGTTTTTCTTGAAGGGAAGGCAGGGCGGGGGAGCAACGGCCTATGAGAAGCCAGAGGTAGCTTGGTAGCAGTAACCAGAGGAGCTGGGCGGGGGAGGGGAAGGGGGGTACAGGGGATGGGAGAAAAGCTGTGGGGACAGGACTGCTATGGCTTGGCATTGCTCATTAGCTCACATACCTTCCTGTTAGCCCCCATCCCTGTCTTCTGTCCAGTTTTGGCACCTCCCATTCCATACTGTTGTCCCTCAATAGCTCCTGTATCCTCCTTTCCTTCAGGAAGCCCTTGACCTCATTTTCACTTTCCCCCAATTGTTCTCGGTTCCTTCCCCCCAATAGTTCCTGGTTCCCACCTCCCAAGTAGCTCCTGGTTCACCACTTTCCACTCCCATACGAGAGCGTCACCTCACATGTTGGGACACTGGCACCATCTCCATCTATCCACTGGAGTCCACATGATTGGGAACATCATGGGGAGTAGACAGCAGCTAGAGGGGGAAGGAGAGGGGCTGACTGGCTGCCCACTTATCAGGTACCAGCGTGTGCACAGGTGGTATTCAGGTCGGACTGTAGTTGTTGATGTACCCCAATGCCTCTTACTAGCCCAGGCGCGTAACATAAATGTTCTGTATGTTGAAAAATAAAAGTGTGCTTTTAACTTGGGTTAAAATAGCAGTGAAGACACTACAACTTGGCTTTTAATTTGAGTTAGCAACGTGAGTTAAAGCCTTTAGAGCAACCTGGGGTGAACTCATAGAGCTTTGCTTTGTTTGCTTTTTTTAGTGTAGACATTCCCTTAGTACAGGCGGTGGGATGCATGAAAGTGCCTACATGCATAAGTGTCATGCAAGATGAGTGACACTTGGCAGGTCTGCTACTTCAACTTACATCCCTGTATCACACTAAATATTCCATGTCCACTCTTGAAGTATACTCCTCAGATATTTGTAATGGCCATTTAACCGAGAACAAAATTTGTGGGTCACAAATGACAAGAATTTCTATGCAAACCATGATATTTTTGGTACCGTCAGACAGCTCTGCTAAGAACTACCACCCCTGCCACAGCCAGGAATAAATCAGCAGGCAAGTCTGTCCCAGGCTCTCTCACTCACAGTCACTCACTCACACTGTGGGAACATTGTTATAAAAACATGAGGAAAAAACGGCAACTACCTAGAGAAGCAAGGAGACCATCACCACCCTGATTGTTTTACTTTCATTCCTGATTTTTTTTTAATAGCAAAGCAACATAAAATTAAACAAACCACTTGACATTCACAAGAATTGAAGCAGACCTTTCTGCACATCCACAGTGTATATATATCTTTGTAAAACCTACAGGTACATGCACGGATATTTTGTCTCTAAAACTGCTCTGCCATGCTACGTATATTTTTGCTGAGAAACCATGTAGTCTTCTTGAAGTGCCTCTTAGGGTATGTCTACACTACGAATTAGGTCGAATTTATAGAAGTCGTTTTTTTAGAAATCGGTTTTATATATTCGAGAGTGTGTGTCCCCACAGAAAATGCTCTAAGTGCATTAAGTGAATTAACTCGGCGGAGTGCTTCCACAGTAACGAGGCTAGAGTCGACTTCCGGAGTGTTGCACTGTGGGTAGCTATCCCACAGTTCCCGCAGTCTCCGCTACCCATTGGAATTCCGGGTTGAGATCCCAATGCCTGATGGGGTTAAAACATTGTCGCGGGTGGTTCTGGGTACATATCGTCAGGCCCCCGTTCCCTCCCTCCCTCCGTGAAAGCAAGGGCAGACAATCGTTTCGCGCCTTTTTTCCTGAGTTACCTGTGCAGACGCCATACCACGGCAAGCATGGAGCCCGCTCAGGTAACCGTCACTGTATGTCTCCTGGGTGCTGGCAGACGTGGTACTGCATTGCTCCACAGCAGCAGCAACCCATTGCCTTGTGGCAGCAGATGGTACAGTACGACTGGTAGCCGTCCTCGTCATGTCCAAGGTGCTCCTGGCCACATTGGCCAGGAGCGCCTGGGCAGACATGGGCGCAGGGACTAAATTTGGAGTGACTTGACCATGTCATTCTCTTTAGTCCTGCAGTCAGTCCTATTGAACCATCTTATGGTGAGCAAGCAGGCGATATGGATTGCTAGCAGTCCTACTATACCATCTTCTGCCGAGCAGCCATGAGAAGTGGATGGCTTGCAGTCCTTCTGCACCATCTGCTGCCAGCCAAAGATGTAAAAGATAGATGGAGTGGATCAAAACAAGAAATAGACCAGATTTGTTTTGTACTCATTTGCTTCCCCCCTCCCCCATCTAGGGGACTCATTCCTCTGGGTCACACTGCAGTCACTCACAGAGAAGGTGCAGCGAGGTAAATCTAGCCATGTATCAATCAGAGGCCAGACCAACCTGCTTGTTCCAATAAGAACAATTACTTAGGTGCACCATTTCTTATTGGAACCCTCCGTGAAGTCCTGCCTGAAATACTCATTGATGTAAAGCCACCCCCTTTGTTGATTTTAATTCCCTGTAAGCCAACCCTGTAAGCCATGTCGTCAGTCGCCCCTCCCTCCATCAGAGCAACGGCAGACAATCGTTCCGTGCGGACGCCATACCAAGGCAAGCATGGAGGCCGCTCAGCTCACTTTGGCAATTAGGAGCACATTAAACACCACACGCATTATCCAGCAGTATATGCAGCACCAGAACCTGGCAGAGCGATAATGGGCGAGGAGGCGACGTCAGCACGGTCACATGAGTGATCAGGACATGGACACAGATTTCTCTGAAAGCATGGGCCCTGCCAATGCATGCATCATGGTGCTAATGGGCAGGATCATGCTGTGGAACGCCAATTCTGGGCTCGGGAAACAAGCACAGACTGGTGGGACCACATAGTGTTGCAGGTCTCGGACGATTCCCAGTGGCTGCGAAACTTTCGCATGTGTAAGGGTACTTTCATGGAACTTTGTGACTTGCTTTCCCCTGCCCTGAAGCGCATGAATACCAAGATGAGAGTAGCCCTCACAGTTGAGAAGCGAGTGGCGATAGCCCTGTGGAAGCTTGCAACGCCAGACAGCTACTGGTCAGTTGGGAATCAATTTGGAGTGAGCAAATCTACTGTGGGGGCTGCTGTGATGCAAGTAGCCCACGCAATCAAAGATCTGCTGATATCAAGGGTAGTGACCCTGGGAAATGTGCAGGTCATAGTGGATGGCTTTGCTGCAATGGGATTCCCTAACTGTGGTGGGGCCATAGACGGAACCCATATCCCTATCTTGGCACCGGAGCACCAAGCCACTGAGTACATAAACCGCAAGGGGTACTTTTCAATAGTGCTGCAAGCTCTGGTGGATCACAAGGGACATTTCACCAACATCAACGTGGGATGGCCGGGAAAGGTACATGACGCTCGCATCTTCAGGAACTCTGGTCTGTTTCAAAAGCTGCAGGAAGGGACTTTATTCCCAGACCAGAAAATAACTGTTGGGGATGTTGAAATGCCTATAGTTATCCTTGGGGACCCAGCCTACCCCTTAATGCCATGGCTCATGAAGCTGTACACAGGCAGCCTGGACAGTAGTCAGGAGCTGTTCAACTACAGGCTGAGCAAGTGCAGAATGGTGGTAGAATGTGCATTTGGATGTTTAAAGGTGCGCTGGCGCAGTTTACTTACTCGCTTAGACCTCAGCGAAACCAATATTCCCACTGTTATTACTGCTTGCTGTGCACTCCACAATATCTGTGAGAGTAAGGGGGAGATGTTTATGGCGGGGTGGGAGGTTGAGGCAAATCGTCTGGCTGCTGGTTACGCGCAGCCAGACACCAGGGCGGTTAGAAGAGCACAGGAGGATGTGGTACGCATCAGAGAAACTTTGAAAACCAGTTTCATGACTGGCCAGGCTACAGTGTGAAAGTTCTGTTTGTTTCTCCTTGATGAAACCCCCCGCCCCTTGGTTCACTCTACTTCCCTGTAAGCTAACCACCCTCCCCTCCTCCCTTCGATCACCACTTGCAGAGGCAATAAAGTCATTGTTGCTTCACATTCATGCATTCTTTATTCATTCATCACATAAATAGGGGGATGACTACCAAGGTAGCCCAGGAGGGGTGGTGGAGGAGGGAAGGAAAATGCCACACAGCACTTGTCATAAATATAAAGGGAAGGGTAAACCCCTTTGAAATTCCTCCTGGCCAGGGGAAAGCTCCTCTCACCTGTAAAGGGTTAAGAAGCTAAAGGTAACCTCGCTGGCACCTGACCAAAATGACCAATGAGGAGACAAGATACTTTCAAAAGCTGGGAGGAGGGAGAGAAACAAAGGGTCTGTGTCTGTCTGTATGCTGCTTTTGCCAGGGACAGAACAGGAATGGAGTCTTAGAACTTTTAGTAAGTAATCTAGCTAGGTATGTGTTAGATTATGATTTCTTTAAATGGCTGAGAAAAGAATTGTGCTGAATAGAATAACTATTTCTGTCTGTGTATCTTTTTTGTAACTTAAGGGTTTGCCTAGAGGGGTTCTCTATGTTTTTGAATCTAATTACCCTGTAAGATATCTACCATCCTGATTTTACAGGGGGGATTTCTTTATTTCTATTTACTTCTATTTTTTATTAAAAGTCTTCTTGTAAAAAACTGAATGCTTTTTCATTGTTCTCAGATCCAAGGGTTTGGGTCTGTGGTCACCTATGCAAATTGGTGAGGCTTTTTATCCAACATTTCCCAGGAAAGGGGGGGTGCAAGTGTTGGGAGGATTGTTCATTGTTCTTAAGATCCAAGGGTCTGGGTCTGTAGTCACCTAGGCAAATTGGTGAGGCTTTTTACCAAACCTTGTCCAGGAAGTGGGGTGCAGGGTTTTGGGAAGTATTTTGGGGGGAAAGATGCATCCAAACAGCTCTTCCCCAGGAACCAGTATTAGTTTGGTGGTGGTAGCGGCCAGTCCAAGGACAACGGGGGTGGGGGGAATATTTTGTACCTTGGGGAAGTTTTGACCTAAGCTGGTAAAGATAAGCTTAGGAGGTTTTTTCATGCAGGTCCCCACATCTGTACCCTAGAGTTCAGAGTGGGGGAGGAACCTTGACAGCACTTTAAAAGTTTACAACTTTAAAATTTATTGAATGCCAGCCTTCTGTTTTTTGGGCAATCCTCTGTGGTGGAGTGGCTGGTTGGCCGGAGGCCTCCCCGCTGTGTTCTTGGGCGTCTGGGTGAGGAAGCTATGGAACTTGGGGAGGAGGGCGGTTGGTTACACAGGGGCTGTAGTCTGTGCTCCAGCTGCCTTTGCTGCAGCTCAACTATACACTGGAGCATACTGGTTTGATCCTCCAGCAGCCTCAGCATTGAATCCTGCCTCCTCTCATCATGCTGCCACCACATTTGAGCTTCAGCCCTGTCTTCAGCCCGCCACTTACTCTCTTCAGCCCGCCACCTCTCCTCCCAGTCATTTTGTGCTTTCCTGCACTCTGACATTATTTGCCTCCACGCATTCGTCTGTGCTCTGTCAGTGTGGGAGGACAGCATGAGCTCAGAGAACATTTCATCACGAGTGCATTTTTTTTTCTTTCTAATCTTCACTAGCCTCTGGGAAGGAGAAGATCCTGTGATCATTGAAACACATGCAGCTGGTGGAGGGAAAAAAAAGGGACAGCGATATTTAAAAAGACACATTTTATAAAACAGCGGCTACACTCTTTCAGGGTAAACCTTGCTGTTAACATTACATACATAGCACATGTGCTTTCGTTACAAGGTCGCATTTTGCCTCCCCCCACTGCGTGGCTACCCCCTCAACCCTCTCCCCTCCCCGTGGCTAACAGCAAAGAACATTTCTGTTCAGCCACAGGCAAACAGCCCAGCAGGAAAGGGCACTTCTGAGTGTCCCCTGAAGAAAAGCACCCTATTTCAACCAGGTGACCATGAATGATATCACTCTCTTCTGAGGATAACACAGAGAGATAAAGAACGGATGTTGTTTGAACACGAGCAAACAAACACTGTAATGCTTTGTTGTACAATGATTCCCGAGTACATGTTACTGGCCTGGAGTGGTAAAGTGTCCTACCATGGTGGATGCAATAAGGCTGCCCTCCCCAGAAACCTTTTGCAAAGGCTTTGGGAGTACATCCAGGAGAGCCGTAAATGCCAGGGCAAATTAATCCTTTCATATGCTTGCTTTTAAACCATGTATAGTATTTTAAAAGGTACACTCACCGGAGGTCCCTTCTACGCCTACCGGGTCCAGGAGGCAGCCTTGGGTGGGTTTGGGGGGTACTGGCTCCAGGTCCAGGGTGAGAAACAGTTCCTGGCTGTCAGGAAAACCGGTTTCTCTGCTTGCTTGCTGTGAGCTATCTAGAACCTCATCATCATCATCATCTTCTTCGTCCCCAAAACCTGCTTCCGTGTTGCCTCCATCTCCATTGAAGGAGTCAAACAACATGGCTGGGGTAGTGGTGGCTGAACCCCCTAAAATGGCATGCAGCTCATCATAGAAGCGGCATGTTTGGGGCTCTGACCCGGAGAGGCTGTTCGCCTTTCTGGTTTTCTGGTAGGCTTGCCTCAGCTCCTTAAGTTTCACGCGGCACTGCTTCGGGTCCCTGTTATGGCCTCTGTCCTTCATGCCCTGGGAGATTTTGACAAAGGTTTTGGCATTTCGAAAACTGGAACGGAGTTCTGGTTGCACGGATTCCTCTCCCCATACAGCGATCAGATCCCATACCTCCTGTTCAGTCCATGCTGGAGCTCTTTTGTGATTCTGGGACTCCATCATGGTCACCTCTGCTGATGAGCTCTGCATGGTCACCTGCAGCTTGCCACGCTGGCCAAACAGGAAATGAGATTCAAAAGTTCGTGGTTCTTTTCCTGTCTACCTGGCCAATGCATCTGAGTTGAGAGTGCTGTCCAGAGCGGTCACAATGGAGCACTCTGGGATAGCTCCCGGAGGTCAATACCGTCGAATTGTGTCCACAGTACCCCAAATTCGACCCGGCAAGGCCATTTAAGCGCTAATCCACTTGTCAGGGGTGGAGTAAGGAAATTGATTTTAAGAGCCCTTTAAGTCGAAATAAAGCGCTTCATCATGTGGACGGGTGCAGGTTTACATCGCTTTAACGCTGCTAAATTCGACCTAAAGTCCTAGTATAGACCAGGGCTTAGTCTTCCTCTTTCATTCCTTCCCTGTAGTTTTGCTGACCCTTCCATTCTGTCATTGTCTGAAATTATGGGCTGGATTTCCATGAGTGTTCAGCATCTTCAACTGGGGCCAGATCCTCCACAGCTCCCATCAATCACACACTGACAACGGGAATGGTGCACATTTAAAAATCTGGTGTAAAATCCAGGTACCATTGAATTAAATGGTAAAGCTGCCATTGGCTTCAATGGGGCCAGGATTTCGCCCCTGGGCACTTCATTTTGGTCCCTAAATGGGAAAAGTTGGGTGCTGCTGAGCTCTTTTGAAAATCTGGGCCTAGACTGTGAGCTATTTGGGGTGTCAGGGGCCAGGTCTCATCTGACCTGTGAGGCCCCTAGCACATTAGTGGGCACTGTAAAAATAATCATCATAAACTAGGCTTGTTAAATAAGAAGTCTCATCTTCCTCTTCAAATAGGTGAAACTCCCACTTAAACCCAGAGGTGGGAATGCTGAGGAGGGGCACTTATGGACTGTCTGCACTGCATACTACAAGAGAATAAGTCTCTGCACTGGTGCTGCATAGGCCAGCGTACAGGAGAAGACAAGCTGGGGCAGGGCCATAAGATCAAAGATAATACAGACTCATTGACCCAAGCATCCTCCTTGCTTGGGGCCAGATCTTCAGTGGATCTGATGGACAATTTACATCAGCTCCATGATGCGTAATTGCTGCTTTGTCAGTGTACAGCTATAACCCTGCTCGATAGCTCTGGTCTATAGCAGGGGTTCTCAACCTTCTTATTTCTGAGCCCCCCTGCCCAAACATGGTATAAAAACTCCACGGGCTACCTGTGTCACAATAATGGATTTTCTGCATATAAAAGCCAGGGCTGGTGTTAAGGGGTAGCAAGCAGGGCAATTGCCTAGGGCCTCATGCTGCAGCAGGCCCTGCAAACCTACATTGCTCAGGCTTCAGCCTCAGGTGGCAGGGCTCAGGGACCAGGCTTCAATCTCATGTGGCAGGGCTTCGGCTTTCTGCCCTGGGCCCCAGAGAGTCTAATGCTGGCCCTGCTTGGCGGCCCCCCGAAACCTGCTTGCGGACCCCCCAGGGGTCCTTGGACCCTTTGTTGAGAACTGCTGAGCTAGACCAGATTTGTGAAGAACTGCTGCTCTGCCCATGAAACTAATGTATGTTTTACCTGACTAAAGCCAATATTACTCTGTGGGCTTGTCTGCAAAAACACTGAGTTCACAGCAAGCTGGGTGTAAATTTACCCTGTGTTAGCCTGCCACACAGTAAGTGACTGCATGGACCTTCCTGCCACCCACCAACTTTTCCCTAGCGCACTGTGATCTACTCCTGTTTCAAAACTAGGTCTCTTTTTAATGTGTTTCCTGTGGTCTCTATGTTTCCTCCTGCTGCCCCCTAGACAATTTGAGAGCCCAAAAATAACCCATCTATTTACCCTAGATACTTACATGACACAGAGCATCATAATACCTGAACACTTCAAAACCATAAATGACTTTATTCTCACAAAACCTCTGAGAGGAAGGAAGTGTTATCTCCTTTTTACAACTGGGAAACTGAGGCACAGAGATAACTGAATTGTTCAGGGTCACACAGGAAGTAACCACAACTGAAGAGTGTCCTGTGGACCTGTCAGTACCAGAGTAGATGATTTCTAGCAGCTCTCCCCAGCACCAGCAGAAGCTGTAAATTTTCGGGGGAGTCTCTGAGGAGAAAACTTGTTACAACTAGTTTTCCCCCCACAATCTTTCTTCTTCTGCTGGTGCCATCAGTTATATTCTATTCAATCATTGCTCCCTCACACCGTGCTTCCATGATATTTCTCTCTCTCTCTCCAGCAAACTCTTGCTTAAGGGCAGAGAACTTTTTCATGTTTTGTTGATTCAATGAGCGGATTGCAAGGAGTCACAAGTCGGAAGGGAATATTTCTTTTGAGCTAAGGCCTCTCTGGGCCCAGCAGGAACTTAACAGACGATCAGAGGCCTAGCTCTGGATTTTGTTAAGAGATCTTTAGAGATGCATGCTCACAGTTCCACTTCCCATACAAACATTCCTAATACTTCAAGTTGGCTATACACTGAAATAGTAATTTTCCATTCATGAGTATACATATTTTCCCCTATAATCATCTGGCTACAGTACAATACTTCATTGCTAAGAGAAAACTAGATCTGCTGCTACTGTGTTCCAAGATTATAGCCCTATTATTTCATACTTTTAATCATATGAATCATGGAGATGTTCTTGTTGTTTAAACAAAGTTGTCTGAGTATTTTAAGCAATTGTTAGTGGATATATGTAGTTTGGGGGTAAAAGAAGGGAATGTGTTTTTCATTCCACCCATTCAGTAAATTGAGCTTATATGATAACTTTCATAGGATAAATGTTAGTTTAAATTATCTGCTTTTGACCTTTAAGCTAGTATTAAGATGTTAAACCAATTTATGCTGTTAAAATGCATTGAACAAATTATATGACAATAACTCTTATACAATGTGAAGCAATTTTGATGATCTTTAAAGATAGTGGATGGTATTTATGATAACAGCTCTAAGCGCCTTTATATCACAGCTGTGGTGAGGCTTAATGTGGCAGGAACTGTCAGACTGGATCAATACATGCTTTTCAGCCTTCTTTTGGTGCCATAATCCAGCCCCTGCAAGAAGTGACCTCATGAGCTGCCTAAGCTCCTGTTGTTCTTGTTCTGTTTTGCTAATTGAAGAATATCTAGGCTTATGAAAATGACAAAGCTGAGCAAAAGCTAATTATGAAAGAAAAACAATAAAACCAGGGTGAGTCTAGGTCAGCTTTCAATGGGAGTCCGAGTCTACTGTATTTTTCTGCCATCTGTCTACTACAAGTGGTGCTTAAGAGAAGAAACTAACTTTTCCTGCATAGTAAATTAGTTAACAGAATCAGAATAACTCTCCCAGCTGCTCCAGAATAGTGATTGAGTCTTTAAAGAGGAAGTCTGAGAGACCTTAATAAATAGGTGCGGGAGCCACGAGCTGAGTAATATACAAATAAATCATTCATCTCTTTCATCTGCTCACCTCCACGTTTACCTGTAGGCTGATCCCTGAACACCCAAAACTCCCATTGACTTTAATGGCAATGCCAGGTGCATAAGACATACAAGACTGGTTCCTTCAGCTGTACTATGCCACCAGCACCGCGGCCGATTAAAGTTAACTACCATTGCTAGGATCACAGAAAGGAAAGCTTTTAACATGAAGGGTAAAACATCCTGAGCAAGGAGAGCGAGCAATGGTATAAAGCTCAAGGGAAAACATAACCCTGCTCTTAAAATGAATTTTTACTTTAATTTAAAAGCCTTTTGCATGAAAGCACTAGGGCAGACAGCTTAGCACATTCATCTGCTCAGGATTCAGTTGACTGTAAGCAAAAATATGACAGATCCCTAAGACAGCTTTTAAAAGATTATCTAATACCTGCACAATGCCACACCGTTCCATTTACTAATTATTTACTAAAAAGCTGCACCTTTTCTTAAATATCCTTATTATGTACAATATATTGTGTAGCCAAAAAAACCCACTTGGCATCCTAATCTCCATGCAAACTCTAATGCTCCAACAAAAGTGTGTTTCCTTCAGGTCTCAAGTGTAATCATCACATCAATTTTTCTGGCTTTGTGCAAGCTTCTACCATTCCGAAACCAGGTGTGCTCCTTGCTGAATAATGGCCCCCTTCTCATTTCCTATATAATATTGTGCCATGTCCAGCTGTAGATCATGCATAGGATACAGACCTACTCACGAAAAACACAAACAAGCCAAAGAGTGATATGTGGTAAATGTTAACGTTAAGGAAACTAAAGATGAGATTGAAAATCTAACATCAGTATGAAAGATGCTTTTCACTTTAACTATTAGAGGACTTCACACTGTCATACCTAGGATGTTCTCTTTTTGAAAAAAAAACCAAGCAGGTTACTAGTGTTTTCATACATGCATACAAAATAATGTACATAATGTTTTGTAAGTGTAAAGTACACGGGCAAAATCCTAATATCAGACAGATGAGCCCAGCTTCTACCTACTTCAGGAGTAGCCCTGGACAGAATTCCTCCTTAAAATTTGGTCCTTAACACACAATTCACTTGTATCTTTTGATGTGCCACTTAAGGCCCAATATTGCAAGACAGTAAGGGCCAGATTTTAACAGGGATTTAGGCACCTAAAGTTGTAAATAGGTGCCTAGTGAGATTTTTAGACCCATCTAGGCACCTAACTCCCATTGATTTCAATCAGACCAGGATTTCTCCTGCAGAAAGTTTAAGGGACCATTAGGATCATCTAATCTGACCACCTGCATAATACAGGCAATAGAATGTCACTATTATAGAACAAGAGGTGCACAGTTAATAAAATAATAAGTAGTGTATGTATATTATACATATATTAAGGAACATTTTTGTTACCTTTCAGATAAAAGAATTCTTACTGTAAAATGACATTAATATGATTCCATGTCAGTGGTTCCATATATATCATGTTAGTGAGTATCGGTGAGTACCATAACCACTGGACAATGGGATACTGTGATCTGGGTCTCTCTCCATCTTGCTTTTTGAAGCCATTCCACTTTAATTGCATTATCAGGCTGGGCAGAGACAGAATGAGAGTCATTCCATAGTCCAGTGGTTAGGGTACAGACCTGAAAGATAGGAGATCCTTTTTCCTATCCCTTCCCCTCACCAGCAGAGGGGGAATTAAACCACCACCTCCCATGTCCTGGGTGAGTACCCTAACCACAAAGCTAATGGTTATAAGGAAGGCCTCCTGTTCTTTTCCACCCAGCCAGCCATTTTGTGTGGGGATTCGATGCCTACCTATTCCATTCTTAGAAAAAATAGCTTAGGGCACTTAAGCTGCCTGACTCCGGGAAAGAGTTTCTGGCTATGGATCCCTAGGAGAGATAAGCACCTCTCTCCAGCCTAGACTTAGGTGCTGAACTCTCTAAGAGGAGCAGGGCTTAGGATCATCAGCCTCTCTCGTTGGCTAGCTTGGGGGGCTCCTTGTCTAGCATGATGAATTGGTTTTTGTGGATCACGTTCTCAGGTGCCTCTCTCTCCCCATGCATTGTATAGGAACCTAGGGCCTAACTCAGGCTTTGGGGGATTCCAGTAATTTCAATGTGCTTTAAAGTTAGTCACTGCAATGCTGAGTGTTACAAAACTTAAGTCTCTTTGTGGGCCTAAGTGTATTGTCTTTTAGGTGCCATTTCACTGCAAGGCAGACATATAACCCTTTGGATGAAGCAAGTCCCTGGGCCTTCTAGTGTGTGTGTGTGGTTGTGGTTCCCCCGCCCCCTTTCTTACCCTGAAGAGAGCAAGCTGAACAAGCAGAGACTGGTAGTCAGCCCTCACCTAGAGAGTATTGTCTAGGGATCCCTTTTCTCCTCTCCGCTTTGTCCAGACCTGAGCAGGTGACTTCCTTTTTCTCTCTGCTGACTGCCATTTGTGGCTGGTGATTAAGTAGTGGGGAAACTAAAATTCCCTCCCTCATATCACAGTTGTTCCGGGGGACATCTCGAAAAACAGGGTGTTTCTGTCAGCCAGGCTGCTAAGAAGCAAAATGGTTTTTTCCTCTTTCTTACCTAGCAGAGAGTGATTAAGAGGCTAGGTCTCCTCCTAATGCTTAAAGCCCTCACTTCCCTAACTTGCCCCAAGCAATGTGCTTGTATGGCCTGGTTGCACATATCTGAATAGTCCAGCTAGTTACAGGCTGTTCTGTTTAGGAATGTCAGTCATGATCCTGGCCCAGAACCTCCTCTTTTCTGGCCCAGTCCCCACTGATTGCTGGGGTTTCATGCACACAGGTTAGGCAGGAAGGTTTGGGCTCATTTTTCCAGCTGCTCTCTCTGTGCTGCAATCTGTCTGTGAGAGCACCTCCCTGTGCTTGAGGAAATATTTGATTCCTTTGTTTAAAAGATTACAAATTATTGGTGTGTGTGTTGTGGTAGCACCTAGAGGCCCCAGTCATGGATCAGGGCCACATTGTGCTCGGTGCTGTACAAACACAGAACAAAAAGATGGTCCCTGCCCCGAAGAGCTTACACTGTAAATAGTGTTTATTTCAGATTATTTGTTAATTTTCTTGGACACAAAGGATTTTCAACTGACAAATTTTTAATCTCAGAAACAAACCTTTCCTCAAGAATTCATAGCTGATCTTTTCATTTTTTCTCGCATGCCAGGAACTAATTTCAACCCAGGTTTCTCTAGCCATACCTGTAAGAAACTCTTTGAACATGATGATGAGCTATGAGAAATGGCAAATAACCATACATTATGGCATATTATCAATTTGGATTATTTAGGGAACACAAATTAGTGTCTGGTAAAAATCCTTTTCATTTCACTCTGTTTAATTTTGAAGAAACAGAAATCATGAAGAATATGAATATAAACAAGGAAACAGAAGTACTGTCAATTGGCAAAGCAAATCTATTTTTTAAAAAGAAGTAAATAGCTAACTGCATCAATTAAGGAAGCTCCAGGAAAGAGCAATAAGCGGAAAGTGAAGAACACCAGGAGGGATAGAGCAGCATGCTAAAACATGTAAGGAACTTGAGAGGGAAAAAAAGTGTCATATGAAATATACTTAGTGATGTGAAACTTACAGCCACCCAACATTGCACTGCATTATAAAAACTAGAACTTAGTCAAAGAGAACTTTAAGATTATGTAAAATGGAATATATAAAGAACAGAAATTTCTGAAGCATGAAAAACTAGACTCTGACAAAGAACTCAATACACACACACAGATCCCCAATTTGTTGATTTTCTCTAGGAGCTCAGATATATAGTAAAATATAATCCAGCTTTCCATGTAAAACCCTAGGGCCTGATCCAACTCACATTGAACTTAATAGTAAAACTCCAGCTGGCTTCAGTGGGAACAGTATGAACAAGCATCTCACTTCCAGAATTCCTTTATCCAGAGATGCTACAAAAACCCAACTCAGTATTGGAATCTATGCTGCAGAATTACAATCATGACATCTTACTTTATATACAGTACAGTCAAAATGTACTGTGCACATCATATCTCACACCATGCATATTTCACAGAATGAACTAAAAAGGACAACGGGAGAGGAAAAGCATGGAGAAGGGGAGTGAATTCATGAATAAAGCAATGCAAGCCATCATGTCCCATTAGTTTGGCTTGTGAATCTTGATTCTCCTCTCCATATTCAGCTCCGAAGGCAACTTCTAAGGGATCCTCTTCTTCTTCCAAGTTTTTTACTTAGTGTATGTGTATTTGGGGTGATGGGAGATGATGGGCCAGATTCTATTTTCAGTTCCACCAGTATAACTTCACTGACTTCAAAGTTATTCCTGACTTCAAAGTTTTTCCTAGTGATCAATGGCTCCATGTCTAGTTGGCAGCCGGTGTCAAGTGGAGTGCCCCAGGGGTCGGTCCCGGGGCCAGTTTTGCTCAATATCTTCATAAATGATCTGGAGGATGGTGTGGATTGCACTCTCAGCAAATTTGCGGATGATACTAAACTGGGAGGAGTGGTAGATACGCTGGAGGGCAGGGATAGGATACAGAGGGACCTAGACAAATTGGAGGATTGGGCCAAAAGAAATCTGATGAGGTTCAATAAGGATAAGTGCAGGGTCCTGCACTTAGGACGGAAGAACCCAATGCACCGCTACAGACTAGGGACCGAATGGCTAGGCAGCAGTTCTGTGGAAAAGGACCTAGGGGTGATAGTGGACGAGAAGCTGGATATGAGTCAGCAATGTGCCCTTGTTGCCAAGAAGACCAATGGCATTTTGGGATGTATAAGTAGGGGCATAGCGAGCAGATCGAGGGACGTGATCGTCCCCCTCTATTCAACATTGGTGAGACCTCATCTGGAGTATTGTGTCCAGTTTTGGGCCCCACACTACAAGAAGGATGTGGATAAATTGGAAAGAGTCCAGCGAAGGGCTACAAAAATGATTAGGGGTCTGGAACCCATGACTTATGAGGAGAGGCTGAGGGAACTGGGATTGTTTAGTCTGCGGAAGAGAAGAATGAGGAGGGATTTGATAGCTGCTTTCAACTACCTGAGAGGTAGTTCCAGAGAGGATGGTTCTAGACTATTCTCAGTGGTGGAAGAGGACAGGACAAGGAGTAATGGTCTCAAGTTGCAGTGGGGGAGGTTTAGGTTGGATATTAGGAAAAACTTTTTCACTAGGAGGGTGGTGAAACACTGGAATGCGTTGCCTAGGGAGGTGGTGGAATCTCCTTCCTTAGAAGTTTTTAAGGTCAGGCTTGACAAAGCCCTGGCTGGGATGATTTAATTGGGGATGGGTCCTGCTTTTGAGCAGGGGGGTTGGCTTAGATGACCTCCTGAGGTCCCTTCCAACCCTGATATTCTATGATTCTATGATTTACACCAGCATGAGTGGAAAATTAGGCCCAAAATATCTCGGTCTTTCATAGCCATGTGTCTTTTACTTAATATAGATTTCAGAGTAGCAGCCGTGTTAGTCTGTATCCGCAAAAAGAAAAGGAGGACTTGTGGCACCTTAGAGACTAACCAATTTAGGTGAGCATAAGCTTTTGTGAAAGCTTACGCTCAACTAAATTGGTTAGTCCCTAAGGTGCCACAAGTCCTCCTTTTCTTTTTACTTAATATAGTATAATTAATTAACTTAAAGACATAATGACATAATAATGGTCAGCATTGTATTTTCTCAACTAGGTGAGTTTCGCCAACAGCCATATTATTACTCCTTTTGGCCAACCAGTTGGTTATTCCGGTGACCTGTGTGGTGCTCACATACAGTAGCTGCTCTACGACATTACAATATAACTAACAGATCAGCAATGTATATCTTTCCCCTCCTTTATATCTCTGAGTGGACATACCTAGAATGCTGCCTCAAATTTCAATGGCAAAGATGGGCTTTATTGTTGGATTATCTCTTCTCAACACACTTTAACTTTTGGACCTACAAATCATGTCACATATCTTTCCAGCTTTTATTCAAGCGGGTGCCATTTTCCTTTCTTGAGTTTTTCAGGAGAAATAACTTACTGCAAAATAGTCTTCTTAGTATTGATAAATGAGGCATAGTATAACCAGTGATGTTAATTTTATTCATAGACATGTCCAATTCTTTTTGAAGCAAGTTGCTTTGATAAGATCCTGCAGCAGCAAGTTCTATGGGTTAATATGTCCTGGTTTCTTTTTCAGTTAACTGTGGCTGTATTACTGGCCGGGGGTGCTGGAACAATTTGTATAGTTGGGGTGCTAGGAGCCACTGAACCAAACTGTGAACCCTGCATATAATGGAAACCACTTGAAGGCAGGGGGTCTGGCAACAACTCCTGCACCCCTAGTTTCAGCACCTAGAGTACTAGCTAATTATTTACTGCACAGGTTTCTTTTAACTTGGTAGAGAACAGAGGTAGAACTATGGAGGAAGCTGAGAAAAACATTTCTCAGAAAGAAAAGGAGTACTTGTGGCACCTTAGAGACTAACGAATTTATTTGAGCATGAGCTTTCGTGAGCTACAGCTCACTTCATCAGATGCATACCGTGGAAACTGCAGCAGACTCTATATATACACAGAGAATATGAAACAATACCTCCTCCCACCCCACTGTCCTGCTGGTGGGAGGAGGTATTGTTTCATATTCTCTGTGTATATATAGAGTCTGCTACAGTTTCCACGGTATGCATCTGATGAAGTGAGCTGTAGCTCACGAAAGCTCATGCTCAAATAAATTCGTTAGTCTCTAAGGTGCCACAAGTACTCCTTTTCTTTCTGCGAATACAGACTAACACGGCTGTTACTCTGAAACCTGTCAAAAAACATTTCTGTTAATGCTTCCATGGAGAATATTAAGTAAGGAAGTATTTTCTCCTGAGTCATTCTTTGAACAATTGTCCCCCTCTAATGTTCCTTCAGCCATCCATCCCCTCATCCACTTGAATAATAGTCTCACTATTTCACTGAAACTGGCAAAGGGGAAAATGGACATTCCTGGGGCTAAATTCTGCCCTAACTTATATGTATGCAATCCTATTGATATCGGTAGAGGTTTGCCTGAGCAAAAGTTACAGGCTTGGATCCTAATGGCTTACCTATGTCAGATAATATCCTAAAACAACAAAAAAATAAAATTAATGCCTGTGTTTGACTTCAGCGCTTAGAGCCATATTAGTAACAGAATTATAAACAGCAACAATCCAACACAGAAGAGAAGAGAAATGATTTATTATTTTCTCTCTCCTTTGTCCACTCCCTGATACATAAAAGCTCAACTATTTGCAGGGAGAATGGAGCATTATTCAGAGTTGGTTATTACAAGCTAAACGCTTACAAGTAAAGATGTGCCAAGACAAAATAAATGCATTTGTAAACTGCTCATGGGTATGCCATAAATAATGTACTTGCTTCCTACACAAGTAACCCTTCAGAGTGCATTTGTCCCCAATGTCTCATATGTGCAATAAGACTCTTAGCCATACCTTTCCATGACTTTATTATGGGTAATCTTTGTTAGCCTGTCTCTCTTCATTCACTGTGTCAAAGTTACAACGTGCACAAAGCTGCCAGCCTCCTGAGTCACACCTGGCCCCCAGAACATATCACACCTATATTACTGTATTGAAACTGGCTTCCTGTCGCATGTTGCCTGGACTTTCCAAATGTTACTTCCAAACTATGAAACCTTGCACAGAGTCGCCATTTTTGTGTAACAAACTATTTCCACCTTACCGCGCCATTTGCTCCTTATCAGCATCCAACATAGGCCTTTTAGGGTAAAAACTCTCCAAACCAATACCAAATCAGAACCCCCCCATCCCTTGCTAGAAGTTTGGAGGGTAAGGAAGGGAAGAGGGGTTCCAAAGTATAACCTGAAATCCAGATCCAAATTTAGCGAGTTGTCTCTAGCTCTGCTATAGAACTGCATACCCCAAACAAAATAACCCCTGTACTTTGGAGTGTTTGAAGTCCAGACCTAGATTTAGATTTTTCAGTCGAGATTCCATGTCAGCTTTCTTACCATACCTAGTTTTAGGGCCAGGTAAACAGTTTTGCACGAAACAAGAACAGACCTATACCTTCTCTCCCAATCCAGGCAAACCAATTATCCGGTTTGAAAGAATTCCGATTATTATTTCTTTCCTGCAGGACTCAGAAAGTCTTGAATAGTCACCTAATTTTCCAAGAGTTTCACAGTTTTTTTTTTTTTAAAGGAGTACTTGGTGCACCTTAGAGACTAACAAATTTATTTGAGCATAAGCTTTCATGAGCTTATGCTCAAATAAATTTGTTAGTCTCTAAGGTGCCACTCCTTTTCTTTTTGCGAATACAGACTAACACGGCTGCTACTCTGAAAACAGTTTTTTAAATAAAGAGAGGGTAGGAAAAAGTTTGGTGAACTTCTCTATGTCTGAATCCTGGACTCCATCATGCAGCTGGTCTGCATATTGGAGTTCTCTGTGGAGATGAAGAAGACATAAATTCTCTTTTTTAGACCAGGGAGTAGCAATGGAGGTGTTCTGAGAGTTCTCCAGAAGTAGCCTCTGTGGCCCTACTCTGTGTATGGGTGGAGAGATAGACTACTCAGGGACTACTCAGCACAGAAGCACGTTGGAATAGGGGGTCAGGATTTAATCTTTTAAAATTCTTTTTCTTTGTTACTGATCTCTGCACATCCTGTTCCGAGCCAGGACCAGAAGAGGATGTACCAAAATACAATGAGAAATAACATCCAACTAAAAGCAGAAAGCACCAGAAACTTCACAAGATATCTAGACTGCTAAATTTGCTGACCTAAGAGATCTGAATCAGGTTCAGATACATTGTGGTGATTATTAAACCCTAACTTCCTGATCATTTGAAGGTTTGCCTGTCACTACTTTACTTCACTCAACTCCCAAACCTGACATTTCTTGATTTAAATTAGTAAAAAGCACATCAACTGAAAGTCCAAATAGATGTTTTCAGTTCTGAAGGATTTGTAACCAGAAGGGCTTTGTATGAATAATTCTCAACAAATAATTTCTTCAGTAAATTTACCCGATTTTTCTGCTTGCAGAATATCCAGAGGCAGGTTAAAATTTCCCCCAATGTATTCATTATTTGAATTTCCTTGCTGAATATCTTTTTGAAGTTAGAACTAGAGATGTGATAAACACATGATTTTGGTGTTCCATGCCATACCAAAGTGCAGCTATGCTTAATGAATTACACATATGAACAACCAAAACCAACGGCGGAGATTTTTCAAAGCATTGCTGGGGAGTTAGCCACACATATTGCACTAATGCAGACGGGAAGTGTGTGGCTAAAATCCCTGCACTACTATAAAAATCTAAACCAGTGGTCTCACGCTTAACCTTACTAATAGCAGCAAGATTTGTCAAACTAGCATCATGCTTTTGACCAATTACAACAAAATAAAGGTGCATCTGAACCAAAGTCAAACACTTCAGATTTCAAGGATTCATTTATTAGATTACCCTGGCAATGTGGAGCACAAACATGAATCACTGCTCTATTCACTCTTTCTGCTCTGGTCTCACAAGAGATCAAATAGAACCCAGATCAGAGCTCCTGGTTGCTCGATTGGTTCAAGACCTGGAGAACTGGATATGAGAATAAGATCCTTCTGATGGGGGCATCCGTCACAAGAAAAGTCTTTGATGTACAAAATATTACAGTATGCTATATTACTAGCCCCAAACTCCATAGCAACATAATAAGAGGACCAAAAAAGTGCCTCCCTGGCTAAACAACAATGTAAAAGAAACAATTAAAGGCAAAAGGCAACTTTCAAAAAGTGGAAGTTAAATCCTATTGAGGAAAATAGAAAGGAGCATAAATATAATTAGGAAGGCCAAAAAAGAATTTGAAGAACAGCTAGCCAAAGACTCAAAAAGTAACAGCAACTTTTTTTAAAGTACATCAGAAGCAGGAAGCCTGCTAAACAACCAGTGAGGCCACTGGACAATCAAAATGCTAAAGCTCAAGGGGGATAAAGACCATTGTCCATCGGGGGTTGGACTAGATGAGGTCCCTTCCAACTCTGAGATTCTGTGATTCATTGTGGAGAAACTAAATGAATTTTTTGCATTGATCTTCATGGCTGAGGATATGTGGGAGATTCCACCAACCTGAGCCATTCTTTTTAGGTGACAAATCTGAGGAACTGTCCCAGATTAAGGTGTCATTAGAGGAGGTTTGGGAACAAATTGATAAATTAAATAGTCATAATTCACCAGTATTCACCTAAGAGTTCTGAAGGAACTCAAATGTGAAATTCTAGAACTACTAACTACGGTTGTTAGGATATAGATATTCAGGCCTGTCTGTAAAGGCCTATACTCTAAGAATTTAGGTGTATTCTTATCACTTGGCTAGTGATAGAGGTATAAAAAAAAGAATCAAAACCATTGTCTGCCAGTGTAAGGGCCTTCTCTTACTGTGACAGTTTGTGGCCCTGTGCTTAGGCTCAGGCCTTTGGCTAAGCAGCAGAGGCAGCCATAAGCTGGGAAGCAAACAGTCACATCCTCACATTCCAAACTAGTCACACTGAAATAAGGTGCTATCGGGCTGTTAGGAATACAATCCTGTCCTGATAGTTCCTATCACCTCCAGAGAAAGGGAAGTGCCTAGAAAATGTAAAAGGAAACTTAGTTTGATAGCATCCTGTCTGGCAAGAACTCACTTATCAATAGCTGGGATGTGAAATCCTCACTTCTGTATTGTTTTGTCATTATAGTTCCCACTTTGCTGTTGTTTGTCTGTATAATCTCTGTCTGGTTCTGTGATTGTTCCTGTCTGCTGTATAATTAATTTTGCTGGGTGTAAACTAATTGAGGTGGTGGGATATAATTGGTTACATAATCATGTTACAATATGTTAGGATTGGTTAGTTAAATTTCAGGAAAATGATTGGTTAAGGTATAGCTAAGCAGAACTCAAGTTTTACTATATAATCTGTAGTCAATGAGGAAGTGTGGGTGGGGGTGGGCATGTGCATGTGTGAGATGGGAACAGGGAATGGGGGTAAGAAAATTGGAATCATGTTTTGCTAAAGGGGGAAATGGGAACAGGGAATGGGAGTTAAGGAAGTTGGAATCATGTTTAGTTAAGGGTAGGAATGGGAACAGGGACACAGGTGTAAGGCTCTGTGGTGTCAGAGCTGGGAAGGAGGATACTAAGGAAGGAAACTGGAATCATGCTTGCTGGAAGTTCACCCCAATAAACATCGAATTGTTTGCACCTTTGGACTTCGGGTATTGTTGCTCTCTGTTCATGCGAGAAGGACCAGGGAAGTAAGTGGGTGAAGGAATAAGCCCTCTAACAACGGTATATAACTTAAATCAGCTTCTGTACCACATGACTGGAGGATAGCTACTGTGACACCAATTTTTTTGAAAAGCTCCAGAGGCAATCCTGGCAATTACAGGCCAGTAAGCCTAACTTCAGTACCGGGCAAATTCATTGAAACTATAGTAAGAACAGAATTATCAGATACATATATGAAAATGATTTGTTAGAAAAGAATCACCATGGTTTTTGTAAAGGGAAATCATGCCTCATCAATCTACTAGAATTCTTTGAGCGGGTCAACAAGCATGTGGACCAGGGTGACTCAATGACTATAAAAAGAACAAAATTCTATTCCTCCTCTTCCTTGCTTCACAGCTTGCTGGTGCTATACAAAAATTGAGGTCCAAATACACAGCAGACTGAATGGATGTAGTTCCATTGAAGTCAATGAAGCTATGCTAATTCACAGCAATTGAGGATCTGGCCCTGAGGGGCTTTTTCTGATTGGGGCAAAGGCTGAGTCTAGCTAACTAAAAATTAAATATGTGTTAGTGAATTAAATAATTAATCAGCCCCAGAAAGGTTACACTAGTACCGTCTGCTATCTGTTACGTCCATCTCCATCAATATTTTTCTAATACTTAAAGACCAACCAGATGTACTTAAAGACCAACAAGTACAATAAATATGATTGTACTAGCCTCGTTTTTTGCAGTTTAAGCATGTACCCTGGTTCTGCTCATTTTCCTTTGCTAAAGATGGTATATGGTGCATTAATTCATGCAGTGTGTTCTGCCATTCTGTTCTATTCACCACAGGTGACACCTTGAAATGTGCAGATTGGATCATCAGCTACTACTGCCTCCTGCTCCACTTAACTCTTTGATCTTCATTTGTTCCATTTATGCCATGTCCTTTGGAGGAAAGCTTGCCTTTACTACACACCTATATCTGTTTTAGATTTGAGCTGTGTGGCATTTCTTTTACAAAAGGGATTATTTTTCAAGTTCCATAGACCCTCATGACATCTCAGTTTGCTAAGAAAAGGAATATCCCCCTTTGCTGACTCCTAAATAAGTTCCCAGTCAAACCATTCTCTCAGTTGTAATTCATTATCGGAGGCGTCAGCACATATTGCATATTGCATTATCCTAACAACATGGCCTAATGTGGTTACTGCATGTAAAGTAGTACCCATGAAAGGCCCCCTGCTTCTTACATGGCATGAATTACTATAGGGGAGGTTATAGAAAAATAGAAAAAAAAGAGGGAGAAGGGGAGGGCTGTTACGATGTTTAAAGGGGCTCTTTGGAAACAGTTGCCTTCAAACAAAGTGCTTTCCTCAACTGATCTGTGGAGACTAGGGAGCCTGGTGGACCTTGATTTGTTGATCCTGATGTGTGCATTGGTAATCCCTGAGGGCTGACTGCACTACCTAATTCATCCCACAATAAGCTGGCTACCGATTCATGGGTGAAGTAATAACTTTGTCATTCTTTCCCCACTCTGCCCCTCAATGCAGCCAAATGAGAAAATTGCTGTATTTATTATTGAGCATTAGCTGGACCCTGACAAAAAGGGGATACTGCCCTTTCACGATGAACTAAAGATATAACATTTTCACTCTGAGCAGAGCGCATTACCGTTTTATGCTTCGAGGCAGTAAAGTGCATGCATGCATGTAATATGCAGCTGATCATTCCCATGACAGCTGCTGAATGGGGATTGGTGGAAAAGGTGTGCCCATTCTGCCTCTGAGCCCTCATTGCAGATACCTCTTATTTCATGTGATTCAGGGAGCAAGTCCTGCAGGAGACCATGTATGTAGAGAATTTTTCAGCAGATGAGTTGATTTCCGTGAGAACTTCCTCTGATGGATTTGTGTATTCAAGTCAGCTAGTCATGTGCCTTATTAATCTGAACTGTTACACTTACAGAGCATCAGATCTGTGGTGGCTGGCTATTTAAAAACTCGTTGCTGTTTCACTCTCTGGAACATAGTAGAGCTATCATTTAATTTTTAGCTCTTTGTCAGAAAAAAATTAATACATTATGATGAGCAGGTTAGACGTGGTGGGATAATTACATATCATTTGGCATGGGTAGAAATGCCAGTGTTAACAACAGTCATAGCGGCCTCAAAAAATGGAGGGAGGGGAATGCATTTCGGCTTTTATACAAGAGGCTCATACCTATTTACAAACACTTGCAGGGAACCAGTTTCTCTTACCTTCTTATGGACAAAAATATTTGCAAGCCCCTAGGTTTCAAAATCATAACATTCTTTAGGCCAGAGTCCTAAAGCATTAGTAAAAAAGCCTGTGGAACCCAACACATTCCACCAATTCCCCTGCTTACTCCTACTGCTGCAATTAAGGATGAAAATAGTTTTACCTCTAAAATAGACCAGGGGGAACTTCTTTCAACCCAGGGACTAACTATGAGGGCTGGAACTCAGTCATTTGGGCCCCATGCACAGGTGTCTGCTAGTGGATTAAGTTGCAGGATCAGTGCCTGAGTCTCCAAAATTCATTGCTCTGATCAAAGAGGGGAGGGAATACTTTTATTTATATTTAAAATATATATTTGACATAACACGGAGTGGGATTCAAAAGGCTCTTACATTTTGCAGCTGATATTTGGGGGGCTAGGGGGAAATAGCCATTCTAGGTTTCAAAATATCTAGCTAGCAGATGATATTTACAAGGGAAAGTTTTCCCTCTCAATTGCAACTGCCAAGGCTTGCTGCTACTGGTGGCCATTTTTCTGACCCATTTCTGTGGAAAAAGGAGTCACAGGGCTTTATAGGATTTCTCAGGGGTAGAGCTGCAGAGCAGGGCTGTGCAAAATACTCACAACAAAATGCAATAGCTACTCAAAATTGTTGGTTTGGTTCTCTAAGAGTTGTTTCTGGAGCAAAACTGGGAATTGTGCTCAAGCATAAATGGGAGAGTTTTCAAGAAAAACGGCAGCATTCATAGACCATGTCACATTTTTTAATTTCTCAAATTCAGACAAGTCGATCTTAACACATTCTGTACTGGAAGCAATTCACGTCTGGAAATAACCAAAACCTTTCGAATCACAGACTTTTAGCATAAAGTAAACAAAAATAAGCTCCTCCCTCTCTCATCAATATCTGTCTATATACCAGAGAAAAACAGAAACATTCATGCTAACTGGTTCATATCATCTGCCATATTTTTAATCCAAATCATGCTAGTACTGTATTTTGATGTATGAGTTCATGTCACTGCAACTTTTGGTTCACTATTGGTATGGATCCAAGAACAGTCAAGTCAATTGAAAGAATTCAGCACTGGAAAGAATTCAATACCCTGAAAGCTTACAATCATATTTGAAACAAGATGCATCAAATGAGTGCTAAAATTCAATAGTACCCATTAAAACATTGACATTTACTCATATTTACCATATATGAGATACAGATGTTAATATTTATTCTAATAATAGAAAAATACTGAAGCATATTGAATACTGTATGGAAAAGTGGGGAAAATACTGACTAAATGGGACTCCTTTAAGTATAACATTCTAACCACCAGTCTTTTAGGGTGGGATTTTCAAAATCACTTAGCACTGGCCCAACTCTGCTCCCACTGAAGTCAATGGGAATCTTTCCAATGAATTGATTGGGCTTTGGATCAGGTGCTTGTAGCTTGACCCCACTGTTATTGAAATCAATAGCAAAGCTACCATTGACTTCAGTGGTTCAGGATGAAGCCCTTAATGCAGAAGTTGCCAAATAAAGAGTGGAAATGGAAACTAGAGGTCATAGATTAAATGCTGTGACCATCACTTTAATACTTGTATTTTTATCTGCTACAGTAAGCGATGACATTTGAAATACTTTCCAAATCTTAATTTTGAATGCTCTCTTCTTTTATTTGTTACTCTCCATTGCAATATGAATCTGTCTCCTAGCATGTCCCATTCCAGAGGATTCTACTGTACTTGGTTTTAATGTGTGTGCATATGAAGTGCTTAAACATCAATTAAATGACAGAACATATTCAAAGATCTATATTTATAGAATTTAAATAAAAAATGCTCTGGCATTGCACTTTAAATTCTGCTGGAAAGTGAATGAAAGAAGAACACCACTAGCTGATTCTTTGCATGGTTTAGGCCACAATCTTATTCAGGGCTTTATCTTCAGATAATGTGAGTTGTTGGCTGTGATACTCTGGTTGTAATGCTAGCCGAATTCACTGTAGGCAAAAGCTCATGATGTTAAAGAAAGTAGACAAAAGGCTTTTACGGAGTAATAAAAACAACTGGTCTATTTATGAGTCAAGGTTAAATGTCCTCACTGAAGATATTATCAGTAAATAACTCTATGGGAATACCTGTAAAATATAAATGTCTAGCAATCTGGAGGGATGATTGAGAATTATATAAGAGATTAAACTAGTCATTACGGTGAAAACCCACATCTTGCCTCAGTCCAAGCCTAAAGTCCTTGTGGAATAATTGATTTAAATTCAGTACTAGGAATGCATGTGCTGGTTTTGCCCAATTTCAAACCTACTTTGGGTTTGAAAGATCACCTCACGTATCACTGGCTTTGTGTTCCTAGGCGCGATTGTGAAGGAAAAAATAAAAGGGGCAGAAGGAAAAAATGCAGTGAAGTGGAGAGTGGGAAACAAATATAGGAAGACTGGAAAAGAACAGAGATGGAAGAAAAATTGTCGTCAGAATTTTTCTAAGTACAGTAACTATATGAAAAGAAAAGGAGTACTTGTGGCACCTTAGAGGTTCCACCTTAGAGGTTCCACAAGTACTCCTATTCTTTTTGCAGATACAGACTAGCACGGCTGCTACTCTGAAACCAGTAACTATATAGGCAGCCGAGCTTTTAAAATGGCAGAGAGTGTTCTACATTGAATGAAAAGCCTGGCAAATGGATATGTTTTACTGAACATGGCTAGGCTTAGAGTTAGATATATGTCTGGTGAGAAAGAATTCCAGAGATGAATCCTGCTACCATGAATGCCTTCCCTCCAGCTGCACTGAGCTTCAGCCTTGGAGCATTTAACTTACAAGTTCTGGACCAATGTGCCTGATATGGTAAATCAGAGATAGAGGCAGCCTTGGCGGTAGCTGGGCCCTAAGCAATGTTGATTTTTGGAGAGGATAATCAGGGTCTTGAATTTCATCCAGAAAATAACACTCCTGTGCCCAAAATGTAGTGCAATGTGCTCTCATTATCCCACCTAGCTCAGAAGGCAGGCGGGTACCTTCTGAATGACTCGAAACTTCTAAGTGGCCTTCACTGATAGCTCCATGCACAACGTATTGTAGTAAAGCCTGAAAGCAAAGGAAAAAAGGATGAGGGCTGAATCAAAGAGGACATAAACAGTCTTTTAGCCAGATGGAGGTGAGAATACAGTTGTTACTTGGAAGTACACGAGCAAAGATTAATCTGGTAAAATGACCTAGCCTGAGAATCAATTTGACAGTGAGAGGGCAGATGCCTTCAGTTGAAGAAGTGGGCATAAACTTTGTCAGTTCCTTAAAATGCTTTTCTCTGTAGATCACTTTTATTGCCATTTTATTGGGCTTAATACAGCAGGGTTTTCTTCAAAGTCCTTATTTCTGCCAGACATCAGGGACTTGATTCTCATTCATCTGAAGGCCCCCTTTATACCACTCTGGCAATTTTATGTATTACACACTTAAGGCCCCTTTACTCTGCCAGAGTAAATTAAATCAGCCAGTGGGAGAGTAAGGGAATGGCTTTCATCAGAACTCAGTGAAGAGGAGACAGAACTCAGCACCATCAGCAGTCTGGTCGAAAAATAGGGAAATGGTTTTGTGAACAAATGGAAAGGTATTTCTGTTTTGTAGGATTCAGATGGAGCCATTTTCATTGTTTGCTCAATTTTCTGCAGTGTTCTGTGCCTGGTTTCCAAGCTGCCCTCCAGGCTAGCTGTTGAGCGGGCCAAGGAGCCTGAGCTTCCTGGTAGCCCTCCAAATGGGCTGCTGAGGAACTCAGAGAGCGTTGGCTCTCAGGTTCCTCACCAGGTGAGCTGCCGAGGGTGCCAAGGAGCCTTTGAACCCTAGGAAGCCTCTGTAGCCCACAGGCTGGGTTGCCAAGAATCCAGGTAGCTGAGCTGGCAGAAAACCAGGCAGGTTCCTGCTTAAAGTTTCATTGTAATCAACACATTCAAGTGCAACTTTTCAATTTTGACAACTCACCAGTTCCTCGTGGAAACATGTTTTGTTGGAAGATTCCAACCAGCTCCAGCATTCAGCTTGCAGAGGTACAGTTGAGCACTGGCAGTTCCCATTGTCTTTGAGTAGAGTTGTGGGTGCTTTTTTCCTCCACAGACCGGTCCCTTTGATCTTAGGGGACATGAATTTCCCCTCCATCAGGTGTTTTCACATCATCATTCATATGTATGCAATAATTTTATTGCAGGGTGGGCACCTGGATTCATCTATCACACACTATGGCTCACTCTCACAAACGGTTTGTGCCTCTGTCTACTGAAACTGAATTAAGAAAAATGTTTTTAAACTACTCTGAGCAGCTGGCTGCCATTACAGTGTCCAACCCTTGGTGCTCATCTTAGCTCAAAATGGAGCTTTAAAAAATAAGCTCCAATAAGGTTCATCATATTTATTTTCAGAATTCCACATACCAGCTGAACTGATAATTTATCATGATCTGCTACAGTTGTGTTGAACAAATAAGGATACCTTCAAAAACTGAGAATGCCAGCTGTCAATGATTTTTCCAAACTACATGCAAAACTCCCAGGAGAGCAATTTGTTATGTTAATATGAGGATCATCACAATTTAAAATACACTGTTTATTACTTTTCCTCAAGAGAAGCCCAGCTCATCATCTTTGTTGTGTCATCCCATAATCCCTTGGTAATTAACCTCATTTGTCTTTTAAATACAGCTGCTCACCTGCATAAATAGCTCTACAGCTACTCCAGTATGTCACAGGTGTTACACGTCAAGCACAGATGCAAAAGTAAAATGCAATGGGAGAGATATAGTACGATGAGTTGATAATGAGCCCGATCTTGCTAACGCTGAAGCTAGAGCCAAGGCTTTCATGGGAATTGAACTGGGACTAATGTGTTTATCCTAAGACAAATAGTGAGGCAGATACATTATTGCAAATTACTATTATTACTTACAATTTTCCCGGGAAGGTAAAAAGGAGAAAATTAAAAATGAGAAAGGGCCTATAGGGAGGCATGACTAGAGAATTAAGGGGCTTCACTGTGCACAACAAAACAAAGAATATCCATGAGTAGATATGCTACTAGCTGGAGAGCCATGTTGGAGGCTATGACATCTGTCTATGTCGTTTACATTAAAGTAGTGCTACCCGCAGGGATGATGATATTTCATTTGTGGATCATCTTCACGAACAATTTCTTAACAGTGTGTATGGCACAAGGTAAATTGACCTGCTAGACATAAAGTGAGAGAATGGAAGATTAAAATAATTAAATACAGGCAGCCCCAGGATGCTCTCTGTTTAACATAGAATGCTAATTGGTATTCTAATACCACATAGTGTGTGTTGAGGAAAGACAGCGTAACTAATGTACCTGTATGTTATGTGTAATAATACAGAACGAGATCTTGAGGATACATCATCTCTTGAGGATTTCATACTGCCAACAGCTGATACCAATAACAATAGAGAAATGTCTTTCCCTTTATATTTTCCTGACATATTCTAAGATGTAGGAGGACAATCCGTGAGAAGTTGAAGTGGCTGGGCAATATTGTACACTGCAATTAAATGCACTAATGACACTATAAATAAAATTGAGATATAACTCATTATAAACCCCAACTTTTCAACTGCTTATAACTAGAGATGATTTGAATTTTTGAAACAAACTGTTTTCTGGTGGGGGAGGCAAGAAAAATGTCCTTTTCAAAGTCAGCTGTTTTTTTAGGGGTAAATTTTCAATTGAAAACTTTCATTTATCATTTTCTGTTTTTTAAATAAGACATTTTTGAAAGTTAATTTTTGTAGAATCAGAAGTATTTTTGACAGGTTTCAGAGTAACAGCCGTATTAGTCTGTATTCGCAAAAAGAAAAGGAGGACTTGTGGCACCTTAGAGACTAACCAATTTATTTGAGCATGAGCTTTCGTGAGCTACAGCTCACTTCATCGGATGCATACTGTAGAAAGTACAGAAGATCTTTTTATACACACAAACCATGAAAAAATGGGTGTTTACCACTACAAAAGGTTTTCTTTCCCCCCCCCACCCCACTCTCCTGCTGGTAATAGCTTATCTAAAGTGATCACTCTCCTTACAGTGTGTATGATAATCAAGGTGGGCCATTTCCAGCACAAATCCAGGGTTTAACAAGAAAGTCTGAGGGGGGAGGGTAGGAAAAAACAAGAGGAAATAGGTTACCTTGCATAATGACTTAGCCACTCCCAGTCTCTATTCAAGCCTAAGTTAATTGTATCCAATTTGCAAATGTATTTTTTAAAATTCTTCAAGTAACTAAACTGACCAAGTCATTTTTACAATATTTCTTTATCAAAAATGGCAAATGGCAAATGTAGATTTTTCTTCTGTTTTTCAACCAGCACCTATAATTTTAAAACCAAACCTTCCTTTTGGATTATGCATGTCTGACCTCAGTATAGGAACAATTGTTTTAAAACTCAATTTGGGGGGGAAAATGCTTTACCAATTCTTGTTATCAAAACTATAAACTGGGCGCTTTCTAAAATTGGGGAAAAAAGGTTTTGTTTTGTTTTTTTTAATCCAAATTTAGCAAGTAATTAGTCATGCCTAAATGCTCTGGCTAACAGTCCTTTATAAATAGGATAGATCGAAACTTATTGTGCCATTCTTACTCACAATGTCCCATTGATTTCAATGCGGACTACTCATGTAGCAAGGGACTACTCACAGTCAAGAAGGATGGGAATTGGGGCCACGGATAGATAAATAGGTAGAAAGATAGAAGACTATAGCTTTGTATATTTTGAACAAACCCTCTTTTAAAAATAACAAATCTTATTCATTAAAATGCTGCTCTGAGCATCAGCAAGGGCTACATTTCTAGTAAAATGCTTATCTTCATGAAAGATGGAGAATACCACATTGGGAAAAGCATTCATCAACAGAGTTACCTATAGATGTTTATATTGTCCTCTTATAATGTTTCTGATGAGACACCAGAGATGCATTATTTCATCTTTAGGGTTTCTTTTAGCTACTACTGAGGGCAGCCAATCCAGTATTCTCCTTTGATGTTTGGGGGAGAACAAGAGGGAGACATTTCTAAGCGTCATAAGGAACATTTCTGTACACATTGTAGAAGAGGTGGGGATAGGTTAACTCAAGCTTTCTGATGGATTTTCCCAGTGTAAACTGGTGGAGCGTCCACAGTAATGGAAAGTCACTAGAGTACATGTCTGTGGTGGTACAAAGCAGACGCAACCTCACGGACATAAAGGACCTGGGTTGGATTGGGTTAATTTACCTGGTTCAGTATTAACAGCTACTGTGTGCAGGGATTCTACACAGTCCCAGTGTGAATGGAAGCTTCCACACAGGAGGATGCCCAGTGAAGGATGGAGTTACTGCTGCCTGCTCTTTAATGGGCTGACACCTCCCCGGGATGAAAGGGGCTTAACTGGCATAATTTAAGCTTCATGGAGCCAGTTTTACTGAATTTGTCCCTTCAAACTTTTTATGCATCTGCAGTGGAAGATCACCCTCTAAAGGGGGATTCTGAGCACAGCCACCAGCTGAGGAAACCCTGATTTCATGGATCCAGTGGTGCTGAGCAGCCAAAGGGTGGATAAGAGGGGCCAGTGATGTCCCAGACCAGCACAGTGCCTCCATACAGATAGCCTTAGCCTCCCGTAGATCCCAGGGGATGCATGACGTTTTGTGCTTGAAAGTTTGAGCTCTTAGCCATATGGCAGAAACCCCACCCCCAATGAAACAATTCAGTAGAAACTGCCAGATTCTCAAAGATTTCCTTCCTCTTAGCGTCTCACCTCAGGATGGAGCAGTTACACTGGAACAGCTCAATTCACTGCAGTGAGTTTGTACTGGTATAATTAGATTTGGCAGAATGTGATTTTTATTTATGACTTCAGCAGATAATATTGATGTTTATTTTTTAGATGATTTTATTGACTTACATTTTCGCAGTTGTAAGAAACTATAGGAGGAAGGGTGTCGGACAATTATTTCATAGTAAATGTTGAGATTCAAAAAGTTAAAGCTTTATAACCATTAACACACAATTTGTCAACATCACATGTCAAAATGTACTGAATAAACAGTCTTAAATCAAACTCTAATAAAAGTTCTCAAGCAGCATTTTTCTTACTTTGCCCATCTTGGAAATTAGATTCCTATTGATGGAAATATTCTTTCGTCATGTGTGTCTGGTGAAATTGATGTTTATCAACATTTACCAATAAAAATTGAACCCTTTCAAGCCTAGGTATAACATAGCAGAAAGCAGCTAGTATGCCAAGTATATAGAAAATGTTTGATTTTTCTATAAAGTGACTCCTTCCATTGACAATTAATTAAGATAATCATAATTATGAGATGTAGTTACCAATGGAAAATGCCTTGATAAGCAAGACAGTTTAATTTTAAAGTAATATTACTATTTACCATAGCAGAGTTAAAGATAGTGGGGCTCTATAGACAACCTATATGTTTAAGAGAACTTTATAAATCAGTACCATAACATACCAGATATGTCGGCAATTTCTTCTGATCTGACTGCATCAAATATTTAGAATGCCTGACTTAGAGTGCAGTGAGCTATAACTACTGTGGTGGTAGGGGTTTTGAAACCAAAATGGAAACTCACGGAGTTGGCCTCCTGCAGTTTAGCAGCATGTGCAATTAATTTCCTCTAATTCTGTTTGAATGGACCACTTCTTCATGAAAAGAAAAAATCTCTCTGTATGACTTCAAGGAAGAAAACACTTAACTGTCTTATTTTTTTAAGGGTCCTGTGTTAAAAGGTCTATTGCTGCAAGCTTTCTGCATAAGGAATTCACTCCGACTTCAGTGGGAGCTTCTTGCAGAGGGTTTCCAGGACTTGGTCCAAAATTTACAGATACACTTGTACTGCCTTGCTAAGAAACAGCAATACTGTCTTTAATACATCTCTTACCCACTGTTCAGTTGTGTATTATGCATCCATCACTGCACCTGATCCACAGAGGATATGATTGCTACAATCCCCACTAATAGTAGTTAAGCCTTCAGCTAAAGCTGTGGTGACTCATAGTATGAGCTCTATAAGTTCCAGGCTCAGTCCCCAGTGATGACAAAAATGATAGTTGGAGAGGAAGGATAGTCTAGTGGTTAGGGCACTAACCTAGGACTTGGAAGACCTGTTCAGCTGCAGATTTCTTATGTAACCTCAGGCAAGTAATTTTGCCTCTCTCCACCTCAGTCTCCCATCTGCAAGATGGGGATAATTGCACTGCCCTACCTCCCGGGAATGGTAATGGGAGCCAAATAAGTACCACAGCTATGGTTTACACTGGTTATTGTAAATCTCATAGAATGGTCTCATCTATATTTATTTCTAAGCCTTCTCAAACATTTTCAGCTTGCATCAATTCTGCGCCAGTGAGAATAGTGAGAAATTGAGAGTGCTGACTTGCAAGCCCTACATTCTGGGGGAAAACTCAATCACTTTCACTGCAAAAATAATTATAGTTTTAAATTTTTTATTCACTGACTGAAATAGTACTGACTATCAGTTTTAGGGCAAGGCCACAATAACTACCATCTGTCTCCTAAAACAACCGCAAAACTACTTGTAGCCTTATTCGAACAATAATACAGTGGACGGGAGTGTAGAAAAAAAAAAGAAAAAGAAGAAACAAGTAATAAATATTATAAAATACATCAAACATGAGCAGAAAAATGTCATATTTATAAACTCTTCTAGTCTGTTTATAACCATTGTCCTCTGTGATATGATCTAATAATAAATGCTATTTACATTCTCTCCTTTTGAACCTATCTACTTGAAAATCCCAAAAAGAAACATTGTTCATTTCAGAGTAACAGCCGTGTTAGTGTGTATTCGCAAAAAGAAAAGGAGTACTTGTGGCACCTTAGAGACTAATGAATTTATTTGAGCATAAGCTTTCGTGAGCTACAAGTACTCCTGTTGTTCATTTCAGAGACCTCATATACGGGCATATTTTTGCTAGCCCCTTTGGCCAGCATGCAATGGGGAAGGGGGATGGGAAACTTCAAGCAGCATGTCCCCAGCTTGGGTCCCCAGGCACTGGCCAGAAACACTTGGGGGTATGCCTACACCAGGGATTCCCAAACTTGGTTCACGGCTTGTTCAGGGCAAGCCTCTGGCAGGCCGTGAGATACTTTGTTTACCTGAGCGTCTGCAAGTATGGCTGCTCGCAGTTCCCACTGGCCGCGGTTCACCTCTGCCAATCAGAGCTGTGGGAAGCAGCACGGGCTGGGCCGCCACTTCCTGCAGCTCCCATTGGCCGGGGAATGGTGAACCGTGGCCACGGGGAGCTGTGAGCGGCCGTACCTGCAGATGCTCAGGTAAACAAAGCTTCTCACAGCCCACCAGGGGCTTACCTTGAACAAGCTGTGAACCAAGCTTGGGAACCCCTGGCATACACTGAAGAGTTAACCTGGGCTCTTTCTCGGGTTTTAGCTTTAACCCCACTACCATTCACACAGTAAAACCACATCCATTGGTGATTCACTACCCTGTGTCAGCAACTTTTATCAGGCTTGACATACTCATTACACCTAACATACAGTTGTCAGAACATGTACTCAAAAGGTGGCATGTAATAGATCATTGGAAAACTAATAGCTAACTGATCATTAATATTTTTAAGTGATATATGTATGGCCAATCCACAAAGTACTTGACAGATGGTCTAGAAATATGTGACTAATAAACAAGCTTTCTCTACACAAAAGAAAGTGGTCAAAGCCTCAAACCAAGTGTGGCCAAATTCAGTGAGCTATTCTTTTATATTGGAGGTTTCAGGAAGAGATCATTTGCATTGTAAAAAGACCATCAGCAGGGGAGAAGACAGCATGGAGTCTACACCAGACAGCATGGCATCCACACTCACCAGGAAAAGTACAGAAGAATACATTTCAAAGGTTTACTGGATTATAAAGAGAGGGGGAGCAAGCCTCTGAATTGTCCATCTCTTCAGGGATTGGAGAGGGCAGAGCTTTTGAAATAATTGAACATTGATCCTTCATTTCTGGGGGCTGAAGTCTCTGGGAAGTAAATTTAGGTAAAAAAATTGCTTAGGCAAAGTCTGTAATTAACCTGCTGTAATTAAGTTTTAATCTTAGGAGCATATTTGCGTATCACGTTTCTATCTTACTTCCTCTTCCTTGGTATCAATTTAACCTATGACTTTTTGTTTAATAAACTTGTTTTAGTTTTACTATAAAACAATTCAGTGCTCTGATTGAAATAAGGGTGTTTATCAAACAACAGTTCAACTAAGGAGCTGCAGTGTATTGGTTCTTTAAAGTAGCAACAAACATAATAACTTCTGTGGGGAAGAGAGAGCTGGACACTACAAAGGCAGATGGTGTGGAGAAAATTTGGGACCGGGAGGGTGTTGGAATCACTCTAAAAAAACATAACTTGGTGGTGGAAGCCTGGGAGCGACCTGCATGCGTGTCTGCTGGCTGTTGGTGTCCAGACTGCGTGCCACATTTAAGGCACCCAGAGCTGGCAGGCACGTGGTGACACAACCCCTTTATTGGTCTGGCTCGAACCTCGAACTGTCACACCCAGGTTTGGAAGTGCTTTAAACCTGAGCTAGCTTACCTTACCGTCAGCCACCAACACCAAGGCAGTGCATTCAGGAGCAATAGGGAGGGGCCGCTGCTCTGCCACAACCTCCCCCCCACTCCCATCACCTCCAAGTAGGTTGCTGTGGCCGCAAAAAAAGCTGCCAGTGGCCACATTTGAGGAACTCTGGTCTAGAGTAAGGTGGGGTAAGTTGTGCCACTATTAGGGAGCAGCCTGCTTTGTCTCTCTCTCTATTTTGGGGTTCTTGTGTGTGATCATTCTGAATTCCACAAAATAGTGTTATGTTGCACTTATGTACAGAGCAAATGCCAGGGGTAACATAACTAATGCTAGTCCTATACTACCTACTGGTTAAAAAAAAAAAAGAGTAAAACAAAGTTTGTAATTTTCCCCTGAATTTGAATAGCATCTTACACAAGACATGCATTTCAGCCATCATCTACAGCAGTGGTTTTCTAACTTTTTTACTGGTGACCCCTTTCATATAGCAAGCATCTGAGTGTGACCGCCCTCCCCTCCCCCCCGTTTATAAATTAAAAACACTTTTTATATATTTAACACCATTATAAATGCTGCAGGGAAAGTGGGGTTGGAGTGGAGATTGACAGCTCGCGACCCCCATGTAATAACTTCATGACCTCCTGAGGGGTCCCAACCCCCAGTCTGAGAACCCCTGATCTACAGCTTTATTAGTTTAGTACCTTATACTTCCATGCTTATCTCAGGTCAGTCGATTTCTCCACTCAGCGAAGAAGGCTTTACCTGGAACCTTAAAATGTGTTCATACTCCTTGAAAGCAATTTGTTTATTCTTTACAGACTTATTAGGGAGGTATGGATGTCAGCACCAAGAATTTCACTTACCTTAACTTTTCCATCCCAGTTAGCGGATGAGGGGGAGACATTTGATGCTCTGCCATGGATCTCGGTGTAAACAAGAATCAGCCCCTAAACATAACCTCGCTGAAACGAAATTCTTTGATGAAACAAAATGTAATGTTATGGCTCGGTCCCGAAGCATTTGCAGAATTTCAACATAAGAGCAAGAACAGATATGCTTTCAATCACAACATTCACAATGTCTTTCTACTGTGGTAAACTGTTGTTGCCAGAACAGATTATATCTAATAACACAACTTTGCAAATAAAATTAGTAAATCCTAAAGCAGTTTTCTGCATGAGTTTAGCAATAATACATTTTTCAATGTGACCGCAGAACAAGTAGGAGGAAAAGAGGCTTGTCACAGGTTTCAATGCCCTGTTTGATTCCACACTCAACAATTCCATGATTAAATATTACTTGACAGTATAAAACCTGCACTCCTGCTGCAACTTTATTTGGACTGGTTTTAAATGTTCAGATTAAGGGACCTTCCTTCCTGCTGCAGGTTACAAGCAATCCCTTCTCAAGCCAAGAAAAATCGTGTGTGTCCTGAGGGGAGGGAATCTGGCCCTAAGTATTACAAAATGTAAAACAGTGGAATGGAAATGCCAATTTGAGATCCCATCCAGCACTGTGCATGACTCTGTGCGAACTCCCTCAAGTTAATACAGTTCTTATAGTAAGGATGGGAAAAACTCAAAACATTCAGCTTTGATAATGACCTAGCAGTACAGAGGCTTAACTCAATTTTCTAAATTTTGGAGGACTGTAGAACTAGGTCCTGTGATCCTCCTTAGTTCCCATCCGAAAACCAGATTAGATTAGCACCTAGAAATCTGCCGCCCAGCTTTCCCCTTTCTCCACAGTGGAAGAAAGCTTCATGAGCCCCCTCTCCCCTGCTCAGCTGTACTAGCAATTGCATTGTGGAGTGGAGCTGAGGCTCCACACAGTCCCCATACCTGCCCACTCACTCACCAGCTGCAGCGGCATTCTGCTTGCACTGCTATGTGCAATATGTGTGGCCCACACACAGGGCGGGGTGTACCCACACACAGCCCCTTAATCTCCTGCATGTCACTATAGCCACGGTCATGATCAGACCAGATATTTTCTACAATGTCATGGATGAGGGCGTATGTTGATAACCTACTAGCCCGCTGCTATTTTGCGGGAGAGGCTTGAAATCGACTATTCTCTTTTGTGTTAAATTTTTCTTTAAAGGGGAAGCACTGAATTTAAATATACTGAGCCTGATTCTGACCAGAGTAAATTAGGAGTAATTCCACTGATGTCAACAGAGTTTGACCAGTCTCCAACCAAGTTAAATTAAAGGACAATCAGGCCCCTTCTGGCTGCGCTGAATATCTCTGACTATGGTTCGTTGTTCAAATAATGTATACATTAAATGAAATGCAACATCTGTCCTTGTTCTTCCTACCTCGAGAGAACTTTAGGGAGGCAGTTTAATAGACCAGTGCATTAGACAGTAAGCAGCTCCTTTTATTTTTTTTGATAGCTAATATTTTTAAACCAAAAATGTATTTGAAAGGATCAGCATACTTTTATCTATTTTCTTCAAAACGGAATGAGATGGAATGGAACCACAGACAATGGAACCACTGAAACTGAAATGGACACATTACAGACCAAGTTCTTATTTCATTTAGCTTGTAAATCAGGAGTAATTTCATTGACTTCATTAGAGTTCCTCAGTATTTGCAATAATGACAGGTTTCAGAGTAACAGCCGTGTTAGTCTGTATTCGCAAAAAGAAAAGGAGGACTTGTGGCATCTTAGAGACTAACCAATTTATTTGAGCATAAGCTTTCGTGAGCTACAGCTCACTTCATCGGATGCATACTGTGGAAACTGCAGAAGACATTATATACACAGAGACCATGAAACAATACCTCCTCCCACCCCACTCTCCTGCTGGTAATAGCTTATCTAAAGTGACCACTCTCTTTACAATGTGTATGATAATCAAGTTGGGCCATTTCCAGCACAAATCCAGGTTTTCTCACCCTCCGTCTCCCCCCCCCCCCACCCCCCCCCACAAACTCACTCTCCTGCTGGAAAAAGAGGTGGGGGGTGAGAAAACCTGGATTTGTGCTGGAAATGGCCCACCTTGATTATCATACACATTGTAAAGAGAGTGGTCACTTTAGATAAGCTATTACCAGCAGGAGAGTGGGGTGGGAGGAGGTATTGTTTCATGGTCTCTGTGTATATAATGTCTTCTGCAGTTTCCACAGTATGCATCCGATGAAGTGAGCTGTAGCTCACGAAAGCTTATGCTCAAATAAATTGGTTAGTCTCTAAGGTGCCACAAGTACTCCTAGTATTTGCAATGACGTAATTCAGAGGCAAATTTGGCCCTGAATGTGTGAGGAAAGTCAGAGTGGAGGCTTGCAGTAATGTTTTATATCATTGACTAGGAGGTGATTACATTTCCTCCAAATCACCACTGTATGTCACCTCTCATTACTTAGGTAAAATCTGCATCTGCAGTTAATAATATTCCCCTTATTTTTTATGTTGCATGATATAGTTTGGAAACTTCATTTTGGAAAATCTCCTAACTAGTCAGTATCTCCCTGTATCTCTCCCCTTCTCCTCCCCCTCCCCCCCCATTTCAGTTAATAGAATTCTCACTTTAAAGCCACCTCTTTGACAGCGTAGATAGGGTATTTTTCTAGTACTGTCACATTGGCAAACATTATTTTCTGATACATTAAAAAACAAATATATACTACAGCAGTTCCAGTTCTCAAGTATTCTGCATGTAGCTCTGTAGATAAGACTACATATATCCCTACATGTCTGTCGATTGCTATTCCTGTGTTATGTATCTTAAAAGAGGAAACATTGATACAAAGTTACTCTTCTGTTGTGTCACTCTTCAAGTGTCTTCAGTGCAAGTCAGGTTTTTTTTAATAAAAAGGAGGACTTGTGACACCTTAGAGACTAACAAATTTATTTGAGCAGAAGCTTTTGTGAGCTACAGCTCACTTCATCGGATGAAAGCTTCTGCTCAAATAAATTGGTTAGTCTCTAAGGTGCCACAAGTACTCCTTTTCTTTTTGCGGATACAGACTAACATGGCTGCTACTCCGAAACCTGTTTTTTTTAATGTAATTCACTCCCCGTAATATTGTTCTGTACACAAGGATCCTAATTCTGCAATCACATCTCTGTGGGGCTTATACAGAGCTCTGTGAAAAATGCAGACTATTTAGCTGTGTGCAGCACCATGCTTTTGTTAATTCTACTGATGAAGGCCATGATCTTGCAAACACTTATGCATGTAACTTTAAGTATGTGAATAGTCCTATCAAGATAATTTTCCTCTGTCTTTTCCTGAATTGGTTTCAAGATGAGGTATTTTTATATTAGGGTTTTGGTTTTTTCCTGAATTTTCAGGGTTACTCACATCCCACTAGACTCAATGAAACTACTCACATGTTTAGGTGTTTGTAGAATGAGGACCTGCCTAAAGCAGATTGCAACATCTAAGAGTACAAATGATGTGATGGATGATCCTGTGGCTATACTGGGATTGCCCTGGCATTCACTGGATTCATAAGGGCTGAGGTTCATCTTCCTTTTGTGGGGGAGAAATTATGCACACAAAATCTGCACCCTCAAAAATGAATTGCAGTCATAATTCTCTGAACTTGGGTTTCTACCCAGTTGATTTGCATCTACAAAAAGGAAGTCTTTTTTGAATTTTGGAATATTTTGTTAACACCAAACTATGATGTTTCCTTTAGACCTCAGCTTTTGACTAAAGGGGTGATTCAGCCAAAAATTGCATGTTCAATATTAGCTGTGGTGTTGCCTGACTTTTGAGCCCTTTACCATGCAGCCTTCGCAGTGGCCAATACAGTCCCCCGCACTCTCTCACACACTTTACTGCCTTGGGCGTTTTGATAGAAAAATGAGGGTTTCACAACTGAACTTACTAAATATTAGAGACTGGCATGTTACTACTACAAGGTTGCTACTGAAGAAGACGCCAACAGAGAACTTCACAGGACTTACTTCATTATATTAAAACAGGAATTTTTATTGGCCTTCTTGTGCATTCCTTATTCTGAAGGCAACAGGAATGCTCTAGCTCAAGTTTGAGTTTAATGAGTTTTATATAAAATTCCACACTAGTCCAATTTTCTACAGCAACATACTTGTCAAATTATGTTTAATTGAGTGTTAATATGACCAAAGTATGTCTATTGATGGCCTGATCTAATTCCTACTGAAGTCTTTTGAAAATGTCCCTCTGTGTTCAGTGAATTTTGGTTCAGACTCTCAATGAGGCAGAGGTTTTGCTTAAAAAAAATTGTATGCAATCATGTAATTAAATCCTGTTATAATAAATACACATAAGTGGGCAGAATTAAGGTTATGCAAGCCACCTTACTGCTGACATTTATGAACTTTTCAGTGCTTCATTTTGCAACCTTCATATTCTTTTAATGTTAATTTTCATTATATTAATTATAAGAGCTGCTCAAAATTATTTTTTTCCAAAAATGGGATCACATTTTTGCATCAACTCTAACTATCATTACAGAGGCATGTATGCTTTTCTCCTTGAGAATCTTTGGGTGTAGGAGAGTTTGTATAACTACAAGTTAATAGGGAATAATCATATAAATACAGTAAGTAATATTTTAAAAAATCAACATTTGTCAATATATACCACACAATTGCAATAATTCTTTCCACTTTTTAGTGCAGAATTATAACAGCTAAGTTTTTAATGGCAAACACTGTACTTTGCAAATAAATTTGGAAATATTCAAGCAGATGTTTCCATTTAATTTTGCACCATTTTTCTTTTCTGCCTTAAAAAAAGTGATACTTTACCTGATTAATTTACCTCATAATTTGACATGATCTGCTTCTGCCTGAAAATACGGTTATGGTAGCTAAAACCTATGTTTAGCACATACCTTTCTTTGAACCCTTAATTAAGTAGCACTTCTTTTAATAAAAGCAAAATTTTAATAGTTGACTGTATTTTCCTTATTCCACTTCTGTAGGTCTGCTGATAATGACAGGTAAAACTAAACACATTTGTTCACAGAAAAAGTATAAATGACACAGCACTGTCTCTTTAAAAATACGGTTTCATCAATCAGAACTGATTACAAATTCATCACCTTGAATCAATTTTTGTTCACAAGTTCAAAAGGAATATTTGCCTGGGGCACTAGAAATATTTATTATACATGTGGATATTATTAAAAGTTTATTGAAATCCTTTACCAATGAAAACTGTTTCTGTTTTCTTTTGGAACACATCTCACATTAATGTTAAAAAACTGGTGCCTTTATTGTCTAGAAACTTAATTGACACCTTAACCTTGAATTTGGAGACAATTGAGCCTCACTAGAGATATTAACGTATTTTCACATGTACTTAGTCAAACAATTAAAACGTTAACTTGCCTAATTTAGTAAAAAATGTGTGTCTGTATAGTTTCCGATACAATTTCCCTATAACAATGATAGTTTTCAAAGAAAAATAGCTTCTAATAGCAAAATTTGAACTAACTCACATTCTTTTCCTCGTAACAGAGTACAGACAGAAAATGGAAACTTACGTGCATGGAAGAGTTGGTGTAAGACTACATCTGGAATCAATAGTTTTTTTCAGAATCTTGACCACATCTTTCAGAAAGTGGTAAGTTCTGCCAAATGGACACATCTTGCTGGCTACTAAACACAAACCAGAAAACCATGAATTTGTTTAAAAGAAATGGAATGCTGCAAATAAGAACATTCCACTGTATTTGTAGCCCATTGGGCTAGCTTGCCTTTCGTATAGTCGCTGCTTTGCATTATATTCTGCTTTTATTGTATTCAGCAATAAATGTGAGAAACCTACAGGCCTGTATCCTGTGGAGACATTAGCTTCTGCAAGTTGGCATAAGGCTTGAGGCCTATGAACTTTGAACAGATGAACTTTTAATAGATATACAACCCAACAGAAAACCACGGAAATTGGGGAGCTGGAAATAGAGTGTATAGTTAGGGCCCTACCAAATTCATGGTCATGAAAAAGGCATCACGGACCATGAAATCTGGTCTCCCCCTGTTAAATCTCGTCTTTTGTATGCTTTTTACCCTATACCATACAGATTTCACAGGGGAGACCACCGTTTCTCAAACTGTGGGGCCTGACCTAAAAGGGAGTTGCAGGGAGGTCACAAGGTTATTTTTTTGGGGGAGTGTGGGAGGGGGGGTCACGATATTGCCACCCTTACTTCTGTGCTGACTTCAGGGCTGGGCAGCTGGAGAGCAGCGGTTGTTGGCCAGGCGCCCAGTCCTGAAGGCAGCGCCTCTGCCAGCAACTGTGCAGAAGTCAGGGTAGCCGAGCAGCAAACCTCCTCTACAATAACCTTGTGCTTCCCCCCAGCACACACACTCCTTTTTGGGTCAGGACCCCTACAATTACAACACCCTGAAATTTCGGATTTAAACAGCTGAATTTACAATTTTTAAAATCCCATGACCATGAAATTGATCAAAATGAACCATGAATTTGGTAGGGCCCTACCTATAGTGTCAGTGTTGCAACTATGCACATCAGGGCTCCCAACTATGTAATAATTTGAATAATGCTTGGCCTGATCTCGGTACAAGAACCTGTCAACCCTCACAGTGATAAGTGGGAATTCTTAAGTAATCAATATAATCAATACATAATCTATAGATCAGGCTACAGATTTGTAAAAATACTCTGCTTTAAATAAGAACATTCCATTGTATTTCTAATTACATTTTTATTTGTGGTATTAATGGGAAGTTGATTCATTGATGCCTCAAGAAAGACATTCTGCCTTCCTTGAAATTGGGCAGTGCATTGTCAGGAATTCACACGTCTTTGCTTTTCTGCCCAATTTAATGTTGAACTAAATGAATTAAGCACTTGGAAGGGTTTCCTCTTTTAGAGGGAGAAGTTTGGAAGGGGGTAGGAAGAGATTAGTTGTTGGAAACAGAAAGTTCCACACCAAGCTGACAATCAAATGTGACTTTTTAATTGGTGAGAAAGCATGACTCACCAATGCTATAGGCATGGATTATGTAAGTTTATCAAAAGGGAACAGGAACACAGTGTGGTTTTCACTGCTTGCCATGTAGCACATATTATAAAAGAGAACATAGCTACCACATGGGTTTACAGGGTGTGTGTGTGCGTAATCCTCAGAAGTACCTTCAGTTAGGAATGATGTACTACAGTAAAAATGAATGCTAGATGATCACTTCCTTAGGATGTGTTTACATGTAGAGTTCTAGAATGCCACCTTTAAATAAGTTTTATTTGAGCTGACTAGCAGTGCAGAACATAAATGTATGTTTAATCAATATAATGATGGGAAGTCACACAGCAGTCTTATCTATAAATTGAAAAGTGTCAATATTAAAGAGTGCAAGAATTCTAGTTTTACAGAAAATAAATTGTCTTTTCAACTATGAAATACAATCTGCATCAAAAATGGTTTGTTTCATGCCATCATTGCAAAGAACTTCGAAACAAAAGCAGACGTGCATATAATTACATTTAATATATAGCTTTAAAGGTCTGTTAAGGATGTTTGTGTTGCTCTCATGGCATAAAGCAGCCTTAATAACCAGGAGATTTCCTCCTTCCAGGGGAGGGGGGAATCTTTCAGTTATGTAAGGCCACTATATTAGTTTCTACTCTATACCTTTAGGGAAAACAGGGTATGGGATTGATGCCAATGCAACTGATTGATTGCCAGATGTCAGAACAACCCCTAGGGACCCTTAACATTTGGCTTAATGTAGAACAGCCCGTAGGCTGTGCTGTTTTATGCTGCAGGCTTGATGACACCCAACAGCCTCAGGACTGGGAAAATACATAGGTAACTTAGTCACCTTTACACTCTTCCTGTGAACTCAGACAGTCCCACGATTCTGGGGTATAGAGAATACTAAAGGATTTTCATCTATTTAAGACCTTTGGCTCTGATTCAAGAAAAAAAGTCTGTCCAAGTTCTGATGCTGCCTGTGATATAGCTCACGAAAGCTTATGCTCAAATAAATTTGTTAGTCTCTAAGATGCCACAAGTCCTCCTTTTCTTTTTGCGAATACAGACTAACACGGCTGCTACTCTGAAACTCTTAGGAGTTACTCCTATGCATGGGTGAAATTCACCCTTGCACAGTAAGCATCTTCACTACTACATAAATGTGTAGGATTTTACTAATAACTGTCAAAGTAGTTGGCCTGTCTTGCATGTGTGACTGAAATGGTATGGTAAAATAGTTTGTAGTGTTATTGTAGCTATGTTGGTTCCAGGATATTAGAAGGCAAGGTGGGTGAGGTAATATCTTTTATTGGACTAACTTTTGTTGGTGAAAGAAACAAATTTTGAGCTACGCAAATGTTTTCTTCAGTTTTATAGTCATGGCATTAATATCATACATAACTTACTTTAATTGAAAAAGTAACTTACACAGGTTTCAGCCATTGCAGTCCCATTATGCTAATGATTTCTAGAGTTGGTTGTATACTAGACAACATTATTCAGTGAATTATTTGAAAAATATTCCCATTATTTCCCCAATAGTTATTTAACAAATAGTATTCCTCCAGGTTTAGCGGCAACTGAATATTGCAAAGTAGTATTCAAATAAATTATTCAATGAATGACAGCTAAATAAAAAAGCCTAAAAATCTGCACCCACAAGGCAATTATACACTTTTGTGCACATAAAAGACCACATTTCCTTACAGAATGCAGTGTTACATACACACAACGTGCACAGATTCATTGGCATAACATATAGACTGTTTTAGAAAGTGTGACCTAAATGAAATTTTAAATAAAAATATATTATATAAATACCCTAGAAAACACTTATATACCCTAAATGGATTTTGAGAATTCATTGTGGTTTTCAATGTCTGGGAACTGAACAATCCACATGAAAAATATAAGAGTGTAAATAATATACCTACTTACATCTAAAATACATATTTACGTAGTATACAGCAAATTACTCCAGAAGCGATTTCATGCACTTTCCTGACAAACCACTTAATTTCATTCCTTGTTCATGTGTCATTAAAAAAAAATCTGTCTATATAGGGAAAAGTTGAAAAAAAACAACATTGATCCAATTAATATCTTATTTTTATCACCATTGTTTTAGATCCATGTGCTTATTTCTGTGCACTCATTCACTGTCCTGTAACTAAAGAAACAAACAAAACAAAAATCTGCTTTACAGTATAGGTAAGATTGTGATATGCTTACTCAAGTGCAGTGTTAACCTTATTCTTCGAGGAGGCCCATTGAGTTCAACCACTGGGAGAGCATGATCATCACTCAGGAGTTTAATGAGGTTTTAAGGAAACAAAGTGTGAATGAGCATGTGTGTGTATATACACACATTTATTTAATTAGATTGATCTCTGCATACTATATGGACATACTGGGATATTGGGATAAATTTCATTTGCTGAACTACAGCGGCACTAGACACGTGAGTAAGACTAATAGGATTTAGGCCCATCACATAAAGATGCATCAGGAGCATTTACACTTTATATGTATTAAGGGACAGAAAAGGATCAGATTAAAAATTGGGGGGAAAGAGTAATAAATGAATCATTCTTTTTCATGTTTCTACTAGCTGTCTTAATTGCTGTCAACTGAGTTCAAAGTATTATAAAGTTCCCACATTTCTTCCTGTGGCATTCTTTTTCTTAGATTTCTGAAGCACACCCTTTTCTGTGAAACTCTGCTTAGTAAATATTAATTTACCCTCAATTACTAATGACAAGTAAAAGGAACCCTTGCATTCATCAGCGCCACAGCCTTAGGACATGCGTTTGTCCTTCAAAGCGTTCAACCATTCGACAATTAGAACTAATAGTTACTGCAGGCTATAGACTGTGAAACATTCAATGCCTGTTCAATGCTGATTTCTTGGCAGAAACAATCATGGTGGTCTTACAACCTACTGACTTCATCAGAGAAAGTCGGGAAGAGTGATTTTGCAAAGTGGTCAAATTAGACACAGTGTGACTGTTTCAAATGTGAAAGCACTTAAGGATTTGCGGGGAGTATAACCACTAGTCAACTATTAGTTCACTAATAACATTAGCTGGCTATGTTAAAGGTTGTTTATCTTTTGGCCAGGAATATAGCTTAAAAAACTGCAAATTTTGAAAAATAAAAACCAAAGACACAGAAATTGCTTAAGAAACATAACAACGGCTAATATTTACATTTTGGTGTGCGCACCTACAACATTAAACCATGTTAAATCTGCAGCTTATTATCCATTGTGAGTATGTGCTTTCCCCATCTTTAAATGGAGAAAGTTCCTCCACTGAGAGTTGCCTTCTCCATAAACAACTGCCATTTTGTGTTCAGATGGACCCTGCTACAAAGGAAATGCACACAGTGTTTCTCTGATGGAAATTTTATTTTATACTAAGAACGGAAAAACTAAAGTAAGGCCAGTCAATGTACATGGTAGGTCTTTGTGTAGAAATATAAACATCATGTTTTATTTTCCATTTTGTCCATTTTTAAAATAAACAAACTTTTTTATTGTTTCAGGGGGTAGCCGTGTTAGTCTGTATCCACAAAAACAACAAGGAGAAGGTGGCACCTTAAAGACTAACAGATTTAAAGCTTTTGTGGGTAAAAAAACCAGTTCTTCATATGGGGCATCTCAAGAAGTGTTTTTTTACCGATGAAAGCTTTAAATCTGTTAGTCTTTAAGGTGCCACCGGACTCCTTTTTTTTTTTTTATTGTAATATTTATTGGTAAAAAGAAAAGGAGTACTTGTGGCACCTTAGAGACTAACCAATTTATTTGAGCATGAGCTTTCGTGAGCTACAGCTCACTTCATCAGATGCATAAACTTTGGGTATGCATCTGATGAAGTGAGCTGTAGCTCACGAAAGCTCATGCTCAAATAAATTGGTTAGTCTCTAAGGTGCCACAAGTACTCCTTTTCTTTTTGCGAATACAGACTAACACGGCTGTTACTCTGAAACCTGTCATTATGCAAGGCACTGCATTTAGCCGTATGGAGTGGAAATCTATCAACTGCATGAAAAAACTTTTGGGTATGCATCTGATGAAGTGAGCTGTAGCTCACGAAAGCTCATGCTCAAATAAATTGGTTAGTCTCTAAGGTGCCACAAGTACTCCTTTTCTTTTTGCGAATACAGACTAACACGGCTGTTACTCTGAAACCTGTCATTTATTGGTAAGTTTACTATGTGAAGGACACGGATGAAATCCTGGCTTCAGTTAAATCAATGGGAGCTTTGCAGTTAACTTCAGTGGGGCCAGGATTTCACATACACATCACTCGTTCATAGAGCTGGCTGCAAGATGTTAACTATTTTCCATCAAAAGTTTCACTTGAAATTTCATGGAATTTTTTTGATTTTCGGTTTGACTGAAAAATTGAACAATTCAACCCAATTATAGTATTTTCAATTTCAGTTTCCCACACCTTTTACTGCCTTCAGTTCCCTCTCCTTTTACACCATTTTTCTATTAGAAATGAGGGGAGATGGCAGTGAAGTGGGAAAACAAACCCCCCCCTCAAATTGAAAGATTTAACATTTTCTTTATTTTATTGAAGACATTGCTGTGAAAATCTTCCATTTGTTTTTCCTCATGACATTTTCTACACAAATTTCCAATTCAGTCAACACGTCATTTTTCATTGATTAAACCATTCTAGTTGAATTTCACTCTTGTGCAGAAGGCCCCACACAAAATAATTCACAGGTAAAGTCCCACTTGAAGCATAGGCCTGCACAGGGCTGAACTTCACCCTCTGACATCCCTAGATTTCATGATTAGTGGCTATAGTTTAAAACGTTGACACTAAAAAGTGAAATGTGCCAAGGATGCTCTTGCCCAGGTCTCTGCCATTTCAACAGAACTACTTACTGCCACTACCAGAAAGAAAAAATAAAAATTTAGAAATTCTGAAACAAAATTTCCATTTATGCAGATGACATATTGCATATTTCAAATTGTTAAGCTATTGAAGGCAATAAGGGAATTATTTATATTGCCATAGTACTAAAGAGACCCAGTTTTTCTTCAGGACCCCTATTGTGCTAGGTGCTGTACAAACAGAAAAAAAAAGGTGGTTCCTGCCTCAAAGAACTTACAATTTAAGTATAAGACAAAAGACAACAGGTGGAGCGCAAGGGAAAAATATTAGACAATAACTATGTTGGCAGTAAGAAAAGGAGTACTTATGGCACCTTAGAGACTAACGAATTTATTTGAGCATAAGCTTTCGTGAGCTACAGCTCACTTCATTGGATGCATTCAGTGGAAAATACAGTGGGGAGATTTATATACATAGAGAACATGAAACAATGGGTGTTACCATACACACTGTAACCAGAGTGATAACTTCAGGTGAGCTATTACCAACAGGAGAGCGGGGAGGGAGGGCAGAATTTTGTAGTGATAATCAAGGTGGGCCATTTCCAGCAGTTGACAAGAACGTCTAAGGAACAGTGGGGGGGAGGGGGATAAACATGGGGAAATAGTTTTACTTTGTATAATGACCCATCCACTCCCAGTCTCTATTCAAGCCTAAGTTAATTGTATCCAGTTTGCAAATTAATTCCAATTCAGCAGTCTCTTGTTGGAGTCTGTTTTTGAAGTTTTTTTGTTGTAATATTGCGACTTTTAGGTCTGTAGTCGAGAGACCAGAGAGATTGAAGTGTTCTCCAACTGGTTTTTGAATGTTATAATTCTTGACGTCTGATTTATGTCCATTTATTCTTTTACGTACAGACTGTCCAGTTTGACCAATGTACATGGCAGACGGGCATTGCTGGCACATGATGGCATATATCACATTGGTAGATGTGCAGGTGAACGAGCCTCTGATCGTGTGGCTGATGTGATTAAGACCTATGATGGTGTCCCCTGAATAGATATGTGGACACAGTTGGCAACGGGTTTTGTTGCAAGGATAGGTTCCTGGGTTAGTGGTTCTGTTGTGTGGTGTGTGGTTGCTGGTGAGTATTTGCTTCAGGTTGGGGGGCTGTCTGTAAGCAAGGACAGGCCTGTCTCCCAAGATCTGTGAGAGTGATGGGTCGTCCTTCAGGATTAGTTGTAGATCCTTGATGATGCGTTGGAGAGGTTTTAGGTGGGGGCTGAAGGTGATGGCTAGTGGAGTTCTGTTATTTTTTTTGTTGGGCCTGTCCTGTAGTAGGTGACTTCTGGGTACTCTTCTGGTTCTGTCAATCTGTTTCTTCACTTCAGCAGGTGGGTATTGTAATTGTAAGAATGCTTGATAGAGATCTTGTAGGTGTTTGTCTCTGTCTGAGGGGTTGGAGCAAATGCAGTTGTATCATAGAGCTTGGCTGTAGACGATGGATCGTGTGGTGTGACAAAAGCTGGAGGCATGTAGGTAGGAATAGCGGTCAGTAGGTTTCCGGTATAGGGTGGTGTTTATGTGACCATCGCTTATTAGCACCGTAGTGTCCAGGAAGTGGATCTCTTATGTGGACTGGTCCAGGCTGAGGTTGATGGTGGGATGGAAATTGTTGAAATCATGGTGGAATTCCTCAGGGGCTTCTTTTCCATGGGTCTAGATGATGAAGATGTCATCAATGTAGCACAAGTAGAGTAGGGGCATTAGGGGACGAGAGCTGAGGAAGCGTTGTTCTAAGTCAGCCATAAAAATGTTGGCATACTGTGGGGCCATGCGGATACCCATAGCAGTGCTGCTGATTTGAAGGTATACATTGTCCCCAAATGTGAAATAGTTATGGGTGAGGACAAAGTCACAAAGTTCAGCCACCAGGTTTGCCGTGACATTATCGGGGATACTGTTCCTGATGGCTTGCAGTCCATCTTTGTGTGGAATGTTGGTGTAGAGGGCTTCTACATCCATAGTGGCCAGGATGGTGTTTTCAGGAAGATCACCGACGGACTGTAGTTTCCTCAGGAAGTCAGTGGTGTCTCAAAGATAGCTGGGAGTGCTGGTAGCGTAGGGCCTGAGGAGGGAGTCTACATAGCCAGACAATCCTGCTGTCAGGGTGCCAATGCCTGAGATGATGGGGCATCCAGGATTTCCAGGTTTATTGATCTTGGGTAGCAGATAGAATACCCCAGGTCGGGGTTCCAGGGGTGTGTCTGTGCGGATTTGTTCTTGTGCTTTTTCAGGGAGTTTCTTGAGCAAATGGTGTAGTTTCTTTTGGTAACCCTCAGTGGGACCAGAGGGTAATGGCTTGTAGAAAGTGGTGTTGGAGAGCTACCTAGCAGTTGGCAGTGAAGATGAAACCTGGGACCTCTGGATCTAATGCATGAGCTTCTACTGCTTCAGCTAGAAGACCCCCCTGTCTCCAGTGTTGCTAACTCTCATGATTTGTCATGAGTCTCATGATAATTATTGTTTTCCTTAAAGCCCAGGTCCTGGACTCAAGTGGCTAGGTGATGATTTCAGCCTTCATTCTTAAAGAAAAAGTAAGTTTCAAGCCCTCATGGCTCTGGAGAAAGCTTCACAATATGACCCCAGTGCACCCTAAAGGCTCAAAAAGAAAAAGGCAAATAAAAAACACCAAATCAATGATTTATTACATAATCTCATGATTATGCCAATCTCATGATTTTTGAACATTTGGGGGTGGTAATACTGCTTAGCCAAGCCTGTAGCAAGTTTATCAATCTCTAGGTGGCCTATCCACCATTAGAGGGCAGACAGATCACTACACCACCTGAGCATGTCTTTACCAGGGACCATCATTTATAATATTCCATGTGAAACTGACTAACACAGGAGAGAAAAATGGGCATAAAGAGGATTTAAATATGATACCTTGATTTTACAAAATGGAGCGGATATCTTTCACACAATTGTAAGAGAATGTGAGAAAACAAAAAAAAAAAAAGTGGTTTTATCTTCAGCAAATGGAGATACTGTATTCACATAAGAATTTGTCACAGTTTAAACTAGATTTATCCCAAAGAGAGGACTATGGAAGGAAATAAGATAACCAGTGTTGGGATTCCCTTTGAGACCTTTTCCACTTGGCTTATCCAAAACACCTTGTCCAGTTCTGGGAGAAGACTTCATCCAGTTCTCTGGGATCCAAAACGCTCAGTTTGACTCTGGATTTTGTCACTCAGTTTCCTTTAATTGGCATATATGTCAAGAGTTGATCAGACTCAAGTGTAGGGGGTGGGGATAGAGCGTACCACACATCCAAAGTTACACAGACCACCTCTTCCTTTATATACATTTACATACTGCATTTGCTATGCATTAAATCACACAGTTTTGGATTGGCTTAGTTACTTTGCCAGAACCAATCCCTGTGCAGCATGCTCTGTCCATGTGCTGTTCACGGTGATCCAGGCTGATCTTTACATTCCAGGTTTATCTTGTCCAGAGTCCCTAGCATCAGGGTGTTGCAAGGACATCCTGACTCCAGCATGCTGTTTGTCAAGCCCCTATTTACAACTTAACCTTCCATTCACCTTCCCAGTTAAGCCACTAAGAAATGAGGCAAGTTACTTATATCAAGCCAGGCCTACAACCAGATCTTTCATAGAACATGAATAGGCACATTGTATGCATGCTTTAAGCATGTCACTCCAGGACAATGTGCAGTTAGGATGAAAAAAGGGTAAAGGGCTAGCAAATGTCTCCAGAGCACTGGGAAGATATGATGTTAAGCCACTATGAGAAGAGAGAGAAATTCACCCCTGTTCAGAAGGCTAGTACAAGCTCTATGCATCACTTATTTTGAAGAAGGAATTGAGACAATTTGGTGGGGGGACACGGTTTTTGTAAAGGGAAGTCATGCCTCACCAACCTATTAGAATGCCTTGAGGATGTCAGCAAGCATGTGGATAAGGACAAGTAGTCAATATAATGTACTTGGATTTTCAGAAAGCCTTTGACAAGATCCCTCACAAAAGGTCTATGAGGAAATTAAGCAGTTATGGGATAAGAAGGAAGATCCTCTCATGGATCAGTAACTGGCTAAAAGATAGGAAACAAAGGGTAGTCAGTTTTCACAATGGAGAGGTAGAACTGTTCATCCGATGAAGTGAGCTGTAGCTCATGAAAGCTTATGCTCAAATAAATTTGTTAGTCTCTAAGGTGCCACAAGTACTCCTTTTTCTTTTTGCGAATACAGACTAACACGGCTGCTACTCTGAAAAATATTTATAGTGCAATTCTAGCATGACATAACAGCAGAGAGATGGGTACAATTCAAACACCATGAGATTAATGTCTCCTGAATTTCTAAACTATGTGTTCTGAAACAAAACAGGTTGAAATTTGCCAAATAATTTTTTATTCCTTGTTAGCAGCTGATTTAGGCACACAGTTCCAATACACGTATGCAAATCAAAATTGCACATATGCATTTACTAGTTCATGTACATCAGGGATTTTCATGCTCTTAACAGGAAGGCACAAAATATATGGAATTTTGAGCTTGAGTGCCTGAATGTTCAGCTCTCTATCACCACGGACCACATTGTGTAACCTTTACTCTCATCGGTAGTTTTTTGCTTACATGTGGACTCTCACTGGTGTCAATAGGACAACTTCTGAGTAAGGGTTGCCCAATCTAGCTCATATAGTTTGGAAACTCAACAATTTGAGATTGCTGACATTGCTCCATTTCCTCAGTCATATTAAATGGATCAGAATATCAGTTCATTCTAAGAGAATCAAGTGTAAAGTTTTATAAAAATGTAAAGAGCTATTGTTCTGTATTGTTCTGTTTCAAAACTAGCTGAAGAAACTGACCAAAAGGCTGCTGTCACCTTTCAGGAAATGATTCCAGCCCAAACATCATTACAATACATGTGGGCATGTACTGGAATTGTTATTTGTGGCCCCCCAAAACATGCAAGGCACTTCATAGCACATGAAGATAGCAAGGTTCCTGCCCCCAAAATTTGTCATTGAATTGTAGACTTGACACAAGAAGAGGATAACAGATAAAAGGACGGAACAAGTGAAGACAAACAAGGGTTACAATTTATTGTGCACTTCATCATGGAAGCATAGGGCTGAAAGGGACCTCAAAAGGTCATTTAGCTCATTCCCTCCACCCCCTTTTGCTGAGGCACAATCAGTGTGTGCTCAACTCAGTTCATCATATACTTGTGACCTCAACTCAGTTAATCATATACTTTTGCTTCGCCACATGCATCTTAGTAAAAAGCCCAACCTTGTCCAGCAGTTTCCTAGTTATCCTTTGTGACCTTAAGACCAATCCGAGCCACCTCCTTCAAAAACAGTCAGATCTTCTTTGGAAAATACAACTTTACTTAATACTGCAAGCCAAGCAATAGATACACTTTTTTTTAGTAAGCCTGATATGGAACCACCTTACTCTTCATCATGCTGTCTCATTGCTCTTTTACATTCTCTCCTTAACTTCCCTGCCAAGATTTCAACTCATAGAGCCAAACAGGCAGTACTGATCAATCAGAACAATTCCCAGCCACACAGTGGCAGATAATCTCTTCAATGTTCTTGAATGTGCAGCACAAAAAACAGCCTTTTGTAATTGACCCAGAAAAAGATTTGGATTCTCTTGAGTACAGCTATTTATTCCAAGCACTTGAAATCTTAAAAATTTGGCACTTCTTGTCTCAGGTGGGTTGTGTTAATATACATTATCCCTTTCAGTTCAGCGAACAGCAATTGCTATGTGTCTTCCCATTTTAAATCGCCGCACACAACAAGTATGCACATTGTCCATTTGCCTATTTGTAATCACAGCTGAGACCCTCAAGTCTCTCTTCTAAATTTTTGGGAGACAATATTTAAAACAAATATTGTGATGATTCTGCAACTGAAATAAAATTGAGCTCATGCTTCTTAACAAATTCGATTAAACTCTCCCTAGAAGCTGTTAAATAATGACCGGTTCCTTTGAAGTACTGTGTCAGCTGTACAGAGCAGAAATATACTTGGATTCAATTCTACCTCACTCTCCACTTCAGCAAGTTAGTGCTGCTGTTACCACTTAAGGGCCTGATCCTAAGCCAGCTGAAGTCAGGTGAGGTATTTCCATTTGCTTCAGTAGGGTTCTTCAGTGGGCTTTGGAATAGGTCCATATTGTGCAATTCTTCCTATTAGAGATGGGATTCACCATACAACTGAGGGGATCAGTTTACTTTTCTATGACATTGGGACAAATTCTACAATCATTTACATCAATGTAAATCCACCATAAGTCCAGAATCAGGGGAGCATATAGCCACCTTCTCCTCCCTTTTGGGTCCTGTACCAACTGCTGCTAGGACTGGCTCATGAATTGGTACCCTCCACCATATTGCCCCAGTGATGCTGTTGCTGCAGCAACAGGTCCTGACTCCTGATGAGGATGCTGTACAGTGCTTCCTGAGTAGAGGATAGGACTCCTACCTGTTAACAAGAAGGAAAAGGAGGGGGATCAGTTAGGAGCCATTTAATGTCCAAAATCAAATTAATTTTTAGGAGACCAAGATTGCCATTTACTCTCCTTGATTTTTGTTTTTATTAAAAAAATGAGAGTCTGTAATAATTAGTCCACTTATGGCCCAAATAAGGAAATACAGAGAGGTTTTTTAAAAGACTATTTTATTTATGTATTTTGATTCAAATACATTAAAATAAATCTATCCAAATAGTTGACCCTTCTCGGGTTTTGAGTTTTGGCTTTGATTCAAGTTTTCAGCAAGGCTTTGGAATGGTTCTTAATTTATCTAAATGTAATGGACTTGTCTGTCTCCAAGGAGAACAGTTAGCACCATGAGACATTATGGACACACTAGAATGCAAATGGTCTCCTTGTGCCTTCAGTATGGGTCAAATCATCACTGGCCAACTCATGTAGGTGCATGCCAGAAAATCAAGAGAGAAGAGGGGAGTGAAGGAAGAAGTCTTACACCTTAGTTCTGGCTTCCTGTCCTCAAAGCCTGCAGAAGCCATTCCGCAAGAGGCTCCATTTGAGGGCTGTGATCAAATGCACTTCTGTATTCACACCTTATACACCATTGTAATAAACTTTGTTTAAACTAAATAAACTACAATATGCCTTGTGAAGTATCATTTGAAAACTCAATATCATCATGATGAAATGTATGCAGCAACGTTATATGTAAAGTTATGAATTTCCCTGAATGATGTTGGTAGCGCATGTTCAGACCCATGTATCCCTAATCAAACATGTCTATCCTAAACAAAAGAATGTGTTTTACCTCAGTTTACATATTAGTAGTAAACAAGGTCCTTGAGACAGCAAGAGGGAGACAAGGCAAATCTGCATTTTTGCAAACAGCATGAAACCGCTTTCACCACCAGACTCCTTGTCTCCATCCTCACAGCAGGAACGAACTTTATCTTGTGGTAACCCTCAGGAAAATAAATCAAATGGTGACTGTACTATAAAAGTGAGGGACAAAAACACCCCAGTTGATCTCTCTCTATCCATCTCTCTTTCACCTAAAGATGACAAAAGAAACAGGCTTAGGGAGCAGATCCTGGCTTGAGAATTTGGTCAGCGTTGTTACTGGGAACATGTGGTAAGGGATTTCATTGTGAACCAAATCTAGTTTATTAAGTTCTAGCTACTAGAAAGAGTTGTTTCTTTATTTCTCTTGTAACCATTTCTGATTTTAATGCCTTAGGTTTTAAATGAGTACAAGTATATTTCCTTGTAGTTATATTTTTTTTATTCTTTAATCAAAACTAATCCAGTGTTGTGACCTGTGTTGGTTACTCCATTTAGGGTAGCAAATTGTATATTGATCCCCTTAGAAGGGCAATGGCTATAGTATATTTGGACTGTCCAGGAGAGGACTGGAAAGTACAAAACACATGTTTCTGGGGAAAATCTGGGATTTGGAGTGTGTTTGGGTCACCCTGCAAGTGGTAACCAAGGCTAGTGGAAGCCAGAGTGAGACTGCTGTGTGACTGGCAGGCTGCAGCTATTCACAGTCACTCAGGCTGTGACCTGCATGTTGGCAGGCTGTTTGTGAGGACCTAGGTGGGAGCTACAGCAGCAAAGTATTGTAAGGCACCATAGTTTGCAGGGCAGGGGTGACACAGCCCCTCACCGGTCTGGACTGCACCCGGAATGCCACAGGGGCATTCTAGTTGAGATGCAGGGGCCAGACATTTTTGCGTGTGTATCCCTGGATCTACCAGTGATACCTTTACCCTCCCTCCCACTGTGCAGATTACCCCTGCTTTTGGAAAGAGTAAGCTAAACAAGGAAGCTCTGCATGGATCTACCATCAACCAAAATAGGGATGCCTGTTAATGTTAGGTTTGCACCTATTTGTGGTCAAGTAACATTTCCTGAATCCTCTCTCTCTACCCAAACAAATGTGAAACTATGAGACTTGCTTGGTAGCTAAGGTAAAATTTGTATAGCTCTCTTTTTTTTTTTTTATTAAATCTTGTCTGAGTTATCAGCTAGATAATATGAGAAGAGCAGGCTTGCCCTGAGGAGCTAGCTGTCAATGGTTATTGTTAATCATAATCTAACAGATACCAGATACTGCTATTTGGCAATTGAGAACTGATATTTTTCTTATTTAAGATGATTGGAATGAAGGAAACATAAAACATTCATTCATTCCCCAATAACTGAAAGTACTTTAATACTTAACATTTGTCCAGATTTCAAGCAATTCATGTATAGTACCAGAAAATGTCCATTTTGAGTAGTTACTAAAGCTGGTATTTTAGATACAATGGACCTAATTCTCTTCTGGAGTAACTCCACTGAGGTCGATACAGTTATGCCAGCAGACAATCTGGTCCAATGCAACATCAAGGAGGAATGTAGCTGAAAAGGCGGGCCAGATCTCCACTGGTGTACGCTACAATATTCTTTGAACACACTGTAGCTCTGCCAGTTTACACCCGCTGAAGATTTGGCCCCTCTGTTTGCTTTTTTCAATCGCTATGTTGAAACAAATTCTAGCTCTTTTGATAAACTCAGAAGTGTTCTGAAACATTTTATTGACATAAGTGCTGATACAGCAAATCATTTCAAGCACATAAGCAGTCCCATTGACTTCCATTAAATAAAAATAAGAACAAGCACAGACCCTTTCTGAAAATCTGACTTAGTGGGATTGCTCACATGGTTAAAGTTAACCACATGCTTAAGTGCATTGCTAGACTGTGCTTGTAATCACAAAGGGTTGCATTGTGGGTTTAAGGAATAGCTGTCTTGTTGGCTGTCCAGAATTGTACTTCCCATCACGAGCTATTCTGAATGGGAGCATGTCCACTGCTACAGCCCATCATGGGATGCAGTATACCCTCACCCTTGCTCTGTGGGCCAGTGCAAAGGAAGTGGACCTCCTTCCTGCCATCTTTGGGGAGCTGAGAAAACAATTTTGAAAGTTGATTCAGCGCTGGTGGAAGTCAGTCCTCCTGAATGGGTTGTGAAAATGGTTTTGTTTGGTCTCCGCTATTACCCATGTTTAAAACTGGAGCCACACCACCCAATGTTAAAAACATGCACACATTTTGTCCATAGTGTAAATCAGAGGAAGTCTAGGGGAGCTGTAAGTGCTCAGTACCACTGAAAGCCAGGCTGCCTATTTTTATGCCTAACTTCAGGGAACCAAATTAAAAAACTAACTTGAGTGCCTGCCTATGGCAGCAGAAGGAACAAGTGTATGAACTGGTTTTAGAACACAGGAGGTTTCTAGACTCCACTCATAGATTTAGACCACTAGACCATGCCTCTCTCTGTCACAGTACACCACAACGTAATCAATTAGTCTAAGAGAGAAGCCTTGATGTCAGCTGAATGGAGGTACTTCTTTGGAGCAAAATTGTGCCTGGCTGCTCTAGAAGTGTGCAAGGAGGCCCACCCTCTTGGCATAGTTGCAGTTCTTGTGCTCCCTGGAGTACAGAAGCCTACTGTTCCTTCCCAGTGCTTTCTGAAGTGTATGAGAACCCCAGTGGGGCAAAGAGGAGACCAGACCATGGCCCCAATAGCCAAAGAATTAGCCCAGCACACAGAGGCAAGATGCTTCAGTCCCCAAAGTGTGTAGCAGCAGGAATGTTCTACCTGCATTCCAGAGAGCTTTAGGATGAATTCTATCTCCCTAAGCCAGAATTCCTTTCAGAGCTTGCCTGGAACAGAGTGGTTTCCACACATCCCCAATGCAGAGCTGAGCTTCAATAGCATGACTGACCCATTGGGGAAGACTTTTTAAGAAGGAAAGGACCATTATGACATTTGAGAATCATGAATCCTACTTTAAACAAATCTAGGAATATTGGCACCGATTCTGAATTCACCCCACTGTTAAACAAGAGTCTATTGGTCGATACCCTAGCTGCTGTAAATCAGCATGTGAAAGTGTTCACTCACCAAGAGAGTGCCTCCTTGTGGCTGGGCATGGGCATAGCAGCTCTCCCCCTATATCTGGTACCTCCCATGAACCATCACTCCAATGGTCTCTCTTCCTGTAACTCAGCCCTCTGACTAGGTCACAATTTAGTCCACCCTTTCTGGAGTAACAAAGTTCAAAATAAAACAGTCCAATGTCCAGTTGTGATAACTGGGCCAACAGATTAGCCTAATTGTGCATTTAGGTGTAGGAAGTGAGTAAAAGTTCATAAAGTTTCAGAATTACCTATAACAAATGTTGATGGGGAAAGATACGAAAGACAGAATGACTGAATTAGTCAAACAAAAAGACTCACTGATATAACTCAAGGACTGTGACCAAACACAAGGATCATGCCTCGTAAGTAAGGGGAGTGGTGGATCAGAAACCAGTGAACCCAAAATTGGTGTGTCAAAAATTAGGATTAATTGGTAGACAAAATAATGAGGGGATAGGCTATTCCACCCATCACTCCCTTTTAGGTTCCTTAAAGAAAGAGACTTTGAGGAGAAAAATTGGCTCCTGGAGCGAGCTTCACCATTATGGCTGCCATCCCCACCATCTCCTGGGACCCCAGGCCTTAGTTATCCTGATCCTGAGTGATATCCCGACCAGCCCAGGCCAGAGAGATGGACTGACATGACACGCCGCCTCTGCGAGCTCCAGCTGAATCCCAACTACCACCTGGGGTGATACTTTGTGTAAAAAAAAAAAAAAAGAAAAAGTACCCCCTTATGCAAGCTTTTCCTTCGCCATTTTATTTCTTCTCTTTCCTATTGTTCTCCTTTTTCCTTCTGTCTAATCAGAGCCTGGTGTAGCTGGCCAAGACTATATTCTGCAACATTGCTGTAAGCCTGTGACAAGGAACAGGCAGCTAAAACCAATGCCCTGAACAGCCTGATACTGGCACAAGTTTGCCATTTCTTGGAGTGGCTCATAAAACCATGGGCTGGGCTTGTGTTTTTCAAGCAGTGACTCTCACTTGTAATCTTAACACCAGAGGCAGAGCTGTATTTTATATCTTTGCTGGTAGACATTAACAGCCACAACAGCTCCAGCCCATCTCAACTAGCTTTCCTCAAAAGGGCAGTTATAACCATCTTTAATACCATCTAAAAGCCTATTAAACAAGGGTGTTTTTTGCCCCTACTATAAACTCTCTCCAGCTAAAAGGAAATAACAAGGGATGTTGTTAAACTGTAAGGTATTAAGTAATGCTTTCACTTCAAACGCTTTAACTGTTTTCCTTTTCTGTATGTTTAATAAAAGATTAAAAGGCTGTTTAGCAATGTGTTTGCCATGGTACTAAGCAGGCTGAGGTCTGTATACCAAACCCCAAATCTTGTTTACAACTGTTTAATATTGGACATTGGCTGTGTCATGCTAACACCTTTGACTCATTGGGCCCATTTATTCCATCTTAATTAACACAACAGTCCTCCAAAAAGGTCTGCACCCCCAACTCCAGGCCCCATGGTCCTCACACCCTTGCGTCAGGCCTTTCCATCACCCTTATTGCCTTATACTGGGGGGACTCCATGCTATGTTCTCCACAGGCAGGTGGAAGAACCCAGGCTCTCCCACCACCAGATTCTAGCCCAGGGAACTATCAGCAGCAGCTAACCTCCGCTCACTACCACTCCTTGTTGCTGTTTCTCTTCAGCTCCTTCCTATGCAATCTCTTGGAGCCTTCTTCCCTACAGCCTCTCTAGACTCATTCTTTCCTCAGGCCCAGGATTCCCCTTGGAATCCCCAACAAAATCAGAGTATAAACATAACCCCATTCTACCCTCCTTGGGCTTGACCTTATCCCATCCTTAAGTAAATGCCGCTCAGGGCTCCCCCAGGGAGGTCCAGTTCCTGCCCAGGATCCCCACCAGAGCCTTCTCCATCCTGAGTGTTGCTTTATGCCTCCCTGAGCTACTTACCTGCCTTCTCTCACTAGAGTAGGATACCAGATCTTCCACCTCACTATCTAGTCTCAGAGAATAACTGTAGTATAGCTCCTTACAGCTACAAACTTCCTCTCTTTATGCCAGCCAGCCTGTTCCTGCCCAGCTGGGCACCATGATCAGTTAAGCCTGGTTCTCCCTCTAGAGGCAGCCAGTTAACATAATTCTCAGGCCCACCTGAATCAATTCAGGGCCTGTATGGCGAACACAGTGGAGCTCCGTTGACTCTGATGCTAGGCTGATTTACACCCACTATAGTTAAACCAGGGTAAAGTGAGATCAGAATCAAGTTCAGTATCTTTAATGCTGGAGTTGTGTGTACTCAGCATCTTAAAGGATTAGGCCCATATATTACCCCTTTCAATATACACAGAGGGTAAGTGTGAATTAATGGATCTCTGTGTGACCTAGACCTAATGTTGCACAACACTTCTATTTGATGATTACACTTTAGAGTTTATTCTCACTAAAAATTTGGCATTCTTTAGACTTGACAGATTAACACATAGATGGGGAAATTTGCATATTTATTTTAAACCAGATGTTTTCCATGCAGCACAGCCAAATTCCCCATCATCACCATAATCATATTGTGTTTTGTTTACATAATGGACCCATTAAAATTCTACCACATGCTTCTTTGTTGGCAACAAAAGGGTATTTACAGGTGATTTCCAAGTGAATCCTAATTTAAACATATAGGGCCAGATCCTCAGGTAATATAAGTCAGTTTGCCTTTGTAAACTATAGAATGATATAGACCAGCTGAGGACATGGCCAATCTTAATTAGAACTTGGCCTATTCTTTCCCCCAGCTGCTGGTACCTGCTTTACCTGCTGTGTGAAAAATAAAGCTGTGTTTTTCCATTGTTTATTTTACTCAATAAATAACACTTTTACTCAGATAAATGAGAGTGCTGATAAATTAACCTTTCTAGTGTTAATAACCAAACTGATATATTTATGAAACTTTATTTCAAAACTAATATCTTAGGATTGTCTTTTCTATATGGTATTTGTTTTTCTATATAAAGATTAAAATTTGGTAATATTTAGTAGGATCATTTGATACTTATCTAGCTTTGAATGCTAACGAATAGGAATCAATTTAGTAGAGTTTTAAAGAAAGAATACATTGATCTGTTACATTCTACTGATTAATCAATCTCTGGCAGAAAAAGAAGTCTCAAAATAGCAAGAAAGGATTTGGTTCATATAAAAAAATTAATAGGCAAAGAAGAAGAAACCAATCAAGAACCCACCCAATGCTCAAAACTTGTACCCATCTACAATGTAAAGAAAGGTATTACCAAAGCTTGTTATTTATCTCACTCCCATGGTCTCTGCAGACAGACTTTTTACTAATAGGTAAACCTCAGTTATAGAGCCATGTAGACCTCTTGTGCTGCTACTGTAGTTTCTGAGAAATTGTCCAACAAAACAAGATGTCATAAACCTTGTCTAGACCAGGCAGTGATGAATGTGGCATAAGACCCGAGAGAGAGAAGAAGAAGGAGAAGAGGTTACATGGAAAGAAAGATAGGACCTAGCTGGCTTTCCCTCCTGTGTTTTGCCTCCGCTCACAAACATACCTCTTTCCCCATGGGTTCTTGGCAAGCAGGCCCACTACAACTGAGCAGTGGCCAGTTGAATCAGATGATTTAAAAAAAAAGAGAGAGATTTTCAAATCAATGGGAATTAGGCACCTAAATACCTTTGAGGATTTGGGCCTAAGTGACCCAGGAGCACAACGTCCATTGAAAGTGAATCCCATTCAGGTCCCCTGAAAAGCTTTTGAAAATACACCTTGTGATACTAAGTGTAAAAAAAAAAAAAAAATGGAATCAGTGCCAAATCTTCAGCCAGTGTGGATTGGTAATTTACACCAGCTCAGGATCAAGCCTTCATTTCCAAGTTAACATGCTTCTGCATGGTCACATGCATTTATGAATTGTAATGAAAAGCATTTTAATTTCTAATCCTGTGATGCATATGATTTACTGCACCAATTCATGAGTGCCAAACATTCTTAAATAAAGATACTAAACAGCACATACTGAATTCTGTCAGAAACTCATATGGGTGAAGAGTCAAATTGTTCTTTTCAATCTTAAAAATAACCTCAGCAACTTACTAAACCATATCCAGGAGGGCAAACCTTATTATGTCACCATTACACATGAAAGTAAATCTAAAGTCCTGCCAAAGAGTTCAAAATATGCCCTTTTTTGTTATGGGATACTTTAAATCATCTCACACGGTTTTATCCTTTGGAATACAAGAATTTAATTCAAAAGCTCAAGCTGGGAAGAGCAATTGTTATAGCTGAAAGTATTTGTTTCAAAGCACCGTGGAAGTAAATGAATGTGTCATTTTGTGCTAATGTGATAGGCAGCTACTCTGCCTTGTCAGAACAAGCAAAGTCCTGTAAGCCTTATCCCATTGCCACAGGCACTTGGGCACCTTTCTGAAAATCAATCACAGATTGGCGTGAAGAAGAGCAGAGCTGAAACAATGGCACCAGAGTAGAGGACTCTTAATGAAAGCCATTTGCTAGTCCACACCTAGGCTGTCTAGACAGCACCTCCTGTGCTTTGATCACTGATAAAACAGTCTAAATGTTACCAGTGCCCCTTTTTGTTTACAGGCAATCAGTGGGCCTCTGGCCATTGCCTCTATTTCAAAGCAGCGCTTTTCATCTGACTGCAATCAAATCACAAGGAAGAAAGAGATGGCCATTTTGGATATGAGATCCTTATTTTCCTGTGATTTATACAATTCCAAATTAAGAGAGAAAACAAAAAGCAATTGCAAATGTACATGTTATAAATCTTCCTAATCAGGGTTGTCCTCTTAATCAATTTGAAAACAAATATGGATGCTGTTTGAAGTAGAGCTATGCACAGTGTGTGACCCAAGCAAGCAACAGTGACTTTGGTTTGAGTGTGATCTGAATTATCAAGCCAGCAGCACAATTTTTCAGTACAATAATTTTCTGTGGATCATCCAAAGTTTTCTTGAAAACGTTTCTTCCCCCGCCTTTGCAGTCCCACAAACATCTTGGGGCTGTTATGCTTTTGAGTTTGAGCCATGTTTGATAAGACAACTCACATGGCATTTTCTACGAGGGCCACCAACGCCATTTCTGGAAACCCCATGGAAATGTCTATTAAACACGAAGACAGGTTTCAGAGTAGCGGCCATGTTAGGCTGTATCCGCAAAAAGAACAGGAGTACTTGTGGCACCTTAGAGACTAACAAATGTATTTGAGCATAAGCTTTCGTAAGCTACGGCTCACTTCACAAGTCCTCCTGTTCTTTTTATTAAACATGAAGTTTGCCTATGGATTTGCCATAAGATTTGACCATGGGAAAAACAGGCCCTTGACAACTCAAACCTTGGTGAAATACAAGGCCCAGGTTCACACAGCTGTTGGGCTCAATACTGGCATAACTGGATGAAATTCTGTGGACTGTGTTATACAGGGGTCAGAGTAGATGATCTTCTGGCCTTACTCCTATGAATAAGCTCTGGTTCTGATCCACTGCAGTATTGATAGAGGGAGAGAAAAATAAGGCTTTTGTAAAAGATTTTAATATATCACAAATATATTAACACATGATCAAGTACTCAGTGATGGGTGCCTTAGAAATGATAATAAAACAACAGCAATTGGCATATCCTGACACTGGCGCTCCTAGGGCCAAGAGTTTGACTAAAACTCCAAGAAGGATGCACAAAAGTATTCACAAATAATTTCTCAAAAATGTTTTCCATTTCCTGACCAGGAGGAGAATCAGATGAGTGCCACATTTTTTAAACTCAGTTTGCATAGTGGCCACTAGGCCTGGGAACTTACCGCCCTGCACTGACTTAATGACTTGACACTTGACATTTATGGGGAGGCCATATTTTTTTAATCAGGCTTCATTTGGGAGGACAGCTCTGCTCTGCTTTGAAGAGCTTGATCTTCTGGGATAGAGTGAGTTCATTAATTGAGAGCTATTATTGAATATCATGGCAAGAAATAAAAATTACAGTCAGACAATTACTAAATATGTTCTGTTTTTCTCCCTGGAACTTAGTGCTGTAGTATGCCAGCAGTATGGTAGATACCTCCAGCTTCTGGATTAGTAACTATATCATTGTTAAGGTTTAGCCCATCTGTTCACAGGCATACAGCACCAACAGTCATCCAAGACAACAGAACAAGTAACAGTAATGTGCTGAAACACTGACATTTTTATCAGTTTAAATGTTAGGATTGGTCAAATTGTTTCAAAAGTGAAAATTTCAAACTTTGCCAAAAAGTGAGAGGAAAAAAAGTCAAACATTTTGCAAAATGCTCCCCCCCCCCCGCTGCCCTTTTTTTATGTCCAGCAGTAGCAAAAATATAATATGAAAACATTACGCTAAATTCAAAGATGGTAGCCATGGTCTACACTACAGTCTTAGGTTTATACCATTATGTTGCTCAGGGGTGTGGAAAAGCCATACCCCTGAGCAATGCAGTAATACTGTCTGAACTCTCAGTGTGATGCTGATGGGATGGTTTCTCCCATTGACCTAGCTACCGCCTCTCAGGGACGCTGATGGGAGAAGCTCTCCCATTGGCATAGATAGTGTCTTCAATAAGTGTTACAGCAGCATAGCTGAACCGGTGAAGCTGCAGCGCTGTAAGTGTGGACAAGCCCAAAGTGATTTTAGGAAAATCCAGAGGGTAACAACTTAATTTACAGTTCTTTCTGGTTCCCTGCAGTGTGAACATTATGCCAGTGTAGACTCTGTAGACTCCCTCTAAACTTTAGACTTCCTTAGATTCATAGGCCAAATTCAGAGGTGATGCTTAAGGTAGATCTGCTTACACAAATAAGTTAGATTTTTGCTATGTTTAATTTCTTTAGCAGAACACATACCCACACTAGCAATGTCTAAGTGACTCTATTTGTTACATGCTCAGACGCCAGAAATAGCTCCTATCCTACTTTAATCTACACCTGTTCCTGGCTCCTCAGTATGTAAGTTACACTGACTCACATTCCCTTAAACATCAGCACAGTGAGTAGATTCCAAAGGGAATCTAAAGGAGCAGAAAGTCGGTTAAATTAGAACAAATGTTTCTAATATCACCACTCAATTTGCACATCTTTTTAAAGGTTTTGTAGGAATTCTCTTGTAGGAATTCAAGTCTACACTGGACAATCTCAGAAGTCAAGAATGGCCTAGCCTTGCCTCCATTCACAAGGTATTTTCTCCTATATACCTAAGTGCTGTCCATTTCAGAAGTCAGGATCATGGCCAATTTTTTTTGTCCCATCTGTAATCTATTCAAACCTAGATTTGTTTGCTATTAGTTCTTTTTGCTTCTTTCCAATAAGAGAATGAATCTGTTTAATTTTGGTTAGGCCCTCAAAACTTCCCACTTTAAGTAAAGAAGGGACAGATATAATTTATCTTGAACCACTGCTGAGTAAGTTTCCCAGACCTGAAGAAAAGCTCTGTGTAAGCGTGAAAGCTTGTCTCTCTCACCAACAGAAGTTGATCTAATAAAAGAGATTACCTCACCCACCTTGTCTCTCTAAAATCCTGGGACTGACATGGCTACAAAAACACTGCATACTGCATTTTATGTATCCCTGGGTGGCTGTATATTCCTTGGCCAGCCTTATATTCCCTGGCCTAGAGGATATAAATTGCTCCAATCTCCTGTCTGGCTGCGGATAAAGCTACAGCACATAGGCACTGACTTCTCTTTCCCATGGGTGCTTGACCCCCCCTCTGCCCCTGGCCCTGCCCCCACTTCATCCCTTCCATGAGGACCCGCCCCTGCCCTGCCCCCATTCCAATCCCTTCCCCAAATCCCTGCCCCAGCCCCGCCTCTTCCCTGCTTCCTTCCCGCCTCCTCCCCTAAGTGCACCATGTTCCCGTTCCTCCCTCTCCCTCCCGGAGCATGCTAACGCTGCCAAACAGCTGTTTGGTGGTGGTTGGGCGGGAAGCACTGGGAGGTAGGTGGAGGAGTGGGGATGCAGCGTGCTCAGGGGAGGGGGAGAAGGAGGTAGGGCAGGGGGTGAGGGGAGCTTGGCTGCCAGTGGGTGCAGAGCACCGACTAATTTTTCCCTGTGGGTGCTCTGGAGTCGGCGCCTATGCTACGCGTATATCTGCCCCAAAGAACTGCATTGCATTTCCCTTCCCTATTATGAACCCTTTAAACTCGTCAAGATTTACCATATGGTGATAATAGAAGTGGTAATATTTGCAGTTTAGCAATAAATTCATGACAAAGCATTTTTAAAAACCTCCAAAATATCATATGTCTGAGGAAGTGGAAAAGTGAATGGAAAAAAGTTAAAACAAATCTAACCAACCACACAAATTGATGAAGATCAGAGAAACTAAATCTCTTTCCAAGAGGTGCAGGACATATCATTCATCCTCCAGGCCAAACCTGGTGCTACCTATCCAAATCCCCTAGAGGAGCACAGAGGTGAGTTCAAATCCCTACACAATATCACTGCTCACAAATGGGAAGGTGTAGATGCAGGGCCATCCTGAGGGGCACGCAGAGCCTGGGACATAGGCTCCGAGTTTCTAATCTGCTATGGGGTGCTCCCTGGCTCCACGCAGGCCCCTGCCTCACTCCACCCCTTCTCCCAAAGCACTACCCCCACCTCTGCCCTGCCTCTTCCCACCCCCACCCCACCTCTTCCCTGCCCAGCTCCACCCCCTTCCCCAAGCACATTGCACCCTCGCTCCTGTCCCCTCCCCCCAGCCCCTCCTGATGCCATGAAACATCTGATCCGCAGTAGGTGCTGAGAGGGAGGAGGAGGTGCTGATCAGCGGGGCCTGCTGGTGGGCAGGAGGTGCTGGGGGTGGGTGGCTCTGGTAGGGAGGATCTTCCTTGTCCTCCCTGCCCACCTCTCCGCCTGCCATTCGCCTCCCCATTCGCCTCCTTACTCTGCTTGCTCACCCGTCCGCCTCCCGCCTCACCTCCCCGCCTAAAGCACGGGGGCCCCTAAAGCACGTGGCCCAGGGCGGTCACCCTGATTTGCTGTACTCAAGGGACAGCTTTGTGTATATGGAGAATTTCAAACAAATTCTTCCATTATATTTCTTAAGCAGCATATTCCTCCTGATTTATACCAATGGGAACGAAAGGACAATCAGTTTCCAAATTTTGTAAAATGAAGACCTGTGGATGCTTAAGAATGCCAATATTTAAAGCCCTTCTTATTTTTCCAACCTATTCCCAACAAAGTGGATGTGTGAGTGATTGGACCCACTGAAGTCGATTTTTCACAGCATTATAATAGTTTTGCCCTGGAAAAACTCTATTTATTTCAGCAATGTTACAGTGAGGTAAAACTGGAATAATGCTGTTGAGAAAAGGTCCAATTATATCAATTAAAAAATCAGCAATTCTTATGCATGGGCTCTATAGTATATGAGTAAACAGTTCCTGGTTTGCCTCTTGATTATTTTGGTGTATATCAGAAGTAACTCCTTTGAAGTCAGCAGAGTTACTCCATTGCAATCTGGTGAGAGAGGAGAGAATGGGACCCAATGGAATTACGTCATTGTAACTAACAAGAAAATCACATTCATAGGGTACTGCTATTTTCACAATTCTGATTATTAGTGATTATACTAAGGGTCTGTTCCAAAGCACATCAGAATCAAGGAAAAAAATCTCACGGACTTCAATGGGCTTTGGATCAAGTTCTTACCTATTTAGATCTGCGTGTGTATGTATGGATTTTTTTTCAGCTTCTACTGTAGCAATCTTTCTTCTAGCAACAGTATTACCATTAGAACTGTCATAGGTCATTTTCAGCTCATTAGGTGATATTTTGGCAATTTCTGCAGACAGTAGGAGGTATTGAGCAGTTGATATTGGGAAGGTCAGATAGTATGAGCAAAGCCATCATCCTTCATCATGTCCAAGGAAAAATTCTTGAATAATTCTTAACTGCCTTGAGATGCTTTCAATGGACATATTCACTTTTGCCAATTTCCATTAACCCTTGAGGCTCACAATTGGAAGTTGTTTGGATAAGGATATGTAAAGTATTCGGTCAAGTGGTTACTTATCTGAGTTTTGAAACTAAGCACACATTAAGCTATAATGAGGAAAAAGGCTGCTTTCGAAGGATCAGAATTCTCTCCTAAGGGTGCAACACATGCTCCAGTAAAACCCAGAGTTAATGTTCATGAGCACACATCATTTAATTGTGCACATGAATATGAACTCTTTGGGGCAGGGATCATCTTTGTGTTCTGTGTTTGTACAGTGCCTAGCACAATGAGGCCTTGGCCCATCACTAGGTCTCCTACTTACTACAATAATAAAAATAAAAGTACATAATATTCACACAGCATTTACACAATTTGTCCCTAACAGTGCAACACTTACACATATGCATTTACTCATGTGAATAGCTCCATTGATTTCAACAGGACTTCCATGCAGACAGCTAAGCACATTACATAAGCATTTGCAGGATCATGGCCTTTATTGGTACAAACTCTTGTAACTGCAAACATGGGATTAGATACTTTGCTGGTGTAAATAAGCATAGTTAGGGGATTGTGCCACTTTACTTAATCTGTGCCAGGGGATTTTGTGGCTGTACCCACTACACCAATGATTAAAAGGTTTTCCAAAAACAGAAAAATACTCCCAAATTGCTAATCTTTCTTATCAATTGCTATTTCTTTTAAAGTTATTTCCTGAAGAATTAATGTCTATCTGAGAAAGTTGTATCAGTGCACTGAAAGCATTGCATCTGCCTTTAGGCCTTGTTTACATGGAGAAATTGACCATAGAGTAAACTAGTTATTTCAAACTGGATTCCCACATGGACACTCTATGCTGGAATAAAAGTGACTTTGTTCAGGAATAATTATTCTGCTTACAAAGTGGAGTAATCATTCCAGAATAAAATGGACTTTTATTCTCGTATGGGATGTCCATATAGAGAGGTTCAGTGTTGCCAATATAGGTAAACCAGTGCAACAGTGTGAATGGACACTCTTATTTTAGGTGAATCTGTTCCTAATAAATTTATGTTAAACTGAAATAAGCCACTTTTGTATTGAAATAAATATCCACACAGCCTTTGGCACTGGTTTAACTCTATCAATTTAAATTCACACCTTAACTTATACCCATGCATCTTTCATGTGTAGACCAGAATTTAGGGGCATAAATTAATCTACCTCTTTGTAAGTCAAAATGATTTCCTACAACTGTGTTTTTGTCTTTTGTTTTCATCTGAAGTTTCTCCGCCCACACACAAAAAAGATATTTGTAGATGTTTGGAAGATTTTAAAAAATGGTAAATCAAAGGTTAATATTCTTAGGAATATCATATTTTTGAGTAAACTCTCAAAATATGGTTCCTTCTTAAACAAAACACACACACACACCATTTTTATAGACAGATAATCCAGTAAAACATAGATACAAATAGTGTGTGTGTGTATACACACAAACACACATGTGAGTTATAAAGCCAATTTTCAGGGAGCCTATTTTTAATAGTTTAACTTTGACTCATGAATAATGCAGACACCCAACATTAATGCTGCTAAAACCTTCACACCATGCCATACTGTCATATATTTTATACCTGAATAAAATATACCACAAAGACGAAGGTGCCAGATTGTGGAGCTGTGTAATAAATAAATGTATCATATACCTTTCATGGTTTCACCTGCCTTGGATTTCATCTCCTGTGGGTTTATTCCAATGTTCCAAACCTCTGAGCAGCTTCCAACAGCTGCCATTTTAAAAACATCAATCTTCCGGATAAATGTTTCCTTTTTATCCCCAAATATGGAATTTTCCCACAAAAATTACACCTGCCTAAGGCCCAGGCTGGGCAAGATTTAGTCCTACAACAAAAAAGGCTTTCCTATGCATAAAAATGTCATGCATTTTGAATCTTTTTAATTTCAAGTCCCCACAGAGCTAAAAACGGGATCTGTTTTTTATGGCTTTTTACTGTTGGTCTCATGGCAACTAAAGCATCTGGATTTATAGACAGAAAAAAAACGTTTAAACTCTAAAATAATCTTAACAATTTCCCTGTAACATGTGGCATTTGCAAAGTAGATGATGATGTGCCATGGTATAATTACTTTATCAGTACTAGCTTTGGATGATCTGTACAACTCATTCTTGGGGACTTGATGTTGTCTTCTGTCACTGGCCACTGTCAAAGACAGGACATTGGACTACCTGGACCACAGCCAAGATTAGAACTTTGGTTCCAAAACCAGGCCTCTAATATTTGAGCTAAAGAAGGATTCCCTTGGTTGGCTCTAGTAGCAGGGTTTGGGTTTTTTACCTTCTCTGTCAGCCAGCTGTTCAGAGGCAGCATCACAGCAACAAACACATGCCCATGTGCACGGACTCCACGAGTGCCATTGTACAAAGTTCAGGAGCAAAGTCACCATACATCACTTATGCATATAAAAATGCCAAACACAACAAATTAGTATCTTTTACTCAAAACTTTGTTATCCAGAAGACTTAGTACTAATGATACCAAATGTAATGGACAATTAAAAAAAAAAAGCATTCTTCTCTTTGATTTTAGTTCCCACTCAAGGCAAAGCATGCCTGAACTAAAACGTTTTTGTTGCATAATGTAACAAATGCTTTCATTGTTGGAGGAACTTAATTAAAATCAGATAAAAATCAAGAAAATATTTCTTGCATTCTTTTAAAATGGAACAAAAATGTGCCTACAATTGTAGACTGAAAAGGAGCTGTCTTTCTGTTTGTTAAAGAAGGACTAAAGAAGTATTGTGCAGGCTTATCTCTATCTGCCCCTTCGGTCATATAATCCTGTTAAAAACTGGGACACCAACTCAAGTTGAGGCCTTCCAACAAAACCTCACTACTTTACACATGATACAGTCCGTAGTTTACCATGGCCCCTTTTTATGGTTTACGTAATAGACGCATATGCCAATAAACTGCTGAAGAGATCATTCAGTTTTAGCATGAAAAAATAATGATATCAAGCTGGAGGAAGGGGGAAAGAAGACTACAGGAAAATTTGTCCCTTATGACATAGTCACCTGCACAAGAGATGTACCCAGAGGATATTTAAGGAAGATGAAAAAATGGCAATATAAATAATGCACCAGTAACCAACTTTCAAAGGTGTAAAGCAATGAAGTAGATAGGAAGCTGCATTTCTACTTATCTGTTTCTGAAGAGCTACAGCATAAATCTTGTAGACAAGCTCAGAAAGAACCTGATATCATGCCTGAAATGACCATCATGGATTCTGAAGTTACTTGTGTTACACTTTTCTACACAATGACTTCTGAGTATTTGATACAATGAGACATTGCTCCCAGCTGTAATGCACACACCCTTGCATTCCAAAGTGTTACAATTCCAGTGCTTAGCCAGAGTAACAGGTTAATAAAGAATTGGCAAATAGTTTATTTGTAACAGGAGGCACACAAGGAAAATGGAGTGGGGAGGAGTTATTTAAATAGTGGCATACACAAAACAAATTCTCATTAATGAATTCTGTCTTTGGTGACAGTTTCCCTGGGGATAGTGTAACCTGAACGGGATATCACAATTACAAGGTTCTTTCCTTTTCTAAGCTTATCAGCATTTGACATGAAGAATTTCTCAAAAAGACATCTCTGTACAGCAAATCCTTTAGCAGTTCTTCCACAATTGCTTTATTCTTTAACGCTGTCATCTACATTTACAGTAGGCAAGACTGTCTCTTTCCCTGCATGCCTATGCAGGGGAGTAAGAGGCCATAAGGTCTATCTATCTTAAGTAATTACAAGATCCCTATTACCATAGTATATGAGTGCCTCACAATCTTGAATGTATTTATTCTCAAAACCACTGTGAGGTAGGGCAAGGTTATTATCCCCATTATAGAGATGCGGAACTGAAGCACAGAGAGGCTAAGGGACAGATGTTTAAAGGTACTTAGGTACCTAAAGATGCAGCTAGGTATCGAAATACCTTTAAAAATTTGGCCTAGTGACTCGCTCAATGTCACACAGGAAGTCAATAACAAAACAGGGACTTCAGCTCAGGTCTTACTAGTCTTAGACATGTTCTAACCACTGGAAAATCCTTCCTCCGCACTTTAGACCCCTGCAGGGGCTACCTACACTACCGATTACAGTGGAGGCTGCATGGGGGCCATTTACTCTCCATCCCGCATAGGTGGTGTAACCGTGCCATAGTGGGTCACAACTGAGGATGCCAAATTCAGGACGAACTGCTGACAAATAGGGCAAACACAACCCCAAACTTGTGGTTATTCTTTTATAAGATATACCAAACCAGACACAAAAATAAACTCCTGTTTCACCACACTGGCTAACAAGAAAACATAAAGGCAGTTTCCTCAGGCATTCCAGTTCCTATATCACCACCAAAAACACTGGATTCAGAGATGAGTGGTTCTTTACAACCAGTCTCATAAAATAGTAGGTTTTTCTGATCCCAAAGGACCAGTCACATACCTAGGTCAATATATAACATAGATCTTACCCAAAAATCACGCTGGTGCCAATCCTTTAGTATCTAAAATCTAAAGGCTTATTCATAAAGAGAAAGAAAGAAAGAAAGGTGAGAGTTAAAACTGGTTAAAGGAATCAATTACATACAATAGTTCTTGGTTCAGGCTTGTAGCAGTGATGGAATAAACTGCTGGCTTAGGTCAAGTCTCTGGAATACATCCACAGCTTGGATGGGTCATTCAGTCCTTTGTTCAGAACTTCAGTTTGTAGCAAAGTTACTTCAGAGGTAAAAATCAGGATTGAAGATGAACCGGAGGTGTTTCCAGGGCCTTTTATAGCTTTTGCCATGTGGAGGGCGTCCCATTGTTCTTACTGTAGAAAATTACAGCAACAAGATGGAGTTTGGAGTCACATGGTCAAGTTACATGTTCATGCCCAATTTCCCTCAGTCATTGCAGGAAGCCATTACCTACACTCCAGACAGTATGTTTACATGACAGTCCATTCAGTGTAGATGGGCATCTCCGATGGTCCATTGTAAACCAAGTGTTTCTTGATGAGCCACTTAATTTGAGTAGTCCCTCCAAGATGTGCTGGACATAAGCTTGTGGGCATTACCCCAGGAGCAAACATTTGAAATCCAAATATAGAGCCAATACTTATAACTTCACATACAAAAATGATACATGCATACAGATAGCATAATCATAACCAGCAAATCATAACCTTTTCGTAGACACCTCACTCAACAACCTTTGTACAATATTTGCTGCAAATATATAACAGTGGTTGCAACAATGATCTATATGGTCATATTTTAATCTGATAGCATCACAGGTGGGCAGACAGAGGTAAAGAATGGGTGGAGTCTTGGCTCTCACCAGCCCCAATATGCTGGCCAGCAGAGATGAGCCATCATGGAAGGGGAAGTAATCTACTAGTAACCTGGAGCAAGGGAGAAGTGAGGAATGAATTGTGACTGAGTTGCACTTCCCTCCCAGGCCTGCTCCTTGAGCAGTGTAGCTATGCTCAGGGGAGATCCTCATAAGCCATGAGTCATATGACAAAATGATGGCTTGTGAGCATTAGACCAGTGTATAGTGCACTACTCACCTCACAACATCCGTGGGGAAAATAATGGCACTGTACTGCATTTCCCTCCCCGCCTCAAAATCAACGCTATCTGTTGAAAGCTGTAATACACTTCATTGCTTTGGGCACCATTTTGTCATTATGCAATCATAAGCAAGCAATGCTTTGTGATCCGTTTTGGGCAACCAAGGATACCAGTCTGTGCCCAAAGGATATATTATGGCACTCTGTACACAATTCATTAGTTGTGGAAAAGTTGCTGTTAGAGTCAGGAAGTTCAGCTTCAAAGGAGAGTGCTCCATCATTATGCTAAAGAGGAAGATCTGCTTACATGTGCTGTTAGGACTTTTGTTATACTAACCACAGACTCTCTTATACTTATTATGTAAGTGAATGAATTATCACCCCCAAGGAACTGGAACTACATTTAAAAACAGAAAGCATTTCATATTTCTGCTCTGAAATATTATGTTTTACTTGTAAAATGAGATTAGCTCAAATCCTATATTATTCTATACAATTTATATTAAATTGTGATTACTTGTGTTTATTTTGGTAGCACCTAGGACCTACGATCATGGATCAAGGCCTCAATGTACTATGTGTTGTATAGACAAATAAAGAATGCAATCCCGGTCTCAGAGAGCCTAGGTGTCAATCATGACATAGCAGATGGTGGCAGATTTTGCAGCCTACCAGGAATCCACCGAGCTCTCAGAGCTTCTCTTTAATATACATGGGACTGGGTCTTCAATCATTTTAACTGGATGTGGGAGTTGTATGGAGATCACTTAACTGAAAACACATTCTGTATTTCCGCAGAAAGATCCCCTACCAAATGAGAGTCCCTGAACAGATTCCTGTGATGCTAAACAATCACACCTACTTTTGTTTGAAGGCAAAGCAGTTTGAATATATATTGCATCTACCTTAGAGCTGCATATGTCGCCCATCACAAAATCACCAAAGTTTATAGCAAAGTTTCTACTGGACTTAATGGAGTCTTTGACACTTCTTCTTTTATGGGACCAGAACTCTGTGTGGAGTAGCATTTTTTTTGTTTGTTTTTTGGGGAGGGAGGCTTTCATGGAGAGGTTTTTCTCAAAGAGGAAGGCTTTTGCAACCTTGCTTAAAGACAGTCAGACCCTGGATTCATCTGATCTCTGGAAAACTGATCAATAGCCATAGCCTCTTATGTAAGAATATTTGCCATCTGCTCTCATATGCTTTGTCCTGAACTTTGTGATCTGAATTGTCCCAAAGGAGTGCAGCTGTAGCAGTGGTAGATGGGTCTAAATTCAGTCTAGGACGTAGCTAGTCATGATCCATTAATTGACTTGTAGTAGGAGAAAGAGGTGGTAACACACCCACTATTCTTTCTTTCTACATAGGTATTGACTAATAGCAATATTCTATTCTACTGTGGAAATTGCTTTTTTAAAAACAGTCAGAAAATCTCAGATACAAAATATTTTAATAGATACTGTACTTTCTCCTGGAAACACTTCAAGTGAAAAAGTCCTTTAGACACCCAGGTTTATTTGCTTACAGTTCAAAACAGTGTAAAGCCCCATTGTGCAATGAGCCACTCTAAGCATCTGTGCAGAGCCCCTGAAGCCAAAGTACACCCCCCACACACATTCGGATTTGGGACTAAGTTTCCTTCCTGCTTCCTAAGGTTTAGAGACTGCAAGAAAGATCTTGATGTCCAGTAGAAGCTGGTGATATATGAAAAGATTATATGTGAAAGTCAGTTTTAAATTTTACTGCACTGACTCAAAATAAGATAGCAAAACAGACCCAGAATAGCCTTTAAAGCTGATGGCCAAGGAATAGGTAAGAAAGGATATGTGTGCATATTTCTCAGTTTCTCTCTAATTTCCTGGTGAAGGGTGGTGTTCTAGGAACACAGTTCTAGTCACCTTTGTAAGCCTTTTCTGTAAAACACTTTTTCCATTTCTAAAAAATATTTTCCTTACAATAGTTTCTTTCCCTGACACTAATTTGGGCTACAGATAGTGCATTCAACTCTCTCATCTCAATTTGTCTATTTCTAACTCACAAATTATTCTTCACCTGTTCCTCCTGATAAAGAAACTGATTACCAAATCCCCATCATGGAATCATAGAATCATAGAATATCAGGGTTGGAAGGGACCCCAGAAGGTCATCTAGTCCAACCCCCTGCTTGAAGCAGGACCAATTCCCAGTTAAATCATCCCAGCCAGGGCTTTGTCAAGCCTGACCAGATGAGGCCTCACCAATGTCGAATAGAGGGGAATGATCACGTCCCTCAATCTGCTCGCTATGCCCCTACTTATACATCCCAAAATGCCATTGGCCTTCTTGGCAACAAGGGCACACTGCTGACTCATATCCAGCTTCTCGTCCACTGTCACCCCTAGGTCCTTTTCCGCAGAACTGCTGCCTAGCCATTCGGTCCCTAGTCTGTAGCGGTGCATTGGATTCTTCCATCCTAGGTGCAGGACCCTGCACTTATCCTTATTGAACCTCATCAGATTTCTTTTGGCCCAATCCTCCAATTTGTCTAGGTCCTTCTGTATCCTATCCCTCCCCTCCAGCGTATCTACCACTCCTCCCAGTTTAGTATCATCTGCAAATTTGCTGAGAGTGCAATCCACACCATCTTCCAGATCATTTATGAAGATATTGAACAAAACCGGCCCCAGGACCGACCCTTGGGGCACTCCACTTGATACTGGCCGCCAACTAGACATGGAGCCATTGATCACTACCCGTTGAGCCCGACAATCTAGCCAGCTTTCTACCCACCTTATAGTGCATTCATCCAGCCCATACTTCCTTAACTTGCTGGCAAGAATACTGTGGGAGACCGTGTCAAAAGCTTTGCTAAAGTCAAGAAACAATACATCCACTGCTTTCCCTTCATCCACAGAACCAGTAATCTCATCATAAAAGGCGACTAGATTGGTCAGGCATGACCTTCCCTTGGTGAATCCATGCTGGCTGTTCCTGATCACTTTCCTCTCATGCAAGTGCTTCAGGATTGATTCTTTGAGGACCTGCTCCATGATTTTTCCAGGGACTGAGGTGAGGCTGACTGGCCTGTAGTTCCCAGGATCCTCCTTCTTCCCTTTTTTAAAGATTGGCACTACATTAGCCTTTTTCCAGTCATCCGGGACTTCCCCGGTTCGCCACGAGTTTTCAAAGATAATGGCCAATGGCTCTGCAATCACAGCCGCCAATTCCTTCAGCACTCTTGGATGCAACTCGTCCGGCCCCATGGACCTGTGCACGTCCAGCTTTTCTAAATAGTCCCTAACCACCTCTATCTCCACAGAGGGCTGGCCATCTCTTCCCCATTTTGTGATGCCCAGCGCAGCAGTCTGGGAGCTGACCTTGTTAGTGAAAACAGAGGCAAAAAAAGCATTGAGTACATTAGCTTTTTCTACATCCTCTGTCACTAGGTTGCCTCCCTCATTCAGTAAGGGGCCCACACTTTCCTTGGCTTTCTTCTTGTTGCCAACATACCTGAAGAAACCCTTCTTGTTACTCTTAACATCTCTTGCTAGCTGCAGCTCCAGGTGCGATTTGGCCCTCCTGATATCATTCCTACATGCCCGAGCAATATTTTTATTCTCTTCCCTGGTCATATGTCCAACCTTCCACTTCTTGTAAGCTTCTTTTTTATGTTTAAGATCCGCTAGGATTTCACCATTAAGCCTCATACTGTTTAGGGTTTGATCCTGCAAACCTGTACTTACGGGTATAAAAATTTCAGTTGAAGCCAGTGAGACTGCTTGTGTGAACAAGGATTTGTGGGATTGCGCTCTTAAATTTGTAAATTACAGTGAGACCCCTCTGCCCATTTCCGTTCACCACTGAGTGAAGCAATGGACTGGTATAGTACTATAGCTTTAAAATTCCACCTGTTGTGTAAGAAGGAGTCCCTCTTCTAGGAACGCTATCAATGTTAATCAGTGCAATTCACCACACAGGGCAGAAAATCCTCTGAAAGACAGGTGGACAGGACTGTACCTATATAACTATTTGCATACATATATCAGTGGGGGGAGGGGTTAAAGTGAGACTCCTTTGAGGACATAAATCCCTGAATCTCCCCAGTACATGTTAGAATTTAGTACCTAGAGAAGGAACATGGTGATGTGATTGTGGGATAAAGGTTTTATGCTCATGACTTTGGTATGATTACATTACTATGTCTGTGGTACCTAGGTGGGGAGGGGATTTTTCAAAGGCACGCATGACAGTTCAGTGCCTGACTCACAATGACTTTTGATGGGAGTTAGGCGCCTCACTTAAACCATTTTTGCCTTTGAAAATTGCCAGCTGTGTTCATACGCCATGCTCATCACAGTAGTGTCTGGGCACCTAGGCCTAAATGTGAAAGAGTGACTAGAGATTTTGGGTGCCTCCGAATTTTAGGTGCCTCATCTTCAGGAGGTGAGTGCCTAGCACTTTTTGAAAAATCAGGTCCCTTTAAGGTCATTCCACACAAAAAGGGAGCATCTCAAAATCATGAGTGACTTTTGAAAATATAGGACCTAAGTTTTAGTACAAAAAAAAGCTGACTTTAAAGCCTTTAACTTGATTGTACAGGCTTCGGACATTATTTAGAAATATTTCCACATGGATACATTCATAAAAAGACAGCCGCATCACAACCATTAGCTGTATATGTTTCTCTCTGGTAACTTTAAGGACTCCTTCCAAAATTATATGATCTTCATTTAAAGTCATGTCCTGCTGCAAAACTTTCTGACCACACTATTCATAATGTTAAGGATCAGTCTCAGTAAGCTGGAGTACAGTTACAGCTATCAGTTTAACCAGAGAATTTTGTCCAAAGGAAAAAAGAAATCAATATAGTTTATAATGAGTGCATGCCTTAACAGTCAGAGGGCAGCAACTAATATGGTCATTAAAGACATTATGGCCTTTATTAATTTATGTTTCACCTCAAAGAAAAATCTCTGTGAGCCATAATCAGATGGGAACACCTCTACACTCATTTGCTTTTCAAATATATCTAAATTATTCAGTTTGTCTAATGAATTTATCTTGTACAAAGATCTTAGATATTGGTCCTTGCCCTGCAGCCCTTACTCAGACATATTCCCTTTGATTCCCAGTTTAGAGTGAGCAAGAACTCACATTGCATATAGGCAGATTTCTAAAAGTTAACAGCTGAGGTAAATCTGTATCTTGGTTGACAAACTAGCTGAAAATAATGTAGGTACTTAGTTTGGAAGAGTTACTTTTCAATGTCTCAGATCATTTGCGTACTGATCTTTGGAACATTTCTTCTTATTTACTGGAAGAGATTTTCAAAGCCACTTATAGGTTTTAGATTCTCACTTCCTATTAAAAGTAAAGGGAATTGAGCATCCAAATCCACTAGGTAGGTGTATAATTCTCAGCCTCTGTCAATATCTAGAGATGTCAGACTATACTTATGTGGTCACTTCTTATTTCTTTTTAGACATTGTATCAGCAAAACTAGGTGGCACCTAGTGGGCTGAATATTCATGCATTTCATCTATTGGAAACCCAATCCAACCCTGTTTGGTTTATGTAATCTGAAGAGATCACACTCTGAGCTGGCACAGCTTCAGAGATAATTTTCTATGGTCAATATTTTCAAAAGTGACTAGTGATCTGAGTACCCAATTGAGATACTGTCCAGGGACCGGATTTTTAGAGGGTGGGTGCCTGGCACTCTCTGAAAACCGTTTAAGGTGTCTCAGGTTGGCACCCAAAAATTGAGGAACCCCACGGCATGCTGTCTGGGGTGTCTCACAACTGTGAGTGCCTACCTCAGGGAAGACTGTCAGAAAACAGGGCAGACACCCCAAACTGGTCGTGTGTTCTATAAGTAGATTTCACCTAGCCACTGGCAAATGTGAAGTCCTGAATCACTAACCATGGAGTCACAGACAAGCCCCTCAGAGTCTCCAATCTATCTTGCCTCCCAGACAAATCAAACTTTGTGATAAAAGGTTACTTAAACCAAAAATCACACCACATCAGATTGCTCCTAGTCCCAAGAGTCCAGTCACTTACCCCAGATCAATTGGTACTCTAGATTTCACACCAAAGACAACACTGGGAGTTAATTCTATAGTAAACTAACTAAAGGTTTATTAGCTAAGAAAAGGAAATGAAAGTTATTGAAAGGTTAAAACAGAAATGCAATAAACTGCCAGTTTCGCAAAAGTCTTTTCAGGATCCCCAGATTGTCTCTGGGGAGCTCTGCTTTGCATCTGATACCCTTCCCTGTAAGAGTCCAAATGGTCCAGAGATCCAGGATCTTTCCTTGAATCCATACTTATAGCTTTTTCTCTCAGAAAACAAGCTGATAGTGTCATTTACCCATGTGGGCATTTCCTTTGATGGACAGTGAGGAATGAATGTTGAGTCTTTGACCTCTGACCACTTGCTTTTAAGTTAGCACTTTTCTTTTGCATCCCACAAGGCTATAGTTAGTTACAGGGGTATACACAATGTAAATGTTTGCTACTACATTATAACAGTAGGATACAGATAAGTGAAAACAATGCAAGTAACAGCCCACTAGTTTCATGAAGTTTAAACAGCAAATACACTCAGACATTTAACAATTGCTTTGATCTATACTAATACACAAGTGAATTGGTCTGGCTCTGGCATGAGTTGGCACCTAGTCTCCCAGCATCATACCCCAAATTACAAGTCACTTTTGAAAATCTCAGCCACTATATTTCTTTGTATTTACATTAGTACCCTATCACTTAGATGAGCAAGGATTGAGCCAGCTGTAGTTATTTTTATTAGTCTTGCTGCCTAATGATCTGGCAGAATAAAGGAGGACACTATCTTTGGAATAGAGAAGTCAATTAAGCTGCTGTTGTCTACTTCATCAAGGTCCATTATTAAACTAAAATACTGTGAAATCTTCTCAACCTTATTACTTTGGACACAGTTCAATACACTGCAACAACAGCAAAATAAATCTGGAGCAACAGATGCCCACAAGTTTCAGAGCTCACGATTCATATCCTCTTCTGTCCTCAATAACAATCTCGCACTATCACTTACAGTGAAATATAGAGAAGTTACCTTGGTTCACTTGATACAGAATGGAGCAAACACCAATTAATACAGGAGGCTGACACAATCAATGCCAATGACCTTGTCACAGGGTGATTGGGCCCCTTAAGAGGAAGCAGGGTCCAATACACCTGGACTGGTTTCCTGATGCCCAGTTGGGCTTATGGGAATGCACCTGGACTTTATAAAAGAGGATACAGCTGCTACTGGTGGGCAAATGACTGCAGAGAGTAAGACTGCTCCTGTAGAGCCCTGACTGAGCAGTGAGGAAGGCCAAACTCCAGGCAAGAGGTGCAGGAAGAGCAGAAGACAGATCCTCAGTGAGGCAGGACCTGAGGCAAAAGAAAGGAATTTTAAAGATAGGATGGACTCTCAGGGAATAGGGGCTGGGCCCAGCTGACACTGGGGTGAAGACTGTAGTTTTGAGCTCTATTTTGAAAGATGTTCTGTAGGACTTAATAAATTGAACCTCAAAACAGGTAAGTTTTGAATATCTGGACTGTGTAGATTTCAAAGGGCTCCAGGCAGAAGGGGAAACTGAGATGGGGTGCTACAGAGCGGGCCTCCATTATTTATTAACCCCTTAGAAACAATTGCTATCTTCTGATAAGTTTTGTAGCATTTACAGTACTTCAGAGAGGTACCAGTGGATGGAGCACTTGGATGGCAGTCAGAAGATGTGAGTTCTAATCTCACCTCTGACAATGAGCTGCTCTGTGATTTTGAGCAAGTCACTTCTAGGCCTCTGTTTCACCTCCTACTCTTTGTCTCTCATCTATTAGACTGTAAGCGCTTTGGAGCAGGAACTGTCTTGCTATGTGTTTTCACAGTGCCTACCACAATGGTGCCCCATCTTTCTACTGTAATATATATTAATAATATAAGAGTGATAGGTATAATATGATTTGGTAGTTCCAGTTTAAATACAAGTATTATCCTTTATATGCTGTCCTCTTTCTCCCAACCTTCCTCTCCTCATTCTGTCTCCTTTGAGGTATCCCTCCTCCCTTCCTTTCTTTCTTTACTCCTCTCTCCTTGAGTTGACTCCTCAGTGATTTCTCTATCTCTCCCATTATACTCTGTCCTTCTGCCCAACCAGGAATTCATCTGCATGACCCTGAGACACAAAATTCCAGTCCTCTGCATCTGCCCTTCTATCTGGCACTGGACTCAAGGCATATACCCGTGGTCTGACGTTCCATGCTACTTTGGATATTCATGTAATAGGCTCAACAGCAACATACTCTAGTAATTAAGAGAACAATATTACCTTGGATTTCCCATTAGTGAAGTATGACTGGCCATCTGGGTCATAAGCACTGAATAAAGATAAATGAATTTATGCAGCAAGTTTCAAACCAGCAAGTGTAGGAGGGGAAGGAAAGACTACTACAATATCCTTTCACCCCTGGCTGATCACAATGGCGCAGATAGTGCAGGAAGGGAGGCCAGACCACCGCCCTTGTCATGGCTAAGAAGTGGTGTTTGACTCTAAATGCACAGAGGGTAGATTGTGGCAGTTTGCTACAAGGCTGAATAAATACAGTGCAGAGCTGCAGTGACAACACAATCTCTCCTGGAGCATATGGTTTATACCCTCCCAACAGACTGTGCAGCATACTCCCCTCCCTTGTGCCAGCCCAGTCCATTGGCTGCTGCAGAGAAGGGGCTGTTCCTCCTACTCTTTTGAGGTGAATTATTCTCCTGAGCTCAGGAGTTGATCTTGTTCCTTTCACTTTTGTGGGAAACACAGGTGAAGGAGGTTCTTTGGGACTTGTGACCCCAAACACATCCTCAGAGGATTCAAGAATGATGTCTTTTTTAATGTCCTTAAGAGAACTCCATAGGCCAAGTCTCCAGCAAGTGCAAACTGGCATAGTTCCTTTGACTTGAGCTCCATACTCCATCTATCAGACAAAGAGCATGACATTCAAACTTTGCTGAAGTTGTGTGCAGCACCATGTATGGCTCAAGTAGTCAGCTATATTTAGCTATATCTAAATGATTTAATACTGAGATCTACCCAATCATAACTGTTTAAATGTCCAATCACTCAAATAATATGTAATGGAAATCACAGTTATATACCCTGCATATTTTATTTACATTCACTGTTAAAAGTGTCCAATTAAATGCTAAGTGATCAGAAGTGGAGATGGATGTGACCATTTCATCATCAAGTGAATCAGCTTCCAGTGCTAATGTGTTAGTGTCCATTAACTTGTGTTAACCTGCCATATTGCATCAGTATTCTGCATGCCATAAAAATGCCCTGGCATATCGATTCAAAATTATTTAAAGTGTGTGGCAAGGGAAAATTTCTAGACCATTCATTGGTCATGTTGCCCGATCTTTAGATTATGTATTAATTATATTGATTACTTAAGAATCCCCAGATATTACTTTAAGGGTTGACAGGTTCTTGTCCCAAGATCAGGCCCAGTATTATTTAAGTTATTATATAGTGGGAACCCTGATGTGTACATTGCAACACTCACACTATAGGAACTCTTTTATGTTTACAAATATAGTTTAATGTTTATTTTAGCACAGTCACAAACACCCCAACTTAGTAAGGTAGATAGAGATACAGAATGTACATCTGCATATCCATATACTCACACCATCCCTTGCAGAACAACCTGAAATGTTAGCCCATCATCTTCCTTATCACCATCATCTTCCTCATCATCACCAATGACCATCATCCTGGCACCTCCCAAGGATAACATCTCCTTCACCTATCACCCCTAGGCTGGGATGCAATTTTTATAATATGTTATGCTGATGTTAGCATATTTGATACATATTCAGTAGGGGATTTTTCCAGTTTTCCTTATTTGTATTTTCTCACCTTACTAATAATTGGAGTGTCTTTTCCTATAGGTTAGTATATCAATGATCTCAACTTCTTATCATATATGTCAACTCGTTACCCTGGCCCTTTTGTGATTAGGATGTATCTCATGTATCTGTTATGTATGGCAGGTCGTTGCCAGGATACTTCTATGGTTGAAACATGTACCTGTGGTCAGAACTCCCTCTTAAACTCTACTTTCAGCTTCTGTTGGGCCCTTTATCTGTGCCAAGTTTATCTGTTCAAAGTTCATGGGCCTCAAGGCTTGGGCTAACTTGCAGAAGCTAATGTCTTACACAAAACAGGCCTCTATGTTTCCTGCATTACTGCTGAATATAATGCCAAGCAGTGAATATAACAAAGGCAAGTTAGCCCCCGGGCTACAGTCATAAAAGGTGTTATACAGCAGGGATTCCCAGGCTGTCTTTTTCCATTTAATAGTTTTATGGGGATATTAAGATGAGGACCATACAATACAAGATAAGGACCTCAAGTCTGGGGACAAACAACAAGATGAGAGCACATCAAACTTTGGAGGAAACATCAAAGCAACTTGAGGGGTTCCTGTGTTTGCCATCTAGGATAAGACACTCCAACATTCCCAGGTTCACTGTCACAGGGACTAATAACTGGATACCCTTTCAATGCTGAACCAGGGAGCAAGCAAATACCAGTGCGTTCCTTAATCTGCACCAGGTGAAGAACATTCTCCTGTGCACACTGGATCTAGTGCACCATGAAAAACTCACTGCAGAAAGATGTGAAAATCTCCTGGGCACCTAAACACGCTCTGAACTAAAGATGAAGCTTGAAACAGGCCATCTGTGCCCACACAAGTTTTTAAAATTCTGGTCATATTATCCAGTCCTCCTCCCATTGACATCATGAGAAAAACATGAATAATTTCATTTAATGACTACATAATTTCTTCAAATATAGTCAGTCCCTGAGTTTTCAAGGAGATTTATCCACACAGGAGGTTTGAAGGGGTTGTTTCAAGCTGCTTTCGTGGTAGAGGGAGACAAAAATACATCAGAATGTCAAATTTCAAATCAAGGTAATTTTTCAAGCACCTGTAAGTCAAAGTAGATAGACAAATTTTCTTCAAACTTTGAAGAAAAGAATCGTTTTCCTTCAGAGTAAGTATGACAATTTTCAGGCCAAATTAATTTACCAAACCAAACTTTTAGGGGTGTTAATTAAGATTTTTTTTAATGGACGAGGTATGAAACCTTAAATATGATAAGGCTACTGCCTCACTATAAAAGATTATCTGCAAAACCAACCTAAGAAGTTGATTCTGCCACAAAAGAACAAAAGAATTCAGAAATGTTGTTATGAGGGTGCTACACAATGGACATTTGGGAACTGAAGGAACACTTTAATCAAAATTTATGTTTATTGTCCCAAAATGTCTAGGGTTATCAACAAGAAAGGCAGGTACAGTATATATGCATATTGTAGATGTTAGGATATAGATATTCAGGCCTGCCTGTAAAGGCCTATACTTTAAGAATTTAGGTGTATTCTTATCACTTGGCTAGTTAGAGGTATAAAAGAAAGAATCAAAATCACTGTCTGCCAATGTAAGGTCCTTCTCTTACTGTGACAATCTGGGGCCCTGTTCTTAGGCTAAGGCCTTTGGCTAAGCAGCAGAGGCAGCCATAAGCTTTTTTTAAAGTCAGCCCCTTTTGAAAGCAGTGCAGTTTAAAGCCTATAATGTTGGTGTGTATCATTTGCTGTCTTAGCAGTGTCTAGTAAAAACATAAGAAACATTCTGGGTGTGACTACTCATTTTAATTGCTATAAACAAGTGTATAGGACATGCAGGTGCAGGACAGAAAGCTACCTTATTCTGAGTATCTCTGAGTATGAACTGTCTGTTCATATTCACTCAGAGTAACATCAAAACTTTGAAAGTCAGTTGCTGAAAGGAGTGCTCAATATGGCTGGAATTAATAAATCCTGGATGATACCTTCAAGGTAGCCTGCAACCAGATAGGTTTAAATCAAATTATTAAATATGCAGACCTACATCCTAAGCAGAAGTCCAAATGGAATAAGCATGTTGCTTGTCTTGTGTACCCCTACAATGCCACAAATAACACAGTTGAAATCACTCCATATTTTTCTTATCTATAGTGGAGAACGCAGACTACGTACAGATTTATGCTTTTGGGTGCTGATGGATGGGGACAGCTCAGAAACTTCATGATGGTAAGAAAGGCTAGGATAAAACTTCATTCTGCGCTAGTTTCAGGAATCCCCTATGGAGCCATTGTCCATGTTAGGTTCTTGACTCCTTTTGGGGATCTCTATGACTCTTGCATTTCATGAGCAATGGAACATTATTGGTTCCATGATGTTTAGGACCTGCCAGGGTCAGGAAGGCGGGATTTGCTTCCAAAGCTAAAATTGAGAATATTGCAAACTGCAAAATCCTGTGTCTCAGAATTTTTGGAAAACTATTACTTGGAAACAAAGACTGTCCTATTCAAAGGGCCGGAACTCTTTATTTGAGCCCCATTAATATCAATGGGAGTATTACCCCAGGAAGAATGTCAGAATTGGAGCCATAATCATTACAGATTTATGGACCCAGAAATCATCTGGTGAGTGTCACTCAAACTCTGCATTCATACTGTAGCAGTGCCATCAAGGACAATGGCTATTGCAGCATATACATATGAAGCATAATCCACTATGTGAGATAGCTCATTAAGTTCCTTCACGCTATAGAAAATATGCTGGGGATGACAGATCAACACTTGGCAACTTCAACCACTCTGTCAAAAGTGTAAAACTCCTGAGTGAGCAGTAGCAAGAAAAAATAACTTGTCATAAAATGTTGCCTCAAGCAGGAAATTCCATTTCATTGGAGCATCTTCTCGAACAGCAAAAAGTGGTGTGTGAGTATGTACACATGGACAAAATACAGATACTGCAGTGATAACCACTCACTGCAAACCAATAGACAGTCTGATTGCCACTCACCAAGCAAATTTAATTTTGCTTTCCATGACTAGTCTATCGTGTGAACGTAACATTTATGTTAATAAAACATAGCTGCACAAACCTTCATGGCAATTGTAAGTGGTGAACATAAGAATGGCCATGCAGAGTCAGACCAATGATCCATTTAGCCCAGTAGCCTGTCTTCTGACAGTGCTGGTGCCAGATGCTTCAGAAGGAATTAATAGAAAAGGGCAATTATTGAGTCATCCATCTCCTGTCATCCAGTCCTAGCTGTCAGAGGTGTAGGCTTGTGTCCCCAACCATCTTGGCTAATAGCCATTGATGGACCTAGCCTCCATGAATTTATCTAATTCTTTTTTTAACCCAATTATACTTTTGGCCTTCACAATATCCACTGGCAATGAGTTCCACAGGCTGACTTTGCATTGTGTGAAAAAATATTTTCTTTTGTTAGTTTTAAACCTGCTGCTTATTAATTTCTTTGGGTGACCACTGGTTCTTGGGAAGAGGTAAATAACACTTCCTTATTCACTTTCTCCACACCATTCATGATTTTATAGACCTCTATCATATCCTCCTTAGTCATCTCTTTTCTACCAGTCCCAATCTTTTTAACCTCTCTTCATATGGAAACTGTTCCATACTGCTAATCATTTTTGTTGTCCTTCTCTTTTTATTTAGTTATTTTGTTGTACTTTTTTCCAATTCTAATATACCATTTTTGAGATGGAGCAACCAGAACTGCATGCAGTATTCAAAGTGTGGCTGTACCATGGATTTATATAGTGGCATTATCATATTTTCTATCTCTTTCCTAATGGTTGCTAACATTCTCTGGCTGCCACTTAACACTGAGCGATGTTTTCAATGACTCTTTCTTGAGTGGTAACAGCTAATTTAGACTCCATCGTTTTGCATGTATATTTGGGATGTTTCTCAATGTGCATTACTTTGCATTTATCAACATCAGATTTCATTTGCCATTTTTTTGCCTACTCAGTTTTGTGAGATCCCTTTGTAACTCTTCGCAGTCAGCTATGAACTTAACCATCGTAAGTAATTTTGTATCATCTGCAAACTTTGCCATCTCACTGTTTACCCCTTTCTCCAGATTGTTTATGAATGTATTGAACAGAACTTGTCCCAATACAGATGCATGGAGTGAAAATTACAGATACAAACATAATCTTTTATTCATAGTTTTATGCTTGTATCTGTAATTTTCACTCCTTGCATCTGAAGAAGTGTTTTTTTACCCACGGAAGCTTATGCCCAAATAAATCTGTTAGTCTTTAAGGTGCCACCAGACTCCTTGTTGTTTCTGTGGATACAGACTAACCTGGCTACCCCTCTGATACTATATCCACTGGATCCCCCTTGTCCACATGATTGTTGACCCCACTCAAAGAATTCTAGTAGTTTGGTGAGGCATGATTTCCATTTACAAACATCATATTGACTCTTCCTCAACAAATTGTGTTCATCTATGTGTCTGATAATTCTATTCTTTATGTGACAAAGTTCCTCCTCTACCTTGGTGGGTCCTGCACTTATTGGCAGATTTGCTTACCTCAGAGATTCACGGCAGCCTTCAGTTTGGCCACTTTCGTGGCTCAAATCTGCTGTTCACGCAGATAACTTCATCACTGGCCAGCATGGGGAAAAAGAGAAAACAACCCCAGCAGTCTCTGCTGATCCACCATGTAGGTCAGGGAACAGCCCAGAGACCTCCCCTCTGGTGGAACCAACAGCCCAGGTCAGCTCCTCCTGTGTCTGATCAGGAGTTGGGAGGTTTGGGGGGAACCCAGACTCACCCTCTACTCTGGGTTCCAGCCCCGGGCCCTGTGGATTGCAGCTGTCTAGAGTGCCTCCTGGAACAGCTGCGTGACAGCTACAACTCTTTGGGCTCCTTCCCCATGGCCTCCTCCCAACACCTTCTTTATCCTCACTGCAGGACCTTCCTCCTGGTGTCTGATAACACTTGTACTCCTCAGTCCTCCAGCAGCACATCCTCTCACTCCCATCTCCTTACACCCCCCCCCCCACCCACCGACCGACCCCCCCCCCCCCCACTAACTGATGGGAGATCCTTTTTAAACCAGGTGTCCTGATTAGCCTGCCTGCCATAACTGATTCTAGAAAGTTCTTAATTGGCTCCAGGTGTCTTGATTAGCTTGCCTGTCTTAATTGGTTCGAGCAGGTTCCTGATTGCTCTAGGGCAGCCCCTGCTCTGGTCACCCAGGGAACAGAAAGCTATTCATCCAGTGGCCAGTATATTTGCCTTCTACCAGACTCCTGTACCCCACTGGTCTGGGTCTGTCACATTTATTAGAGTTTCAGCTAATTTGCCCAATACTGAAGATAGGCATACTGGCTTGTAATTGCCGGGTTTGCCTGTGAAGCTTTTTTAAAAAATTGGTGTCACATTAGCTATCATCAAGTCATCTGGTACAGAAGCTGATTTAAGTGATAGGTTACATACCACAGTTATTAGTTCTGTAATTTCATATAAGAGTTCCTTTGGAACTCTTGGGTGAATACTGTCTGGTCCTAGTGACTTATTACTATTTAATTTATCAGTTTGTTCCAAAACCTCCTCTACCGATACCTCAGTCTGGGACATTTCCTCAGATATGTCTCCTAAAAAGAATGGCTCTGCTTTGGGAATCTCCCGCACATCTTCAGCCATGAAGACCAATGCAAAGAATTTGTTTAGTTTCTCCGCCATGGCCTTACCCCTCTTGAATGCTCCTTTAGCACCTCGACCATCCAGTGGCCCCACGGTTGTGTGGCAAGCTTCCTGCTTCTGGCACGCTTAAAAAAATTGCTGTTAGTTTTTGTGTCTTTTGCTAGTTGCTCTTCAAATTTTCTTTTGACCTGCCTAATTATATGTTTATACTTGAGTTGCCAGAGTTTATGCTCCTTTCTATTTTTCTCACTAGGATTTGACTTCCAATTTTTAAAGGATGTCTTTTTGCCTCTAACTGCCTTTCTGACTCTGTTTAGCCATGGTGGCATTTTTGGTCCTCTTATTTTATTTGGTCCTTTCATTATTTGGGTTATATCTTTAGTTTGAGCCTGTATTATGGTGTCTTAAAAAGTTTCCATGCAGCTTGCAGGCATTTCACTCTTGTTACTGTTCCTTTTAATTCCTGTTGAATTGGTTTCCTCATTTTTGTGTTGTTCCCCCTTTTGAAGTTAAATGCTACTGTGGTGGGTTTCTGTGGTATTTTCCCCGTTACAATGATGCTAGATTTAATTCCATTATGGTTGCTACAACCAAGCAGTTCAGCTACATTCACCTCTTGGACCAGATTTTGTGCACCACTTGGGACTAAATCAAGAACTGCCTCTTCCCTTGTGGGTTCAGGACTAGCTACTCCAAGAATCAGTCATTAATAGTATCTAGAAATTTTATCTCTGCATCCCGTCCTGAGGTGACATGGACCCAGTGAATATGACGATAGCTGAAATCTCTCATAATTACTGAGTTTTCTGTTTGTGTAGCATAGCCTCTCTAATCTCCCTGAGCATTTCACAGTCACTAGACATCCTGGTCAGGTGATTGGTTTCTGCTGCTATACTCTTATTATTCAAGCATGGAATTTCTATGAATAGAGATAGAAACAAAGTTTAATTATTTGATTTTTGGAGGTTTCACCCAACCTGCTAAAAAGCAACATACCTTACTATTTGTGCTTGCTATGAGACACAATTCTGCCACTATAATAATGTACCTTTCTCCTCGGGAATCAAAAGAAAAAATGAAAGGAAACGACAACAGAATACTTACCATTAGAAGAGACAGAAATAACAGCAAACAACAAGCAAACAAAGAGCCCCTCTTGTGTCTGCCAAATTTGAAGAGCTTATTCTCTCCATCCTCCTCCCCTCCCACCCAGAGGCATACTGAGAAAAATGTTTTATTAAAGGGCTGAATACAAATCAGTCACAAAGAAACTGAAGCTGGTAGGAGCAAGTTTTAGAAGATATTGAAGCATGGGGGGAGGGAGAAATGTGAGGCTCAAGCAAGGACCATTCATCTTCCCTCCCCACAGGGTGCTCTCTAAATTGTGAAGGGGAGGTATCTCTTCTGGGGCACTAGGACCTAGGCAGTGCCCCCTTGAACCATCAGCCAAAGAAACAGAAGCTGGCAAAAGCAGATACAGTAACACATGCGTTGACACTTTGCTGAGCTGCAGTTAAAAGAAGGTGTTTCTGGGGAAGATGCTTCTTCTCTTGCACACTTCTCTTGTGCACTACCACTGCATCACAAGCACCCTTGTTCAGGCTGAGTGGTACCTTACTTGGGTTTCACTGGAGCTACTTGCAGAATAAAGTGCCACTCAGCCTGACTAAGGGTGCTAGGTCCAGGTGTAGGCACAGTGATCTAGAACTATTACTGGAAAGAGATTCTGTTCAACAAAAAATATTAAACATGTCACCTCAAACCATCACATGTTAATAAGTTCATTTCAGCAGGAAGAATCTAAGTTTCCACAGTATTTAGTCTATAAATTTCAGAATCAGCATGTTTATTAAAGCCCACATCAGTCCATGATCTTTAGCCTGCATAGCCTAAGTAGGGTTTATCATAGTGGCTGAATGGCCAGGAGCCTTACAAGACAAATGAGAATTTGTAAGCACTGGTAACTGTCACAACTCCCTTTGAGTCAGCATTGAACCAGAGCCCTGGCCAGCATGTTGTCAGGGAGAACTGTGTGGTGAGTGCTGCTATCTTTTAAAGGAGTTATTGACTGTGGGTCTCAAAGTCCAGATTCCTCCTAAAAGTGGGGGGCCACAAAGCCCCACCCCTTCAGGGCACCATCCCTGCCCCTCCTCTTCCCCCTGAGGCTTTGCCCCTCAGCCAAGCCAGAGCTGTCCAGGGTGGGAGTCCCAAGAGCAGCCCCCGGCCTGTGTCCCCACTCCCTAAACCCCCAGTTCAGGGCAGGTGGAGGATCCCCACAGCTGCCAGTGCAGCTCTTATCCCAACCCAGCTCCAGCTTGCAGCCTGGCCTTGGGGTGCGGCCTCAGGAGCTGAAGAGCCACCGTCAGGCCATGATAAGAGCCATCTGGGTAGCTGTGGGGGACTGCGGACCTTCCATCTGCCCTGGGTGGGAGACACAGGAGGAGGGGACATAGAATAATAGAATCATAGAACTGGAAGGGACCTCAAGAGGTCATCTAGTCCAGTCCCCTGCACTCAAGGCAGGACTAAATATTATCTATTCCATCCCTGACAAGTGTTTGTCCAACCTGCTCTTAAAAATCCTCAATGATGGAGATTCCACAACCTCACTAGGCAATTTTTTCCAGTGCTTAATCACCCTAATAGTTAGGAATTTTTTCCTAATGTCCAGTCTAAACTGCCCTTGCTGCAATTTAAGCCCATTGCTTCTTGTCCTATCCTCGCAGGTTAAGAAGAACTATTTTTCTGCCTCCTCCTTGTAACAACTTTTTATGTACTTGAAAACTGTTATGTCCCCCCTCTGTCTTCTCTTCTCTTCGCTTCTAAACAAACCCAATTTTTTCAATATTCCCTCATAGGTCCTGTTTTCTAGACCTTTAATCATTTTTGTTGCTCTTCTCTGGACTTTCTCCAATTTGTCCACATCTTTCCTGAAATATGGCACCCAGAACTGGACACAATACTCCAGTTGAGGACTAATCAGTGCGGAGTAGAGCAGAAGAATTACTTCTCGTGTCTTGCTTACAATACTCCTGCTAATACATCCCAAAATGATGTTTGCTTTTTTTGCCACAGAGTTACACTGTTGACTCATAGTTAGCTTGTGATCCACTATGACCCCAGATCCTTTCTGCAGTACTCCTTCCTAGGCAGTCATTTCCCATTTTGTATGTGTGCAACTGATTGTTCCTTCCTAAGTGGAGTACTTTGCATTTGTCCTTACTGAATTTCATCCTATTTATGTCAGACCATTTCTCCAGTTTGTCCAGATCATTTTGAATTTTAATCCTATCCTCCAAAGCACTTGCAACCCCTCCCAACTTGGTATCATCCGCAAACTTTATAAGTGTACTAAATCATTGATGAAGATATTGAACAGAACCGGACACAGAACTGATCCCTGTGGGACCCGACTCGTTATGCTTTTCCAGCATGACTGTGAACCACTGATAACTACTTTCTGGGAATGATTTTCCAACCAATTATGCACCCACCTTATAGTAGTTCCATCTAGGTTGTATTTCCCTAGTTTGTTTATGAGAAGGTCATGCGAGGCAGTAACAAAAGCCTTACTAAAGTCAAGATATACCACATCTACCCCTTCCCCCCATCCACAAGGCTTGTTACCCAGTCAGAGAAAGCTATCAGGTTGGTTTGACAAGATCTGTTCTTGACAAATCCATGCTGACTGTTATTTATCACCTTATTATCTTCTAGGTGTTTGCAAACTGATTGCTTAATTATTTGCTCCATTATCTTTCTGGGTACAGAAATTAAGCTGACTGGTCTGTAATTCCCTGGGTTGTCCTTATTTCCCATTTTATAGATGGGCACTATATTTTTCCTTTTCCAGTCTTCTGGAATGTCTCCCTTCTTCCATAACTTTTCAGAGATAATTGCTAATGGCTCAGATATCTCCTCAGTCAGCTCCTTGAGTATTCTAGGATGCATTTCATCAGGCCCTGGTGATTTGAAGACATCTAACTTGTCTCAGTAATTTTGATTTGTTCTTTCCCTATTTTAGACTCTGATCCTACCTCATTTTCACTGGCATTCACTACGTTAGACATGCAGTCGCCACCAACCTTCTTGGTGAAAACCAAAACAAAGAAATCATTAAGAACCTCTGCCATTTCCACATTTTCTGTTATTGTCTTCCCTCCCTCATTGAGTAACGGGCCTACTCTGTCCTTGGTCTTCCTCTTACTTCTAATGTATTTCTAGAATGTTTTCTTGTTTTCTTTTATGTCTCTAGCTAGTTTGATCTCATTTTGTGCCTTGGCTTTTCTAATTTTGTCCCTACATACTTGTGTTATTTTTTTATATTCATCCTTTGTAATTTGACCGAGTTTCTACTTTTTGTAGGACTCTTTTTTGAGTTTTAGATTATTGAAGATTTCCTGGTTAAGCCAGGGTGGTCTCTTGCCATACTTCCTATCTTTCCTACACAGTGGGATAGTTTGCTCTTGTGCCCTTAATAATGTCTCTTTGGAAAAACTGCCAAGGCCGGGGCTGCTCTTGGGCCCCCCTGCTCTGGGAAGGTGGAGGGTCTGAGGCTCCCCACAGCTGCCTGGACTCCCCAAGCTGCTCTTACCTGGGCCATGCTCCAACTTCCAGCCTGACTGGGGCCTCGGGAGGAAGAAGAGGGGCAGGGGGCCAGGCTCATCCACTTTCAAAAGTGGGAGGGCCATGGCTCCTTGCCCCCCCATTCCGGTGCCCCATCTCAAACCCCAGACTATTAGGTGCATAGCAGCCAGCAAGTTCTAGCCTGCAACCAATATGTCCCAGTAACACCTGACCTAGAAGCTCATATCCGACAGAGGTCTCTAGTTCTGGGGTCTAATTGGCAGAATTCTGGGGGTGCTGACTGGTCCTCTGCTTCTATTTAAGCCAAACACAGGAACAGGAAGTTCTCTGTGTAACTGCGTTTCCCTATCTTGGAATTCCTTCCCTTTTGCTACCTGCTCCTGCTGCCTGACTCTGATCTCCTGGCCAGGGCCAATGAGAGAGGGGGCCAGGAGGTCCATTTGGCCTAAGGCTCAAGCTCAAAGAGGGCCTTAAATTTAGACACCTGTTAATTTTTTGGCGTTTGATAAGTTTCACAACTTGTTTTTATGCGCATCCCTATTGGACCAAAATGTAACACACTCTCAGCTTAGAACTGGAAATTTAAGCAAATAAGCGATGTGATTTGGTAAAAGACACCATTTTTTTGTAAACTGATATAGATTTTGTCATATTAAAGAGTTTAAAATGTTCATAAATATTAATAAAAATATATCGGTTCTGATGGTACAAGATTAGACCATGTGTCGTCATTTTTTATTTTTACTATGGCAAGGGGCCTCAAAAGTTGGAAGTGGCCCAGGCCTCTCTGAACCTCTGAGAGGGCCTGCTCCTGGCAACCTGACTGTCCCTGCCTTCTGACACCTGACTCTTGGTCTGCCCTCTTGCATATCTCAGACTCTGCTCTCCTGGTATCTGACCCAGCCTGGGTCATGATTCCCACTCAGACCACTAGGGTCAAACAACCCATGTACCAATTGTGATGGACGTAAAACTGTTCTTTTGTGGTCACTAAAGTGACGTTCTTAGGTATGCTGTTCATTATCTACAAAGATTTCCAGTTCTCTCTTTCTCTCTCTCTTTTTAGATTACAAGTGAAACGATGAGCTTCTAACTGGTAGTCCTGCACTCACTCTGGGTCCTGATAGTGAATCTGGATTATTTTCTTCTTCTCTCCATCACCAATTATGAGGATTGTGCAGCCCACCTATATCCTCAACCATGTGAATGCAACCCCACTTTCTCCAAATCATGCCACCAGGTACAGCTGTGCAACCTCAAATGCATAAACATAGAAGCAAGAACAAAACATGAAGGGCTATATGTTCTTTGTCATGTCTTTCTTAATGCACCTCGTTGTGCCTTGACATTGGAGTGCTTACCATGCACATTCCACTGAACTACATTGGTTGGCTGTTATGACACATCCTTAGTGTGTTTAATGTAATTTTCATGTGTTTATTTGACATTATGTAATAGGATTGTGGGGAGGGAATCAAAACTTCAGTTTAATTATGTGAGTGCAGCATATATCGTGTATGCAATGTGACAATTCTTTTGCTTTCTACTTTCACACAGAACAGCAAAAATGTGATTCTTTGCTGGTTTCTCCAGCAGTGAGATTCCTCCGCCCACCCATAACTGTAAGCTTCCCTTTCAGCACGACAGCCCCCACGTCCTGAGAACATTAAAACCTAGGTTCTCACCTGACTATTTAATTCCCCCTCTGAACCATTCTTATTGTGTGATTAATGAGTGTATAGTAAGGTAGTAAAGGAGCATGAGCTCCTCTAAATGTATGATTCTGTCTAAGTTCCCCTTGAAATTTCATCTGGATATGGTATTCTTCACTTTCTGTCCTAAACTGTTACACAGTTTACCACATTTCACATTTCAACCCAGAGGTGGCTGCATTTCAGCCTGGGTTAAGATGAGGAGCCATTTTGTACAAAATTCAAACCTTTCTTTTTAGAAATGTATACTGAAAGTGAAACATGCACCATAGTGTAATATGCTTTTCAGTATGTGGGATATATAGTTCTGGATAGAAAGGGTTTGAAAAATAGGGGGAAGGGGTGGCTCAGTGATTTGAGCATTGGCTTACTAAACCCAGGGTTTTGAGCTCAATCCTTGAGGGGGCCATTTAGGGATATGGGGCAAAAATCTGTTGGATGATATAATTGGGGGTTGGTCCTGCTTTGAGCAGGGGGTTGGACGAGATGATCTCCTGAGGTCCCTTCCAACTCTGATATGCTATGATTATATGTCCTCAGTTAATCCTCATAGTGATTTAGATCTTCAAAAATCTCAATATATTTTGCATGCCATTTTTTACCACTATACACCCTATTCTGCCAACTTAACTCAGCTTGAGTAGTACAATAGCTTATTCCAAATGCATTTGGAAACAAAAATATAAGACTGTGTTTTAGGAAATACATTTCTGTGGAGCTCTAGTAATGGCATTATACAGATCACTCTACCAAAACAAATTAGCTAAAAGCTCTGCTTTTTTTTATGAGAGAGAGAGAGAGAGAGAGAGAAATAAATAAATGTGTTTGGATTATTTTTTCCCATAGCCACTGAATTTATAGAGACCACATTTTAAAAATACTCCTCTGAAAATGTAAAAATTTTACAAGCAATTTTGCATGCAAAAACCTGTTAGTGAAACACTGGACTTCCTAGCACGTGCAAAAGGTGCAAGTGTCATTTTTTAATCCAGAATTTGTATGAGATTCATAATAAGAGTCAAATCTTCAACTGGTGTAAACGGGCATAACACCTATACAGTCAATGGAGCTATGCTGATTTACACCAGCAGAGGATTTGGCCCATATATATGTGCATACAGATATATAGGGTTATGATAGACTTCCTAATGCATACATCCTATTTTGATAAATATAAATGAGTATTCAGAATTCCATTTGCAACTGCAATTTAAATAGAGGTGAGTCCAACCCAAAACCCTAGTTCCAACCTCCCTCCCCGACTTTGGTAGGATCCTAATTCAGATCGTTCCCAAAATGTTGTAGCTTGGACTCATTTATGTTTACTTGAATATTTTGTATTAGACCATCTCACAGAATTCAATTTTTGTCACTAGTACTGTATTATTTAATGCAGTCTCATCTGAATATTCTGCCCATATAATGAAAATATTTATTACCAGTAAAGTAACTTAATAGAAATACTTGTAGCTGCAGAGAACTAAATCTCATTCACTGCAGTCAGGGCTTTGAAACTAATTGTGTCTGACTAATGTAGCTAAGTGTGTTACTCTTCTAAGCTA